>NC_091820.1:98842500-99467500 GCF_041296235.1 Equus asinus
GCTTCAATTTCCCTATCACTTATTATTATTTGGCCTAGAGTGTATCATGATGTCCTTTGGTTCTCATTTGATGTGCAGGCATCATTTATATGTATGCAATTCTATATGGTACTAGTTGGTGCCAATATAATCATAAACAAATGTATAAAAGTTGGCACTTAAACCATGTGTCAGCACGCAGTTATGAGGTGATCACCTAGAATATTCAAAACATACTTTGTTGATTTACTTTAGTTCATATACAAAAGTTGAAACACACACACAAATATTCTCATAGAAAAGTTCTGCCTCCCAAAAACTCTAGTTTGAGAAATAGTAATTTGAAGGTAAGAGATACATACACAGTCTTGCTGTGGATTAATACATTAGGGCATTTCCATAGCACTACTAAATTCAATCCTGCCTATATGATCATATAGTGAAAGTGAGATTTAGGAGACATGAGTTCTCAACCTGGCTCTGCTGCTATCCTTCATGAGAGTGATTTACCTCTCTGAGCCTCAGTTTTCTTGTGTATAAAATGGGAATTGGGGAGAAAGAGACGGGAAGAAGAACAAGATCTTTATGGTCTCTTCTGGTTTTCAAGTCTACCATCCTTTTGAGGTTCAGAGTGGATGATATATATGTAACTGTATATGTACATGCGCTTACTCATATGATGCCTTTAAACACCATGGATCTCAGGTCATTTGCAAAGGTGTAGAGTGACTCTACATTCATAATAAAGAATATTCTTTTTGTTGCTGTTTTGGATTTGTAATCAGAAATTGTGTGCCTATTTGTTAACCTTGTCGCCTGCATATCTTTCATCACAACTTTCACTGTGTGCATTTATGTGAAAATGTATCTAACTTAATCATTATGAATGGACAGTTCCGTTTTATTTATGCAATCACTCTAATCAAGACCATTTGCTTAGTATGAAACATATAAAATTCTACTGTAAATGAAACATGTAGGTACAATGTATAATTATTTTATCATGACATTTAACTCAATAAAAATCTCTCTGAAAATTAGGGAATAAAGTACTTGGCATTTGCAATACACTTAAAAAAATTAAGACCTCTTCAGCTTCTAAAGAATTTAGGTTAATTTACAAAACGGAAAGTGATTGGCTTATGTTATGCTTTGAGTCTCTAGAAAATGAGTAATTGAAAAAATAACAAGCCCTTCAATAAAAGCATAAATTAATAACTCTGACCATGTCAGCTACTGTAATTTTACCTGCCTAAACAAAGCATTTGGAATATACATACTCATATTAAGAAATACCACAGGAAGTTTTGGATCAAAACAAAAGCTTTACCAAAACAAAAAGGTTCTTTTCACTAATAATAACTCAAAGTTAAGATCATTAACAGGACAAAATGAATTGTTGTGACCACAGATTTTCTGTAAACTGTATAAAAATAATTTGCCAACTTCATGCTTATTAGTTGAGAGGACTTTATAATTTCTGGCTTAACTTCCCCATGTTATAAGAACAAGACAGTTTTACCATTGGCAAAGAAAAAGGACAGAGAGAACAATAACCATAATCTATAATGAGGCCACTTCAGTCACAGTCTAATTTACCATTGAAAATAGTGAAAGGCTGGCATGTCAATCTTGCAGCCAATGGTGATTTTGCTCTTGAAATCACCCTTTAATTAGGACAAAGTCTGCATTTTCTTGTGTCTAGATTTAGCAGAAGTTTTTGTGTGGAGTAGCTTTCTTATCCACAATTTAGCTTTATTTAATACATCCTGATTGCATCTTGTTATCATTTTGTCTTGATTTGCTTTGTGTCTTATTGCATAAAAGGGGTACTAACCTCTGGAATTAGTTCTTTATTAGAGTCAATTGAAATTTGCACCTTGAGTTGCAAGCTTGTATTTCTGATTATAAATAATTGACTGCAAAGGAATTCCTAGCATGATATATTATCAGCATAAATTATTATGTTTTAATTTTAATGTGTTTTAAAAATATGCTCACAGGAATGATTTTCCTTAGGTTTGGGAGAAGATTGTTTTGTGCCTTCCCACTACATTTCTAGTGTGGAGTCCAAGATATACGATTTGCTTGATAGTGCTATTTTGTTACTATTGGCAATTTATAGAATATTTTATTCATAATTTTAAAGGTTTTTTTGACATAAAGTACATCACGAGATTGAGTTGGACTCTGTTTATCTTTAGAATCAAAGTAGAATTTGAGTACCAACCACCAGTTGGCAGTTAACCGTCCCAGTCTACAAATAACCTTAAGAATTTTTTTTTAAATTATTGCCATTTCTTGGCCTCCTTGTTGTCTTCTACAGCCAGGATCTGGGCATAGGCATTAAATGGCCATTTTCCCTAAAAGACAGTTCATTTGAGTCTCTCTTTTTAATTACCAAATGCTACTGTTGTGACGACTCGAGCGGGATTATGTACAGTTGTTAGGCAAGCATCATTTAGGAGCAATGAATGTCTTGGAGAAGTTTCCCATAGTAATTGTTCTCAATGTTTTCAGGGTAGGAACTAGAGGCTAGTCAGCCATAGGTTTGATAGACATCCCATTAGTCATCTCATGTTTTTCTCTTCTTGGGAATTTCTGTTCATGTAGGGTGGAATACGTGTAGAGGATGCTTTACTTTGCTCTGTCTAGACCAGCAGCTAGGATCTCTAAGATTGTTCTTTTAAAAATGATTCCAAGGTGAGGAATGAATATTTTGTTAGTAGAGCCTACTTCTAGGTAGGGTGGCTATAAAATTTATCATCTAAACTGGAAAACTTGAGAATGAAAGATGTTATTGTTAATAATTATGCTGGGACAACTGGCATAAATTGGTACTTTCCCAGGCAACTACATTATATGATGTACTCAACTTGGGACAACATGAAGACTTGCCTTAACCCCACCTCCCACCCTACTCCCACCCTTCCTCATCCACCCAACTCTCCTTTCCACAGCCTATGAAAATGTTCTGTGAGATACACATAGCTCAGAATCTCTTCAGTCATATTGATTTGTGTTCTTCTTTCAGAGGTCACTTAAAAAATAAACATCTCCTGCTTATCTTCAAATCAATCAAAAAAATGTTCTTCATCATTTATTTCCTTGTCCCCCTCCTCTACTGTTGTGCCCCTTTAATAGTCAGACTTTCAGAGAAAAAAGAAGATGACATCATACTCTTTCTAAAATGCAAATCTAATCACATAATTCCAATACAAAAAACACTCAGTGACTCTCCATCACTAAGGCCTTTGTGATCTGGCCTCTGCCTCAAATCCCACCATTTTCCACCTCTATCCTTTTACCAATCACAAATTTCTCCCCACTCACAAGCTGGCATTCCAACAATAGAGAAATATTCATAGTGTTGAACCCTAGGAATAAGGAGTGTGCCTATACATCAAAAATTGTCTAATCATCTAGCAGAGTGCCTAATCTATAATTGGTGTTTAATAAATGTTTGTTGAATAAAGGAATGAATGAAGAGTTAAATACTCTAGGAGAAATTTTAAGGCAATCTATTGTAATATGAATTAGTATATAGAAGCTATCATCTGCTTGATCTACTTAGCTAAGAGTTTCCTATATTGTTATTTTTTTTAAGATTTTATTTTTCCTTTTTCTCTGCAAAGCCCCCAAGTACATAGTTGTGTATTTTTAGTTGTGGGTCCTTCTCTTTGTGTCATGTGGGATGCCGCCTCAGTATGGCTTGATGAGCAGTGCCATGTCTGCGCCCAGGATCTGAACCGGCGAAACCCTGGGCCGCCGAAGCGGAGCGGAGCGTGTGAACTTAACCACTCGGCCACCGGGGCCAGCCCTCTATAGTATTATTTTTTAAAGCAAAGTACAGAGACATTGCTTTATAAAATAGTATTCCGCGCTATCTTATAGGCCTTTAACATGCTTAAGGGAAATTAATATATTAGTAATAGGAAGCCAATTCCCAAGGCCTTAATTAACCCAATTTCATTCTTTGCAATTCTGTGTAAAGGAAATATCTTCACTGATAGTTACACTATCCATGGTATGAGTTTTTGCCTCTGTTTATGTCCAGGGTGAAAAGCTAACCTTGTAAGTATACATTCCAGATGGCTTTCTTTAGATAATTCTGGTGAGTAAGAAACCCACTGATAAAAACCTGACTATTTAAAATCAATAAGTAAAGAAAATATATGATGAAATAAAGATTTGGAATCACTATCACCAACCTCACAATATTGCTTTATATTATAGTATACCAAGCAATTTCACAGATATTTTCTTTGTTTAATCCTTGGACTTGTATGGTGGGACTATTTGAGATAGGCAAGGGAACGTATTTATTGTTATCCATTTTTTACACATGAGGAAACTAGCTTGTGATATTTTGTTCATTTATTTCAGCCAACGTAGTTAGGCTTCAATTATTTATGAGACTCCAGAGTGAATAATAATCATGTCATAGGGTGCTCCAAGAAATTAATGATATCTAAGGAGTCTCAATCCTTAGCATAACTTTGGTTTGTTTAAAACATGCTGTGCTACAAAACCAGGCCGCTAAGCTTGAAGAAGACTGACTGTCTCTGAAGATTAGAATGATAAAGATTAGCCAGGTTCTGTTGACTATTCTGAATAATTAAGAGGCAAAATCAGAAGCCACTCAGGTTTTTTTCACTTGTCCATTTAGAACCTCTCATGAGCAACAGTTCACAGAACTAGTTTGAAACATTCTTAGGAAGCAGAGGTTGTATAGAAAAATCTGTGTTGCTCTCCCCTCATAAAAAAACAAAATTAATACATAGAAAAATAAACAAACAAATAAATAAGCCATGTCCTCTGATTTTGACCTCAGTCGATGAAAAAGAAGTAGAACTCTAGACTAGGTACGATTGCCTGGCACTTCACTAGTATTTGAATTACTAAATTGTCACCAAAATGTATATCAAGTATTTTTCGCGTTTAACACAATGTACAGCACACCACAGATCCCAGGAGAAGATGAGGAACTTTGACAGTGACATATTTTTAAAGATACAAATGGCGTATTTTTGAGTTATGAGCCTTATTCTCAGTAGTCCTAATAATACATTTATCCCTCTTAGTGAAAGGGCCTCATAAATCAGCCATGGCAATGTGCAATGTTCTCAAATTCATGTATGGAGATATATGTACACCTTTAGTATTCCCATTGGTTGTGCTAAAGGGTTGATGAGGGTGTGTGTGTGTGTGTGTGTGTGTTTCCTCCAGACTTTAATGAAAACATTCAGAATCTCCAATAGACCCCTTTTTCAAGTTAAGTTTTAGTGCATGCCTGCTGGCTATACTCTCTTACGTTCCTGGTTCTTTTGGCATCCATTTTAAAATCGGGATACTTTGCTGCAAAATAATTAGAATTAAGTCATGGTTAAGAGAAATTTTCTAAGAATCTGGTGATCTCATGAAGATATCAATTCAATAGATAGTTTTGAGTATTTATTGAGTCAATTCAATAAATGTTGAGTGTGGTGTGTATGTGCATATATACACACTATGCTAGACACTTAGGCATACCTCTTCTTATTTACTTTTTGCAGCTACCTTCTGAGAGCATTACTATTAATCTCTGTATTTCATAGATGATGAAACTGAGGCTTGGAGAATTAAAATGACCTGTCCCTGATCTAAAGGTCTTTAACAAGTCATTTAATAATTCTGTGCTTTCCTATAAAATGAGTATGAGCAAATTCACAATATTGTTTGATCAAATGAGATGATGTTTGTAAAATGGCTTTTGTTTACTCTGAACCACCATGAGAGTTTTGCTGTTGTTAGCTAATTTTACTAGCATTGCTGGATGCTTTATGGGCAGACAAAGTATGTGTTTATGGCATTAACAATGCAGAGATATCTATAAATATTGATGAATTTTTTTAAAGCATAGAAGTGGCCATGAGAAAAATATCTTTGGGGATTTGTTAAAACTTATTTTATGTTTTAGAATTATGTTTACTTTGAATTACCTATGTTTGGGATTATGATCTTTTTAGGACTGAGGTCCTCTAAATGTCTTAATCTAGCTTCTTGTTGAAGTCTTGGGATTTGGGAATTCTTTTATTATCCACTCACCATTTCCAAAATCTGCAAAAAACTGTCATTTGTTTCCTTTTCAAAGTCTCAGAGTATCACCCTTCTTGATAGTCCAATGGCATTACATTAGTTCGGGCCCTCATCATCTCTCATATCTTCTCTCCCTTCTCCAATCTCTCTCATTTTCTAATCTATTTGATTAGTATTTATAGACTTACCTTACCAAAACTCTAGTGGTTTAGTTTGGGAACCTGTAAAGAGTCTCTCATGCTTACCATATCAAGGCCAAATGCTTCTGCATTGTTTTCAAGATCTTTCAAGTGCTGACTCTTGACCACAAATCTAGTCTCCAGTTTCACTCTGTCCTTAGCATCTATTCTGGCTAACCTGATTTATTCATTGTCTTCTACACAAGCTATGGTAACCTATGCCTCCAAGATTTTGCTCTTGTTATTACCATGACACACAATGTTCTTTCTCCTTCTCTTCTTCTATCCAGATTCTCACTGATTGCCAACATTCAGCTCAAGCTCTGAATCCTCTATGAAGTCTTCTCTATTACTTCATTCATTTATTTGTAGCATACGTTTTAGAACTTAATTGCTCTCTAATTATTTGATGTATGTTGGTTTTGTCTCTATAACCAGACTGTAATTCACAGAGAGTCTAGCAGAGTACTACACAGTAAGTACCAAACAATTCAATAAATGTTCTTTGTTTGTTTATGAGCTAGGCAGTTTAGAGATTCCATACATTTAACATTACCTAGTTTGAATAGATAGAATAAAGAATAGTGTATATGGTGATGTGTATTTTTTGTCATTCACAAATATATGGGCTTTCTTCAAACACTCAAATCTTGGCACTAGAAGAAACTAGAAATCACTTCTCGAATCAGTCTTTCTCCTCTAGGGTTGAAAGTATTCTCATTACATTCTCATGTAACCATCATAAAGAAAAACAGATATTCTTCTTAAGCTCAATTTAGAGATGAGAAAGTAGGGCTGAGAAGTGAAGATTAAAATGAGGAAGAGACAGTTATGCTGTGTCATGACAGACAAGTAGGATATTCATAAGAAAGAAGAGTGAGAAGCCAAGGGATTCCAAACAAATAGATCCCAGAAGAGAGACATGATGTATCTTGGGTGTGTGCAGTAACTTATAAATAGTACAAGTTGGCTGGAACATAGGGTTGGTTCAAGGCAAGTAAGGGTATGCAAATAGAGGATGCAGTTTGAAAAAACACCTTAACATTTCCAAATCGAGCTCATCTCGTTTCCTGTTCCCTTCCCAATAATGCATATCTTCCTTCTCAGTGATTGCACCACCACCTACCCAGTTTCTTAAAGTTTCTGATAACAGGAATTCAACTGTCATCCTAGACTTCTCCTTTTTCCTTCTCCTCCCCACACAGCCAAGTGCTAAGTTCTGCTGTGTGTGCATCTAAGTTAACATGGGAAATTGTTAGAAATACAAATTCCGAGACCCAACGCCAGAGCTTCTGAATCAGAAATCCTGGGGTTGGGGCACAAATCTCTGTGTCTTAACAAATCCTCCTGGGTATTCTTTTATTATTATTATTATTTTATTTTAACTTTTTTTGTGAGGAAGATTGGCCCTGAGCTAACATCTGTTGCCAATCTTCCTCTTTTTTTTGCTTGAGGAAGATTGTCACTGAGCTAAGATCTGTGGCAATCTTCCTCTATTTTATGTGGGATGCTGTCACAGCATGGCTTGATGAGCAGTGCTAGGTCCACACCTGGGAGTCAACCTTGCGAATCCCAGGCTGCCACACATGAACTAAACCCTATGCAACCGGCTGGCCCCCTCCGGGGTATTCTTATGCACACCAAAGTTTGAGAGCTACTGATGCAAGCAATAAGGAGTCTTTGAGAGGCTTAAAGCAAGCAAGTGACCTAGTAGGATCTGCATCTAAGGCAAGTCATTCAGAGATTTATGTGGCAGATGGAATGGAAAGAAGTAAAACTGAACGTAACAAGACCACTTAGTAGAATACAAAAAAAATCCAAAATGAGATAGAGGAGAAGATAGATTTATGAGATAATAAAAAGTTAGAATTGATCTATTTATGTTACCATTTGGATGCACAGGGTAAGCAAGAGGGAGCAGTCAGTGTGACTGGTCTTGTACACTAAGTAAATACGGTGGTCAGGGTTTGGAGGAAATAATGCTTTGTTTTTTCTTTTCTTTTTCTTTTTCTTTTTTTTTTTTTGATACATTGAGTTGAAGTACCCTTGGGGTACTAGATGTCAGTGTTTGGTAAAAAGTTGTATATTTGAGTCGGGACATTGGGGGAGAGGTCATGGCCTACAGATAAAGATTTTGGAGTCAACAATGTGAGGCAAGGTGGTCATAGACTTTGTCTAAATGGGTAAAATAACCAAGAAGGACATACAGGGTGAGAAGAGGATCAAAGATCACTTTCTGGACAACACCAGTATTTAAGGGAGGACTTCAAGGAAGATTGAGAAATGGCTAGAGAATAAGGGAGAGAGCCAGAAAATTGATATCATGGAGGCAGAAGGATAGAATTTCAATGAGGTCAACAGTATCAAATGCCATAGACAGGTCAAGTAAGATAAGAACTAATTAATTATGTTTGTCATTTGGGGAGTCACTGATGTCCTTAGTAATCACAGCTTCAGGGATGTTTTGAGAGCAGGAGGCAGCAATAAATTGAGGAGTGAATTGGAATAAATTAAGCTGAAACTTTAAATATAACTTATATGAAAGGAAGGAAAGAGAGAAGGAGTGACAGCTAGATCGAGGTACAACATCATTGGAATTTTCTTTTATTAACTGAGAGAATTGTGTATGTTTACAATATGAAAGAAAAAAGAGTGAGTTAAAAAGGAAGGTTTGAAGAAAGAGTGGAGAGAAGGGAAACTTTATAGAATAAGATCACAGAGGATAAGTGAAGAGACAAGATCCAGGGCACAGGAGGAAGTATTAGCTTTGAATTGTGCTATTATTATCTGTTAATGCATCTGCCTCTCTCAACTAAATTGAGAACTCCACAAATGAATGGCCAGTTTTCTTCGGTCCCTAGTATACAAGGCTCAATAAATGTTGATGAATGTAGACCATTTCTTTTGATACTTCCTCTCTCCTATACTTACTCCTCATTGTTTTTCCCCATTTTTCCATCCTCATCTCTCTTCTTTTGTCACTATTCAGTCTTTCAAGGAGATCTCATCCATGTCCAAAGCTTCTATTTCTGAGACAGGAGAGGCTGTATTGTAATTAGATCTTTTATGCTCAGGGAAACACTGAATAACTATACTGTCTCTGGCTTCCTGTTTTCCTTCCCACTGAGCTATGGTAAGTAGAATTGGATTAGCTTTGAGGGTTATGTTCCAATATGCTGAAGATACTTGATGTATACCATTTCACTTGTTAGTCTTTTTGCCAGGCCCTTACCCAAACCCTCCAACCTCAGAAACTTTCCATTTTCATTCCCTGCTGAGTTCTTCCAACAGAAAGTCACCCTTGTTGAGTCCCTTCTTGGTCTGGTAAGATTTTCAGAGAAGCTTTTTGATGGTGATTCTGAAATGCATCGGAGTAATTTTCCTGTTCCAGTAGACTTCGTTTTGACTTTGTTCACTTGTCATTTGCTGAAAGATATAAGTAGCTTCATAGTAAAAGAAGCAATATTTTACATAGGTTGAAGCAGGATAATTATTTTTGTCCTAAGAGAAAAATCTCATCTAAAGATATATTTGATTTTTTTCGTGTATGTAATTAGGGATGACCATTTGAAATAGAAGCAGAGATGCCCAAGAGCCCAATTTCCAAAGTAGTAATTTGCTATATTTATTTCAAAGTAAGGTTCTATGGCTAAATTTAGGAAATGCCTTGGAACTGAACCAATATGCTTTAGGAAGATTTGGATGTTTAGTTTTTAACTCTTCCATATTTGCTTTAAAAAATTCTAATAGTTGCCCATGAATGAAATACATTATAAATATTTAAAAAAACGGCTATTTGCTTTTCAGTGCCTTTCTGCAGCAACTTGAAGGTGAATTAGAATGCCAGCTCTTATAGAGAGCACATTAATCTTCCTGTAGGGTAAGAATGGTCTTCTTCTCCTGTCTTCTCTATAGTGTTTAACACAGTGCAGGGGAAACAGTAGAAACTCAGTCCATATTTGTTGACTTGAAAGTTTACAGAAACAACATCTTGTCCTCTACCTCCTCCTTGAGAATATCCATGTCATTTCTATATTTAGAAAATGGGTTCTTGTCTAAGTCTGGAGACAAGGTTATATCTGTGGAACAGATGCTCATTATAGTTCACATGCATCCTGAACAAAAATTTGGAAAAGCGATGAGGTAATTTGTATAATCTCCAGAAATCCCCTCAAAAGGACCACAAGAATAGAAAGCTGGTAAACTCATCCTCCTAACTCATCTGCTGTCTCATTGGCATTACCAATGCTCTGGGTTCCGATTCTTTGAGCCATTTTTTTATTCATCTCTTTTTTTTAATCTATAAACTTTGAAAGGCATTCTGTTACTATATACTAATGCTACTTTACTGGTTACTTTTTATATTTGTTATTATAAGTAGAATAAAGGTCAAATATCAATTTAAATATTACCTGTACCTACCAGGCAGTCTCCCTTTACCATCACTATCCGTTTTAGAGTTCTCTTCCTTAATGCTCCAAAAGCTCTGTCTGTCTATCACAGCACTGATCATCCTACATCATAATTGCCAGTTATATTTATCTGTCTCTCACATATTGAATAGACCACAGCAGGAAGTATCTTCCATTTTTGTATCTTCTGTACCTCTACAAAGTCTAGTGTATAATAAATATTCAGTCTATATTTGTTGGATGAATGAACGTATGGTGCTCCAATATAGCCAAATTTACTAGCCCACTATAAAGGCCTTCATTAATCTGACCCTATTTTAATTATCCAACTTTATTCATTTATTTATGAGCATTCATTATGCATCAGACCCTGTTGGGCACTGTAGATATAATGGTAAATGAAAATAGAGATGATCCCTACTCTTATAGAACTAATAACCTAGTGAGGATCCACTAGGCAGAGCCACAATCACACAAATAAATGTAAAATTACAACTGTGATAAGTGTCATTAACGAGAGGCACATAGTGCTATAAGAACTAATAACAGGGCAGGATGGGAGGTTGACCTAATCTAGGAGAAAGTGATACTTGAGCTGAGATCTGAAAGATGACTTGGCGTTACCTAGGTAAAAAGCAAAAGAAAATGCTCTAGGAAGTCAGAACAGTGCCCTGCGAGGCTTGATCAAAGGCAGCAAAAGGGAGAGAGGAGGTTGGAGAAGTAGACAGGTGCTAAATCATGTAGCACATTAAAGGCCATGTTAAGGAGCTTTTGTCTTTATATTAAAAGCAATGACAAATGTATCCTATGATATTCTTAATTTTCTGTTGTTCTCCAAGACTTCAAAGCTTAGTCTTCATATTTCTAACCACACTATTCTCCACCTATATCCTAATCACCGCTCATTTCTAGTAATTCAAATCTTCTTAATCATTCCAGTGTAGTTCAAGTCTTATGTCTTCCAAGATTATTCTTTGATTACTTCAATATAAATGGAGTAACCTTTTTTATAGCACTGATTGTTACTATTCATATACTGACTATAATGGCTCATGTATCATCCTACCTTGTATTTTAATAATAGTTTCATACATGGCTTTTGGCTGAAGAGACTGTGTACTAACTGTCTTCTGAGTCCCTCTTAAATATTCATAGCCCAGTGTTTTGTTCATATTGCATTCCTAACATATATTGAGCATGAAACCAGATATAAACCAATATTTGGAATAGATAAAGGGAAATACTTTCATACTAATGCTCTTCCTTATGATGAAAGGGCAACCATTATAAAAATGAAAAAAAAACATGATTACATCAACTCGTTTTATTGGTTAAATCATGGCAATTATTTCACTAAGTTGACTTCTCTTTTTACTACATTTATCAGTCAGCACTTTACTCATTCAACAAGAATATATTGAATGCGTATTATGGAGCAGCCACTGTGCATGTAGATACTGGGGATTAAAAGATGAATATAACATTATCTTGACCATTACAAAGCTGAAAAATATGGTATCCATAGCTATTAACAATAAGCAAATTTCAGTTCCCCCAAAATGTGATATGGATTGGTTGGCAGTCATAATCTTTAAGCAGTTTGCAAATAATGCATTTCATTGTCATAGGAAATGCAGTCTCACCATAAGATTAGGAATACAAAGTCTGGTTGTTGTAGGATGCATTCAGTGTTAAAATAATGCAACAAAAAATCATTTCCTCTGTGATTATTGTAGTTCTTGATATTGAACCTCCAGGAATTTTTGTAGGTAGTATCAAAAGCAGAGTTATGTAGGGATGACAACTCATCCACATTTTTGCTTCCAGTTGTGAGGCAATCCAAAGCCAGGGCTTGCTGAGGTCTATGATTCCCTTTGTGATGCTACTAACGAGTTACGGAGAAGTTCACAGATACAGATCAGCAATCAGCCACTGATCATTAGACTTTTTTTCCTAAGAAAGGTATTGGCCAAGTATATAAAATTCTAATTATTCACCCTAATTCCTGGAGTTGATTAAAATCCTTGTCATATTGGAGGGGACACAGTAAACCAATTATTCTCTTAATCAGCATATATTTTTAAGCATTCTGAAGGTAACTAGTGGAGTTTAGGTGACCGAAAAAAGTTTCTGCATTTTGAACTGACACTGAAGAAAAATGCTCTTAAAATTAAACAATTTAATTAGTTAATTCATTAACAATTAATTAACTGCTTAATTCAATGGGGCCTGTCACATCAAGGGCTGCTGCTCAAATATCCCATAGAGAAGCAGTCAACAAAACATGCAAAAATGAAAACAAAATATAAAAATAATTTAATATCCATTGAGAATCTTTTTTTTTTTACTTCTTCAGTTATTTCATCCAAAGCAATACAGTCCCAAGGCATTATCATTAAATTATAAAAATTTTTCAAAAAAGGGTATACCACCCTGCTATGTTACACTCATTTCAAAATATTAATTATTATACGCTACAATTTCTGTAAGCATACATCTAATTTTAAATACTGACAAGATTTTCAGTAAGATAAGGATAACAAGAAGGATAACTTATCTTCCTAGCCGGTTTTCAAAGCACAAAAAAAATGTTTAAAAAGGCAGGGGTAGGTAAGTTGTAAAGAATATATTATTGTAGCTATTCCCTGAATGAATTTTTTTGGTCTTTTTTTTTTTGTTCATATCTTTTATGTCTCCATCATAGCAACCATACTTTTATATGAGGAAAATAGGATGAAACAAAACCACTGAGAATATCTACATTGTCTTTGTTGCTGGAGGACAGACGGTGACCCAAGTCATGGGCTGCTTTGGCTTTGATTAAAATTAAAATCTTGTACGGATTCCAGTTCTGAACATATGTCTCCAACTCTATGTGCTCACATTATGGTGCATTCAAAATATTTTATGCTAACAGATTACTGTAGGTAACAATATGCCTTTGTTTCCTACAAAGGAATAAGTCAGTAAATTGTTCTACTTAGTAGTGAAAAGACCAGCTCAAGATGCAAATATATCCCAATAGCTCTAAATCCCACTGCAATTCTTCCTAATTTAAGGCATTTATGAACTCATAACAGCGGCTCTAGCTGTTCATATTTCTAGCTTATTTTATTTATCTTTCGCTTATTAACTGATTCTCTCAAAGCTTTGCAAATCTTGAAACTCCCATACATATTAAAGGGGAGAATTCATCAATTAAAGTGTACCACAACATAGTGGAAAGAATAGAACCATTGTGTGGTTCACGTAGGACTGCATAATTTATATGAGTTTATTTTTCTTTCCCTGGTTTGTTATACCAGCCAACTTCATCTAGTCATGTAACGATTAGAAGATTCTAAGTTCTTCAGTTGGAGTCTGTATTTCAAAGTACCTGTTCAGCTAGGTGAGGAGAATGCCATCTCTTTTTTACAATGAGGGATTTGGTAAAACAATTGGAGGTTAATGTAAGATTTTTCTCTCTAAATACCTTCTAACAACAAGTATAAATGAGCAGTTTATTAAAGAGATTCAACAGTGCCATTTTCCCGGCTCTTCTCCACCAAATAATTGACATTTTGAAATATTATTTTTTTCTAAAGGATAAAAGATCCACCCAGTCATTATATAAAATGAAGGAACTCTTCTTGTTGTGTTAACATCTTGAATCTAGTCTCAGGGAAGCTGTTTTGTGCGATTTACTGGTGCAATTTAGGTGTACATGCTTGTGATTTATAGAGAAGCTCATGGAAATAGACAGAATCTATACAAAGAACCAAAACAAAAACAAAGGAATTAGGTAACTCACATGGAGTGCATGTCACATTCATCATGTTTTTGTCATGTTGGTTTAATGTTAATGTCTTGGGGAATATTTGGGACTCATGCTTTGTGACCTTCAGATGTCTGGGGAGTGGTTCAGGGTCAGACTCCCAGGAGGATCGCATGTGATAAGGTTTGGGATACTCCCAACTTCAACCTGCATGATTTGAGACTCTCCCCACATCCTGGCCCTAACCAATTTCTCTAAACCTCCAAAAGGCAATAAAGCTTTACAATCCTACTTCTGTCAAGCTCTTTGTTGCCTCCTTTGTTGATGGAAAAATTTGCCAACTAATGTCTCTTTAGGAGACAAAAATATATTGTTGCCTACTCTCATATTTGCATGCAGTGTTGTACATGTCACATTTCTTACAGATAGGTACATAGTCATATGCTTCTCTCTCCCAACGTGTCTCACACAGTGAGTTACAAAATTCATGTTCAACAAAGACTTATTAATTGATCCTGTGTCCTGTCACTCAACTAGTCTTACACATTATGTTTAGAAGATAAATAGAGCAAGGAATTTTTTATCCTACCTTATGGTTCCTCCAGCCACAGATACATGAGCTACCTAGTGATGAATCACCAGAAAAAAGGTCAGACTGTAAGCTTCATCCTTGTCTATCAGAGCATGAGACTGGTTTAGATGATTTTCCTAGTTGATATTAACCATGTTCTCATTTGTCGTGTTCAGCCGTACAGATCAACTAGACTAGAGTAATGTCATGGCATGTCCTCACCTCTTTTCCAAGCCCCTAGGTTACCTCGTCTCACCACCATGGACTAGAGTATTAGTATTTGTTGGCTTTGTCGGAGATGATTTCTAATATGTAATTTGATATCCCTGAAAGATTGTGCTTTCTTCTTCCCTGAAATTTTCTACTCTTGCTTTCTGTTTTTTTCTTTCTTCTTCCCTTCAGGGATAGGAGGAAGGAAAAAGAAAATTTCTGACAAACAAAACATATATGGTGGTTGGTAGGGAAGGCTGGATCTCCTGGTCTTGCAATTCTATACTTTACGTATTTATATTCAAGTGGTTCAACAATTATACAGGCTGAGATCCTATAGTCTGCAGCACTGTTTATGTGTCATCTGAATAGGGTTTCTTTCCTCATAGTTTGGGAAGTTAAACCAAGACTCTCAGTATACATTCAACCAGTGCTGTTGGAAAATAAAAGATTATTTTGGCTTACAGAATGAAATCAACACATATTAATATATTTTTACTATAATTTTTCAAAATATTACGTGCTACTTCATAGACATTGAGGTGATATGTTATCCTAAATGATAAAAATTCCATGAACAAACATATATTTTCCATGCAAGCGGATGTTTTTGTGTTTGAGAGCATTCTAAGCCACTAGTGTTTATGCTTTATTCTCACACATAGTGATATATAGATATAGGTATAGATATATATTTATATTTTTTGATAAGTAATGTGTGGTTCATGTAAGTGTCATTACAATATGTTATATTTAGGTTAGTTTTTGTAAATGTGTTTAGTTTGATTTTTGCAGTTTCACATGTGTGAAAATTATTTTGGTTCAGAATAATACCAAGTAAGATAATTAATAAAATCTACAGGTGTTTTCATATGTCTGTACAGAACTTGCACTGAACATATGAGCACTCAAGCATTCTTCGTTTATTCACCCCTAGGTTTCACTTTGATTTGATTTAGTAACATAAGATTAATGGTGATATAAATTTGCGTTGCTCTTGAGAAAGAAATAATTGAGATCACTAAGATTAAACATTCTGCATCAATATCCTGTAATTGTATGAGACCTTAAGAGGCTTTAGAATATTAAATATGATAGAACCTTCTTTTCTTTGCTTGATGAAGGTTGTCCCTGAGCTAACATCTGTGCCAATTTTACTTTATTTTTTGTATGTGGCATGCCACCACAGCATGGCTTGATGAGCGGTGTGTAGGTCTGTGCCTGGGATCTGAAGCCATGAACCCTGGGCTGCCAAAGCGGAGTGAGTGAACTTAATCACTATGCCACAGGGCCAGCCCCATGCTAGGATCCTTTTATAACATAGTGTAGCATTTACTTTGAGATTGATCTGAAAGGTAGGACTGATGTAGCCTGGGTTTCAGATATACCTCTACTACTTACTTGCTATATGATCTTGGACAAATTATTCTTCTTCTCTGGACCTTAATGCCACTATATGTTAAATGCAATATTACAACAGATCATTCTAAGTCACAGCCAAGTACAAGAATTTGTCTTATGGTTGATACTAGGCATATTCCCCAAATCTCTCTCTCTTTTGAAATGCTTAGGTATGTCCACAAGCATATAGCTTAAAATGTCAAGTAAGACATTCATCTTTACCTTTATTGACTTTTTTTATAACTTTAGTTTTTGAGTGCCTATTCTTTTAAACCAATTAATTAATTTCTGTATATAAAGAAGTTGTTGAAATCATATGTAAAATTCAGAATAAATTACCATTGATCCATGAAAAATGCTATAGATTAGATAGTCTTTAAAAATTCTATACATTTAGCTATTATTTTTTGAGACTCCACTATGTCTTAGGCATTGCTTTAGGAGCAAGTTCTATAAAAATGACAAATAGGGTCCCTGATCTTACAGAGACTATATTGTTTGGGAGAGAGACATAAAATGGATAAGAAAACAAACAAGAAAAAATAGCAGCTAGTGGTAAGTGCCATCCAGAGAAACAACATCTGTGAAGTGGTAAAGAGTGATAAGATGGGAGGTATTACCTAGTAAGAGAAGGCTGAGATCTGAATGTCACAAAGGGGCCAGCTACATGAAGATGAGTGGGAAAGACATCCCAGGCTGATATTATGCAAAGGCCCAAGGCAAAAATAACCTCATCATGTGTGAGGAATTGAAAGGAGTAGACAATCCAATATTTAGAAGTTAAACAGAGGAGTTAGTGAAGAGGAAGACTGGTGAGTGTGGTAGGAGGAAAATGAGGAGAGACTGTGGTATGAGGGAAGAAAAGAGAAAGAAAGCATTTCAAGTGGGAGAGAGTAGTAAGCTATATCAAATGTTGCTGGGAAGACAATGAGGATAAGAACTGAGAAATGGCTATTGGACATGGCAGTATGGAGATCAGTGAGTGGTGGTAAAAGAAGCCCAATTAATGTTGATTAAGGAGAGAATTTGGAGTGATGAAATGAAGTCAGCTGTTCCACACAACTCTCTCAAGAAGTTTTGCTGTGAAGGAGAGGAAAGAGATAAGGTTGGAGCTAAAGGGGCATATTAAGGCAAGGGAGGGATTTTGTTTTATTTGTTTCAAGATTGGAGATAGTAGAGCTTGATGTTTGTTGATGGAGATAAGTCAGTAGAGAGGGAAAAAAAATTGCCAAAGAAGAAAAAGGGGATAATTGTAGCAGCAAATTTCATGAAGAGGTGAAAGCAAGGATATTCATTGCACAGAGGTGATGTTGGCCTTTAATGTAGAAGAAGCTTATTATCCAAAGCCGTAGAAATGAACGAAGATTCTAAGCATTCATATTTGAGAATTTCTGTCTGATGACTCCCATTTTCTCAATGAAGTATGGCAAGGTCATCAACAGAGAATCCAAGATTGCAAATGAACAGATGCAGAAGGTTTAAGAAGAAAAGAGAAGGAAAAGAATAGTAATTATGTACCATGGAAAAGACAAGACAACCTACTAAGCAAAACAGAAGGATAATAAATTCAGATTTTGGGCAAGTCACTTGGGCTCGCTTAGCTTTAGGTTATTCTCACTAAAATGCAAGTATCAAAGGATATTGTTTAAAGTTGAAAACATGGAATTTAAATGTATAATGATTCAAAGCTCAATATTTTTTATAAACTGTTTTTAAACCTCAGAGAAATACTTTAGGAATTAATATCTATTTTGGTGAAGAAAAATATAATTGAAGTTCAGTAATTTTTTGTGATTCAGTTCAATTTATTTTTCTTCTGTTAAATTCAAGTAAAATTATCAAATGTAATATTTTTTATTCAAAATAGAATATATAATGTGATTCTATTATTGTAAAATTATTTTTCTCTCCATTTTTCTATCCTTATCTGTACATAGATATTGAAATGATGTTTAATAAATGTTAGGAAAAGTGGTTCTGGGTGGTAATATTTTTTTTGTAGTAGTGTTTCTTGTTCAATTTCTTCTTTGTGCTTTTCCATATTTTATGAATTTTTGCCATAAAATTATGTAGGAGTGTTGTTTAATTCCTTCTTTGTGCTTTCCCAGATTTTATGAATTTTTGTCGTATTGTTTCTATAAAATAATGAATTTGTTATTGTTTCAAAACATTGTTTTCATATGGATAACATGTTTTCTTGCTGTAGTAGACAGAATAATGTCTCCCCCGAAGATGTCCACATCCTAATCCTAGAACATGTGAATATGTTTGGTTGCATAGCAACAGGGGAATTAAGGTTGTAGATGGAATTCAGGTTGCTACTCAACTGACCTTGAGATAGGGAGATTATATTGGTCTATCCACTTGGGCCCATTATAATCACGAGGGGCCTTATAAAGGGGAGAAGAGGCAGAAGAGGGAGAACCAGAGAGATGGCAGCATGAGAGGGACACAGCCCAAGTTTGAGGGCTTCGAAGATGGAGCAATGGGACCATGAGTCAAGACATGCAGGTGGATTCCAGAGGCTCAAAAAAGCAAGGAAGCAGATTCCTCCCTAGAGCCGCCAGAAGGAATACAACCCTGCCAACACTTGGATTTTAGCCCGTGGAGACCCATGTTGGAATCTTGACCTACAGGATTGTAAAATAAGAAATTTGCATTGCTTTAAACCACTGAGTTTGTGGTAATTTGTCACAACAGCCGTAGGAAACTAAGATACTTGCTTTCATCATTCCTCTCCAATTTATTTTCTGTCCAGCAACCAGAGTTAGGGTTATAGACCAGCATTGTCCAGTACAGTAGCCACCAGCCAGATGTGGCAAATGAGCACTTGAAATGTGGCTGATCTGAAATGCAGTGTGCTGTGCATTTAATATACACCCTGGATTTCAAAGACAGTATTCAAAAATGTAAAATATCTCATTAATGATTTCTTACATTGACTTCATTTTGAAATGATAATATTTTGGAAATATTGGGTTAAACAAAATACAATATTAAAATTAATTTCACCTATGTCATTTTACTTTTTTGATGTGGCTACTAGAAAATTTAAAATTACTTACATGAGTCACATTATATTTCTATTAGACAGCACTGATAAAAATTTAATAGGCACTGTAATTCATGAATTACAATAAAAACCCTTTATTAGTTTCCCACTGTACTTAGAATATACTTTAAACTCTTTAACTTGAACCTATAAGGTCTTACATCGTCCGGCTTCTGATACCTGTCGAGCTTCAGCTTCTACCTCTTCCACGCCATTCTAATGGGCCAAGCCAGTTTCTGCCTCAGGGCCTTTGCACATGTTGTTCACTGGGCCTGCAAAACACTTCCTCCCACTCTTCATCTGACTGAAATCTTCTCATCCTTCCATCTCAGCTCAAGTCCACTCAGAGACACTTCCTCTGGCCTCCCAGTGTAAACTAGGTCCATTGTGCTCTCCATTCATAATACCCTGTTCTTTTTCTTAATGACACTTTTCAAAAGTTGTAATGATAAATTTATTTGCTTATTTTTAGAATTTCCTTTGAAAATGATCAACTTAATGTGTTTTTTTTAACCACTCTTTAGTTAAGACCAGGCAAGGTATGGGTGCTCAGTAAATATTTATTAAATGAATGTAGAGTGATCAAATGAGGTAATGTTTATGTAAGCAATTTATCAACTGTAATGTACTACATACATGTAATAGCTTTACATTAGTAATAGTAAGAGGAAGAGATGGAGGAAGATGGGAAGGAAGAAGAAGAAGAGAAGAAATTGAAGTAGTTTTAAAGTCTTTGTCTAGCATCAATTTTTAAATAGATTTTCTTTGCTCCTTGGGTTGTACCTTAAAACCATTGGGAATAATATCACAATAGGCAACTACATTACACTGCTTTTTAAAAACACATATTTTCAAGGACATATTTCTCCTTAAAGGAAGTTCTTAAAAGAAGTTCTTTTTATATTTATTCCTCTTTCTTAAAGATCTTCCTCTTATAGGAAGTTTACAAAACTGTTTGCTGGTAACTCAGATGCCCACTTGTCTTCTCTAAGGTGTACATCTCTATTTCCATAGTGGAAGATACCATGGAAATGGAATGGGAGGAGAGGAGAAAGAAAAGTGAAAAGAACATTGGGGATATTTTTTAATAGTTGTCCTGTAATAGGAAATCAAAACACAAATGGATCAATGAAAAAAACATTTCTACCATACATTGGTGCCTTCAGTTTCCTACTTGTCCAGTCTCTCCTGTTCCTCTTATCCCATCAGCCACTGGTCATTTCACCAGCTGAATATGTTACTGACAACGTCATTCACAAGAGATTTTGATTGAATTTAGTTGGAGTGGTTGATCTGTTAGCCTTGGGTAAATACACAGAAGGTGTGGGAAAGTTTTTACAAGCCATTGTGATGGGCAGTAGGCTATGAGTCACTATTTTCTGGCCTAAAATAGGAAATTGAATACTGGGGAAGATAAAGCTTTTGGGAGATTCAAGACGCCCGAAATATAGCTGAAGCTATCCTGCAACTACCAAATTACGGCCTTGTGCAATTCATCATATTTAGGAAAGTAGGTGCAGTGGTAACAAATTATTTGCACAGCCTGTCAATTCACTATTCATACTCTAGGTGAAGCTGTCTAGAGATGTACATCTACTTGAGACTGTTAGTTTTTGCCACACCAAAATGAAATAATGCATCCCTCAGTATAATGTTCAGCAGTATGGCTATAAACAAGTATAATTGCACTGCACTTTCCCTATATTTAATACGAAACTTCTTTTTGCACCAATAAAGTCAGAGCTTAGACCTAGCCTTTCTTAAATGACCTTAAAGGAAATTTTCCTACCTTTGTGCCTTTTCAACAGTAGTTTCTGACTTAAAGTTAACCTTCCCATTAGCATTTTAATAGCCAAAAAATCTCTACCTTGTACTTAGCACATTACAATCTGCATTTAAATGGGAACGTTGTAAACGAGCAACATAAAAAATTACTTGTTAGAAAAGTTGTTTTTCTGGGTTTTGTTTTTGTGTTTTTCTTATGGCGTAACCTCTCTATATCTTAGACAAAGATTAAGGCCACTCTTTTTGAAGTCACTGGATTAGTTCTTGAGAAACAATTATCAGAACCAATCTTCTACCTTTAATAAAAACACCCTAATTTGATATTTGAAAAGTAATACCTAGGAATTGATGCTTTTAAAAATCAAGGTTGATCTGCTCATTTCAAATTTGCAAAACCAAAGGCAAACTGAAACCTTTTGCTTGTATTTGTTAGATATAGATAGATAGATAGATTAGAGATAGATAGATATAGGTATAGATATATATAATCAGACAAGACATTTTGAAAAATGAGAATGTGTCATTATTACAAGATACCACTTAATAAGCCACAACCAGAGAAGTCCTATTACATAGTTCCCAGATACCTGACGTTGTTTGTCTTAGATAAATCTCTCTTTTGCCACCACCTTCCCCTCCACTCATACACACTTACCTGTTTGATCTCTATCATGACACCCCAAGTGCTCTCATCTCTGCATCTGTACATTCTCCAATCATGTCTCGAATCTGACTGCCTGAGTTCAAATCTCTTTTCACCTCTTACTAGCCGTGTTGCTTGGCAAGTCACCTAATCTCTCTGTACATTAGTATCTGTATCTGTAAAGTGGGGATAATGATGGTACTACTTCAGAGAATTGTTATGAAGATGAAAAGTAATGCATGTAAAATATTTTGACATAATTTATTCAATAAATGTAAGATCTTATTCTGATTACTTTAAATTATGCTATTAATGCTACTAGTATTTTTCTACTACCAGCTCTCCTAAAGCATCCTCCTTCCTGTAGCCTTCCTGTATTGAAGAGAAGAGATAAGGGACCTACTCTCACCCCACCTTTGCCTTGGTCTCATTTGCATCTCATTGTCAAGACGAAGAGACTTACAAGGTTGAAGAAGCATATCTTTTGCTAATGTAGTCTGAGCCCCAAAAGCAACATATTAAAAACAATGCAGAAAAGCCGATTCTTTAATAACTCCATTTCCCTCAGCTTACTGACACCTAGGCCACAGTATTTCTTCATACTTTGTCTTTGCCCCCTACCCCATGTCTTGCCAACCTAGCCCAGTTTTGTAAATTGTAGCACTTTCTCCTTTCTTCTGTAGTTAGTTCACCTCATTCAGGGTCAACAGGTATTTAATGAACATCTGGTCTTGTGTTAGGCAATTGAGAGGAAGCAGGGGAGTTTTTATGAAACACAAAATCTTGAGACATGGACTCTTCTTTTACCAAATAGGAAATTAGATTTGTATGAAACTATTAGAAAATCTTGCAAGAATGATATTCATTTGGTCAGCCTTCATCGTCTGTACTGCAATCATTTGTTTTGACATTTTTTCTGCATTACCCTAAGATTAGTTCCTTCAGGGCAAGGCCAATGCCTCAGTAATGCTCTCTATCTGCTCTTTGTCTTATAGAGGATATAGAAGATGTTTATTAAATGAGAAGATGGAAGGATGAAAGGATAGGACCTGAATCTTAACCTCAAGAAGCTTACAGTCTAGTAGAAAGGACCACTCATGTACATAAATAGCAGTAATCATCCCAGCCCGGCTTTCTAGCCCCTTCTCTCCTCTAGCCTCCATGCATGCAGTTCACAGAGAACATGACATGTATGCTTGTTTCTTCTGCCTCGAATGCCCCTCCCCTTATTTTCTGCTTAGTGAACTGTTATTCATTTGTTAAGGTATAACTCTAATAGTATCTTCTCCATGAAGTCTTCTCCCCAAGCAGAATGAACACCTCTCTCCTTGCACATTTATAGCCCTTTTCGTATACCTCTCTTAGCACTTAGTACATTGAACCATAATTACCTATTTATCATCTCTTTAGCTTTAATGTGAACTCCAAAGGGATGGGGGCGTTATCTAACTGATCTGTGTAATTCTAGTACTGACGACAGTGTGTGGCATATAGTTACTGCTTAATACATGGCTCAGTGAAAAAATGAATGCATCAATGTATTGGTGACAATAAATCATTACTACACATATCCTGAAGGAGGTAAAATAAAGATATGAGTAATTGTTAAATTGTGTAATATAATCCCAAGTGCCAAGTTCAAATTTCCCTTTTCATGGTTAAATTTCTCCCCACCCCAGTCCCGCTCCTCTTTTACTTTTTTCAGTTTCCATACCTTCTACCTGTCCTTGACCTTGATATCACCATTGCCTGTTATTATGGTAGATTCTGTGAGCATCCAGCACAGATGTGTGTAGAGAAACAAACAAAACAAAATTAACCATAGGTGAAATTATATCACCTGAAGCATAATGTTAACATGCATAGCTAATAGAGGAATATTCTGGTTAATTGCATATTTTGATTAATCCTTTTGCAGCGAATAATTATTGAATATTTTTCATGGAATTAGAATGCAGTAATATATACTCACCATTACAGTTATACTAAACACAGTTGAATTTTGATCTGGTATTTGTTCCGGCATTCTGTGATCATTGGATGATAGAAGTGGCAGGTGAAGAAGATTGGTTTGAATCTACACTAATCCCAAAATGCACATGGGGATTTGCTCTTTAAAAAAATACATGGCAACTTGCTTACTTGTCATTTACTTTATTATTATAAAAGTCAAGAGCAGAAAATAACCTGATTACTTTTGCTTTCCAGTTATTTGATGATCTGATAAAATGAAGCATTTTGAAAGTAGCTGTACCATAACTTTCTAAAGCCCATAACAGGTTATGCCTCATCATCCTTAGGAGCACCCCTGCTTTATTTTGCCAACATTAGCCAATTCCTTAAGCTCTATAGTCATTGGATTGAGAGTTAAAATACAGAATTCCCAGAAGTATGTATATCACCTAGTCACCACCACCAAAATAGATTGGTTCTATATCTAAGTATTTTAAAAATTCAGAGTAACACATAACAAATTCCATTATAACAATTGACAAGTGGAAATCTACACCGTGTGACTGCTTAGGGATGTTGTATTGTTATAATTCATCCTGAAACAAGTGGCTCAGCAGCAACATCTTTAAAATCTATTTATTATAAAGAAAAATTCTACTGTTCTAATACTTGTTTTCATGGGGTTTGGCCTGTACTATCAATCCACTATTACTTTAGAAATATGACAGTAATAACCTTTTGATACTATTGATTTATATTTCGATTTTCCTGATTTTATGGAATCGAATGGACTTGTGATAGAAATATCACTCAGTATAATAAGCATTTTATACTCATCACAGTTACTTTGAGTATTTGCTTTTATTCTATATGTACCAAGGATTCCATGTCTGACTATTTCCATAAGCCTTGTCCAAAACCAGAATTCTACTGAATTGAGAGTGGGGATGCTGTTTGTTGTTTTCCAGAAATAGACTTGTATGCTACTATATTTTGGGCAGATGATTACAAACACATCCACATGAGAAGGCAACAGATGTAAAGAAAAAATTGCTATATTTATTTCAAACCCAGAGAGCAATGCAAGTATCACAGAAAATTTGTGCCAACAATTATATATATTCTTTTGCTGACAGCTTGGTCTACAAAGCTGCTGGAGTGCAGCATCAGCAACTCTAACCCAGAGGCAACTCCAAACTGATGGATCACATTTGATTCAGTAAATGAAATCAAGTAGGAGTTTTAAAACCAGTTACATCTTCTTTCATCAGATATTTCTTCATCTTGTCAAGTTGTTTTTTATGGACTATACATTGGAATTAATATGAAATGTTATCTTCAGGGTTTTTTTTTTCTTTTTTCCCTTGTAAGGCAAGGCCATTTGTGAAAGGAGGGAATCATTGCAAAAGCAAGTTTGTTACTGATAAATGATAGCATGTATGTTTCAGTGCTTCAGAGTCTCCTTCACGTTAAAAAAAAAGTAGGTTGCAGATGAGAAAATTAAACCCAGTTTTTTTGTTTTAAATACAACAGATAAAAGGAAAATTGACTCTGCAAGGGATTTTTGAAGTCGTTATGTTCATTGATTACCAGACCTATCTTCACATTATAAACTACCTACAAGCACCTTTTGAAAATATAGTCTTGGGGTCCACTCTGAGATTTCAGTTCAGGAGATTTGAAATGGGGCCTGACAACCTACATTATAAACAAACCTACTGTGTGCTTTCAAGATAACTGGTTCATGTACTATTTGGGAACAACTGATCTAGCCTAACTCTTTACCCAATGTAGAATCACCTTTACAATATCCTTAACATGTGGTCATTCAATGACTCAAGGCAGCCCATTCCATTGTTGGATGATTCTAATTGAGAGAAGGGTCTTGTATATTAAACCAAAGCCCTAGAAACTTCTGCCCAGTAGTGTGTTTCCAGCAAGCTCACAATGAACTCTCCACAGTCAGACAGAGTTGGCCCACTTGGGACTGTTTTGCTTAGATAATTGTGTCTCAGGGACTAAGAAGTGTGTGTATCAAGAAAAGAATTTGTAATGCAAGGTACATCTATATTGATAAAGCAAAAATATCCATAGGTTTATGCCCCTTAGTTAACAGCTAAGCTTTATTTATATGTTCTCCCAGCAATGGCTTTCAATAACAACTTATATCTTGGGTGAGTATTTCAGATTAAAATCACTTTAGTGACAGCACCAACTTAACCAGTATTGGAAAGTTTGAGAAATTTGAGTGAAAAGACCCACTAGCCTACTCAGAGATATCAGGGCTACAACTGGATTTAACTCCAGCCTTGGGCTGCTTCTGGACAGAAAGAGCCCATTTCCTCAAGAAAGAAAGTGAAGTCTGGGAAACCTGTGCCAAGATGATCATACCACTCAGGGTAAGAATAATACACAATTGGGTAAGAGGTGGAATGATGAAGAGGATTTACATTGAAACTAGAAGAGAGAGGCTGATAGGGAAGCTAAACAGTGGACAAAGGGACTGAGTGTGTAACTGACACGTCTTTTCTTTCCGCCATGTCTTCCTTCCCAGTAAGCTTGTTTCTTGCTTAGCTCTCAGTTCACTGCTCTGCCATGCCTTACGATCCTGTAGAACACCACCTGGGGGTGTCCTGGGTGTTCTATTTAGGTGGCCAGCTAGGGTTGGAGGGACAAGTTGTTTACTCTGGGTCTCCATCCAACTAAGCCACCAGGTCAGGGTCAGACTAGAAAGAAATCTAGAGCAGTTATGAGTCTGCCCTGACAGATGAACCAGTGACTGTAGTTCCAGAGTGCAGCCAACCTGAAAGAGGGAAGTTTAAATCTCACCTTGGAGAGGAGATGCTGCCATAACCAAGAGCCCTGAGCACAACGCTTTCACTCACCCGTGGAGGTGGGTAGGCAGAATAAAGGAGATAACCTGCACTAGAGCTCAACAACTCTCTTTGCCCTGAATGCAACCAGGGAGACAGATGTCACCTTCCAAGTAAGCACCTGGCTGACATACGGCAAAGACAGGCAACAGAAGAGAGAGGAAAAAGAGAAAGGGGAGGAAATAAAGAAGATGAGAGTAGGGAAGCATGAGGAAAAGGGAAAGTGAAGAGATAGGAAAAGGAAAGGGATATCATTGGGAGGGGGAGCATCCCCTCCTGGCCCCCTGAATTGTATGGTAATGCAGCCACTTTTTTAACTGTTTTTTTTTTTTTGCCCCTAAAGCCAACTTCTATGGATAGGATTCAGCCAGTTTGAAATTAAATGACAATAATCAGGGTTTTTTGACTCAATGTAACAGTCAAGCCCTCCTATCCTCTTCCTTCCCTTTGCTGGTGTGTGTGCGCAGGCCCATTATCTGGAGAAGGGGAGCTGAGAAGAGTGTGCTGACCTTGCCTCCTCCAACCCCTAATTATTCTCACAAGGTCTTTGTAGGACTGGAGTGAAGTTTTGAATTTCTCTTTTCTTCTTCTTTTCCTACCTGCTTTATGGAGGTATGATTTACAAAAGTTGTATATATTTAGGTTCCAACATAATTTTTTAAAGGTGTGTTTTTTAAGTTAGAGAACTAGAAAGCGAAGGAGTGAATTTCTGCTTTCTCTGATGACACTAATGATTTTCCAGATTTAATTTAGCTTATTTCAGTAAAAAGTGCTAAAAACCCCAACAGCAATAAAAACAATAACATAAACCCTACTAAGTGCAAAGCCTCATGCCAGGAGGTGAAATTGATTAAAGGGGCTCCCTCTCCCTGTTATTCTCTATAATAGCACTTATCTATTTCTGCCATAGCACACATCAAAACCTGTACTTGTCTTGTTTATTTTTCCTCTTTTCTAATTTACTGCCTGTCTCCCTTTCAGTAGAATGTCAGATCTGTGAGGGTAGGGATTATTGACTGTTTTGTTCCCTATTATAAATATATTCCCAGGGCCTAGAGGAGTACCTGGACGTAGCAGGCACTCATTAAACATTGATTCAGTGAATGAATGAATGAATGGTGAGGCTCACTGAGCAGGCAGAACACACCCTTAGGAGACGCTCAAACTACTAGCCTGTAGAATCCTGTATCCTCTGACCCCGGCCTACCTCCCCCACCTCATAATCTGCTCTCCCCCAGCCTTTCAACTCCTCTCACACACCACGTTCTTCCTACCTCAGGATGTCACACATTCCGTTTGATTTATCTAGGATGCTCTTCCCTGGCTTGGCAACTTCCTATCCTTCTGCTCTCATTCTAAAAAGGCACCTAAGTGAGACCTCCTAGGCCATCCCATCTAAGTAGTCTCCCCCACCCCTCACCTTGTTATTCTGTCTCACTCTGTTCATTTCCTTCAAGGTCCCTTTTTTGGGGGTAATTTGTAGTCATATATCTATTTACTTCTTTATTGTCTGCCCCCACCCGCCACTGTGATATCCATGAGAACTGTGACAGTGTGTCTTTTTTCTCTGTATCCCCATCACCTAACACAATCTTTGCTACAAAGTTTACAATTAAGTATTTGTTGATTAAATGAGTAACTGAGTAAGGAAATGAATAAATGAATTACTAGTATTCTTTCCCCCATCCCTCGGTGTGCAGACATGCCATCCTGAGGCCTGGTGTCTTCATGATTTTCTAGGCATGGCCATATGCTCTCAACCTACACCAGAGGAAACCTTGGGTTTGGAAAGTCTTGATAACTCAAATTATACTTCAATGAATTGAAATTAAAATTATAAAAATAATTTATTTTGAAAAGAGGAACTATAAGGAAGGGATGCACTTTTGTTTCCATTTCTTATAAGCAAAATAGTTTTCATCCAAGCAGCGGATTCCCAATTGGGTGCCAGAGAGTCCTTTGGGAGTTTGGCTGGCTGGGTCAGTAAGGCATTTTAATCAGGTCACCTTGGATTAGTTGCTGTCCCAGACTGAGCTCCCTTCTTCCTCTTGCTGGGTGGGGGGGCAGGGCTTGTACAGGCTCCTGATCAGGCCTCCTGCTGCCAGCACTAGCTGTCTCCCTCTCTCTCCTAATTCTTCATCCTGCCACCTGTTCTGGGACTCTCTAACACCCCATGGCTTTGAGCAGCTGTTGTCTCTGCCTCTGAGTCAGGCATGTGTCCAACAGGGGGTTTATATAACTAGGCCTTGGGAGGGATTTTTCCCAAGTAGAGCCACCTCAAATATTTTATTACTTTAGGATATATCACCTCTGTCTTCCTATGTTTCCTAATAAGTGTCACATCTCTAAACTTTCTGGAGTCATGTTCATAAATGCAGGAGATGTGTGTACTACATATAGACCTTGCTGATTTGTAGCTCCTGACACCCATCCTTGTCTTTACCAGACATTCAGTAAGTATTGTTTAATCAGATTGGATCAAATCTGAAAGCTTATTGGTGTCATTAGAGGAGGTACAATCCAAGAGGACTGTCTTCCTAGGAAGGAAACGTCTTCATTTCTTTGACATTTTGAGAACAATGTTTGTGTAGGCAAAATGTGTAGGTGAAATTTAGATTATGCTTTAAAACTAATTACTGACTGCTGACTTCTATCAATAACAGCAACATTTAGTCATTTAGCAAATCTGTGACTGAGTTTCTGATTTAGTCACTATTGAAAGTATCTAAAATGGTTTATACATACAAAGTCATTATAACTAGATGTTGGAGGGTTTGGAATATTCCAACAAGTATCCTGGTTTACAGTATTGAAAACTATGCCTTCAATGTACACAATTCAAAATAGTAAATTAGAAAATTGAAAAGAAAATAAGAATCATAAACAAAACATTTTGGTTAATGTTATAACAGAAAGTAAAATTGAATCATATAGCAACATCCAGGTTCCCCTATTTTCAAAAAGCAATATCAAAATGAAGGAAACAATATCTAAAAGAAAAAATACCATGAAACATTTAATGCATTAAATAAATTGAACTATCAATGATTTCCAAAGGCCTAATATTTCTTACATATAGACACTAGTGGTCTAAAATTTGCGTGAGTTGTAAAAACTTCCCAGTTCTAGACTCCAGGGATACAAATAAATATGGTCGCTTTCCCTTTCTCCATTGAAACTGAATTTCATTAACTGTTAACGTAATTTTCATTCCCGGGTTGTGATTTTGCTAACTCAAATTTACTTTGTCTACCTGCCATTTGCTTTTATAATTGCAGAAGCCATTTCTCTCGGGGTTCCTGACAACAGCAGCCAGCTCTTTCTGAGAATCCTCCTAAATTTCTAGGGGTCAATTGACTCCACCTGTACCGTGCATCTCCTGCTCCTTTCATTCACCTTTGCAAAGAAAAGGAGCTTTACTCACCTTGTTTTTGCATTTAGTAAATGACACTAACCAATAGTATTTATAATTTCCAAACATAGTTAAGAGATAATCAAAGCAGAAAAGATAGAGCAGATTTCCAAAATTAGGCAATACTAAATCTATGGTGCATTTGTATGGTCTCCTGATCTGGTCGCTTCGGGATATGGCATTCCTCTTATAGAACTAGCCATTCATTCTTAGCCATTATTTATTTTCTTACTCCCCACATCACTGTGATTTATGTAAAATGAGTGCAAAAAGGTCAGTTGCCTTGAGAATTCAGTTCTGGTTGAGAGACTTGGAAATTAGGTAGACTGTGCTTGTTTTTTTTTTTTTTCCTTAAGTCTGAAAAACCTGTGATTTTCCTTTCCCTGGAGGCAGTCTGCTGGTTTAGATGGAGACACATTCTGTACCAAAGACAGACATTCAAGAACACCCAGAAATATCTTGATCTGAAGTGAAAGCCTTGTTAGACTTCACTGAAGAAAGCCTTGGAATATAAAAATTAGATTAAATAAGAATCTCAGATCTTACCCTGAATCTTACTTTTTCTCACAGAAACCGTTCACCACTTGGCACTTGGTCTAATGCTATGCAGATTCTAAAGAAAAATAGAATTGTATAAATTAGTATATTGATAAAAATTGTGAAAATGAGCTTCAAGTTATAAATGAGTTGTAGCTGAACCTCAACATGGGCAGAATGCTGAATATTCAGGAGAGAAACAAATGGAATTTCTGTTATTTAGCTCACGGAATACCATGAAAGTATTTAATCCATCTGGGAGATTAAAGATACTGCAGGCATCCCTCATTGTCAAGAGATTTGATTCAGAGACTATACTTATAAAATATGGCAACACAAAACAATGGTTTTCAAAATTTAATATGCTTCAGAATAAACTGTCATGCTGATAGAATGCAGATTTTTGGCCCATTACCCAAAGGGGTCTCAATCTGTGGATTTGGTGTTGGCCCAATAATCTGAATTTTAACAAACAAAGCAAGTTGACTGTAGACGACCTTTGGCAACTACTCAGCTCTGCTGTTGTAGCATGAAAGCAGCCATAGACGATAAATAAACAAATGTGAGTGACTCTGTTCCAATAAAACTTTATTTACAAAATATGCCCAGATCTGGATTTGACCCATGGGCCATACATAGTAAGCACAGTTTTCAGACCCTGACCCCTGGTCTAAAGAATTAACACTTCTTACAAACCTAGAACTTCTAGGACTTTTTATTTTTGTAGCTGGTGTACAGTTTATGTTAGAGAGAAGCATCTATTGGTCAACTGTGGTATTGAAGCCCAGTTCCATTTACTATTGTAAGTATCAGATAAGAGGGAGAACAAATTTCCTTGAGTTGTACACAAAATAAAGTTCTCATGACCTACTTTCTCTAGAAAATCTTCCTGGATTAACCAAGCCCTATTTCCAGTTAGCCAACACATTCTCTTGCTTATATTTTCTCTACAATTAACATTGATAATTCTAACCCCTCTATGACAATAGTATGGGGCAACAGCATTGAACAAGACCATTTTGATAGAGAAAGGATGGAATACACCTGGCATTTGTGCTGCTATTTCCATTGCTTATAACCATGGCAGATATTGCCCACCATTTATACTACTCTTTCCTTTTGAGTACATATATGGCCACAAAATCTTTCTCAAGAGTTCTGTTATTCATTACTAACTGACCAGAGATGCTATGTAAATTGAAACTTATGTGTAATCCCTTAATAAACTAGTCCTGCTATGTGATATTTTTATTATCTGTGGTTATTCTATCTGGGTGCACATAATGTTACTTCTACTATATCTTAATCAATATAATTATGAACCTTGCTCAGTGGAGTTCCATGGTATGTATCTTGATTGGTTGTTATTGTTTTCCTGATAGAACATAAGTATTTCATTTTATTTTTTTATTTTTTATTGAGAAAGATTAGCCCTGAGCTAACTGCTGCCAATCCTCCTCTTTTTGCTGAGGAAGACTGGCCCTGAGCTAACATCCATGCCCATCTTCCTCTACTTTACATGTGGGACGCCTACCACAGCATGGTGTGCCAAGCGGTGCCATGTCCACACCCAGGATCCGAACCAGCGAACCCTAGGCCACAGAGAAGCAGAACGTACGCGCTTAACTGCTGCGCCACCGGGCCGGCCCAGAACATAAGTATTTTAAATTCAGGGACTATGCCTACTTTATCATGTTACACCCTGAGATCATTCCAGAAACACTTGTTGCCAGATTTATACAGCATCTTTTCTCATTAGAATGTCAATGTTTATGACTATGGTATCATTAGTGTATTAAAAATTCCTGCTAATAGTTAACTAATTAAAGTTAACAAATTTTAACTAATTTGAAAGCATAGAAACTAATGTTATTGGCAATTTGGAAATTGAAGACACTTGTAGTCTGCTTTTTGGTAAGAGATCTATGAAACTATACCATATTCTCTGAGATAGTATTTTAGAATAATTTGGGTTAATGCTTATGGTTAAAGAATTGTTTGGCTACACAATCAAAATGTTCGCTTACTAAGAGCAATATAGTTTATTGCATTAGATAGGCTCAGTTGTATAGCGTAGTACTGACTCTGCAAACTCATTATGTCATGTGCTAGCTCTTTTAGGAACACTTGTTTAGTAAAACTTGAAGAAGAATTACCATTTAACAAAGCAAAGCAATTTTCAAGGAATTTTCCATTTTATCCTGGTGCATAAAGTTCATGTGTAATTCAACTGTTTAAATCTTCACCAAGCTGGTGGTAAGTGTTTTACTGTTGGTAGGATTGGTTATTAAGAAGGGTTGACCAGAAACTCAAATTGAATAGGATTCAAAACTAAGTGCAGAGGACTAATGCAGTCCTACCAGGTGGCTTGCCTCAAAGTTTCTAGCATAGGACAAATGGTAAATGGGACTTTTCCTGTGGCATCTGTGTGTTATCTGAGAGGTAATCTCCATCAGGCACTCAGATCTTTACCTAGCAAATCTGATAGAGGCTCAAACACCAAAATGAAAGAGATGGATAGTGGCACCCCTTCATATCTAGTATGTGTGTTTCAGCACCAAAACCTCCCTTATAGACAAACCACATTCTCCAGGCTGTTCCTACAGGCCCATGTTAGGCCTGAGGAAACATTACCTGACCCATAATATTTCTAAATCTCCATAACAAGGTCTGACTGTGTTTATTTTTAACCAACTTGCTTCTCTTAAAATACAGAAAATTTCTTCTTGCTTCTCAACGAAACTGTCAACAACTTTAGGAAAAGATAGGGAGTTTGTTAGAGGCTCTAGAGAGAGCCATCTCCAGAAATAACATGTTCATCTCGTTTAGAGCGCTCATGTCTGTCTTTGAGACAGATAAGAACCTGTCTTCTCTAGGTATTCTCTAGTCTTGAATTTACCGAGAGAAGAGGAATGCACTTGATATGTATGCACTTACCAAGAGCATACAGGAAGTAGAGAAAGTTTATAAGTGAATATAGAAGAATGAAAGATGTGGAACTCATGCAAAATTATAGTGAGAGAAGAGACAGAGGAAAAGAAATGTTGTTGCAAGGGGGGCCTTGTAAAAGAAAGTGGGCTTAAGAAATCTGTGATGAAGGCTTTGAATATATTGCAAGAAATCAGATTCATATGGTTTTTGGACATTCTCTGGCCAAAATTTGACTGGGTTTGTAAATTGCTTATTGACAAGCTCAGTTTACCAAACCAAGAACCCTCATGTTTTAAGGTTTAGGTAGGCAGGACCAGCTCCAAGCAAATTTGGATTATAGTAAATTTAGTGTCCTCAGTCTGCATTTTCTGTACATTTCTCACTGAAGAATATTCCTACTCTAACTATCATAGCTGGTGCTTAGTATCCTCCCCAGGCGTTCAACCTCTCCCTCTGGAAAATCACAACATCTAGAAAAGATTTGGGGAGCTCATTTACTCTAAAGTGTTAATGATGAGTGAGAGGTTCAATGTGTTTCTTTTCCCAGGGGGGATGTTTTTTGGGTCCAAAAAATGACGTATTTGAGCAGTTTTGGATAGCCTTCAGTCACATGGGAGAGGTATCGGTGATGTAGCTGGCCTCCTTACTGCCATAGAGATCACAGTATCTATATGCAATTAGCCACTCATAAAGTCTGCCCTGTGGATGGCCATGGGAATATAAGTAGGGAAGTTGGGAGAATCTAGCTCTCCCAGTGTTTGACTGGGACCTATCACTGAGCTCTTTTCTTTTTTCTTTTGCTTTTGCTTGATTCAATTTGCATTTAGTTTTCTTGAAAGGAAACTCTGATAAGAATACTAGAGAATTCTGAAAGACTCATCCAAAGATTTTCTAAGAAAACAAGTATATTTAACTTTTTGTACAAGGTTATTTGAGGAATGGGATGGGGGAGCATTCAGAGAGTTCAGGGAAAACCCTAGGGTATAGAAACCAATTATAAAGTGCCAGCCAGATCTCGGGGAAGCTACTTACCACACCCGGGGAGCTCATTGCTAAATCAAAGGACCAATTTGTTGTTTTTAACCCAAAGTAATTTTTCATCAAGTCATTTTGTCTATCCAAACAATTATCTGGCAGTAGCTATAATAATTATTTTTTTTTCTTGTCTTGGTGACAGATGGGCAACTAAGACTTATAATGTTATAGACCATGCCTGAGCATGAATCATTAGATCAACTTAAATTTTAATATACAAAGTTATTCCTGTCTTTAATAAATGGCTTACTCATTGGTACAGAAGATATATTTTTATTATCCTTTTTATTACTTTCCAAATAGTTCAAGTTTTATGAAATTGACACACATGCCTGTTGCTGAGCACAATGTAGTGACTGTGTGTGTGTGTGTGTGTGTGTGTGGTTTTCCCACAGTAACCATATTTGTACCCAGTGAGAATTGAAATCATTAACTATTTGCCTGATCTCATTTCTCTTAGCTTACTAAAACTACTTCCCATGTGGTAAGGACTCCTAGTTCATTTCACTGAAGCAAAATAAATGAACCTAAATGAATTAAATGTTTCTATTAGCTGCTGCATCTATGAAATTAGGAAACTGGGTGGGATGAATATAAGATACCATAGATATATCCTCTAACATGCTTTAAAGAAGTAAACATCTATGAATCTACGTTTAAATTTTGTTCCATAACAATAAGCTGATAACACTTCCTAGTTAACTTACATGAACTTAATTGATCCTTGCAGTTACCCTATCTGTTTACATATATACTGAACTCCTGCTTAGTGTCTGCAATGTCATTAGGTTTGGAGAATATAAAGCTGAGGTAGACAATCCAGGGATTATTATCCCCATTTTAGAGAGAAAGAATTGGAGACTCAAAGAAATTTAGTGCTTTACCAAAGGTTCAGTTGTGGAGCTGGGGCAGAACTTCAAGTACTTTGAATTAATCTTTTGATTACTCTCATCTACTTCTTGTATACAAATACATGGACCAGCCTGAAATGCAAAAGTTAATAAAATGGATATGGCGTCAAAAGCATGATCTGTAAAAAACCTGATAAATTGGGCTTTATCAAAATTTAAAACTTTGCTCTATGAAAGACTTCTAAAATAATGAAAACACAAGTTACAGAGTGGGAGCAAATATTTGCTAATCACATATATAACAAAGTACTTGAATCCAGAATATATAAAGAAGTCTCAAAACTCAATAATGAGAAAAATAGGGATTCAATTAAAATTAGATTGAGCAGACATTTAACCAAAGAAGATATACAAATAGCAAATAGGCACATGAAAAGATGTTAAACATTATTAGTCTTTCGGGAAATGTGAATTATAATCATACTGAGCTCCCATTTCATACCTATTAAAGTAGGTAACATTAAAAAAATGTACTGACAATACCAAGTGCTGACAAGAATGTGGAGCAACTTGAACTATCATATGTTCCTGGTAGGAATGGAAGATGGTACAGCCACTCTGGAAAATGGCCTGGCAGTTTCTTATAAAGTTAAACATATGTTTACTTTATGACCCAAGCAATCTCAAAATGAAAACTTTACAAAAAATATGTACACAAGTATTTATAGCAGCACTGTACATGACAGCCAAAGCTGAAAGCAGCCCAAGTATCCTTCAACAAGAGAATCGATAAAGAAACTGTAGTGCATCCACACAATGAAATGGTATTCAGACATGAAAAGGAATGAACCATTCATACATACGATAGCATGAATGAATCACAAATGTATTATGCTTGGTGAAAGAAACCAGACAGAAAAGATTACATAGTCTATGATTCCATTTAGACAACGTTCTGGAAAAGGCAAAACTATATGGAGAGAGAAGAGATCAGTGGTTACCAAGGGGTTCAGGATGGGGAAAGAGACTGTCTTCAAAAGGCAATTTCAAGGGAAATCTCTAGGGTGTTGGAAATGTTCTGTATCCTGTGTATGGTGGTGGTTGTTACAGTAGTCTATGAACATGTTAAAACTCATAGAACTGTACATTCAAAAATGTTAATAAGATAATTATTACACATTAATCCTGATAGAAAAATTCATCCTAGCCAACATTTTCAAATAAACGTGGTTTGAGTTCAGCACTACATACTTCTTTAGCTTTATCTTATCAGCAACACTCCTCTAGGCATCTAGTCTCTCGTCAATTCCTTCTCTCAGCTTTCAGGATATGATCTGATAAACCAATTCATACAAAAATTCAAATGACTACTAATAAGTACATGTGTTTCTTCTAGTAGGGTCATTTTCATTTGAGCAGGTCACATTAGTCTTAAGTTATAGTAATGAATCTCAATGAGTGGCCTTCCAGTGAGTAAAGAAGCCACTGGAGGGAGGAATTGCCAGGACAGCCTTTTATGCATTTCTTAAACTGAGGCGTATTTTCTTCTCAAATTTTATTTTGGAGGTTGTGTAAGAATATGACATGGTCTATGTGGTACTATAGATGAATATATAGATGTGTATATTACCCTCCCAAATACTGAATGCACTCAGACCAAGAAAGGAAATCATAGTTGCAATGAAAAGAGGTGTCTTGAAATCTTAACTTCTTAATAAAAGAAGTCATTTAATTGATGAATTTCTTACTTCAAAATTCTGTGCAACTATGCAAGCTCATTGTAAATATACATGTATATAACACACATATATGATCTTATTGTCATTTTCTGAGGGCTGAGTAACTATAGTTGCATATAAATTGCTTTTCAAAAGTTATCTAATAGTGAGAGTCTTTTGTGTAGAGTCCAAAATGTTTAAAACCAAAAGTCATCCATATAGTTTATTTATTAAAAGCTGAATTTACATGTCAGTTTTCCTTAAAGGAAGGTACATCTGTGCAAGAATTGGGAGGTTTCGAACACTGCAGAATTTATTCTTTACTTGCCTTTCATTCTTATTGATATCAAATGCAGGGTAACCAGATTTTACAAGCCGTACTGCAAACAGTATAGCGAGTGTCTGTACATCCATCATAAAATGTCATGTTTATTAGATCTCAGTAAAAGTAATAAAGGGGCTCAAAATAAATTAGACCTGCAGTTCTTTCCAAATGACCCCAGTAACAATGTGTCTGAATTGGAATATTTTACCTATATCGATTTTCATTTTCATGTCTAGTGTGAAAAATATTGCAGGTGCAGTTTGTGGGTGCATAAGGCATATGTTCCTAATTGTATTTTTTTGCTACGGTCCAAATGAGATGAACTGGAAATACAGGAATTCCTAAAATTATGATACGGAGTTTCCCTTATCTATCTAGAAGCAGATGGTAGGAGCTCCACATCTTGATTGTATCTACCCAATCCTGATTTCACTGATCAATTCCATTTAAAAGCACTCCAAACCGGACTCTTCCTTGAGGAGAACAACAGTAAAACAGAAAATGTTACCGTGGGTTAAAAAAAATGTTTGAGTTGCTGAATATTTAGTCACATCTATTAACCTTCAATGTGAATGATTTGGATTGAAAAAGAAGGTTTTGTTTTCGGCATGACACTTGAGTAAATTAATTGTTTGATCAAAGTTTACTACTAGAGTTTAAAAATATGAGATGTGTAATACAGTATCAGAGAAGCCAATAAAGGCACCAAAAAAATGATTTCAACCTGGGAAAGAGAAAAATTCATCAAAACTAACAGCCAGGACAAACTTAAATATTTACATTTTGTCAAAATAAAATGGCCATGATTCAGTATTTAAATATTATCAGCTCCTTGTTCCTCCAGGTGTTCTAAGACTTAGCCCTCAACTTTAAGCATCTTCCACCTTCCCCCAGCCCCTCCAACTAGGGAAACGTCTAAGATTAAATGAAGATTTGAACAATGGCACAGAGGTGTATCACCTGAGAAATACTGACCTGGGAGAGCATCAGATAAGGGACATATGCCAAGGATTAAGGAGAAGCATTGGCTATGAACAAGGGAAAGATTGAAATGCATCAGATATAAAATCCTGAAACAGCCAGCTCCAGATAAAAGGATCAGGAATATTAAATCAGGAGAGAATTAGAGAAAAGAGGTGAAAAACCAAACGTGGTAGGAATACCTAAAGGAGTAACTATTGAAAGCTCTGTTTTGGGGTGAGATAGGGAATGGAGTATCTGTGTGCATCATCAGAGAGAAGTGTCGTGCTGGGAAAAATGAGTCGTGGAGATATAGAACCCCTTTTTGTGCCCATACTTTGGACTAAGCTAACATCACTGGAGCTTTTGCTCCTGTTAGATGGGCTGGTTTGTGGTGAACCATAACAAAGTTGGCTTTACTTAAAATTGAGTCACTTCAACACATCAGAGTGGCGAGATTGCAGGGTATTGCTGTGGCATCCCTCCTCTTCCATTAGTCCTCTCGATCCCAAAGAGAAGGCAAATAACTGGAAATAAAAAAGTTACGCAGACCTGAGGTTCGTGTAGAAAATGGAAAGCCATGTAGTTCCTTTCTGTCCCTCCCCTGTTGCCATTTGTGAGCTCGAACCCTATCTCTTCTGTGATCTTGGCTTGGCTATTGGCCCAGTTCTTGTATGTTTTTCACCTCACTTCCTTTTTGCTGCATCTGCTTTACTTCAGATCCTGATTAGATCCTGTTTTTCTGAGCCTAAAAGCCTAACCACGAGTCCTAATTGCCCCTTGCGTGAATGGTTAGTTCGGGAATTTTTACTTAGATTGTGTTACAATTCCTATTAATCCCACTACAGTGGCTCAGCCAAAAGTCCCCAAGACCCTTCTACTAGCGGTAAAACTTTTGCTGAACAAGAAAAATGGTGTAAGGGGAAGGATACAAGGGAAATGATACTAAGGAGACGTTAGGGTAACTCAGAGATTCTACTTAGCATTTTGTATTTTATTTCACAAAGAACATGAATCAGCCTCTCCTATAAAATGTTTGTTGGTACAGGTCAGAGGAAAACATACTGCACAGGAAGGATAATTAATCTGGTCCAGAGCAGTGTTATGTAGGTCTGGAAAGGAGCCAGATCCAGTGAGGACAGAAAATATCAACAAGAATGGGATAGAAAGGTCAAATTCAAGATTGTCCTGCATAATGAAAAACATCTGGCGACCTTAGCACACTATTATACTTGATGGCTTGGGCCTTTAGGAGCAAAGGTCCTCAGGTATATTTCCCTTTTGACAACTATTTTTGACTGCAACAACAGGGTGAGTGTTGCCTGGGTGAATGTTTTTCACAGCAAAATTGAAACATGCAGACTCACATAGAAAAAAGTCATGGAGGTTTACCTTTCAAAATAAATTCATATACCAATCCAGGAAACATCCCCCAAAATGACAACATGTGAAGGGTTGTCCCCTTGGAAAAGCAATTCAATTTTGAATTATCTATACTATAGACCTTGAAAGTCTTTAGTGACTTCATCCAATGAAAGATGGAGATGTTTGACTTAGTGACGGATTATCTGCTCAACAGTGTTTTCTTTTTTCTGTTGCTGCTTCAACTGTATATTTAGTGAATTAGTTGTGATTGATGATAGCATTTTAAGCACTTCCTAGTTTTTCTGGTGAAAAGATGGCATAACTATCTTAATAGTTTTAGGTTTAAGTGTAGCACAATATATTTTTATAATCCTTCAATAGTGAAGCCACAATTTATACAAGTGGATTCATTCTGTCTTCAGCCCAAATAACTCTGACAAAAAGATGTCATTTAAAGTAATGTTGCTCATCATTCAGAGATGTAAAAGCTGAAGGCTACATTACTTTGGTGTGAAATAATTTTGTAGTTTTGAATACCTGGCAAAATCTGTATATGCCACCAACTTAAGTAGTTTGTACAGCTGGAGCCAAACATGCTCCTGAGGAAAAAATATCACCCACAGATATAATTTTAAAGTAAATAATAGAGCTAAAGAAACAATTTTGTTCAGAAACACCAACTTCCGTAAAAACTGGTTATGGAATATTCAAGCAGTTTAAAGGTTTATTAATATAACTGTGCAGAATGTAAAGTGTTGATAATTACAGTAGACTGTAAGGCTACTGTTTTAGCTTACGCAGCATTATTTGGAGTCTGATATATATCAGATTTAGGGTGAGAACCCTAAACCTTTAGAAGAAATGATATCAATTGAATATTATTTTCTACTTGGTCTAGTCCTCAGTGAAGAATAATAGTTTATACTCTTACTTAGTAAATATCACTGTGGGGGGAGAAAATACAAGAGTTTGACCGTATCGTCGTCTTCCTTATAAATACCACATCACAGTATTGTATGGCTCTAAATGCTATGTGAATACCAATAGCTAAATTCTGTAAATGGAGAAGAAGGAGAATTTGGGAAATTAATTGATAAGAGATGGTGTCATCTCTCTGTAGTGCTAGATAATGAAGTATTCACTGAAGCCTCTAGACCTTGAAGAAAACTCTCAATATTTCTAATATTGAATAAACCTAGTGCTTTCCTAAAACATGCCTGTTCATATGTATTATGCTCACAAGATTCAAGCCATTCTTTCATACTGACAGATTGTCTTGAGCTAAGGTATACTTAGTTTATTAAAGTCAAACTAAGACATGACAGGTTCCCAAAGACATGTAAACATGAACCTAATGGATGTGCTGGGACCTGGAACTTATTTACAGACAGTGGCCTTCATTCTGTTCTATATCTGGGTGTATGTGTGTTTGTATGTGTATATATGTGAAGTTGTTTAAGTGTGTGAGCTTATCCAAATTTTTGATGTGTTTCCATAGAACCTTTGGATGGTGCCTCATCAAATACAGGGAGATAACAAGGGACTCAGAAGTGAGAGACAGAGTTCCTGTGCAAGTGATGTATAGTAGTGCATTGGTTGATCCATGCTGACTTAGGCTTGAAATACACTCTTAATACTATAACTTTTTTCCACACAAAGTATTTGACTTATAGCATTCACAAGTAGCAACAACTACAAAAAAAAGTTTCATCATTATGAATCGAGTTCTTGTGTACCTGGGATATAAGAACATACACTCTTCTGATGATAGGACCAGGGAAACAAATTCATGAGGGGAGAACATTGTCTAATCCCTTCAGTATTACTCGCTGTTGCAATCCACAAATGTTTAATTCTCTATCATTCCCAAACTTGGCAGCATACTTAAATCTGTCTCTGGCCCCTCAAGGCCCCAAATGATACCAGCTTCCAATCTCCTATGTGATTATAGTTTTCAGCTCTAACAGAAGCATACGTAAAGTTCTGCCTATGTTTCCATTATTAACACCTCCACCTTTGTAGTATTTCCCCACCTGAGCACCCTAATAATGTGCAGCGGAAGCTCTATGCCCAGATTGTTAGGGCATATGCCCATATGCTGGGTCCTTTCTCCTTTAAGGGGGACAAAGAATCTTCATTGCAAAGGGTAGGTCATAACCTACAAGCACTTCACTTGTAGTGTCTTCATTGGATTGACAATGTAAACCTATTTGGATGGTTTCTAATTCCATCTAACAGCCAATCAGTAACCGGTTAAATCTTTGAAACTAGTAATAAATGTAGACTTTGCTTGTCTAAGGGCTAGCCTCAGACACTTAATTTCCCTCATGGAGCGCTTTGTAAGTAGTCCAGTGAAGAACTCTAAGAGAAAGAAGCGAAGCTGTTTGTATCGAAGTTTTCAGTGTGTATTTCTGGGGATTTTCCAAGAATGGATGTTTGTGAGGAAAATCAACTTTGCCTAACATGGAATAATAATCTCTTCGACTTGGGTAAATTTTTATATTTACAGAGCACATTCACACAGATTTGTGGATTTGATTTCTATAACAACCTTATGAGGAAAGTTAGACAGGCTTTTGTATTCCCATTTTACAGATGAGGAAACTTAACAAACTATGCCAAGGATATACAGACATAAATGATGGAGGCCACAACTCAATCCTAAATCTCTTTGTTTTTTGTACTTCTGTTAGAATTAACAATGGTCCGTGTTGGTGTTGAGTTTTTAAAATGAGACGGATTAATTGATGACATTGCATATTTGATCTCTGTGTTCTTTCACAGTGTGTTCTCTCACCTAGAATATCTCCCTCCCTTTTCTCCTAGGCCTTACTCAAATCCTACCTTCTCCATGAAGCCTTCTCTGATTATTCATGGGTCTCTCTCTTCTCAGAGTTTCCAGAGTACTTTTAGTTCATACTCTAAAATCCAAAATTTAATTTTAAACAGTCTTATATTTTGTCCAAATTGAACTGTGGAAATGAAACAAACTTCTCTTTTTACAAATGGCCTTTAAACTGCTGTATCTCTTTCTCCCATGGGCTTCTGTGATGGCCCATGCCCAGAATTATCCCTTCACAGAGAAAGTGTCAGATTTATCTGTCTCTTAGTTTTCTTGCCTTCCAGATGGGTATAATAATTACTATTTTACAGGACTGTTACAGTTGAATGAGAATGAATGCAAAAGTGCCTGGCATTGTTTCTGGCACATTGTAAGGCAGTCAATAAATAGTAACTAATAGTGCATGATGCAGATATTAAAGTTTTAAGAAGAGTGAGAGAAAGAAAAGTCAGTGTTTTAAGATTTTTAGCCTTCTCAGTGCTTCCCTTTGGCTTTAGGCATGCCTGCATTTCCACCGTTTCCTCTATGAACATCTGTGCTTTGATTACATAAACATTCTTGTTTCCAAGATTAGTCTATCCATAATAACATCTGTGAAAAGATGAGGTATGTGTGTAAGCATAATATCTATAAAGAGAGGTTAAAACCACTTCTGCATACATATTGTCTGCAGGTACCCATGCCATCCAGTCCAATTTAATGCTGCCTTTGTGTGAATGCTTAATGAAAGAACCAAAGATATTTGGTGAATAACCCTTTAACCACATTCAATAGAGAGATGGGTAAAGGTTTTCCTCACTGATAATTATGAACTTAGGGACCTTGTCTCCTGATTGCCCTGTTAAAAGTTGTCCAGTATATAATTTTTAATCCAAATATACTCTTGTGGTCTTAAAAAAACCCTTTATAACACTTTCAGAAGCTACATTTTCAATTGTACCATTTGACATAGGAGATACTTAAAACTATGCATCATCCCTGGAAAAAGCTCCAGTGTTGAATCCTTCCTGTTATGATAAATAACACCACTGAAAGAATTTTGCGTCATCTTGTGATGATCTAAACTTCATGTGTACATTAAAATAAGGGGTGGAAAAACCAGTTCTTATACAAAAGAAGAAACCCCTGTAATTTTGGCCAATTTTAGAACCAAATTGAAACTGTCTCTTATTTTTGAGGCTGTTATTGATCTTTTTAAACTTGCTTTTTCTAATGATAAGGTGAAGAACAGAATACAGTTATCAGAAATCATGGACTTTAGATTCAAGAAAGTTTCAGAGGTGATCATATCCATCTTCCTGCCCAAACTAGTGAATAAAATTGCATAACTAACTGATGATTTAGGAACACTGCTTATGGAAACTTCAGTAAAACTTCTATGCAGAGAACTTTCCAGCAATTGACATTCCATATAAAAAATCTGATTTTGACCCTTCATATGCCAGGGCAGTCATAAAAGTTCCTTGTCAGGAAGACTTGGCTTTCTTCATGTATCTGAAATATCTTTCCTACTTTTATTGGCTTCTGTCTTTATTGCTCCTGGGGGAGCAAGAACTGTGTCTCTTTTTGCATTTACATCTAATAGATATTAAAAAGGCAATTGATGGTCTTAAAGATTCTCAGTATCGTAAATAATGATCTTCAGTTTTCAAAGGACCAAAAGTCCCACTCAAAGACTTTTGCAGACTCAACTCTACATGTCATGTATAGCTTGTATGTCCGAATTGTCCATCCCACTAAAGAATGAAAAATGAGAATCATGACAGATATGGTATTGGGTTTTAAACTTTAATAACCTTAGCCATACAATTGGACATTTTTATTGCCATTTTGAAAGTATTTTTAAAAACTTGTAAACAGAGATTTGAAGTGACTTGACAAGCATAGTAAGATGATTCATGGTGCACATTCACTGCAAAAATACAAATTGAACATTGTAGAAAGTCTTTAAATGATTGTATCTGCTTTTGAGGAGAAAGACTGGGATATTCAATGTATCTAGGATCCTTCCATCCCACTCTCCATACCTGTTTTTAGTGAACTGTCATCAATCAAGTGTCATGTCTTTAACTGACACATGGGCACACACAGAATCTTCCACATCTTAAACACAAGGTAAATATTGGCTAGTGGTGAGGATGAAGGTCCCTTTGACTTTATTTTAGCCACCTTCCTCCATGCACAAGGCTGATGTCATCAGGAGTTCTAGGTTCATGGTTCCAAAATAATTTAGGCTGCGTATGCTCCATCTCAAATCAGTCATCTGAGTTCCATTGCTTCTTTCTGACCATTGACATTGAATGCAATCCAAGCCACTCGTTCAGCCCTATTTAATCATTAAAACAAATCACACACCTAGCCAAAATTTGCATCCTAGTGATTTTGTATGCCCGAAAAGTAGAATCCAATTGACTTTTTTGCAGTCGAATCTATCGCTTAACAGTTGACCTGTGAATAGCCAATCCAGCCAGAAGTAAAGATGCAGCCTTATGCAGATTCATAATAACAAATTCCTTTTCCTCTTAGATTCTCTCAGTTCCCTTCCTCTAGGCCAAGGAAAGAAGACTTACACATCTTGTGTGAGCTTTCTTTCATGCTGTTGTTCACCTCCATGATATATGTCTGTCTCTATCTCTATCTCTATCTCTATCTCTATCTCTTCTCTTCTCTTCCTCTCTCTCTCTCATCTTTCCACCCTATGTCTACCACTCCTCCAGTAATTGTTCTGAAGTGAGATTATATTGCCAAGTCAGCAGGGAAGAAACAAATACCTACAAAAGTACAAATCGTTTAGGATACCGTATCATAAAACTATCAAAAATCTGTATATTCATTATATTTCTAGCATGTGGAATAGAGTAGGACCAGGCAAGCTGTGATCCCTGTTCTTTTCAATGAGACTGAAGCCATCTTAGCCTCTTCCAGCAGCTTTAAAAAAATTACTTGTACTTTGAAATAATTGCAGATTCACATGCAGCTATAAAAAGTAATACAGAGAGATCCTATGTACTCTTTACCTAGTTTCCACAAATGGTAACATTTTCAAAAACTATAGTACAATATCACAACCAGGATATTGACATTGATATGATCCATCAGTTTTATTCAGATTTCCGTATTTTACTTTTACTTTTTTGTGTATGCATGTGTATTTAGTTCTATGCAATTTTGTTACATTTGGGGATTTATGCAGCTACCACCAAGTCAAGATACTGAACACTTCTACCACCACAAGGATCCCTTGTGTTGCCCTTTTATAACTACATCAACATCCTTCTTGCTCCCTGCCCCTCTTTCCCTGGCACTGAATCCTGGTAATCACTAACCTGTTCTCCATTTATAAAATTTTGTCATTTAAAAAATGTTACATAAATTGAATCATGCAGTATATAACCCTTTGGGATGTCTTTTTTAATCTCAGAATAGTTCCCTGAAAATTCATCTAAGTTGATGCATGCATCAAAAGTCCATTTTTTTTTATTGCTGAATGGTATTCCATGTTATCAATGTACTGCTGTTTCTTCAACCGTTCACTTGTTGAAGGATATCTGAGCTCTTTCCAGGTTTTGGCTATTATGACTAAAGCTACTATAAACATTTGTGTACTGGTTTTTGTGTGAAATAAGTTTTCATTACTCTGGGATAAATGCCTAAAACTGAAATTGCTAGGTTATATGATAGTAGAATACTTAGTTTTATTAGAAACTAACAAAGTGTTTTCCAGAATGGCCATACCATTTTACATTCCTGACAGCAATGTATGAGTGATTCAGTTACTCCATATCCTTGCCAGCAACTGATGTTGTCCGTTTTGTTGTGTCATGATGTTTCATCATGATTGTGATTTACCTTTCCGTGATGACTAAGAATGCTGAACATCTTTACTTGTGTTTATTTGCCATTAGTGTATCCTCTTTGGTGGAGTGTCTGTTCATGTCCTCTGCTCATTTTCTAATTGAATTGTTTGGTTTTTTACTGTTGTTTTGAGAGTGCTTTATATATTCTATATAGTATTGCTTTGTTGAATATTTGGTTTGCAAATATTTTCTCCCAATATGTAATTTGTATTTTCCTCTTTAAAAGAGTCTTTAACGGAACAAATGTTTTTAATTTGGTGATGTCCAATTTACTTATTTTTTCCTTTTATGGATTGTGCTTTTGTTGTCAAGTCTAAGAACTCTTTGCCTAAACCTAGAGGCTGAAAATATTCACCCATGTGTTATCTGAAATTTAGTAGTTTTAAGTTTTATAGTTATGTCCATGATACAGTTTGAGTTAATTTTTGTACAAAGTATGAATTTTAGGTCGAGGTTCTTTTTTTTTGGTTATGGTTCAATCGTTCTAGCATCATTTATTGAAAATGCTATCCTTCCTCCATTGAACTGCTCTTCACCATTGTCAAACATCTATTCTGTTTGTTTCTGTAGGTTTATTTCTGAGTTTTATATCTTTCCCATTGATCTATGTGTCTATCCCCTCATCAATACCACACTGTCTTGATAATTGTAGCTATGTAATAAGACTTAATATCAGGTAGAGTGATTCCTCCCAATTAATTCTCCTTATCAAGATTGTTTTCACTAATGTAGGGCCTGTGCTTTGTCATATATATTTTAGAATAAGCCTATGTCTGAAAAATACCTTGCAGAGATTTGGAAAATAATTACATTTTACTTAAAAATCCATTTGAGTAGAATTAATGTCTTTACTATGTTGAGTCTTCTGATCTATGGCCGTTGTTATTTCTCTCCATTTATATTATATTCTTTGATTTTTTTCATCAGTATTTAGTAATTTTCCATATACAGATCTCGTGCATGTTTTGTTAAGTGTATGCCTATTTCATTTTCTTTGGAGAGATTGTAAATGGTATTGCGTTTTAAATTTTGGTTTCCACATGTTCATTAAGAGTTTGTAGAAAAACAGTTGAGTTTTTGTGTGTTAATCTTGTATCCTGCAACCTTGCTGAACTCACTTACTAGTTCTAGTGTTTTTTGGTAGGTTCCCTGGGATTTTCTATTTAGGCAATCTTGTCAGCTGCAAATTTATTTCTTCCTTTGCAATCTGTATGCTTCTCCCTCCCCTTTTTTGACTTACTGCAATAGCTAAAACTTTCAGTACTATGTGGAATGTGTGGTAACCATAGACGTCTTTGCCTTGTTCCTGATATTTGAGGGAGAAGCTTCAGTCTTTCACGGTTAAGTATGATCATTGCTGTAGATTTTTGGCACATGCTCTTTACCATTTTGAGGGGATTTCCTTCTATTCTTAATTTGCTGAGAGGTTTTGTAATTGTTGGTGTTGGATTTTGTCAAATGCTTTTTCTCAATCAATTGACATGATCCTCTGATTTTTCTTCTTTAGCCTATTAATATGGTAGATTACACTGACTGAATTTCAGATGTTCAACCATCTTTGCATAAATGCCACTTGCACATACTGTATAATTCTTTTTGTACATTGTTAAGTTCTGTTGCTGATATTTTGTTGTGGATTTTTGCATCTAAACTTGTGAAAGATATTGGTCTGTAGTTTTCTTTTTTTTGTACTGTTTTTTTTCAGGTTTGTTATCAGACAGAGTAATACTGTCCTCAAATAATGAGTTGGTAAGTGTTCCCTCCTCTCTATATTTTGGAAGAGAGTGTGTAAAGCTGGTGTTTATTTTTCTTTACATATTTGGTAGAATTCTCCAGTAAAACCATCTGGGAATAGAGATGTATTTTTCCGGAGCTTTTTAATCACAAATTCAATTTTTTAGAGGTTATAAGACTATTCAGATTGTGTATTTTATCTTCTTGATTTTGCTATTTTTCACAGAATTAGTCCTTTTCTTCTCAGTTGTAGAATTTATTCTTATTTATTCTTATTATTCTTTTAATAACTGTGCAATCTGCAGTCATAGCCTTTATTTCATTCCTGGTATTGGTGATTTATGTCTTCTCTCAATTTTTGTCTGTCTTGATAGAGGATTATCAATTTCATTGATTTTTTTTCAAAGTACCAGCTTTTTGTTTCATAGATTTACTCCATTTGTTTTCCCATTTCCAATTCATTGATTTCTTCTGTTTTTCTTTCCTTCCTTCTTGTTTTGAACTTATTTTGCCCTTTTCTTTCTAGTTTCTTGAAGTAGAACCTTAGACTATTGATTTTAGATCTTTCCTCATTTCTAATATAAGTATTTATTCTATAAAGTTCCCTCTCAGAGCTTATTTAGCTGCATCTCATATATTGATATGTTGTAGATTTATTTACATTCAATTTTATGTATTTTTTAATTTCCTTTGGGACTTCCCTTTGACCCATGAATTATTTAGAAGCGTGTTGTTTAATTTCCTAGTGTTTAGAGATTTTTCATCTTGTTGTTCTGTCATTGACTTTTAGTTTGATTCCACTATGATCAGATAACATAATCTATATGATTTCAATTATTTTAAATTTGTTTATGTTTGTATTACGGTGCAGGATGTGGTCTGTTTTGATAAATGTTTTTTGGACACTTAAAAAATTATGTCTGGATTAAAAATTATAAGGTGGAGTATTCTGTTGATTTCAATGAGATCTTACTGGTCAATTGTATTTTCAGTTCTTCTGTACAATTGCTGATTTTTATGTCTAGTAGTTTTATCAGTTGCTGAGATGGAGGTATTGAAGTATCCAACTATAATTGGTGATTTGTCTATTTATCCTTAGAGCTCCATCAAGTTTTACTTCTTGTGTTTTGAGGCTATATTGTGTTATGCATACACATTATAGGATCATTGTGTCTTCCTGATGGAGTGATTATTATATCATTATGTAATGTACTTTTTTGTCGCTAGTTATTTTCTTTGCTTTGAAGTTTACTTTCTGTAATATTAATATAGACACTCCTGCATTGTTTTGATTAATCATTGCATAGTATATCATTTTCCATTCTTTTACATTTAACATACCTATGCTATTGAAATTCAGGTGAGTTCTAATAAACAGTATGTGTTTGGGTCCTGCTCTTTTATCCATTTTGCCAAACTTACTCTTTTGATTGGTACATTTAGACCATTTATATTTAATATAATCATTTCATTATATATTTATGATTTTTTACTATTTTTATTGTGGTAAAATATACATAACATAATATTTATCATTTTAACAATGTGGAAATGTATAATTTGCTGACATTGAATACATTCACCATATTGTGTGTCCATCACCACTATCTGTACCCAAACTTTTTCATCATCCCGCACATAAACTCTGTACCCATTAAACAATAAATCCCCATTTCCCCTTGCCCCATCCTCTGATAACCTCTATTTTACTTCCTTTTCTCTATGAGTTTGCCTATTCTAGGTACTTCATATAAGTGGAATCATACAATATTTGTTTTTGTATCTCTGGCTTACTTCACTTAGCATGATGTTTTCAGGGTCCATCCATGTTGTGGCATATATCAAAATTTCACTGAGTATTTATCCAAAAAATATGAAATCAACAATACAAAAAGATTTATGCAACCCTGTATTCATTGCAGAATTAATTCACAATAGCCAAGATGTGTAAACAACCCAAGTGCCCATCAACGGATGAATGGATAAAGAAGATATGGTGTATATATATACAATTGAATACTACTAAGCCGTAAAAAAAGACAAAATCATGCCATTTGTGACAACATGGTTGGATCTTGAGGGTATTACGCTAAGTGAAATAAGTCAGACAGAGAAAGACAAATACAACATGGTTTCACTCATATGTGGAATATAAACAAATACATACATAGTTAAGGAAAACATATTAGTTGCTACCAGAGAAGAATAGGTTGGAGGGAGGGTAAAAAGGGTAAAGGGGCACATGTGTATGGTGACAGGTTAAAACTAGACTATTGTAAACATGATGAAATCAATACAGAAACTGAAATATAATAATGTACACCTAAAACTTAAACAATTTTAAAAGCCATTATGACCTCAATAAATTTTTTTAAACTTTCAATTTTATGGCTGTATAATATTCCATTCTTATGTATAGACCACATTTTGTTTTTCCATTCATCGACTAATGGGTACTTGGGTTGTTCCATATTTTGGCTATTGTGGATAATGCTGTTATAAACATTGGTGTACATATATCTGTTTGAATCTCTGCTTTCAGTTCTTTTTGACATACACTTAGGAGTGGAGTTGCTGGGTCATGTGGTAGTTCTGTTTTTAAATTTTTGAGAAGCCACTAAAGAGTTTCCACAGTGGCTTCACAATTTACATTCCCACCAGCAATGCATAGATTTCTAATTTCTCCACATCCTCGCCAGTGCTTATTTTGTGTGTTTCTTTTTTCAGTTTTTTAAGAAAAATAATAGCCATCCTAATGAGTGTGAAGTCATATCTCACTGTGGTTTTGATTTGTATTTCCCTAATGACTGATGATGTTGAGCATCTTTTTATGTGCTTTTTGGCCATTTGTATATATTCTTTGAAAGAACTGTCTATTCGTGTCCTTTGCCCGTTTTTGAATTGTGGTATTTTTGTTGTTGTTGTTGAATTGTAGTTTTTCTATATATTCTGTATATTAATCCCTTATAAGATTTTCAAAATTTTCTCCCATTCTGTAATTGTCTTTTCTCTTTCTTGATAATGTCCTTTGATGTAAAATAGTTCTTAATTTTAATGCAGTCCAATTTGTACTTTCTCTTTTGTTTCCTATGTTTTCAGTGCCATTTTCAAGAAATTGTTGCCAAACCCAATGCCATGAAGATTTTTCCCATTGTTTTCTTTTAAGGGTTCTATAATTTTAGCTGTTAAGTTTAGGACTTTTATCCATTTTGAGTTACTTTTTATATAAGGTGTAAGGTAAGGGTCCACCTTCATTCTTTTGCATATGGATAACCAGTTTTCCCAGCATAATTTGTTGAAGACTGTCCTGTCTTCATTGAATGGTCTTGGTACCTTTGTTGAAAATCAATTGGCCATATATGTAAAGGTTTATTTCTGGGCTCTGTATTCTATTTCATCGGTCTATATGTCTGTCCTTGATTTTATTATTTATTATTGATTTTATTTTTCAGTTTGTTTCTTGTTGTTCTTGTTCCTCTGTTTCTCTTTTCTCGTCCTCCTGTTTACCTGAAAAATTTTTACGATTACATCTTCATTTATTTATAGTATTTTTGAGTATATCTCTTTGTATAACTTTTGTGCTGGTTGCTTTGTGTATCACAATATGCATGTGTGACTTATGACAGTCTACTGGTATCAACATTTTACTACTTTGAATGAAGTATCGAAACCTTACTTCCATTTAGGCCCTTTACTTTCCCCACTTTTAAGGATTGTTGTTTTTAGTATCAATGTTATAATTTTTTTCTATCATCAGATATGACTTATAAAACTCATGAATAAAAGGATAGTGTATCGTAAGTACTGATATTTCTGCTCTTTTCTGTTGTTCTTCTTCCTTCCTGATGGCACAAGATTCTTTCATTTATCGTTTTCCTTCCGTTTGAAGAATGTCCTTTAACCAAGCTTTAAGTGTATGTCTGCTAGCAACCCATTCTTTTAGTTTTCCTTCATCTTAAAATGTCTGTATTTACCCTTCATTACTAAAGGATACTTTCACCAGATGTAGAATTGGAAAATTTTTCCATTTGGGGAAAAATTCAGCCACTATTTTTTGAATACTTTTTCCGCCCCCTCTCTTTCTCCTCTCATTCTGAGAGTCTGATGATACAAATAACATTATCTTTTGTTATTATGCTACAAGTCTGTCAGGCTCTGTTTATTATTATTCAGTCTATTTGGTCTCCTTTATTTAGATTGCGTGAATTATATTACTTTGTCCCCAAGTTTGCTGATTCTATCAGCTTTTATCTCCACCCTACTATTGAGTCTGTCCATACAGTTTTTATAATTTCTTATTTTGTATTTTTCAGTTCTATAATTTTCATTTTTAAATATCTTCTATTTCTTTGCTGAAATTTTAATATGTTTTTCATTTGTTTTGTGAGAATTTGTAATTGATTGTTCAGGTATTTTTATGATGCCTGCTTTAAAATCCTTTTGAGATAGTCCCACCATCCAGCTCCTCTCAGTGTTTGTGTCGGTTCATTGTATTTTCTCACTCAAGTTGTGGTTTCCCCGGTTGTTGGTATGATGGGTGATTTTTTTATGTTTCCTTGGACACTGTGTCTGTTTTATTAGGAGAATCTAGGACCTTTTTAAATCTTTCACTTTAGCAAGCAGTCGCCTGTTTAGGTTTAGTACTCAGGTCCTGGCCTACTCTTACAGGCTGTGGTTCCAATAACTATTTAATTTTCAGAGCCTATATGTTGCTATTTTGGTCTGCTTGGTTTATCTGGTGCTGCTGAACTGCATGCATACGTCTACACAAAAAAATTGTAAACTAATGCTCACAATAGGCAAAAGGTGGAAACAACCTAAATGTCAATCAATTGATTAATGGATAAAGAAAACACGGTATAACCATACAATGGAGTATTATTCATCAGTAAAAAGAAATGAAGCACTAATACATGGATAAACCTTAAAACAGTATGCTAAGATATTATGTGCAAAAAGTTGTGCAGTCATCACCAAAATCAACTTTAAGATACTTTCATCCCTTCAAAAAGAAACCCATACCCATTAGCAGATCTTCTCAGGGTTTTGCTGGGCTTGTGCACAGTCTTGCTCATGTGTGTGAACTTAAGATGTTCATGTTTATCTCAGAGCTTCTCAAAGCCCTATTTAGACATCTCATTCTCCAGGTTTTCCTTTTAACATTTTGGGGGTTTTTTTAGAAAGAAGATTTAATTTTTTTAAGGTATGCCTTTTGTTGAACAAGATTGGCCCTGAGCTAACGTCTGTTGTCGATCTTCCACTAGTTTTTTCTCCCCAAAGTCCCAGTACATAGTTGTATATTCTATTCGTAAGTCATTCTATTTGCTATGTGGGATGCTGCCACAGCATGAATTGATGAGTGACGCATAGGTCTGCACCCAGGATCCGAACCCATGTACCCTGGGCCGCCAAAGCAGAGTGTGCTAACTTAAACACTCGGCCACAGGGCCAGATCCCTTTTACATTTTTTTGGTCAGCCTCTTATTCATTTCAACTAGTAATGCCACCCCAGGAAGCTGTGGTGTTAATCAATTGCCACTGATCATTTTTGATAAAGTCTCTGTAGATAACACTATTTGCACAGAGTAGGCTCTGTGTCTGGTCAAGAAATCAAGCCTTGAGAATATAGCTTTTCATCAAGCTTCCAGTCATATCAGATAGTAACAGCTATGTGGGGAAGAAGCTTTTGGATGCTCAAAACCTGTTCTGCCTTCTATAGTGGCTGCTTGCCGGCTTGTTTTCAAGCTACCATAATTGTGAAGTTGTTGGTTTTTAAGGCTACCATGGAGCTTAAGATTGGGGCAAGTTAAAATGCCACAAAGCTTATTGTTATTACTGAGATTTTGCCATTTTTCTTTAATAAACACTCCTTGGATTGTTGTAAGCTTTTAGTTAACTTCCAGTGTTTTGAAAAAGTTGATTTTGACAATTTTTGCCAGTGTTATCATTGCATTTATGAAGGAGTGGATTTTTGAGGTCATTACTCCACCATTCCAAAAGTGCCCTTCTTGGTTGAATGGTTTTAAAATACTTAGTTCAACATAGAATGAATATGTGTGTGTGTGTGTGTGTGTGTGTGCATATTTGTCTCTATCTGTGTGTATATTAGTCTCTCTCTCTTATACATATATGTGTGAATTTTTATTCTATTCATTTAGTTAAACTGTATATCTTTTGTCTCTGTGTTGGTTCTGGAATATTTATTTTAAAGTTATGTTATTTTTACAAATCTTTCTGGTTCTCCTTTAACGGTCAGGTTCCTTTCCCTCTTATATCATCATCTATACCTTTGTGTTTGCCTTTTAGCAGCAGTTCAGTGTTTAAGCCTTTATCTTTCTGGTGTGGGCATGTAAGCAGGACATAAAGGATAATAATACAACATGTCTTCAAGAGAGCAAGAAGTTGGCTGTAAGAATAGAAAATCTATTTAAGTGTATTTAACAGCCCTTCATTTAGAAACCAAAGAATATCCAACATAAATAGCATGAGTGTTTGGGACATGTGTGTGTGTGTGTGTTTTCTGTTAAAAAAACCCCACAACTTTATTATAAATGTCTTCTAAGTTTCTTTTCCCGATTTGCTCTGCTATTCTAGCCAGCATCATGATCCAAACCAGGATCCAAATTTACAAATATAAGCAAAAGGACATATACATTCATTAAATCCCCATAGAGAAAGTTCAACTGGCAAAAAAATGATACAAACCTAAGTGTGAATATATCTAATTTACCAATATAAATCCTGTATTTCAGTTATATTGGCCATGCCATGTTGAAATGCCACAATTCCCCCTTGGAATATTAAAGAATTCTTTGCTATCAGATTGTCCAACTGCTAATAATATTTTCTCAGCAGTTATCTTGACAAAATGGTGAAGCAGGCAATGTTCTGTCTTCAGTGCTCACAAATCCTTCAGTATCAGTTCCTTGTGTTCCTATTGTCACGGTACATGGGCAAACAGGCAACCCTTCCCTGTATACGGCTCTCCAAGTGACCACAAACATGTTTTAAAAACAGGCATTCTGGGGCTGGCCCCATGGCCGAGTGGTTAAGTTTGCACGCTCTGCTGCAGCGGCCCAGGGTTTCCCTGGTTCAGACCCTGAGCGCGGACATGGCACCACTCGTCAGGCCACGTTGAGGCGGCGTCCCACATGCCACAACTAGAAGGACCTGCAACTAAGATATACAACTATGTACCGGGGGGATTTGGGGAGATAAAGCAGAAAAAAAACCCAGGCATTCTTATTTAACAAATGGGACATAAACTGCAAGAGGGAATACATCTCCCAACGTGAAGAATCTCACCATGTGTCGCCTTGTAAAACAAAGGCTGCTGATGCTCTGAGGTCTCTTTTCTTCCTTCCTTCCTTGCTTCTTTCCTCCCTTCCTTCCTTCCTTTTCCTTCCCCTTCCTCTCTCCCTCTCCTCGTTCTTTCCTTCCAGGCACATGTGGAACACTTCTTTTCACATAGTGTCTCTCAAATATGGACTATTAATCACATAAGTGCATAAATAATGACACGCTGTTCATCTGGGAATTTTTCCAAGCAACAGAGGCAGGCAAGCTATATAATGAGCTTGCTGTAACCCTTCCTCTTCCCTCACCCTGATATGAAATGTCAGGATCTGTGACTAGAATATTACAACACTAAACAGACCAAAACATCTGATATTATTTAGTTACAAATGGGCAAGAAGAATTTTCCTGGTCTCTTCCATATTTTTTTTTAAATTCTCCTCTTAGCAAACCATCTGTATTCAGCATGCATAAACTTTTACAAAGATATGTGCTAAAACTCAGTCACCTATCATCCCAGACCAAATAGCAGGCAGCAATTCACTCATTTACCCAGAATAATGCCATATCTGTGTGTTTACAAGGACAGCGTAGTTACAATCGGTCATTTCAGTTTGTCTCAGGAGAGAACATTGAAGACATACAGGCACTCAAGTCAGACTGACATAGGTTTAAATCTATGTTCTGTGGTGCATTTGCTAGCTTCCTTATATATAAAATATGAATTTCCTATGCCATATTGAGGGTTGAGATGTTTGACGTTGAGAGGATTAAATGAAATAATATATGCAAAGTGCATAACACTGTGCCTGGCACATGGTAAGCACTCAGTGACTGTTGTTGGCTGCTGCTGACATTCAAGGAGAGTTTCTAGGGCCACAAGTCTTGTGAATCCCCAAATGGAGCCACTTTATAGATTTTTTTTTCTGTAGTATCAATTGTCTTTAGTGCCTTCTAGCAGGAGGAAAACATAGTCCCCTTCAAGTTAACTATATCTAGGAAGAGGAACTGTATAGAGGAAGATATATAGGGACTGGGGCAAGAGGAAGCTAGTGTTAATGACGTTTTCCCCCATGGACACTTTCCTTTGAGTCTTTAAATCATCATCAAAATCTATTTGAGTTAGAATTTCTATCTTATGAAATGTTACCCTAGTGGCTTGAAAGGGTTAATGCTACTTCCAAATGAAGTATGTGAGGCCCTAAAAAAAAAAAAATCTGAACACAAATCCCTACACATCTGCGTGAATTAATCTCAGCCTGTCTTTCTTTCCCCCTGAAGGTGCAGGCTGTCTAAAGAGTAAGCTTCTAGATTCTCTTAAGCAATCTATATTTAAGAAAATCGCTGAACCTTCCTTCATAAATAGTTCCTTTCATTGTGGAGAACAGTCCTATCCTGACATAAATCCACTGCAGTAGGAATGAGGTGAGTAATAATAGCAGAGTATAGTTTAAAAGCAAGAAAGGAGGCTGAAGTGAACTATAGGCAAGAGGTATGTGAATGCTTAACTCGACATACAGAAGAAGGAAGCAATATCTAGGTATATTTTTGGGGGGGGTGTGTGTGTATAATTTATAAAGTGCAGATCCTTAGGAAGTATCTTGTTAGAGATATTGGTCTTTTGGTTCCTAAATAAACAAGACACTGGAAAATATCCACCTTCAGCTGTACTCTTGGTTTGCGTAGCCCTCCTTCCCTACCACCCCCACCCCATGCAAATCTTTCATAGGGCATCATTAATTCTTCCTGCCTGGGGATCATCACCAAATTATCTCATTACTGGGCTGCTTAGTGCTATCAAAAGTTGGATTATTAAGGAGCTGTGTGAGGCCTTGTTTTCTGATAATGAAAGCGCAGTGACCATCTGGATGGAGATTAATATCTCACTTGGGGTTATGTAATATTTTCTTTATTCCATTGCAGTTGCAGTCCCCTTTCCTAATTTTTCAAAATGCCACTGAAGCCCATTTCATGAAATTGCAAAGTAATCTGACGGTGATGAATCACTTTTAGAAAGGGAAATTTGCTGAAGCTATGGATTTGCATTCCTCATGTCCTTTTAGTTAAAGTGAGGAATGCTTGGAATTTATACATAAACAGCATTGTATTTTGGCCTCATTTATTAAAGAAGCCTCTTGAAATACCAGCTGGTCTAATTATACTTTGCCATTGTGTGAAGAGACAAAAAAATTGTCTTCTTGCACTTAGCTATTTGTTAGTGGTTTAGGAATTTTAAGAACTAGTTTAAGATACGATTGAAAAAGTTAAGGTCAGAATGATTGTTCTCAGGGACAAATCTATGAATTTTCTTTCTACCTGGCAATTCATCAAACCAGGGCGTCTGAGAGAGGCAGCCCAGTTGTTTTAGCATCAACACTTTCCCTCTCTTTCTTCCCATCCTTCTTTTCCAATATAACTCTACAGCCCTGCATCATAATTAAGAGGTTAAAGTCTCCTGCCCCAGTTCATGTGACCTTTTGCCCAACTCAATCAGGTCATACTACTCCCCCTGGGTTCAAATCCTTAGAACGTTTTCCTGATCTGCCATCTGCAGCCTGACTCCCACTTTTTTCCCCCTCTTGCAAGTGTTAGAAAGACAGGTTCTGTTTTCTGTCTCATGAAACCTCTACCTTAAAATCACTGGGTAATCCACTTAACTAAATGGTTTGCTCTGTGAAATGTGATTATTTGATATAAAAACAGATAAAAATCTTGTTAATTTGATATGTTTGGGATAGCAGAAAAGATCACTAGCTTTTTCTTTACCAACAATACATTTACTCTCTGTGGAATAGACAAGTTCATGGAGTTTTTTCACCAATGTTGAATCAAGCCATATTATTTTCCCTTTACTAGATAAACATCCATTGAGCACTTGATGTGCTGCTGTCCATCCAATGGACAGGAAAGGGTGGGAGAGTGCGTGGAGGCAAAGGATGCTGAAGATGTGAGACCTGCTCCTAAAGACATGAGTACGCTCTTGGTTTCCTTTGAAGGAGCTGGTTATTGATTTGATAATCCTCCCAGGGTCTAAAGAGGTGCTAGATAGTTCCAGTGCAGGGTTCTAATTCTGGTTTTGCTAATAAGCAGGTATTTAACTTTAGGCAAAATCATTTTACTTCTTTGGGTTCCTCTCTATCTAAAACAGGAGACTGGGCTAGAAGTTTAATCTCTCTCTCTCTTCTACACGCACAGGCATGTGCCCACATAGAACACATGCAAAGTAAGCAGTCAATAGAGAGAATAATGAGTCAAAGAAAACTCCTGCTAGGACATAAATCATAAATTTTATTTTGTCTCTTAAGTTTACAGAGTAATAGCTGTGCTGAGCAATTTTGCCTTAACTAAAGTTTTAGTTTTATCTAAAATCTGTGAATAAATTACTTTCAACATGAGCTTAGTATCTGTCCTCCCACTTTGGTTCTGCATGCAGAAAGCAATCTAAGACAGTTTTATATTCTAGTCTTTGGCATATTGTACTCATTATAGATTAAGCATTTCCAGCTTCTGCCAGAGACCATTTATAGCATTCTGCCAAACTAGTTTACATACTCCAAATTTGACTGTATATTCCTTGAAGGCAAGGACTGTAAAAACTTCTGTTTCTTTACAGTATCTAACATAATGCCAGGCACATAACAGATACCCAGTAAACACCTTCTGGACACGGATATCTTTGGGAAATGACACCAATGTTTGGGCATTATTAAGATATGGCACCAACATTTGGGCATTCCTATTTGAATTTTGTAAAGATTATAAACTGGACCAACAGAATAAGACTGTGGTAATAATCAAAATCACATCAATTCCAGTGTATCAAGTACTTACTATGTTGCAGACATTTTGCGTATATTATCTCATTTAATTGTTATAGCAACTCTGTAAGAAAAATTCTAATATTCTCACTTACTTGTGGGAAAACTGAGGCATGGAGTGGTTAGATAGTTTTCATAGGTAGTGGAGCTAATAAGTAGTGGGGCTGGGATTTGAATCCATGTCTGGTTAGTAAGCCTTTAACCACTATTGTATTGACTACTTAGCATTAAAAAAAAGAACCTGTACCAGGTGAGGCTGGCCCCATGGCCGAGTGGTTAAGTTCCAGCCCTCTGCTTCGCTGACCCAGGGTTTCGCCGGTTCGGATCCTGGGTGTGGACACGGCACTGCTCATCACATGATGTTGAGGTGGCATCCCACATGCCACAACTAGAAGGACACACAACTGAAATATACAACTATGTGCTAGGGGGATTTGGGGAGAAAAGAAAACAAAACAAAACCTGTACCAGGTACTGTGAACTGGCACTTACCTAATTCTGTAGACTTTAGTTCTCTTCTCATCTAGAAAGAAGACAACACAGCATTCACTTCCTTTTCAGGCTTCAATCCTGAGAGAAGTCCGTGTTTGCCCTCTTTGAATCTGGCTCTACAAAAGGCTTTTTGCTTGACCAAGAAGAGTAAACATAGTATGAAAAATCTCTTTGAACAGGAAAACACATTCTCATTTTGTACCATCAAGTCATAGAAGCAAATAATTGTGGAACTGAAAAGATGTTTCTTATTTTAAAAGTAAATTATTAGTTGTAAACTATTGTTGATTTATTTTCCTCTGTTATTACTTAGAGACAGACTTGCTTTCATGTTAAAAGTGTTAAAATAAATGTGCAAGGATGTTAATATTCTTCTCAAAATTCAACTTTTTATTGTAATGGACCCTGTATTTGTAGACAACTAATTATTCCATCCTGATAAGCACTACTTCACGGACCGCTGAATTTTAAGCTGACTCTGGAAGCCAGAAGGGACCACCCATAGATATATTTGCAAATTTAAGAAGGAAGGAAATCAACCATTCTCCCACTTAGTAGATTGCTAGCCCAGCAAGGAAAGTGCTGTCAACATATCAGAGTGGGAAAATTGACCTGCCTTTTTTGTGCAAGGGGCTTTCTCTCTTTGTTTAAGGACAATGGGCTTTTAAGCAAATACTTCTGACTCAGTCCAGTTTTAAAGCTGCTTGTGGCTGCTCATTAGCTGTCAATAAGCCTGTTATCTTTGTTCTCTAGATCTTCTATCTTCTAAGGGCACACAATCCCTCGAGTATGCTCAGTGGGCATACTTTATCCTTGACATTATCAATGTCATACATATATCTTTCTAGACCGTCCAAATTGACATATTTCAAGAATTTGCAAGGGATAGAGAGAGTACCACTGAAAGCTAGAATTGTGGTCCAGGTAGCTCAGCCAAGTGATGATTTTTGCCTCCTGAATCAGAAATCAGAACTATGCAAGGCCCCAGCCATGAGTATGGTCCTTAGGAAGCTGACCTTTGTGGGGCTGGACTCCTTGGTGACATTACTTTATAGAGTGCCTAATCTCAAATAATTTAGGCCTTTTATTTAGCTGCTTTTCATTGTCAAGACACATTCAGTCAAAATATTTTTGGAAAATACGTGCTTTTAGCATAAATGAATATGTTGAGTCAAGTAGGTTGGAAATCACAAGTTAAAACTGCTCTATCTTCTGTAGCTAATAATTTTTGGCACCGGGATTATGGTTCAGGATGGGAGAACAGTCTGCATGAGTGCTCTGATTGGTCATGGAATATTAATTGGCTGCAGACTTAGTGTTTAGAGCTCCAACTTAAGGTTGACAAGAATGATAGCTTTTATTTGTATGCAAAAACTCCAACTGTCCCTTCAAGATGGATGATTGGGTCCTGCTTCATCTGTCACTCTTTCTATACTTTTTAATAGATGAAAAAGAAAGGAGAATGAAAGAGAGAATCATTCTCATACATGCTTTGCAAAGTCTCCTTGAACCAAATAGGGTGCCTCAATCATCTTGCTTCTCAAAAGCATGCTTATTTTCTTTTCATCAGACTAGGAAGAGCGTGAGCTGTATCTTAGTCCTTTCAAGTTGCGGTAACAAAAATACCATAGACTGGGTGCCTTTAAACAATACACATTTATTTCTTATAGTTCTGAAGGCTAGGAAGTCCAAGATCAAGGCACCAGCAGATTTGGTGTCTGGTAAGGGCCTGCTTCCTCATGACAGTTGTTTTCTCACCACTGTAACTTCACATGGCAGAAGGGGCAAGGGATCTCTCTGGAGTCTCTTTTATAAGGGTACTAATCCCATTCATAAGGGCTATGCCCTCATGGCCTAAGCAACTCCCAAATGCCTCACCTCCTAATATTATCACATTGGTCATTAAGTTTCAACATATGAATTTTGAGGGGACACAAATATTCAGACCACAGAAAGCCAATAGAAGGTGAATATTTATTCGTTGAAAATGTCAAACACGGGATATTGTCTCTGAGATTTTAAGACTTCAACAGTTACATCTCTAGCTTTGTATGAGATATTTCTTGATGACCAAGGAGAAATACAATCTGATCTAAGATCCTAGTTAAATGAAGTATTCACTTCCATTGCTTCTCCCATGCCACTCAATTGCTTGGACAAGTTACTCAGGGAAGTCCTGGTTTTATATGAAAGCAGAGAGAAATCCTCAGCATAAGGAAATCTATATCATGGACCCTGAAAAAGCACCATATTCCAATGTAATTCCCTGTGGGTTAGGATTAGATTCTACTACAAATAATAGAAAACTCTGCTTAATAGTTTTTCAAACACATAAAGATTCATTCTCTTAAGCAAAAAGAATCAGGAGTTAGACAGTCCAGGGTTGGTATGGAAGCTTCAAGAAGTCATCAGTGATGTAAGGTTCTACTCTTCCTCTACTCCTCCGTTTTTTGCATATAACTTCCATCCCCAAATTACAAGATAGTTGCTGGAGCTCCAGACATGAAAACTATATTCGACGAAGGAGATTAATTAAAGACATTAGGTAAGTCTTATCTGGGAAACAAGAACTAGAAGAAAAATCAAACATAGGACAGAGAGTATTGTGATAGGGAAAATGGAAGAAAAAGCCTGGAGAAATGGATCTCCAAACATGCCTTATCATCAGAATCAGCTGCAGAGGCGTTGTTAAAAATATAGATTCCCACACCCCACCTCAGACCCCCTGGATTGTGTTCTTTACTAGAGGGATCCAGGAATCTGAATTTGAATTATCCCTCTAGGTAATTCTAAGGTGATACTAGCAGCTGTAAGAAGCTAACTCAAAGATGTATAATGGTTCAACCATAATAAAAACTTATTTTTTGCTCACACAAAGTCCTGAAAAAGTATTCTTAATTCAAGGACCTAGGTTCCTTCATTCTTGAAATTTTGCCATCTTTAACATGTGGCTTCCAAGGTCTCCTTTACTACCTGTATCAAGCCAATGGAAGAGAAACAGCATGAAAAACCTTACGTGGGAGATTTTTGTGGGCTAGGCCTGAAAGTGCTATGTGTCACTTCCATTCACATTGCGTTGGCTAGAACTCAGACTTGTGGTTACACCTAACTGCAGTGGAGGCTGGCACATTTAGTCTAGGTATGTGCTCAGAAAGAAAAGGAAACAGAATTTGCAGAACAGCTAGTAGTCTCTGTCACAGGAAAGTCTGGGAATAGGGCTGGCTTCATGTGCATGTGACCTGTGTAGTCACACAGTGTCCCATGCTTAGAAGGACCCCACATTTGATTTAATGGTCTACTGTTATTATCTTGAAATTCTTAATAACATTTGACCAAAAGGCCCCACATCTTCATTTTGCGCTAGATGTCACACATTATTTAGCTGGTCTAATTTGATAAAGAGTGGCTCGGAGCATGAGGCAGAGCCAGAGAAGTATGGCACGGCGGGGAACTTTGGGCACTGAGAAGGCACTGTACTTCAGCAGTGTTGATTAATGAACCAATATTGTTGACCACCAGAGAGCCCTCTGTGAGGGTGCTGTCCTGTTCTGCATTTTTTATCAGTGACTTAGATGACATATAAATTATACTTATCACATTTGCAGATGAGAGGAAGTTGGGAGGGACAGTTAATTCTTTGGAGGACATAATTCTTTTCAAAAATATCTCACTAGTTTGGAATGATGGTTTGAAACTAACCAGATGACATTTAATCAGAAAAAAATGTAAAGTTTTTCATTCAGGTCCAAAAATACAACTGCAAAAGTACAGTCTCGGGATTTTATTTGGCCAGGAGCACAAGCAGGGCGACTAGGTTGCCAAAAATGCTAATTCAGTCTTAGTCTGCATCCTAGGAAGGTAGGGTCCAGAACAATGAAAGTATTGGTTCCATTGCACTTTAGATGACATCTGAATTCGTGTGTTTAGTTTATTGTGCCATATTTAAGAGGCCTATTGACAGACTAAATTGTGCCCAAAAAAGGATGTCTCAGATGGTAAAGGATTTTGGAAAACATGTCACTTAAGAGACAATAGACAATTGAAGGAGCTGAGAGGGTTTAGCCTGGAAAGGGGAAGATTTTCAGAAGGGCGGGGGTAAAAGAGATCAAGAAATCTGTCGGCAAACATTTTAGGCATTAGTATATGGAAGGTGTATTGGTTTATTCTGTGTTACTCCAAAGAACAGAAACAGGACCAAGAGGTAAAACATACAGAGAGACAAATTTTATCTGAATGTAAAGAAGAAGTTTTTAATAGAGTTAGAAAAAATTGAAACGATCGACTTTGTGAGGTAGTGAGCCTATTGCCAAAACGTTATCAAGCCAAGGCTGAGTGGTGGGGACCCTTTAGAGGGAATTCACATGTTAGGAGTGCTAGAGTCTTTCTAATTATGATGTCGTAGGACTAAATGCTTATTGAAATGACGCAAATTGACCAGGATTCTTTTAAGCTTATACTTAACAAGGACTCTGGAGGCAGACTGCCTACATTCAAACCTCAGCTCTGTTTCTTACAAGCTATGTGGCTTCAGGCAGGTCACCTGATTTCTGATGCCTCAGTTTTCTATCTATAAAATGGAGAATAGTAGTATGAGCCTCAATCAGAGTTGTTGTAAACGTTAAATGTATTGATATCTGTTAAGTCCTTAGAACAGTACCTGACTTAGAGTAAGTATTATATAAGTGTTATGTATTATTTTCCAGAAATGTATTTGATGATGATTCTTCTCCCTTTTCATCGGTAAGTGTAGCCTTTTATTGCAGTTAGATAAATTTACACTAGACATAAAATAGAATGCCGTGGTGGCAAAACCCTTTAAACACTGAACAAGCAACCAAAATGGTCCTGTGGATTTCCTCCTCCGGGACCTCTAAGAATGACATAAGACAGTTATATCTCTAGGATTCATGGTTGGAAGTTGTATCTTTAGGAGGACATTTCCCACTTTATAGCATATATGTTTAGAGTTTTTTTAAAACCTCATAGGGCTTTTATATTTCTTATTTCGTTTTATCCTCATATTAACCATACAAACAGCACAGGGTGATTATCATCCCTATTTTAAAGATGGGGAAACTAAGCAACAGAAAAGTTAGCTGAATTGCCCATGGTCACACAGTAAATTATTAGTGGAGCCAGGATTAGAACTAAGGCCTCGTAAATGTGAGCCTGGGGCTCGGACAATATTCGACACAGAGAGTGAGCTGCTTTTAGTCTAACCATTCTGTGGAAGACATTTCATTAAGCTGATGAAATGACTTCTATTATTCTGCCAATAATTTGCCTACCTACTTTGCCATAAAACTGACGTCATCCTGAAACTCCAGCCAACCAGCTTAATTTCCTTTTGGTTTTGCAGGGGCTAGCGGGAGTTGATAAAACCATTAACTTAGGCTCAGTGTATCATCCACATAGATACTATTGAAACACACCTGTCAGCTCATCCATTTCCTTACACATGTTATAGATATTTTTAAGCTTGTAGACAAAAATGCAATCCCCTTACCATGGCCAAAGTTGGCCACGTGAGTTTTAGATCTGGATCTCTAGAGACAAGTGCTGTTATGGCTCAAGATATTAGAAAATTGAATTTTTGAAGTGGGTGAGACTTGCTTTGGTGATCCTGGTCCTGTGCCCCTACCCTTCTCCCACTTCTGCCCTTCTGTACCCCCACCCTTGTCCTGTCAAACTTTTTCTTCTTGTCATACCTGTTCTCAGTCACACATTAATTGGATTTCCTCCCTAAGGGTAGGTACAGCTCAATAGTCTCCTTAATTGGCAAATTAAAAATAATTTCTAAAATGCATTGAGAACTAACTATGATCCAGTTCTCTACTTCGCCCTTTAGAAGCATGATTTCATTTAATCCTCATAACAATTCTAAAGAGTGAGTATTATTCTCATTCACAGTTATGCATTAAGGAAAAGAATCTCAGAGGGCTTAAGAAACATGATCAAGGTCACACAGGAAGTGGCAGAGCTGGATTCAAATTCAGGTATTCTTAAATCAGAGCCTATGCTTTCAACAGCAATATCATATGTTTTGTGACCTAGATAGTGGGTGGCAGATGTTTTTGAAAGTTGGAAGAGGCTTTCCTTATAAAATCATAACATATAAGCAGCCATCTGCTCTGAATTAGGGTGAGATCAGCCCACTGTTGATGAACATCACAGAGAATTCCAAGGTCTGGATACACATAAGACAAGCAAGGATGAAAAGCTTTTTCTGTCCCAGGAGCTAAAATTCACTCCCCAAGAACTAGGCAGTGCCTGTTTCTTCTTTTGGGCTGTCTAATACTCGATGACTATATGCTAGTGAGCTCCATCTGTCAGGCTCATGCTAAAGCATTGATGAGGCATCAGCCCACAGACAAAGATCCTAAAGGCCTGGGTTTTGGTCAGACATATAACTAGCCTGTCAGGCTAAATGCAGAGCAGTAGACATTGAATTACCTAATGTAGCAAGACGGATCTGCAGTGTTTTCACTGGTTTGTGACTCCAGGTAACCACCTCTACAAAAGAGAGTTTCATAAAAAAAGTTTTGTTCTCTCAAAAATGACCTGACCAGTTCTTGACTAAAGCGCTCTTAGAGAAAGTGCACGTTTGCTAAAAAAGTATCCAATGACGCCAGATCAATGCAGCATAAGGCCAGAGCAGCCTTGAATGCCTGGGTTTCCATCTGTACTGAATTGTTCTGCAGGGAAGCATTAGTCCAATCAGGGGATGATGGGTTGTGGAGGGGAGACATGCAGACCCTCAGGTGAATTAGACTATACTTGGAAGCTGCTTCATTTAAATCGGTACAGAGAAGACTGTGGTAGAGGGTGACTCCCCTGTCAAAGCATTAGCTTGCCTTATGGTTTTCAAAGACTGCTTATTCTGAGATGCAGATTCTCTTTCTGAGCCTTGGGTCCAATCTCTTGACAAAATTATAGCAGGAGATGAATGATATTGACAGCTGAGAAAATGCTTATCCTATCAGGAAATATGGGGCCATCTTTAAAGTTCCCTAGTTAGAGGGGATGTTTATGAGGTTGATTCCAAAAGGCAAGGCACTCTGTTTCAGGAGACTTGGAGTCTACTTTGAAAAATTTCTGAGATTTCATATCTTGGTTTCTGGAGACAACAATCCCCGCCCTACAAGCCTCCCAACTGGACTTAATGAGATAATAATTGACAGAAGAAAGTGCTTTGTAAATTCACTTGATTATTTTCTCTTTTCTTCGATTCTTCTGCATTCGATAATCTCATCTTGAAATCACCTAGCTTATGTTTTCTCCTTGGAACTGTGAACAGTCATAATTGGCTTCATTTGAAAATCAATTTCGACATCATAGGTCATCAGCTTATATTTGATTAATTAAATTAGTGCTCATCAGTGTTACAAAGACAGGGAACAAGCTTGAAAACCCCCCAGAGGGCTACCAACATGTGGGAAATTAATCAAGATTTCTAAGGGCGAGATTCTGATTTCAGTGATGAGAACTGAAAGCAAAATGACTCTATTTTCAGATATTGTTCTAGTATGATTGAGCTCATTTGAAATATTATTACATATTCATCCTAGAGTGATTTAGGGGGATAGATCCCAGCTTTAAAGTCAGACAGACATAGATTTGGGTAACAGTTCTGCCACCTTTGCTAGCTGCATGCCCTTGCTTAAGTTACCCAACCTCTCTGAACCTTAATTTCCTCAACAATGAAACAGGGATAATGGTAGCACTCACCTCATAGGAATGTTGTGAGGATTAAATGAGACTAGGAGAGTAGAGAATAGGAGTCAGGGAATTGGGGTTTAAATCCTGGTTCTGGTTCTTAGTAGCTGTATATCCTCAGATGAGTAATTTAACTTCCCTGAACCTCAGTTTCCTCATGTGCAAAGTGAAAATAACATCACACAAATTGTACATTTTTGATGACCATGAATTTGACTTGTTCTTGTGCAAACAAATGGGTTACTGACGATCATGAAAAAATTCTCTGGAAATGCAAAGCTGACGTGAGGGAGGGTAAAGAAATAATGCCTTTTGATTGACACCATCTCTATTTTCCACTTCAGACCTCAAACTAAGTAAGTCTTTATGTTAAAATGCTCTCTACTTAGGAGGGCAATTCCTTCCTGAGTTTTAAATATCACATGATGTTTATTGTCCACTACAAGTTTATTCTGTGAATTAGAAAATTATTCTTGTCATGAAACTTTTGATTCTAAAACAATTGCTTATTTAATAGTCAGAGTGTAGTCCTCATTAGGGACTATTAGCATATCCAAACAGTTAAAATTGCTTAAGTGATATTTTGTTTTTCCTTATTCTTTTGCATTACAAAATATTATGTTGACAGGCTATGATGCATAATGAGTTCAGCAGCCATAAATAAATAAATCATTAAGTTGAAAACAGAAGTATCAATACCAGCCCAAATAATTGCCTTGATGGACTTTAGTTTAAACTACAAAGATTATGTGTATATTCACAAACTGATTTGGCTGAAATGAGACCAGTAAAGAAAAGTTTGTTTCATAAAACACAACACGTGAAATGTATGTTGTTGTTCCATGTGACAGCCAGGATGTCATATTCCTCCTTAAATTCTGTTTGTATCTTATTTGATTACCTCTTGTGGCATTTTAGTAGGCAGAATAATGGCCCCCTAAAGGTGTCCATATCTTAATCTGTTAGGAATATATTAGGTTATACAGAAAAGGCAAATTAAGTTTGCAAATAGAATTATGGTTGCTAATCACCTGACTTTAAAATAGGGAAATTATCCTGAAGTATCCAGGCGAACCCAATGTAATCACAAGGGCCTTTAAAAGTAGAAGAGGGAGGCAGAAGAGAAGATTGGAGTGATAAAATGTGAAAAGGACCCAACTTGTCATTGATGGCTTTGAAGACAGAAGAAGGCCAAGCACCAAGGAATCTGGACAGCCTCTAGAAGCTGGAAAAGGAAAGGAAGTAAACTCTCCCCTAGGGTCTCAGAAAAGGACACATCCTTGGCAAAACCCTAATTTTAGTCCAGGATGACCACGTCAGACTTCTGACCTCCCAAACTATAAGATAATAATGTGTTGTTTTAAACCACTAAGTTTGTGGTAACTTGTTATAGCAGCAATAAAAACGAAAACAGGCAATTACCACTTTTTGTCATTTACTACAGCCACTTGTATATGCCTATCTCTTAGATTAACCCTTTTCATATGACTCTGTGTATTCTTCAAATTTGTACTTTGCATCCCCAACCCAGCACAGACATATACTCTGTTTAGTAAAATACCTTCCTATAATAGAAGAACTGTATATGTCTGTTAACTGATTGAAAGAATGAAGGACACCAAATAATCCAAGATTGAATTTTCTTCCCACTCTTTGACCTATAGGATTGTGTAGACACAGCTAAAGGTATTCAGTATTCATCCCCAAACTCCATCAATTCAATAAAATATCCATTTTTTTGATGATGCTTATATGGAAACAGGATGATTCTTGAATGAAAAAGAAAGAGTCTTAAATAAAAAAACAAGGAAGAAGGGTGACAGTATAGAGTTGTGGCTCTGAACTCAGACTCAAAAGTCAAATAGACAGGTTGAATCCTGGACCCATAATGTATCTATCAGTAATATGACTTTAGGCAAGTCACTTAATCTCACTGAGCCTCAATTTTCTCACCTGTCAAATGTTGATAAAATTAGGAGCTACTTCATATATTGTGAATATTTAATGAGGGAATGAATGTAAAAGAGCTTGGGATGGAATGTGTGCTTAATCAACGTTAGCCGTGGTACAGTGGCAAGAATATTGAACTTCAATTCAGGAAATGTGGGTTTTGGTCTTCTGATTTATCACTAATTTGCAATATGATGTTCAGTAAATCCATTCTTTTTCTGCCTTTCAGTTTCTTCATCTGTCAAAATAGTCATATGAATTAGACAAATAAGAGCTTGTCTAGCGCTAAAATTATACATCCTTGAGTATCTTGTTATATTCTTAGGCATCACTATCTGGGCCAAATTTCTAGAATCTGACAAATCAGTAAGCACACAACCAAATGAGGATCTTGAAGCAAGTTAAAAATTGATCCGTTTCATAAATATATGGTATATGTACATATAATGGAATACTATTCAGCCATGTCTAAGAAGGAAACCCAGCCATTTGTGACAACATGGATGGAACTTGAAGACATTACACTAAAGTAGGACAGAGAAAGATAAATACTGCATGATATCACTTATATGTGAAATCTAAAAAAGCCAAACTCATAGAAACAGAGAGTAGAATGGTGGTTACCAGGGCCTGGGAAGGAGGGAAGTGAAGAGATGTTGGTCAAAGGGTACAAACTTCCAGTTAGAAGATGAATGAGTTCTGGGGAACTAATGTTCAGCATTGTGATTATAGTTAACAAGACTGTATTGTATACTTGAAAGTTGCTAAGACAGTAGATCTTAAATGTTCTCACCACAAAGAAAATGGTAATTATGTGATGTGACGGAAGTGTTAGTTAACACTATTGTGGTAATCATATTGCAATATATATGTGTATCAAATCAACATGTTGTACACCTTAAACTTACACAATGTTATATGTCAATTATATCTCAATAAAGCTAGAAAAAAATTAAATTGATCCATCTTCTGTGTTTAACTTCTCATATTTATTTTAGTGTTAATTACATCCCAAGTTCTGTGTGGAACCCAGAAGTACACTATTTTGTATAATTTCTTTGATAGTAACCACATCTGGAATGTGTTAGATATCAACAATATAAGGGGACAGGGAGTACTATTTTAGAAAGAGAAGGCAAAATCTTACTTGAGGGGAAAAGGCAAGAGTGAAGAAAATGCATGCTCTGTGAAGGAAAAAAAAAACCCTACCATCATAACCTCTGTTTAAGTTTCCATTTCCCCCAAGGTTGTATTCTTTTCAAGTTTGAAGAAGTTATTTTATGTCTGGGCAGATTTGTGCTGAATAAACATTCTTCTCTCCAGAGAAGGGCCCTGTGTCAAATGGCATTGAGAAGAAATTGCCCTGCCTTTATGCTCAAGCTTTCCCAAAGCTCATGTGTTGCTCAAAACAAATATTAGTGGAGATAAATGTGGAATCTAGAGGAAAGGGCACCTCAGGGCAACTTCACAGCAGCCCTGACCATTCTACCCTCAAGGCACATCCACTGAATTGCAAGGCAGTACACAAACTCTGAGCCAGATGCCCAGAGCATTGCTAGAGGGGCCCTGAGCCATGCAGGAGCAATGGCTAGGTAGGTTGCCTGGTACTTCACCAGCAACTTAGCATCTTCCTGTTAAAGGATCACTTATTCATTGAAAGAAAATATCTGACTTTAGTTCTATTCTAAATAAAGGCAAAATTGCAATAGCTTTAAATGATAGCAGGAGTATTTTTAATGCAACTAGAATGTGTTTGTTTTAAGAGAAATTTAATTCTATGAATATAACCTCCTATCTGACTCTCTCTGGTTCTCAATTAGTTATCTTCCAAATACACACATGAGGAACATAAACCATCACCATCAGTAATAGTGACTTACTAAAGGAAATGGTTCTTAATGAGGGGTAGGGAGGTGTGAGAGATGCATGTCAAAATATTTGGCAATTGAGTCATCAATGGATTGAAAACAAATCTCCAAATGACTCTGAGAATCACTGGCTTTTTTTCCTGAACCCATCACAGCCTTTCTATTATAGCTGGAATACGTAGAGAATACATATTTTCTCTAAATAGAGTTAATAAACAAACAATACGTATCAGTCTGTCCCCTCCTGTTTTTTTTTAAATTTTTTTAAAGACTTTTTTTTTTTCGAAGATTTTATTTTTTTCCTTTTTCTCCCCAAAGCCCCCTGGTACATAGTTGTATATTCTTCATTGTGGGTCCTTCTAGTTGTGGCATGTGGGACGCTTCCTCAGCATGGTTTGATGAGCAGTGCCATGTCCGCGCCCAGGATTCAAACCAACGAAACACTGGGCCGCCTGCAGCAGAGCGCGTGAACTTAACCACTCAGCAACGGGGCCAGCCCCTGTCCCCGCCTGTTTTAAATAAGACAGAGAATATTCAAGTTTTGGTAGAGAACATATTTATAAAAAATTGCTATAGTGCTTAGTTGATGGAGGTAATAACAGGCTGAAGTGAAAACAAGGCTTGACTTTTAATGAACATTGATGTATTTTTAATTTAAAATATACCTGAGTTCTCTTTCCTAAGATGTCATGAAGTGGAGAAATCACTCATAATAATGCTGGTTGGAATCTCCAGGAAAATAACTTTATCTGTCATCAACTTCTGCCGAAGGCCACCCTGTTTATTGACCAACACCAATGTGAAGATAGGAGTTCAGGGAAAGGTTCTTGGGCCTGATATGTGCCTACTGTTTAATTCTCTACTAAGGAGCAAAGCCTATCATTCCATATTTAGAGACAATCCTTCAAAAGCAACTAGGCTTAGGAGGGGAGATACAGATGTCTTAAGTTCATACTAAGGTTTAAATTGCAGAGACGTTGCAAGTTTTGATTAGAGAGACACAACCCTGGGTACCTAAAAGCCGGCTGGAGAAGAAACTTCTTTGAAGTGGGGTACACAAAACGAGGAAGGTTAGGGCAAAGGAGGCACATTGTATCCAAGACTGGTCCTGTCTGAGTTTTTAGGTTTGGAGGATTAAAGATTATATTAAATAATCATGTTTATTGTGAATTTTTCCTGGATGATCATAAATTAGGGGACTTTTAGCCTAGTAATCCTAGAACTGAAATATTTATAATAGAGGGGATTTTAGATTCACTAAGTGGAGTAAAATTTCTCCATCATAATTCAGAATTAGGAAACCTATGTAGTTAATTCAGAAAGGGATATTCCTCTCCAAATAATAATAGTGCTTATGATCTTTCCAGAGCTCAGCAATTTGTAGATTCATCCTGTCTTCAAAATATGAAATCTTGAAATTAGTCAACTACTTTGGCCAGGCTCGGCTAATCTCCCGTCATGATTACAGGAAACCTTTAGGGATATTAACAATGTCTCCCTAGATCTGATTTGCTTAGCGAGGATCTCCACTTTGTTTTCCCACATGAAGACTATTCCCAAGTCTTCTTTCCCAAAATCCTCAATTCCTTCAGAATATCAGACAACCTAAGTTTCCTGCAGGACAGTGGTTCTCAATCAGGGACGATTTTGCTCCTCAGGGGGCATTTTGCAAAGTCTGAAGACATTTTGGTTGTCACAGGTGGGGGAGAGTCCTACTGGCATTTAGTGGATAGAGGCCAGGGATGCTGCTAAATATCCTAAAATGCACAAGATAGCCACTTAGAACAGAGAAGTGTCTGGCACTGAAAGTTAGTAATGACAATTACAGCAAAGGTTGAGAAATCTTGCTTTGAAGAATTCTTCTTTTCCTCAAGGTATGCATGTAGTCTTGACTGGAGCTCAAGCTCAAAACTTGTCTATTCAGCTTATCTTTCCTGGGATTTTGAGTCTTGATCTAAGTGACACAAGGACAAAAAAACAAGACACAATACACAAGACAAAACAATTTTTATTGAGGTAACATTGGTTTATAACATTATATGAATTTCAGGTGTACATCATTATATTTCAGTTTCTGTGTAGACTATATCATGTTCACCATCCAAAGACCAATTACCATCCATCACCATACACTTGTGCCCTTTTCACACTTCTCACTCCCCACTTCCCATCTGGTAGCCACCAATCTAATCTCTGTGTCTATATATTTATTGTTATTGTTGTTGTTGTTTTTATCTTCTACTTATGAGTGAGATCTATGGTATTTGACTTTCTCCATCTGACTTATTTCACTTAGCATAATACCCTCAAGGTCCATCCATCTTGTCATAAATGGCAAGATTTTATATTTTTTTATAGCTGAATAGTATTCCATTGAGTACATATACCACATCTTCTTTATCTATTCATCACTTGATGGGCACTTAGGTTGTTTCCAAGTCTTGGCTATTGTGAATAATGCTGCAGAGAACATGGGGGTACAGATATCTTTACACATTTGTGTTTTTGTGTTCTTTGGATAAATACTCAGCAGTGGAAAAGCTGGATCATATGGTAGTTCTTTTCTTAATTTTTGGAGGAATCTCCATACTGTTTTCCATAGTGGCTGTACCAGTTTACATTCCCACCAGCAGTATATGAGAGTTCCCTTTTCTCCACATCCTCTCCAACACTTGTTATTTCTTGTCTTGTTAATTATAGCCATTCTGACAGGCATGAGGTGATATGTCATTGTAGTTTTGATTTGCATTTCCCTAATAATTAGTGATGTTGAACATCTTTTCATGTGCCTGTTGGCCATCTATGTATCTTCTTTGGAGAAATGTGTGTTCATATCTTCTGCCCATTTTTTATCAGGTTGTTCATTTCTTTTGTTGTTGAGATGTATGAGTTCTTTATATAATTTGGCTATTAACCCCTTATCAGATATATGATTTGCAAATATCTTCTCCCAATTGTTAAGCTGTCTTTTTGTTTTGTTGATAGTTTCTTTTGCCGTGCAGAAGCTTTTTAATTTAATGTAGTTTCATTTGTTTGTTTTTTCTTTTGTTTCCCTTGCCTGGTCAGACATGGTATTTGGAAAGATGCTGCTAAGACCAATGTTGAAAAGCGTACTGCCTATGTTTTCTTCTAGAAGGTTTATGGTTTCGGGTCTCACATTCAAGTCTTTAATCCATTTTGAGTTAATTTTTGTGTATGGTGTAAGATAATGGTCTACTTTCATTCTCTTGCATGTGGCTGTCCAGTCTTCCCAACACCATTTATTAAAGAGACTTTCCTTTCTCTATTGTGTGTTCTTGGCTCCCTTGTCAAGCTTAGCTGTCCATAGATGTGTAGGTTTATTTAATTTTTTTCAAAAAACAGAAAACCAGTTGGAGTGAATTCAATTCAATGATGGGATCAAGATGAAATTGTGTAGTCCCTTTTGCCCGTATATCTAGGCCTGGTCTGGTTTCTTTCTTGTCTCTAAACTCAGTTCCCCAGACATCCTGTCCATCCTTGAGATATCCTTCTGATAAATTCTCTTTTTGCTTAAATTAGCAAGAGTTTGTTTCTGTTCATTGTAACCTAAGAACCCTATAGGAAGCACCCAGTTTTAGAGAAAGAATACCATGGGAAAGTTAATTTGGAGATTGTGTTTATTTGTTCCACAGTGTCAGGCACTATCTTAATGGCACTATCTTAATGGCTGGGTAAATGAGACATGATCCTTGTCTTCCAGGAGCTTAAAAATCTAGTTAGGGAGAGTAGAAATACCCATATAAGGTGAGACTTAATTTGTATTCAAAGCAGTGTATGTGATGAACCAAATGAGTGGTTCAAGGAAATAGTAAATGCTTTAGGATTTCGGAGAGAGGAGAGATTAGTTTGGGCTTTTATTGGAGAGGGCTTTCTGGAGGATGTAGGACTTAAAATGGCTTTTGGAGGCTAGATGAGACTTGTAATTGCAAAAAGGAAGGAGAAGGTCTTAGAGAGGCATTGTGGGCATGGTGAAATCAGACAGATTTCTGTTTAGATCCCTGCTTTACTAGTCAAAAGCTACTTGACTTTGGGAAAGTTATTTGTAAAATGTAATATGAAATGCCACAGAACAGTGCCTAGCACACTGTAGATACTAAGTAAATGATAACTATGATAACTATTATTACTTGTTTTCAAGCTTAGGGAAAGTGTTTAAGCCAAGATGTAGAGTTGGAAATTAATGCAATGTGTTAATGAGGCAAATGAGGAAATAACTTGGCTATCACATTGATAAAATAGAAAAAGAGTGGGTAAAAAGGGAGGAAGATTTTTTTAAGGCTATATTGTGGCTGCCTATATGTTCCCAGCTGGCACGCTTAGATTTTATCCTCTTTTAAACATAGGAGACATTGGTAGATTTTGAATGGTTAAATGTTGTGATGAAAATAGTGATTTTTGTGCTGGTGTGTTAAATGGATTTGGATGGATTCATTTCATTGATCATAACATACAAATTCCATAATAGGTTTATTCACAGAAATTAATGCATTACTTTATTTTCCTAGTGGGTTCATTCACTTGGTGTCCTTTGCATCAAGCTGTCGTTCTACACCTACCACTTAGCTCTCTGGTAAGTCTAACTAAACAGACAAGTCAACAACAAAAGAGGACTATGAAACTTGAATAACAGGATGTAGCACTTAGGCAATATAGTCAAATAAATTGATTCAATCAAACAACTAACTCTACTTATTTCTTATACTAAGTTCATGGAAAATGACCAATCATTTTAGTCAAACCAATTGATCTGGTTGTACAGGTAGACACAACCTTTGCCTGCAATAGAAAAGAAAGGGTTAATTTGGACATTCTCCTCAGGAAAGTTAGTGTCAAACATAAAACCTAGCTTTAGGAAGAAGTAGGCAGTAACAGTAGTAGCTTCACCAGAACATTAAGACTAGTGTCGTGGTGTACTCAGTAGAGCAGTTCTATTTACAGATAATTACACATAAGCAGCTACAGAGGGAAATGCAAGGGAGGAATTGTGGGCTGAAATATTAGTACCAAACTGCATCTCTTTCTCCCATTCTTTCAATCGAAACTTGAAGCTTGAGCAGCAAATTCAAAGACTAGCTCAGACCCCAATTAGTCCCTCTAGAGGTCCAGGATAAGTTTTCTAATAAAATTGTAAATCTCCACTCTGTTGTTCAGAGTCTGGTATTGACAATTCTCCCCTTCATTTCCCAAACAGTAATGAATTTCTGAATTCATTCTGTGAATTTCAGATGAGATTTAAAAAAAGAAGAAGAAAGAAATGAGCTTGCCTGCCCATGGCAACATATGTTCTAGCTAATCTGAAAATGCTATAATTATGCTAGGTGCTGATAGATTTGCCTCTGGGCTGGTGGTCAGGATCCAGATGAACTGCTGCAGTTGTTGCTTTATCATCACAAGTGTTCTGCACTTCTTGACAATTCCCAGGCCTAGACATGATATTGGAATTTAATGAGGCTCCACACCCATGCATCCCACTGGGATGTGTTAGGGTAAGTCTAAGTTCATCCCCTTTCATTCATGGGTATAGGGAAAAAAATGTATGTGTGTGAAATGTCCTACAGGAATCATGTTTCAGCTGGCTGTTTGCCGCAAAGCCACTCCCATTGCCCTAGGAACCTTAGTTTAGTTAATTAGCGTGTAGTCAATGAGGCTAAAACATCGATTCAGTACCGAAAGTTTTTACCTATCTCTTGCTTACAACGTATATCTGTCTTCCTATCCATTCTGCAAATGGGGGCTTTTGGTCATGATGGGGCACCAAATGAGACAATGTAAGCATCATTTAGCTTTGGGCATAATTCTAACTATTTTTCTTACCTTCTAAGGTCATTGTGTAGATCACACAAGCTAGTGTATCTGAAAGCATTTGAAAATTATGATCCACATATAAAGGTAGGGCACTCAAAATTATCATTAATATTAATAAGCATCACTTCAGTAACTGACATTTCACAGTAATAGAATCAGGGTAAATATGTCCATAGTCCATGGCAGGAGGTAAGGATGGGGGACAGCAATGACCCCAAATTCATGTCCTGATGAAAGTAGGACAAGATACTTATCTTTGAGCATGAAATACATTACTTACAGTTGCTTTCCACCTATCACATTCTAATTACTTCATTTGGAGGCAAGACATATTTGAAAATAAGACTAAGAACAGTTTCCAGCAAGCTAAGTGTCTATAATCTGGATATTTAAGGCAAATTGATAACAGTTCTACATAGAAAGCAAAATGATTTTTTTATAAATAAAATGTAGGTGGCTGGATTTTGTTTAATTTTAATTTTATTCATGTTTTGAATATACAGGATATTCATGTTGTTCAAAATGTATAAAAGGTTTATAGTGAAAATTAAAGTTTACTCTGCCTGCCCATACTTCCCTTCTCCCATGCCCCCACCATTCCTTGGTCATCCAGTTCCTCTCCTCAGAAGAAATCACTGTAACCAGTTTCACATGTATCCATTCAGAAATATTCCATACTTGAACAAAACACATACATACACATATAAAGACACATACACACACAAATGTATGTGTATATATATATATTTTACACAAAGGTTAGTAGACTGTACACACTGAAACCTTACTTTTTCTTTGAACAGTATATCTTGGAGATATTTTCATAATGTACAGATTTACCTAATTCTTTTAAATAGCTGCCTCATAATCTGTAGTTATATGAAAGTATCATGATATTACTTAAAGTCTTCTACTGATGGATGTTTTGGTTGTTTCCAATATTTTGCTGTTATAAACAATAGCAAACAACAACAAAATTGAACATCTGTTATGAGGGGAATTTGAATTCAAATATTTAAATTTTGTTTAAAGTATATCCTTTATGTTTCAAATAATATTTAAATATCAAATTATTAAGAGTAACTGGAATATTTAGAAATTGAGACTATAGATATTGTATTTGTGTGTTTGTTGCCATTATTCCCAAATCAGTTTAGTTATAAAAATATATTGTTTGATTCCATGAGGACAAGATGTGTTGAGGCCATTGATAAAGATTTATTGGAAAAATGAGAACAATTCACTAAATTTTTCCCATTTCAAGCAATTTGGATATCAGGAAGATGAAGCTAATGTTGTATAAAGCTCTTTCCTAAGTGAATTTCTGGTGCATTTGTTTGTTATTAACAACTATTTTGAGAACTCACCAAATTTATTTCCCTAACCTGACTTGTCACGTGATCAACTTTTGTTTCTCTCTTTCGCTTCTAAATATCCTTGCAAGTATGAGATGGACTTCTCTTATTTCAGCAGGGAATTCCTAAGCCACTCAATTAATGATGGTTTAATGTTTATCTCTTATATGCCCAGCTCTAGTCTATGTCTCCCATGAATTACAAAGAAGTATAAGCATTTCCCTTTAATAGGTAAGACTCCAGTTGGATAGTTGAAGCAAGACATAAATAGAGGAATAATTAAAGGGAATTCAGGATATAGATAATAGCTTGATATAAGATTTGTCATAAAGCGTTTTGTATCTGTGTGCCAAGTCCTCCCATTTCGTTCTTCCAGGTGGCTCAAATTTCCCTCCTTTTTTTGACTTCCCTGGACTCCACTACTCTGACTCCTCATCCCCCCATTGCAGCATTGTTACTGCATCTTCCTAGCTGGTTGCGTTCTTCTCCAGCCCATCCCATGCATCAAGCCAATCATCTTTAGATAGCACTGCCCTTGAGTCTTTTGTTGATGTTGTTGCAAGAATCTACAATGGCCTTCTAGTCTACTGCATCATATTCAAATTCCTCCGCATGTTTCTCAGGATCCTCCAGAATTTATCTCCATTCTATCTATCTAGTTGTATTTCCAGTGACTCCACATGATGAGCAACTTTCTCTTTATCCCATCCCACCCAACTCCTTCTCACCAGATCATCCAGATCATTCTCCTATAGTAACAATATGTTTGCTAAGTTCCACCTCTGTTCCTTAGTTTGTGTTGTTAATCTTTCCTACATTACTTCTTCCTTACTCTCTGCCTTTCTATTCCTTAAGGTCTATGTGGAGACCCACTTCCTTTAGAAAACTTTCCCCAACTCTGTCAGCCAATATAGAGTTCTCCTTTCTCCATTCCTTTACCACATATAGCCTTATGGCTCAAATGCTACAATTTTTCATTAGAAGGTGTCCTTTGTTCTATTATCTCTTTATTTTGATGTGTTAATTCTGTGTTCATAGTCCTACATAGTAAATTGAGGGAAACAATAAAACCTGTTAGCACAAGTCTTGGTGGACAAAAATTGCTCAGTCAGTATTTTTGATCAATTAGCTTAATGAAGGTACCACTGCTTTATAATTTTGTTATGGAGGTTGAGGTGGGGAGTAAGGGATGATTCAGAGACATAAAAGCTTCAATCTACCAGAAATGTCCATTAGGGTAATATTTCATTAAGAATATTTAACACCTCAATGTAGGTATGGAGATTTAATGTGTATTTAATTATACTTTTAAAATCTATGTTTCTTTGACAAACAAGCTTATAGAAGCCACTCAAAATAGTCCATTTGTCTGCTCTTGTCGGAAAGTGTAGCTGTCGAAATGGTCTATTTACAGTGAATCAATGGTGCTCTAAATGTGCGGGGAAATGGATATTGTATGGATAGAATAACACCTCAAGTAGGAACACTGTCTAATAAATGTTTACACACCATCAAGTCTAGAAACATTAAATATCATACACGATAGAATCTTTCTTATCCTGTGATTTATCTCAATTTTTCCATTACCTTCTTTCATTTTCTCTTCTAGCTTTACTCACAGACAAGCCTCCCAAGCCATTGTTTCCCATGGAGAATCAGCCAAGTGTTATAGATGTCCAGCTGGGTAAGTCCCCTTCTGGGAATAATAGATCTTAAACTTTCTCTCTGTTAACAGATGGGGAAAATTGCACGAACCAGGAAAGGTTTATTGCCACTGTTATTACATGCAAATCAATTTGCATCTGCTCATTTATAACCCTGGAGTTCAGTGCAATAGCAGTTTAAGAAAATGAGTTTGTATTGCATCAAGGAATGGTAATACTAATTGGTTACACTGGGTATTAAGTGTGCTGTAGGACAGAGCTTTTTAACTCTGTGATTGATAGATTCATTGGTGTCGTGCATTGGTGATTGGAACAGAAAACTTTTCATGTTTGTCAGCCAAAAATTGTTATTTAGAGAGCATTAACTCCTGGAGAACAAGCACTTTTTAAAATAAAAGAACCACTCAGTACAGCCTTTAAAACAATTTATAGTATTATTTCCAATGGCACAATCTAGAGCAATTAAAACCTGTTTTTAGGTTGAGAACCTGAATATTTATGAATCATATAGTGCTTAGAAAAGTAACAAGTTGATTTGTGGGTGCTACGGTCTTTTTATAGACTCAGATAAGGATGCAAGGTGTTGAGCCCCTTTTCTGAGTCCTCCACTACTAATACTTATGTTTCAAGAACTGTAAGCTTGAAACTCACAGGCAAGCTAGTATCTCTTCCAAACTGTGGCCTTTACTCTAAACTATATCCTTTAACATCTGTGAGCTTTCATGTATCTTGGGTTTCATTCTATTCTTCAATTCTAAACAAGAGGACTAAGTAAATATGGTGGAAATGTATTAGGCTTACTTTAGGTATATGATTTATTAAAATATGAGGCCATAGTGGTACCTACCAATCATATAGCCAGGGAAGAAGAATTGGCCCCAGTATTTTACTCACTTGGGAAGTTTTTGACTCAACTTTTGATCTTTCCACTCCAACATGGATTGTTAGAGGCTTATTTCTATCTTGAAAATAGGTGGGTAAAATTGCATTCCTAAGAGTTTATTCGTTTCTCTACAATGAAATATAGCACATTGTAGTTAATGCAGCCTAGCAGTGTGAGTACCAAAGTTAAGTATTTTAAAACAAAATGAGGAGACAATAATAAGCATGTTGTCAAGAGTGGGCTGTGGAAGTGGTGACTATTTCGTAGATAATGTTGAAGTATTAGACCATGGCTCTCCCCTTGCTACTTGTATTATCTTGCCAAGTAATTACATTTCTTAAAGCCAAATCTAGATGTGCTGATACACCCCCTCAGTAATTTTTACTTACATCTTTCCATCCATACTGGGATAATAATACCTCAAGGGTACTCTGTAGTTTGCCAGGGGTTACCTGAAGCCATCAGATGACCTTGTATTATTAGTTTTCACGGAGATTCAAGTGGATAAATTGTTTTTATATGAAAACTTATATATTAAGGAGTCGAAAGCCAAATTCACACAACTGTTTCAAATAAAACATAGTAAATTTTGTGTTCGTGACCCCTGGGTAGATACTTCTTCATTCTCCTCTGCTGTTAGGCAAACTTCAACAGAAAAGTGTGAGGAGTTCTGCTCTTGAGCAAGGAAACAGACCCTTGTAGGGAGTACATTTTTTTCAGGTTCTTTGGGTGCAACACCTGTATGTGCTACTCAGGACCTCTCTAAGATGTATGCCTTGTATAAATATGTATTCCAACATAGGTATATATGCCAAAATAACCCACCACCGACACCACACTGTAAAATCACTAAAGTAATTTGCTTGCAATTTATATTAGATGCAAAGCTAAACTTTTCAGTTATTAATTTGTAACACAATTTGGAAACAACTTTATTGACAGAAAGATGGAGACCTGCCCATTTTTCATGCTAGAAGGGCTGTTTCTCTGAGATGCTACAGCAACCATGTAATTCAGAGAAAGAAAAACAAAATCTGTTAAACCAGATCTTTGACATTTCAAGGAGTACATGACTGGTTAATTTTAAATGGTCTTAACTTTTCCATAGATTTATTTAGCACCATTTATTTACAGCTGATAATCATTTTGTAAGTTACTCTTATGCCTCAATAGTGAGGTGACGTTAGGAGCACTATAAATGTCAGAGAGCTCCTCAGTCAGTGGGAGCTCTAAAGACAGAATGATGAGGGTTTAGAAACCCTAGGGGTAAAAAGAGGTAGAGAAAGATAATTGGGGTGATTGGACATCCCTGTCTATATCTGGAAAACTTTCAGAATTCAGTAAGATCATGAAAACTTCTGGAAATTATTTTCCTTTCCTTTTTTAAAACTTTATCAAGTGCATTAAGCTTTAGACACCCTCAAACTAGAACTAGAAATGGAACTACCCAAAAATACAATAATCCAATACAAATGACTAAGCACATGATTACCAAATTCAGGTTTCCCAAATCCCAGTACTTAAAATTTGAGACAACATTGTGGTGGATTAAAGTTGGCCACAGACTTTTTGCTACTCCTACCATCTAAATGTAGTTTCTCATTCCCCTCTCCTTGAATCTGAGTTGACCTTAGGGACATGCTTGGCCAATAGATTATGGCAGAAGTGATACTCTGGGATTTTAGAGACTAAGTGAAAAGAAACCTGGCAACTTTTCTTCGGGTCTCCTGGTCTGCTGTGAAACTACCATGCTGTGAAAAGCTCAAGCCACATGGAGAGACCCTAGAGGATGAGGCACCATGTGGAGAAAGAGAGGCCAATGAGCACCAAGCCACGGGACATGTGAGTGAAGAAGCCATATTGGAAGTGAATCCTCCAGCCCCAGCTACCCTGGCTTATGCCATGTAGTTCAGAGACAAACCACTGAGCTGAACTCAGATTTCTGACACAAACAGTCATGAGCAAAATAAAAATGGTTGTCGTTAGCCACTAAGTTAGGTGTAGTTAGTCAAAAAATAAATACCCAGAACAAAGATTAATTAATTTTCTCTAAAACACTGTGAATTCCATTTTCCCTATGGACAAGAAACTCATGCAGGCAATTTATGCAAAATGAGAAACACTGGGGGAAACATTGACTATCAGCTTCAAGGTAATTTTAGAAAACATGGTCTGGAATAATTATTTATGTGTTTTTTGAGGGTTACGCTCAGTTCTCAGTTCTGTATATTTTTAAAAGCAATCCAGTAAATGAAAATTTTCAGTAGAAATGAATACATTTTAGTGCATGGAATTGGCTTCAGTACAGATATTTTGTTGTGTCTCTAGAGGAAAATAAACATCTTGACTTTCTCTCTCCTATAACGTAATCCATTAGTCATCCACAAGATTCAAGAAATTTACATACTTTTTGCTGACATAGTGATGACAGTTTGGTTGTTGCTAAATTGTGTTCACATTGTAATGCTGAAAGAAGATTAATCTTAACAAAATAACCATATATTTTGAGATGATAAACACATTCTTAACAAAATAATATGAATACTATTGCTCTCACAAAGCAAGCCTATTCAGCTAAAGCTGCCTATGGTAATGGACGAAATACAAAGACAAGAGCAATGTACAAATCACACACAAAAATCCAATTTGGTCCTGTTATCTTCTGTATATTTTCTCTCTCTGAAGGTAAATTTAGCTTTAAATTTGATAAACATGACTTTGCTATACCAGGACTAATTATTTTTTTGGCATTTGAAAAGAAGTATATTTTCAAGAATTTTCCTAAGAAAAATAACTCTGCATTACAATGTATTAATTTATATTGCACTTGAATACCAAATTACTAACATCATAGTGACATGTTTCCCACTTGAAATGTATTGATGATAGGTAGACCCTTCTTTGGATACTGCTTTTATTAACGAACTCAAACGCATGCTTTACAAACTGTAACAGACTCCTAGAAGCTTTGAAAAGGCTACGAACAAATGTGGATGAAAACATTTGAGATCTGACATCTAATTTCAATTAAATTTGGAAATGTGCCGTGTTCTTCTCATTGATGGTAACTTTTTTTCTTGGAAGTTTCCCAAGACTTAAAATAAGCTAGTTAATGTTATGCAGAAAATAAATATAAAGACCGTTTACTTTCTCTTTCTGTGTCAGAGTCAAAAGAAGGCCTGGGGGCCTAAAGCGTGTCAGAAAAACTCAGACCAGTGGAACAGTCCAAGCTAATTGAATACCTCAGATGTTTCAAAAAGCCAGATAGTTCATCTCTAGATGAATCTGATCCAGTATGAAAGATTCTCTTTATTTCTATTCTTTTCTCATTCAGAATTTATTTTATTATTCCAGGCAATCCAAATTTATATTTCATGACTGTGTTACGTGCTACTTGCTTGAACGTTCTCTGTGTATATAAGGAGTGTTAATCTTTGTTAGAAATCAATTTCGCTAGCATATCAGTTTCTACTGAAAATTATATTAGGTCTCTTAAGAGACCACTGTAAAAGACTCTACAAGAGAATAAAGCAAAATATAATATTTAATACAGTACTCAGGACTATAAGGCAAAAATAAATAACTAGTTGAATCCCAAATTAAGAAATTAGCTGTTTAACCAAATCTATCTTTTTTACACTTTAATTAGCTAAAAACATTTTTTGAATTCCTAGTGGATGCCAAATACTGTGTTAGATCCTGGAGATATAGAGGTGAATAAAATGAGATCCTAGGCCTTACGGTGTTCTCAGTGTAGTGGGGAAGACAAATATGTAAGCAGAATTACAATGCAATATGATAACTGCCAAAACAGACATGGGGAAAAGGGAGAGTGACTTTTTTGTGGCAAGATCTCATAAATTAACAGTTCTATACTCTCTGACTTTCACTCAATATAATGACTTATCTCTGTAACCTCAACCCAAGTACTAGATTTATTTGACAATATTTATAAGTTGCCAAAGATATAACCTTTTGAAATAATAAATTGTCATAAATAAATAAATAACCATTTTCTTTAATGTGACAAAAACTAAAAATGGAAACCTATGCTATCCTTGAGTTTCTTCAGTTTAGCAAAATTAGTTAACTCTTTCTATAGTTGTGAATCCAAAAGCAACTCACCAACCAGTTGAGCTAAAATGTCATGCCAGTATTACTATCAATGCAAATAGCAATACATGATCATTTCATTAATTCAAGTCATGACTTGGTATATGCATTATGTGTATAATGGTGGTAGCAAGGGATTTCTTTGAATTCTTTCTGTTTTTGTTTACTCCTTCTACCCTTTTAGCTTCAAATAACTTCTTGAAAACCTTCATTAAATCTTGAGTAAGTGACGACTTTGGAAAGGAAGAAGGGTATCATGCATTCACTCAACTTTCTTGGCACACATAATTGGAACTGATTCATGGCAGCATTCACTCTCCCTCGTAGACATTCTAGGGTTAGTGAGTTGTTTCCAAAAGATCGATTTTTTGCGGGATAACATGCATGACTTAGCATGGGCTACCCCAAACTGCAAACTATTTTATTGCCCAGAATGTATAACATGTGCATTATTTACAACTTTGGAAAATCTGGGCCAAGGCTTTTCCCTGAGTTAACTGCTGTATTAATGCTTGAGACTGAAACTGGTTTACTTACTTTGTCTAAGCTATAACTTAGTTGTACTGGGTTTGAGACACTTAAGAATGAAAAGAAAAAGTTAACAGTTTACTAAAGATTTATCTGTGATGTAACAAGTTGATTATGAGCATCTTAGGAATAACATGAATATTGACCAAACCTCTGTACGTATATTGCTGTTTGGGGCCATTGCTGAAGCTTATGTCCTCTTGACATATTAGTTGAAGGTGTTTCATCACACTTTCATTACTGCCAATACCATAATTTGACACATATAGAAACAAAATTATTTGAGAATTTACTATGTACTATGCACTGCAGTGGTCATTTGTACAAACACTGTCTCATTTATTTGTCCTAAAAGCCCAAAGTAATACTAGGTAGTTTTGAACCATTATGCAGAAGAGGAAACTCAGCCTCAGAAAGATGAAATAACTTTCATCTTTTCATTTCATTTCATTTAGTAAGTGTCAGAAATGGGATTTTGATCAGATTTATCTGACTCCAAAGTTTGTGTTGTTTTTATTATAGTGTACTGAGTAAGCTAACATCATCTAGGGCCAAAATTATACCCTCAGAAAGCTATCAGTGTAATAGGGATATTCTAATAATAATAATAATAATAATAATGACTGTATTACACATATTTTAACTAGATATATAAAATATTATTTAGCAATAGCTCTACTACTAATAATAGTTATTGTTATAATAAATTCATTTTATTTAATAATAGCTCTACTACTACTAAGAATAGTTATTATTATTTATAGTAGTAGTAATTGAGCTATCATTTATTGATTGCTTACCAGGTACTAGACACTATACAGTCATACATTGCTTAACTACAGGGATACATTCTGAGAAATGTGTCCTTACGTGAGTTCCTTGTTGTGCAAACATCATAGAATGTACTTATGCAAACCTAGATGGTGTAGCCTACTACACACCTAGGCTATATGATACTAATCTCATGGGACCACCAACGTATATGCAGTCCATCATTGACTGAGATGTTATTATGTAGCACCTGACTGTATTAAATATATTATATGGATTATCTCATTTAATTCTTCCAATAACTCTATGAGATAGATGCAACTATTTGCCCCATTTTTTAAGAGCACTGTTAAGACATTATTCATATACCATACAACTAACCCACTTACGTCATACATTTCAATGGTTTCTAATATATTCACAGAGTTGCAAAACAATCATCACAATCAATTTCAGAACATTTCAACACCCCAAAAAGAAACTTCATACCCATTAGCGGTCACTTCTCAGTCTTCCACCTCCAGGAAACCACTAATCAATTTTCTATGTCTATAGATTTGCCTATTCTGATCATTTAACATAAATGAAATCATACAGTATGTTGTCTTTTGTGTTTGGCTTCTTACACTTAGCATAGTGTGCTCAAAATTCAAACATGTTGTAGCTTGTATCAGTATTTCATCTCTTTTTATTGCTGAATAGTATTCCATTATATGGATATACTACATTTTATTCATCTATTCATCTGTTGAAGAACATTTTGGTTGTTTCTACTCTTTGGCTATTATAAATAATGCTGCTATAAACATTAGCATACAAATTTTGGTGTGGATATATGTTATTATTTCTTTTGTATATTTACTTAGGAGTAGAATTCTTGGGTCATTTGGTTACTCTATATTTAACCTTTTGGGGAACTGCTAGATTATTTTCCAAAGCAACTGCACCATTTTACATTCCCAGCAGAAATGCATAAGCATTCCAAATTCTCCTTGTCAACACTTTTTTTTTTTTTTAAAGATTTTATTTTTTCCTTTTTCTCCCCAAAGCCCCCCGGTACATAGTTGTATATTCTTCATTGTAGGTCCTTCTAGTTGTGGCATGTGGGATGCTGCCTCAGCGTGGTTTGATGAGCAGTGTCATGTCCGCGCCCAGGATTCGAACCAACGAAACACTGGGCCGCCTGCAGCGGAGCGCGCGAACTTAACCACTCGGCCACGGGGCCAGCCCCATTGTCAACACTTTTTATTTTCCATTTTTTTTGTATCTCATGGTTTTGATTTACATTTCTCTGATGAGCATCTTTTTGTCTGCTTATTTGCCATTTGTATGTCATCTTTGGAAAAATATCTATGGCCCATTTTTTAAATGAGGAAATTGGGCTCAGAGAATTCTATAACTTACCCAAGCTAGTAAGTAGTTTATCAATAGTAAGGCCTAAGTTGAGAGTCTTAATAATTACCCATAATGTTCATTAGTGTTAGTACTGTTGTTTAGTCAGTCTTTTTGCACTGGGGGCTTACTTCTCTTTCCTTTTTTAAGTGGATTTTTGGACAAAAGGTGAGTGATCCTAAATGAATAAGTTAAAAGAGTATCCAGTGTTAATTGATTCAGTGGGAAAATACAAATGAGTAAGAGATGATTATTTTGAATTTTCGACCATTGTAACTCAGGCCAAAACACTTTTTCAAATGGCAAACTAATTCAGAAGCTGCGGACATACCTGAAAACTGGCTGTGAAGCACAAGGCAGTATAGAAAAGTTTTCCAGAGGGATGTACACTTAAAGGGCCAGAAAACAGCATACACTCCAGCATCTGAAAAGATATAATAAATTCATCTGTGTCATTCAAGGATAGGAAGGATAGATTAGAGACTGAAAATAAATTAGGGAACTCTCTGCTGTTGGAATTTATTAGGAATATTTGTCAACTGAGGGCACTATTCCCCAGCAGGATGTTATGTCTGTATTTATATCAATACCATCAGCTTTATAGGACTTTTCATCAGTTCTATCTTCTAACCCATTTTAATCAGTGGATAATGGATGCTTTTTAAATATCTGAAAAGGGAAAAAATTAAAGCTACATATTTTGACTATGTCTAAACCTCCAACATGAACTGGGGAAAAAACAGAATAATTTAGATACCCCTTCCAACTCAAATAGCTTATATTATTTCATATAAATAAAAGTGGATTTTATATTACAGGTAAACTTGTAGAAAATTTAAGGAAATATTATCTGACTCATTCATACACAAACCACTTCTAAGTGTCCTCATAATTGAGGTGGAAGGGTGACTTTGCATTATTTAAATAGTTCCTTTAATTATTCTCTACATTTTATTTGTATAGATATGGCTTAAATTTTGAAAGACATTTTGCTCCTTTAGAAGTAGTTCTTTCCAGAAATTACTTAGAGATATCAGGGGTGGTATATAAATATCTGGTCCTGTTAACAGGCACATGTGTTGCTGCGATTTAGAGAACACCAGAAATCTTCCCCTTTTCCTTACCCTAATTATCTCTTGTATTGTTACAGTGGGCAACCATAGATCAGGGTCAACACAAAATAAGGGCCAGGCAAGAGATCTGGGGGAAAACTCAGAGGTTTGTGAAGCCCAAGCTGATAGTTATAGTCAAGCTTAGAGCTTGCAGAGGCCCCAGCAGGGTGGTGAGCAAATAGGTCAGGTCAGAGAACATGCCAATCTTGGGTTTCTAGCAATGTAGGAAAGTCAAAGGCTGAGAAGCCATCAGAAATCAGGCAACAAATGGATACTGAAAGATCAAAGGCAGCAGCATTAGACCTATAAGAGTTGGCACTTGATTTCTACAACAGAAAGATATTGTCACTGTGGGCATAGTCCCTAAAAAAGTCGGAAAGAACTGAGGCTTAGAGTGATGCAGAGGAGGACACACGTGGCAATTAGGAGCCATTTAAGACCCCTTGGGTGAGAAAGGGAGGTCCATCAAAAAGAGTGGAGGACAGGGGCTGGCCCCGTGGCCGAGTGGTTAAGTTCGCGCGCTCCGCTGCAGGCAGCCCAGTGTTTCGTTGGTTTGAATCCTGGGCGCGGACATGGCACTGCTCATCAGACCACGCTGAGGCAGCGTCCCACATGCCACAACTAGAAGGACCCACAACGAAGAATATACAACTATGTACCGGGGGGCTTTGGGGAGAAAAAGGAAAAAATAAAATCTTTAAAAAAAATAAAATAAAATAAAAAGAGTGGAGGATAGACATGGCCATAGACCGGTTCTGATGGAAATAGTCTAGTCTTTGCCAATATGTGAATTTTGAAAATTGAATTAATAGTGTATGCATCATGTCCAAAAACGCACTTTAGTTTTGTTCAGAAATGTGGTACCAACCCAGAAGCTTCTACATATTGAAATTTTGCATATGCTTTAAACAGTTGTTTTCCAAGAACTGGAGCTCCTCCCCACTGAAGGCCTATATCAGATAGTTTATTTTCCTTAGTTGCAAATGTGCTGAGAGTGACCCATTGGTATAATGATGATTTTCCACTTACAGCTAAGCTATTTGATGAGATTTTAACTTGGTGAGATGATAACCATGGTGTGTTTCAAAGCTGATGGTTATGATGAGTCAGCAGAGGAATGAAAAGAATGTCAACATGTGGAGTGAGACCCTGCGTTAGAGGAGAGGGAATTTTGGTCAAGACCCAATTTGAAAATCCCCTTACCTCAAATATGGGAAAATGAAAGTGCTCTAGAAAGGAAAAGAATCATGCTGATTCTAGATAAGAGAATTGCAGAAAGGGAAGGGTTAATTTTAATAATGATATCTCATATTTATGTAGAATACTTCTCCAAAGAACTAAAAGCTTTTGTTAGTTATCATTTAATTAATTTCTTTGATATTTCTGTAAAACGGGATGAACCATTATTAACCATTTACATGTGTGGAGATTAAGGTTCTTTGTGACACCCACAGGCAGTTTAACTGAACATACTAGTGGGGAATCAGCTGGATCAGTACTGAATAAATGATTATTAGCCTGACCGTTATTAGACAGCTCAGAATTACTATTGACTCTGCTATTATATATGAATGAATGTATAGCAGAGATGATCTATCTACTCACTTCTGGCTGTGTTGCTACCTCCTTACTCAGCCTAGTAATTAGCTTATTAACCTAAGAACAGCTGTTCTCAGGAGTGCCCACTTAGTATATTAAACTAGCAGCTCTTAAACTTTGCAGACTGGTACTCTGTGCTTGCATTTACACTTTCATTCTATTTCCTTCTTTCGTGTTCATTTCTGAGATTTTAGTTTTTAGATTCTTCTGATGTGCAAAGATTTCTTAAAAAGGACGGGTTAAAAAGCAAATAAGGCAGCAATAGCAGTAGGCACAGGTTAAAAGTTGTAGGAGATGAGAGAGACACATTGCATTCACGTAATGTGTGGAAATAGCTTAGTAAGAATGGAACTTCTCATTTGTCAGAGGCAAGTCCATGATACTATTGGTCCACTAGGCCATTATTTCTTTTAAACCTTCTATTTGACTTTCACTATGTCTGTGTATGCCAATGGATAATTCTATTACTCATCTTCCAGTTGTCTTCCTCAAATGGATTGTTTTACTGCTTTTAATCTACTCTTATCAGCATTTCACTCTGTCACAGTGGTCTTTATTCTTAGCAAGGAAACTTAGTGCAACTTATTTTATTCTACACATCTGGAAACCAGTGTCACATCCAAAGTCACAGAAGCAACAGACCAAGACCATTCAATGTCAAATGTCTCAAATTTCTTCTCCTCTATTTCAAAATATTTCTTCGGGTTTTTTTCCTTTCTTTTCCCCTTTCCTCTATTCTAGAAAGAAGAGATGCCATTATCTCATCCCAAATTTAAATTGTCTACCTCTGGTCTTGATTCCACCCCTTCCCATAATTTTTGGTAACCATCAAATATCCCATCTTTCAACTGAATTTTCAAACTCTGTCCCATAGTAAATACACTAAATTTTCTCCCATCCTAAATGCATCTATATATTTTTTAAAAACTACTTACCTTATCCTGCTTCCTCTTTGAGGTACATTATCCCATCTCTCTTTTTCCTGTCCACACTCAATTGCTTGAAAAAGTATACATAAACCATCTGTTTTACTATATCTCATTTACTTCTCACCTTATTGAAGTCAAACTTCCACCCTACTATTCTGCTGAAACTCATCTCTCAGTTATCTAAATATCTTTTTATAACTACCGAATTCTGAAGCCTCCTCTATCACCTCTTTCTTTTTAGGATCATTTTACACCCTTTGACACCACTGAACAAGTTTTTTGGTAGCATCTTGCCTGGCACACAATGGGTATTCAGTGTGTGATGAACACCTTCTCTTCAAAATCTTCTGTTTGCTCTCCTAGTTACAGCCTAATTTATCTTCTTCTTTCTTCTAAATATTTCTTTCTGATCTTTCTTCCTACAACTGCTTCTGTAATTGGCTTTAATGGAAAAAAGGATAAGTACAAGTTTAAACCAGAAGGAAAATTTTTAAATCTTCACAAAATAAATCATGAGAATAAGAGTTTGGCTAATGTGTAGTCCTTTTGTAAAGAAGATAGACGTGCCTGACTTGCTTTATTTGGTAAAGAGAAATGCCTATTCTTAATTAACAGAAGTTTAAGAAGGGACTCTGATTGTTAACTTGGATTGTTGATAGGACTTATCCAGTCATGAAGATATTTATTGAACACTTACTATGTCTAAGATCCTATGGAGACCACAAATGGCTAAGATGCAGATATGGCTTCTGTGGAGACAGGAATTTAGCTGAGGTGATTGAGATAAACAATACAAGATAAAAGGTGACATCAGTAAGACAGTAATAGAATAAGAAGCCCCAGACCTTGTTCCTCTATAGAAACACCCACTTAACAACAATAAACAGTCCAAAAGTCCTTTATGAGAACTCCAGAAATCAGATAGGAAGTCATAATACCCCAGTCAAGGTCAAAGCCAAGAACAGTTGCATTGAAAGCGTAAGAAAAGCTGTTGTATTTCAACCATGTCAGCTCTTCCCTCAAGCTGGCACAGCTTGCAATTGGAAGGAAAACCTTAACTTGCAGCTTCTCCCTTGGGTGGGAAATAGAAGAGTGGAATGTACATTTAGTATTCCAGGTTTTGGGGGGACTGCACAATGGATTGGTTTCTGTCTCTCCTGACTCAGAGGTTGATGGGGAAGCAGAATGCCTGGGGTGCCTTGGGTGCCTGGGGAGGAGCACAGAAAATAAAAGAGAGCTCAGCAGCATGAGGCAGTGCAAGAGAACCTCCAGTATTGCAGACAGACACCAGAAGGAGCAAGATACTACAAGCTCCTGTAAAAGAAACCAACAAACCTCTGTAATTGGGAAATTACATAGTCTAGTGAAGACGCATCCCCAGAAAAATTTTGAAAGGCCCCCAGAATCTCTAGCCAGGTTATTAGTGAAGGTATTTCCCTGTATGAAACCTTTCTATAAAGATTGGAAGAGGTGGCTGTGTTTTCAAATGCATGGGTAGTAACAAATTTCAAGGCACACAAGGAAATAAGAAAACATGGCCCAATCAAAAGAACAAAATAAACCTCTAGAAATCAACCCTAAAGAAATGGAGGTATGTGAATTACCTGACAAAGAATTAAAAATAGCCATCATGAAGATGTTCAAGGAGATCAAGAAAACAATGCTTGAAAAAAGTGAAAATATATGCAAAGAGAAAATTTTTAAAAAAACAAACAAATTTTAGAGCTGAACAACATAATAACTGAATTGAAAAATTCACTGTAGAAATTTTACATTAGATTTGATCAAGCGGAAGTAAGAATCAGTGAACTCAAGACAGGTCATTTGAAATTATCTAGTCAAAGATACCTAGTCAAAGCAAAAGAAAAAATAATGAAAGTGAAGAAAGCCTGAGACTTATGAGACACCAGTAAGTGGACCAATATATACTATGGAAGTCTCAGAGGGGAAGAAAGAGAAAAAGGGGCAGAAATCTTATTTGAAGAAATAATGAGCAACAACTCTACAAATCTGGGAAAGGTAGTGGAAATCCATATTCAAGAAGACCAAAAGATCCAACTAGGATCAATGCAAAGAACCCCACATCAAGACACATTACGAGCAAATTGCCAAATTCAAAGACAAAGAAGGTTGAAACCAGCAAGAGAAAAGTGGCTTGTCACATATGAGGGAGCCCCCATAAGTCTACAAGAGAATTTCTAAAAAGAAACGTTGCAGGCCAGAAGAAAATGGAATGACATATTTGAAGTGCTGAAAGAAAGAAAAAAAACCCTGCCAACCAAGGATACTAGATCCAGCATAGCTGCCCTACAAAAATGAAGGAGAAATAAAGACTTCCCTACATAAATAAAAGCTGAGGGAGTTCATCACCCCTAGACCTGTCTTGTAAGAAATGCTAAAGGCAATCTTTCAAGTTAAAATGAAGGGACAGTAGACAGAAACATGAAAACATGTAAAAGTGTGAATCTCACTGGTAAGGGTTACTAATAGACAAATGTAGAATACTGTAGTACTGTAATGATGATGCATAAATCACTTAATTATGGTATAGTAATTAAAAGACAAAAGTATAAAAATAAATATAAGTATAAAATTATGTTAATGGATCAAAATATAAAAAGATGTAATTTGTGACATCAATAACACAAAGTATTGGAGGGAAAGTATAAAAGTATTTTTGTATGCAATCGAAGTTAAATTATTATCTTAACAACTAAAATAGATTGTTATAACTTCAAGATGTTTTATGTCAGCTCCATGATAACCACAAAGAAAATACCTGTGGTAGATACACAAAAGATAAAGAGAAAAGAATCAAAGCATGCCACTAGAAAAAGTCAACAAAATGCAAAAGAAGACAGCAACAAAAGAAAAGAGGGACAAAAAAGCTACAAAACAGACAGAAAACAATTTAAAAAATGGCAATAGTAAGTCCTGACTATCAGTTATTGCTTTAATTCAAAATGGATTAAACGCTCCAATCAAAAGATAGAGTGGCTGAATAGATAAAAAAAGAAAAAACAGGAGACAACTATATGCTGTCCAAAAGAGACTTATTTTAGATTTAAGGACACAGAAAGGCAGAAGGTAAAAGGATGGAAAAAGATATTCCATTCAAATGTTAACCAAAAGAGAGTAGGAGCAGCCATACATATATCAGACTAAATAGACTTCAAGTAAAAAAAATGTCGCAAAACACAAAGAAAGACATTATATAATGAAAAAATGTTCAATTCCTCCGGAAGATATAAAAACAATGAATATATATGTATCCAACATCACAGCACCCAAATATATAAAACAATCATTGACAGAACTGGAAGGAGAAATAGACAGCAACACAATAACGGTAGGGGACTTCAATGGCCCACTTTCAATAATGAATAGAACATCCAGACAGAAGATCAATGAGGAAACAGAACTTTAACAACATTATAAACCAATGCACCTAACAGACATATACAGAACATTTCACCCAACATTGGCAGAACACACATTCTTCTGAAGCACACATGGAACATTTACCAGGATAAATCACATATTAGGTCATAAAACAAGTCTTAACAAATTTAAGAAGGTTGAAATTATGCCAACCATCTTTTGCAACCACAGTGGAATAAAACTAGAAATAAATACCAGAAGGAAAATTGGAAAATTCACAAATATGTGAAAATTAAAGAACACACTCTTAAACAACCAATGGGTCAAAGAAGAAATCAAAAGGGCAATTTAAAAATATCTTGAAATAAAAAAAATGAAAATACAACATACCAAAACTTAAAGGATGCAGCAAAAGCAGTACTGAGCGAAGTTTATGGTGATAAAAACCTGCATTAAAAAGAAAAAATATTTCAAATAAAATACCTAACAGTACACCTCAAAGAACTAGAAAAAAAAAAAAAAAACAAACTTAACCCAAAGTTAGCAGAAGCCAGGAAATAACAATGATTAGAGGGGAAATTAATGAAATAGCACATAGGAAAACAATAGGAAAAAATCAACAAAAGTAAGTTTTTTTAAAAAAATCAGCAAAATTGACCATATATATATATATATATATATATATATGAGAAGACTCAAATAAGTAAAATCAGAAATGAAAGAAAAGACATTACAAATGATTCCACAGAAATAAAAAAGGATTATAAGAGAATACTATGAATAATTATACACTAACAAATTGGATAACCTAGAAAAAATGGATACATTCCTAGGAACATATGACCTAGCAAGACTGAATCATAAAGAAATAGGAAATCTGGTCAGACTTAATAAGGAGGTTAAAGCAATAATAACTAATAAGGAGATTAAAGTAATGACCAAAAACACGTCTATAAAAAATTTAAAGAAAAATTAATGCCCTCAAATAGCCAAAACAATCTTGAGATAAAGGAACAAAGCTTGAGGCATTACACTTTCTGACTTCAAAACATGCTACAAAGCTACAGTAATCAATAAAAACAGCATTATACTGGCATAAGAATATGCATATAGACTAATGAAACAGAGTAGAGAACCCAGAAATAAACCCCTGCATATATGGTCAAATGACCTTCCAAAAAAATGTGGAGATTTCTCAGTGGGGAAACGATAGTCTCTTCAACAGATGTTCTGGGAAAACTGGATATCCACATGTAAGAGGATGAAATTTGACCCTTTCCCTACACCATACACAAAAATCAACTGAAAGTGGGTTAAAAACTTAAACTCCTAAAAGAAAACATGGGAGAAAAGCTTCATAACATTGGTATTGGCAATAATTTCTTGGATATGACACCAAAGGACAGGCAACAAAAGTAAAAATATACAAGTGGACCACAACAAACTAAAAAGTTTCCCCATAGCAAAGGAAACAATCAATAGAGTGAAGAGGCAACCTAAAGAATGGGAAAAAATATTTGGATATTTTTGCATAAAAATATTTGGAAAAATATTTCTGATAAGGGATTAATATTCAAAATATATAAGGAACTCCTACAACTCAATAAGAACAAAAGAAACCCCACCCAATTTTAAAAATTGGCCAAAGAATTGAATAGACATTTCTCCAAAGAAGATATATGAATGGTCAACAGGTATATGAGAAGATTCTCAACATCACTAATCGTCAAGGAAATGCAAATCAAAACCCCAATGCAATATCACCTCACACCTATTAGGGCATGCATTACTAACAAAAGAAAACAAAAGCAACCATCAAACAAAAAACCCCAGAAAATAACCAGTGCTGTTGAGGATTTGGAGAAATGGGAACCCTTATACATAGTTGTTGGAAATGTAAGATAGTACAGCCACTATAAGAAACAGTATGAATTGTTCCTCAAAAATTTAAGGACAGATGGGGCTGGCCCAGTGGCATAGCAGTTAAGTTCACACGCTCCACTTTGGCAGCCTGGGATTCGCTGGTTTGGATCCTGGGCGCAGACCTATGCACTGCTTAGCAAACCATGCTGTGGCAGGCATTCCACATATAAAATAGAGGAAGATGGGCACGGATGTTAGCTCAGGGCCACTCTTCCTCAGCTAAAAGAGGAGGATTGGTAGCGAATGTTAGCGCAGGGCTAATCTTCCTCAAACACAAAAATTAAAGATAGAACTACCATTTGATCCACTTATCCCACTTCTGAGTATTTATCCAAAAGAATTGAAATCAGTATCTTGAAGAAATATTTACACTCTCATGTTTATTGCGGCATTATTCACAATAGCCAAGGTATGAAAGCAACCTAAAAGTCCATTGAGGGATGAAAGGATAAAGAAAATGTGGTATATACATACAATGGAATGTTGTTCAACCTTAAGAAAAGAAGGATATGAATTCTGTCATATGCTTTAGCGTGGGCGAAACTTGAGGACATTATGCTAAGTGAAATAAGCCACTCAGAGAAAGACGAATACTACATGATTACACTTATATGAGGTATCTAAGTAGTCAACTCTTAGAAGCAGAAAGTAGAATGATGGTTGCCAGGGGCTGAGGGAAGGGGAAAATGAGGAATGGCTGTTCAATGGATTTCAGTCATGGAAGATGAAAAAGTTCCAGAGATCTGCTGTACAGCAATGGGAATATAGTTAACAATACTGCACTGTACACTGAAAGATTTGCTAAGTAGGTAGGTACATGTTATTTATTTGTTACCTGAACAAAAAATTACAGGACAGTTGGTGAGAAGTGTTCTAATAGAGATCTTCCAAGCCAGAAATCTCAGGCTTAAAATGCACCCCCCCCCCACCTCGTGTCATATATCATGCAACGTTGCTTAGGATTCTCCCTACTTAGAATCTTCTGTATCCTTACTTCAACAGCTTCAGATCAGGCTCCCATATTTCTCACTGGGACATGTATTATAATCAATTCAAATTGGTCTCTTTGCATCCAGTCTTGCTCACCTTCAATCAGTTTTATCACTATAACCAGTAAAATGTAAATGTAAAAATTTTCTCTCTCTCTCCTGATTAAATAGCTTCAATAACTCTCCATTACCTACCTAGAAGAGAAAATCCAAATTTTTTACCTTGATTACAGGCTGCCATTGTCTTCTCCAGTCCTGTCTTCTCCTTGCATCCATTATTCCAACTATACAAAACTATTTCCCTTACTTTTACTTGTGCAGCAACTCATGCCCTTCTCTATCCCCAATCACCAGCCAAATATTTTTTTGTATAGCAATATTGAATTTAGCATCACCTCCTAATAATGTCTTTCCTGATCACTGATCCATAATCTCAAGAAGAATGTATGTCTCCTTTTTCAATATCCCTACTACATCTTATAGCCACCCCTGGTGGTCTAGTGGTTAAGATTTGGCACTCTCACTGCAACGGCATGGGTTCATTTCCCAGTCAGAGAACCACATCACCTGTCTGTTGGTTGTCATACTGTGGCAGCTGCATGTTGCCGTGATGCTGAAAGAGATGTCACTAGTATTTCAAATACCAGCAGGGTCACCCATGGTGGACAGGTTTCAGTGAAGCTTCCAGACCAAGACTGGGAAGAAGGACCTGGCCACCCACATCTGGAAAAAGAAAATGGCCATGAAAACCCTATGAATAGCCATGGAGCATTGTCTGATATAGTGCTGGAAGGTGAGAGGATGGCACAAAAAAAAGACCAGACAAAGTTCAGCTTGCTGTACACAGGGCCGCTGGGAGTCAGAATCGACTCGATGGCACTAACAACAAAATCTTGTAATTCTGTCTCAGTATGTATAGCTTTTAATAATACTTTTATTTGTTGATGTGTATCTCTCTCTTTACTAGACTGTGAACTTGATACTTAGATATTTTGTTCAATATTTCTTCCCCAGAAATCATCACAGTGCCTGATGGTCAGTGAATGTTGGTTTTATGTACATATGCACATATGAATGAGTGAATAAACAGGTGAATGAATTTCTGAGAGAATCAATTGCCAGGTGGCTGGCAACATCCCTTGCTACAGCTTTCCCATTACTTTTTGTTTACTTTCCAAATTCAGCTTTACTTTAGAAGACAGCCTTGCTGTTGTTTAGAAGACAACATCCATCATTGCAGCCCTCCCATTAATTTTGTATACTTTCCAAATCCAACTTTAGAAGATAACCTTGATAGTATTTCATAGAATTTTAAAGTTGAAGGAACCTTAGTGATTTTATTAGTAAGGATAAGTAACTTCAGCAATATAGTAAATAACCACAAAATTACAGTAGCTTATCATAAGAAAAGTTTACTTTTGGGGCCAACCCCATGGCCGAGTGGTTAAGTTCGTGTGCTCCACTTTGGTGGCCCAGGGTTTCACTGATTCAGATCCTGGGCACGGACCTAGCACCGCTCATCAAGCAATGCTGAGGAAGCGTCCTACATAGCAGAACAAGAAGCACCCACAACTATGTACTGGGGGGCTTTGGATAGAAGAAGAAAAAAGAAAAAAAGAAAAGTTTACTTTTTGCTAACACAGTCTAATTGAGTGTTCAGGTGACTTTCTATGATAGTGGCTTTGCCGTCTCCCAGTGACCTTTCAGAGCCTTCGGCTGGATCCTCTGTGTTCATCTAGAGGGGAGAGAGAGAGAGATCACAAAAGTTTTTTAGGTCTCGGAACAGGAAGTAGTGTACACCACTTCCAACTGCATTTTATTGTCCAGAGTTCAGCTATGTAACCAACCTGATTTCAAGGGAGGCTGTAGAATGTAGAGGGATACATGGATATGGGTGAGCACTGACTGTTCCCACCCAGTCCACGAGTCCTACCCAATGTAAGGATACCTCTGGGAGAATCCCTAAAAGAGGATTGTCTGGAAGAAGAGTCTTCTATGACAATGGAGAACTCACTATCTCCACAAGGCAGCCTGTTCAATTATTGTATGATTCTAGCAAGTTCTTCTTTATGTTGAGCCATCATCTCCTTCTTTTAGTACGACAGAGTAAATCTATTTTTCTTCCATCAAGCCCTTCAAATATTTGAGGAAAGCAGCAAATTCTCCTAGAAAATTTTCTTCTTTAGGATAAATTTTTTCAGTTTTTAGTAATTTCTTATAGGAACTTTACACTTTTAAGGCTACTCTCCTCCAGATATAATCTAATAAAATCTATAATCTAATGAAAGGTGCCAGTGTACTTCTTGAAATATGAGACCATACATGAAATGAGACCTAACTCTTGTAGAGAACAGGATACTGACTTTCTGTAATCGAGTCACTGTAAAATGAGATCATCTGTATGAAAGCACTTTTCACAATGTAAAACAGCATACTCATGGAAGGTATCATTATTATTATAAATGTAGCTTGAGATTGTGTGAGCTTATTCAGCAGCCACATCACACTGCTGGCCAGAATTTAAACTTGTGGTCAGCTAAATCCCCAAACCTTTTTCACAGGAATTGCTACATGAAAGAGCCCCGTAACCATTTGTTCCATGGTCAGTGATAAATACACCATTCATTTTCTGCCTTTGAGAAAATAGGCTTAATAGTGTCTAGATTTCCCGGGCTAGCTACCAATTTAAAAGTCTTGACAAGTTTTAGATCCCATCAACCCACAAAAACCATTTTGACCAAATTCAGTGCTTTTTTTTTTAAACTATGGATTCAGTTAGCTAACCATCTTTTAAAATTTTTCTCTGCATGACAACAAATACCTGATTTAAGGTCTCTTTTATCTACTTGCGGCAGTGGTGTGGGAATAGCCTTAAACTTTTGATTTCCTCTTTAGTAGCTAATGGTTTTGTTTTCATTAATGCTCTCTGTGGTCAAGAACTGCACATTTTCTTGGAATTTGCAAACTGTACTAGTAATTTAAATTATACAGAAACACAGAAACCATAAATAATAGTAGCCTTGAGATCTCATGATAAGTGTAGCTAAAGCAGAAATATGGAAAAACATACCTTTTCCACTATATTCTTCTCCCTCTCTAAGAATGTTCTGGATCATTTACTTCTCAAGCCCTTAAATCGGAGCCGTATCTTAAATCCAGGATTAGCAGTCCATAATGAAAGGATCAGAATTTTTTTTAATGCAGTCATTTTAATTGCCTAATCTATTTGTACTTCTCCACAGGGAATGTGGTGGTGTTTTCAAATATTGAGCTTTTGAAATGGTTCCCAATGAATTAATTGGGCTACTGCAATCAGTGAAAGGCAACTACATTATGTAATGTTTGAAATATATTAACTCTCTTCAGTCTTAGTAGACCAAAATTTCCAGTTTACTAAATAAGAGAAGAAAGAAATCTGCTTCTGTATTAGATAGTCAGAAGGACATAGCAGTTCCAACTGAGCCTAAGAACCTCACAGTGTCTATTTACCACATGAATACAGTGGCGCATCCTGTGTAGGTGTATCCTATATAAGCAGACTGGTTACATTCTACTATGCCATACCCACACTTAGCCTTACTACATATACTAATTTCCTGAGTCTGCTGTAACAAAGTACCACAAACTGAGTGGCTTAAAATAAGAGAGATTTATTATCTCACAGTTCCAGAGACTAGAAGTCTGAAATCAAGGTGTCAGCAGTGTTGGTTCCTTCTGGAGGCTCTGAGGGACAATCTTTTCCATGTCTCTCTCCTAGCTTCCGGTAGTTGCCAGTAATGCTTGGTCTCTCAGCTTGTAGATGTTTCACTCCAGTCTCTGTTCTGTCATCACATGCCATTCTCTGCCTGTCTGTGTCTCTTTCTGTCTCTAAATTTCCGTCTTTTTATAAGGGTACCAGTGACTGGATTATAGATCTTACTTTACTCCAGTATAACCTCATCTCAACTCTGCAGAGACCCTATTTCCAAATAAGGTCACATTCACAGGTACCAGGGGTTAAGTACATAGCCTTTTGAGGACACAATTCAATCCGTAACACCACACCTACTTATACTGACATCCATATAATAATGAACATCTGAATGAGAAGTAAAATCTTCAGTCCCAAAGTGAGAAGTTTGCTGTACTAAAATCTGAACATTTGGAAGCCTGGACATATGAGTTTAAATGTAATTAGTGGCTTCTGGAAAGATATACTATTAGACAAGCATGTAGGCAGATGTCATGCAGATCTTTACAGGGAAGTCTTATCTAAAAATAAGTTGTGACCTCAGTGCTGAATCCTGCAAGTCTAACTTACTAAGTCCAGGAGAGGAATTGCTGGCTCATATATGAAGCCCCTTTCAAATTGGGCCTTATTCGAAGTATTGGTTTTTTTCCTTGTCTTAGGGCCATTAGGGCTTACTCATTTTAGCTGTCTCCTTTGACGGAAATACTTCCTCATCGCCAGGAAAATTCTGAGATCCTGATGTGTTTATAGAGTTTGTATTTATGGATCAATATCAGTTTATAGATCAGAAAAAATTAAATAAAAATCTTTCATTATAACATAGCACAGAGGAGAGCAAAAGCTGACCAATTAAATCTTAAGAGTGTATGTATATATGATCGAAGTGGTTATAGTAAGCAAGTGTAATTTTAGAGTTATGTTCCTTTATTATCTTAGTCCTAAAAATGGTGGAGAAAAGGGGTAGCTTGGGAAGTGGAGCAAAATAGCTGACACATATCTATTGTTTTCCTGTAAGTAGATTCTAAATTATTGCTGTGTAGGAGTGAGATTTGTGTATTACTGTGTATCACTGGGATTACTGTCAGCCTAAACATATGATGTAATCTGGTGCTTTATTCTAGCACTTAGTACAGGCCAGTATATATGCCATGTGTAGTCAGTATAGGTAATAGGCAGTTCAGACAATAGATGATCAAAAAGTGCTGAATAAATAAATGTAATATTACTATGGTACAGTAAATAAAGATGTAACATTTACTTCTGTTGTGATCCCTACGTCATTTTCATGCTGGTATGGTCATGTGGTATGGTATGGTTTAATTTTCGTCCTGTCCGAAGCCATAAAATAACCTTTTACCCTCTCTTTCTTACTGAGGATGCTCATTCATGTCTACACACGTGGCCTTTGCCAATGTATTCTAATTTGCATAGATTTTAAATCGTACTTCATACAAATAGGTATTTTAAGTAAAGGTCCATTAGACTCAACTCACTCAAGAAAGACTTACTGAGTGCTAGTGATGTATAGGTACTGTTCTAAACACTGTGGCTTAAAGACAGATATGGGTCCTTTTCTCATGGTGATTATTATCTAACAAGTGAGACAGAAGTTAAGCAAATTAAATGACTATTTTACATGAATGTAAAATTACAAATTGTGATTAAGTCTTATGAATGGGAAGAAGAGAGTTCGATGAGAGGACATCAGTTAGATTGTGGATGGGTAGAGATGCATGATTTCAGAAAGTTTAGAAAGACTTAAAGCATGAGGAGTCGGCATGTGAAAATTGAGGAGAGTGTATTTCTTGCAAAGGGAATGGCGTATGTTAAGGTCCTGCAGAAGGCAAAAAGTCAGAAATATTTGAAGCACTTAAACCTGGTGTAGCTAGAACATTGTAATCTGTGGAAATGGAAGTAGGGACGACATGAATTGACATCAGAGAGGTAAAGAGTTGTTATATCACGCAGAGCCTCATAGGAGGGTTCTGCTCAAAGGAGTCTTGTGATGTAATTTATATACATACATATGTGTTTTTTAACTTTTGATTTTGAAATAATTTTAGACTCACAGGAATGTTGCAAAAGTAGCACAGAGTTCCTGTATAGCCTTCACCCGGCTTCTTTTAATGAGGGCCCTAGTTAAAAGGATAGTGCAGTATTTTAGGCAAAAGGTGAAGGTAACTGAGTTTAAGATATTGGTGGAAGTAAGATCAATAGCACTTCTCTTAAATTAACCTTCTATGTCTCAGACACTATGTTAAGTGCTGGAGATGCAGTAGTGAGCAAGAGAGACATGTTTCCTGTCTTCAGGAAGCTTGCAGTCTAGTGAACTTGGTAATGGATTGACTATGGTGTATTGAGAAAAAAGGTAGTGTAATGAATGTCTTCCAGGTTTCTGACTGGAACAATTGAGATGTCACTTACTAAACTGGGCATTTCAATTATCTATTATTCTTTAACAACCACTCCCCAAAATTCAGTGGCTTAAATCAATTATTTATTATTTCCTATGATGCTGTGCGCAGCTGCGTAGTTGCATTGCTGCGCATAATTTTGACTGTGGTCATTCATGCAGTTGCATTAAGCTGAGAGTTTGGCTGTACTTGGAACACCCATCATGGCCTCACTCACATTTCTGGGGCCTTGGTTTTGACCTTTGTCAGAAGCACCTCATTTCTCCTCCATGTAGCTTCTTTCTTTCCACATATTTTGTCACTGACTTTTAGTCCAAGCTTCTTTACTTAGTGAATCTCTTCTGAGACAGGCAAAAGATACCAGGCATCTTAAAAACTAGGCTTGGATTGGGTATCACCTTCACCATATCCTGTTGGTCAAAGCATGTCACGAGGCGAGCCCAAATTCAAGGGGAAGGGAAATTGATTCTACCTCTTGAAAGAAGAAACTACCTGCATATAATTCTTGGTGGCAATCTTTGGAAACAATTTACCAATGTGGAAAACTCTGGAAGGAGATTTGGATTATAAGTCACAAAATCAAATGTGAGGTCAGAATATTAGAACTAGGAAGACCCTAAGAGAATTTCTGGTCCAATCACGTTGTTTTGCATGTGAAGAAACTCAAGCCCAGAAAAGGAAAGTGACACTTTAGGGTCATCCAGCTAATTAGTGCATATTTGAGGTATAGTTATCCCAAGTCAGACAGTGCTTTTTACACTATTTTCCTGCTATCTCTTTGTGTAACAAAATGTGATCTACTCTAGAATTTTCCTTCTTTCAACATTTTTCAAGCTAACATTTGAAGGAAATGAAACTTGTTTTCCAGGGAACCTCATGGGTTTCTAGTGCCTGTGGAAGAATAAGTAAATGGAGCATCATCTTAAGAAGCCGAGAAAGAAATTGGGCTCTGGCTATGTTTTATTTTCTTTTGCCTGTTTCCCAAATGGATTCATGTTGTGCCATTTTATGTTGTTCTTACTCTGTCTGTCAAGAGAATGAGTTATTTGAATTTGAATGCCTCATATATTCTGTAAATTACAAATAACAACATTCAACTCTACTATTTTGACCTTTTCAACAATGTATAATTTTCTGGGTATGCCATTGTACATCTTTTCTTGTTTACAGCCTCAGTGAACTGTGGAAAAGAGGTGGAATGGCCATCAAATCAAAATATAAAATACTGAGAAGGTCAAAACAATGTATCATGAGACTGTTTTACAAAGCAAGGATTAAAACCAAAATAAGTCTGTCTTATTACTCCCTCCTTTCCCCCTCTATTCCACCATACACACACAACGGGAACATCTGATTTAAAAGAGTGTGCACATGATGATGGTGGGCATGCTAGAAATGAATAATATAATAACTAAAGTTTCACTAATATTTGAGTTAATTTTGAAAAGGAATTTTACTATGTATGGACAGTCTCTAGATCTATTTTGCAAATGGGTTTGATAATGCTGCACTTATCAACCCTAGTCTTGAAATTTTCTTAGGGATCTCTAGCTATCTGAATTTTCTAAAATTTAAATTACAAATTTAATTTTAATTCATTTTAATGTTAATATTGAAAAACCATTTAGCACATACTTAAGAGAAGCACAGGTTATCAAATCAAAATGTAGACTTTACAAAAGTTGGGAATCATTATCTATCTCAGTGGTATTCTTCGTTTAGTAGTGGAACCATCTCTACAAAAGCAATTTAAAGCTGAAGGCCAATATGAAAACATATTGAGAGGAAGCAGCTTTAGTGAAGGAGGAGATCTGTAATGAGGTCCCAATCCCACTGGGGCCCAACCATTGCCATAGATCCCCTAAGGCTCTGCAGGTTAGCTTTTGAAAGCCTCTGTTCTATTGCAATGTACTCCTGCCTGAAACAGCCACTGACCCCTCTACAAAGTTAACTTCCGTTATTTTGCCCCAAGGAAGGATGAGACCCAGAAGCTCCCTGAGTATAGGAGAAGGATAATTTTTTTATTGCTTCTAGACCCCATATAGCAACATTGACAGTATGAGGCCCAGAGTTAGATTCCATTCAATACTTAGGAGTCCCTTCAACATCAGGGTCCTTTTCAGAGACCATATTGCCAAGATTAGCATAAGAAACTGATTTCTGAAACAGTAACCAAAACTAATGGCAGCCATAAACCATAGATGTAGGGCTGCATTATTCACATCACTTAGCTTTACTCATCAAGCCCTTTCTCCTTCATCAAAATTAATGCAAACCTGTGTTTGAATTTCATATTGCCTCCATGCTGCTACTTGCATAAGGTTTACTTCAAGTAGCTAATGTTTGCCAGCTCTGAAAAAAGAAATTCCTCGGTAGATGCTCCTAGGCTTCAGAAATTGGAAAGAATTATTGTGGAGCCACCTACAGAAGGTCCCTCAGCTGCTGGCAGGAAAGAAAAAAGGAAAGCATTTCTTTACTGCTGACTTATAAAAAGGAATAAATATGAACTTTCCCATTGCTGTCTACCTGTGTCCAACAGTGGGAAATTTATTCATTGATTAAGCACCAATGCTCACAGATTCATTCTCAGAGCGGTGGGGGAAAGTATTGACTAGTAATGACCAACTGACTCACAGTAGATCGACGGACTAGTAGCAAATTACATTCTATAAAACAAAGAACACTTCACTAAACATTAGGAGACAAGGGATATGGTCCTAGCTATGTCACAAAGAGGCTTGGTGATACTAAGCGACTAGTTTTGTCTCAGTAACTCAGCTTTTTCTTTCTAATTCATAAAATAGGGATTCATTCATTCAATTATCATATGTTTCTTGATTGCTTGTTTTGTGTCAGGCACAATTCTAAGCATTGGAGATATAGCAGTAAACAAGACCGACAAAGTCCCTGCCCTCGTAGAACTTACATTAGTTGGGGAAAGAGAGAGTTATTGGGTAAGCAAACAAATATATAAGATATCCACAGATTCTGATAAATCCTATGAAGGAAAAGAGAAAGATAGTATGATATGAAATGGGGAAGACTACTCCCCATAGTACCCATATGGAGTGATCAAAAAAGACCTCACTAAAAAGGTAACATTTAGGCTGAGAACTGAAGGAAAGGAATGAACCAACCGTGGAAAAAGCTCGAGAAACTTATGACAAAAAGCCAGCTTTTCATTGGCCAACATGAGTAATATAGACTGGGACAATGACTGTGAGCATAGACTAGAAAGATGATTGGCCTTTATAACAACTGGGCCCCGTTAGTAGCCTCTGGATAACAGAAAATAACAGAATTTATCATGAGTTAACATGCTTGATGTCTCTAAGTTCTACTGACAGTGAGCAGTGAGCAAGTAACCAATGAAAAACATTTCAAAGGGGGAAGATCAATCATTAGGTTAGTTTGTAGCCACAGACTAGACTTACTGGACTGCTGTCCAGTTGACCTTATTATTACTGGTATCTAAGAGCAACTGGAACTAGATGTCGAAAACCTTAGGGTAGTGTTTCTCACTAGTCCAGCAAGATACACTTATGAACAAGAGTTTTATAATCAGTTAAGCTTGAGAAAGGCCCCATACCCTCTCTCCATCTTGCAGTTTTATAGTGAACAGTGGTCCATAAAAGTCTCTGCAATATCTTGTAATAAAGAGACCTATTGAGTTTTGATTAAGTCATCATTTCCTAAACATGTTTTACCATGGAATAATTTATGTGAAAATGTGTATGTGTGTTTGTGTATGTGTGTGTGTGATGAGTGCCTTTGTGTACATGTGTGTGTTATACCCCCCAACATCTCACCCATCACACCTTACAAAAAGCTAGATCTGAGTTTGGTAACATATGAAAATGAAATGAATTCTGTCTTTGGTAGCACTGAACTTTACCCCATGTGGTAGGTAGACTCATCCTCCCTCAAAAGATGTCCATATCCTAATCCCTTAAACCTGTGACTATGTTACCTCACGTGAAAAAGGGGAATTAAGATTGCAGCTGGAATTATCCTATATTATCTGGGTGGGCCAAATATAGTTATGAGTCCTTAAAAGTGGAAGAAGGAGGCAGAATAGGACAGAGTGATGTGATGTAATGTGATGGGGATTCAACTCACTGTTTCTGGCCTTGAAGATGGAGGAAAGGGGCCACTAGCCAAGGAACGTGACAGCTGCTAGAAGGTGGAAAAGGAAAGGAAATGGATTGTCCTGTAGAGCATCAAGAAAGGAAGACAGTCCTGCCAACACCTTGATTTTAGCTCAAGTGAGACCCATGTCAGACTTGTGACCTACAGAACTGTAAGATACATTTGCAACCTTATGGAATGGGAGAAAATATTTCCAAACCTGCTATCTGAAGATAAAGGATTAATATCCAAAATATATAAGAATCTCCTACAACTAAATAGCAAAAACAAAAGTCTCACAAAAAATAAATACCCTTATTTTTAAAACGATCCAAGTACTTGAATACTCATTTCTCCAAAGAAGACACACAAGTGGCCACCAGGTATATGAGAAGGTGTTCAACCTCACTAATCATCAGGGAAATGCAAGTCAAAACCACAATGAGATGTCACCTCACACCTGTTAAGATGGCTATTATTAAAAAACAAAAACCTCAAAAGACAATAGCAAGTATTGATAAGGATGTGGAGAAATTGGAACCCTTGTATATTGTCAATGGAATGTAGAATGGTGCAGCCATTAGGAAAACAGCATGAATGTTCCTCAAAAAATTAAAACTAGGGGCCGGCCCAGTGGTGCAGCAGTTAAGTGCACACGTTCTGCTTCAGTGGCCCAGGGTTCACTGGTTCGGATCCCAGGTGCAGACATGGCACTGCTTGGCACGCCATGCTGTGGTAGGTGTCCCACATATAAAGTAGCAGAAGATGCACATGGATGTTAGCTCAGGGCCAGTCTTCCTCACCGAAAAGAGGAGGATTGGCAGCAGTTAGCACAGGGCTAATCTTCCTCAAAAAAAAAAAAAAATTAAAACTAGAACTACCATATGATCCAGCACTCTCGCCTCTGGGTATTTATCCAAAATATTTGAAATCAGGATCTCAGAAAGATATCTGCACCCTCATGTTCACTGCAGCATTATTTGCAATAGCCAAGATGTAGAAACAACCCAAATGTCCATTGACAGATGAATAGACAAAGAAAATGTGGCATGTGCATACAATGGAATATTATCCAATCATTAAAAAGAAGGAAATCCTGCCATTTGCAACAACATGGGTGGACCTAAGTGAAATAAGCCAATCATATAATAACAAATATGCATGATTCCACTTATATTTGGTATCTGAAAGAGTCAACCTCATAGAAGCAGAGAATAGAATAGTGGTTGCCAGGGGATGGGGGAGGTAGAAAATGGGGAATTGGGTATAAAGTTTCTGTTATGCAAGATGAATAAGTTCTAGAGATCTCCTGTACAACATAGTACCTAGAGTTAACGATACGGTATTGTGAATTTTTAAATAAGTTGAGAGGTTAAATCTCATGTTAAGTACTCTTACCACAACAAACAAAATGAAAAAGAGCATAAGGAAATTTTTGGAGGTGATGGATATGTTTAGTACCTTGATTGTGGTGATAGTATCACGAGTGTGTGCATATGTTCAACCTCGTCAAAATGTAAACATTAAATGTGAGCAACTTTTTTATATCAATTTTACCTCAATAAAGCTAAAAAGATAATAAATTTGTGAAATTTTAAGCCACTAATTTTCTGATAACTTATTATAGCAGCAGTAGATAACTAATGCACCTTATCTTGTGGGTAGACTGCACTGTGCTGGAAGAGGAACTAATATAGAGAGCACATTTAGCAAACTACTCTGTCGATATGACATAGAGAATGCAGATTACTCAGCCACATTGATCAGATACACTACTAAAATTGACCACTCACATTCACATAGACAGTGGATGCAAATCAAGATCTAATTGAACTTTGTAAGGCATGCAAATCATAGACATCATTTCATTTATAAGCATTTTCATATTTTTCACTGGTTCTGTTTAACCAGCCTTTAGGATTTTAGGAAAGATCATTTATCATGTTGAGATAACTGTTTTCCATTGCTTCAGCTTTGTAGGTCCAGGTTCACAAGGACATCGTAAGTATGAATGATGTCTATTTTTGGTCATTTCATTTCTGCAGCAGTTATTCTTGGGGCTTGCTTCTTGATAGGTGGGAGGAATTTCCTAGAAAAATGCTTTTTAGCAGACTATTTTGTGCTGTCCTATATGTACAGAAGGAGCTCTATGGACCTAGCCTCAGTAGAGCATGTGCTTTGACTTGTTGTTCTAGCCATAAAGAATTTTTTTTGAGCCACCCACCCACCCACCTACTTGTGTCCCCTCCATAACAAATAGGCAGCGTTTCATTGACCCAGATCAAGATTACAGACTGAGACAACGTAAGGATGGACCAGAGGGAAGCTGATTGGTTTCTATAACAACTGGACTCATGAACTGGGCCTCATTAGAAGCCAGGTGAACTAGAAAAAGTATATATATTTCTGCTTTAACTTTGAGAATGATTATCTTAGCATTTTCTGTTTAGCACAATAATTAGGAAAAAGCTATCACTTTTTATATCAAACATCTTGAAATAAACATTCAAGTGGATAAGACTGTTAATATCTCATGCTTAACTGAATTTATTACAAGGAATATATTTTATGTTTCTGAAACCTAACTCCCATATATTTATATGCTACATACCACAAGTGTACAAGTCCTTTTTCGGGTGGTTGGCTCCTTCAGTAAAAGCTAACAGAGGAACTAAAAATTTAAGTGAAACTAACTTTAAAATACTCTATGTGAGGCAAATACTTAAAGATTGTAACTCCAAACTTTTGAAGTCTTTTCTGCCTATTTTCAGTGCAATATCAAATGAATTTTTGAGTGAAAAATGGTCACAGGCAGCTTTTGTTTTCATAGATTGTTAAATTTGCTCCAATCAACTCTCAAGAAAGATATTATAATTGGACATGGGCCTCTCACCTTTTTTCTGTGGTTGCTTTGTGTGTGTATGTGTAACTTAAAAACATTGAGGTATAATTGACAAATAAGATTACAAGATATATAAAGTGTACAATTTGATGATTTCATATACATATACTTGGTGAGAGGATTCTCCTCAATGAGTTGATTAACACATCACCTCTCTAGTTTACCTCCTTTTTTTGGTCAAAACATTAAAATTCTACTCTCTTAGCAAATTTCATTTATATAATATAGTGTTGTCAACTATACATTAGATCCTCAGACCTTGTACATCTTATAACAGAAATTTTGTACTATTTTACCAAATTCTATTTCCTCCACCCTCCCTGCCCCAGCAATTGCTTTTCTACTCTCTCTTTCTATGAGTTCAAGTTTTTTTTTTTTTTCAGTTTCCACCTATAAGTGATAGCATGCAGTATTTGTCTTTCTCTGTCTGGCTTGTTTCACTTGGCATAATGTCCTCTAGGTTCATCTATGTTGTCACAAATGACAAGATTTCCTTCTTTATCAAAGCTGAATAATATTCCATTATATATATATATATACCTACCACATTTTCTTTATCCATTCCTCCATCCATGGATGCTGAGGTTGTTTCCATACCTTGGTTAAAGTGAGTAATGCTGCTGTGAACATGGGAGGACGCATATTTCTTTGAGATAATGATGTCATTTCCTTTTGATATATGTACGCAGAAGTGGGATTGCTGAATCACATGGTAGTTCTGTTTTTAATTTCTTGATGAACCTCCATATTGTTTTACATAGTGGCTGTACCAGTTTATATTCCCACCAACAGTGCACAAGGGTTTGCTTTTCTCCATGTCCTCCGTAGCATTTGCTATCTCTTGTCTTTTTGATAATAGCCATTCTAACAGGTGTAAGGTGATATCTCATTGTGTTTTTTTTTTAAAAGTTTGGCACCTGAGCTAACAACTGTTGCCAATCTTTTTTTTTTCTGCTTTATCTCCCCACCCCCCGTACATAGTTGTATATCTTAGTTGCAGGTCCTTCTAGTTGTGGGATGTGGGACGCCGCCTCAACGTGGCCTGACGAGCAGTGCCATGTCCGCACCCAGGATCAGAACCCTGGGCCGCTGTAGTGGAGCGCGTGAACTTAACCACTCGGCCACGGAGCTGGCCCCTCATTGTGGTTTTGATTTGCTTTTCCCTGATAGTTAGTGATGTTGAGCAGCTTTCCATGTACCTATTGGCCATTTGTTTGTCTTCTTTGGAAAAATGTCTATTCAGATCCTTTGCCCATTTTTTAATCAAATTACTTGTTTTTATTGTTACTGAGCTATGTGAGTTCTTTGTACATTTTGGATAGTAACTTCTTATCAGATATATAGTTTGCAAGTATTTTCTCTCATTCCATAGGTTGTCTTTTCATTTTCTTGATGGCTTCATCTGCTGTGCAGAAGCTTTTTAGTTTGATGTAGTCCCACTTGATTATTTTTGCTTTTGTTTCCTATGCTTTTGGTGTCATATCCAAAAAAGCATTGCCAAGACTAAAGTCAAGGAGCTTACTTGTCATGTTTTATTCTAGGAGTTTTATGGCTTCAGGTCTTACATTCAAGTCTTTAATCCATTTTGAGTTGATTTTTGTGAATGGTATGAGATAGGGGTCCAGTTTCATCCCTTTGCATTAGGCTGTCCAGTTTTCCCAGCAACAATTATTGAAGAGATTGCCCTTTCCTCATTGTATATTCTTGGCTCCTTTGTTAGAAATTTATTGACCGTTTATGGATGGGTTTATTTATAGGTTTCCATTCTCTTCCAATTATCTGTGTGTCTGTTCTTATGCAAATACCATGCTCTTTTGATTCCTATAGCTTTGTACCATAGCTTGAAATCAGGGAGTGTGGTGGCTCTGGCTTTGTTCTTCTTTCTCAAGTTTGCTTTGACTATTCAGGGCCATTTGTGGTTCCATACCAGTTTTAGCATTGTTTGTTCTATTTCTGTGAGAAATGCCATTGGGACTTTGATAGGGATTGCATTGAATCTGTAGATCACTTTGGGTAGTATGGCCATTTCAACAATATTAATTCTTCCAATCCATGAACACAGGATATCTTTCCATTTATTTATGTTTTCTTCAATTTCTTTCATCAATCTCTTATAGTTTTCAGTGTACAGATCTTTCCCCTCTTTGATTAAATGTATTCCTAAGTATTTTGTTCTTTTTGATGATATTATAAATGGGATTGTTTTCTTAATTTCTCTTTCATTCATTTCTGATTCATTGTTGGTATATAGAAACAATTGAGTTTGTATATTGATTTTGTATCCTGCAATGTTACTAAATTTGTTTATTAAAAAGTTTTTTGGTGGCATCTTTAGGTTTTTCTATATATAATGTCATGCCATCTGCAAATAGAGACAATTTTGCTTCCTCCTTTCCAATTTGGTTTCCTTTTAATTGTTTCCTTTTGCCTAATTTTTCTAGCTAGGACTTCTAATACTATGTTGAGTAAAAGTGGCAAGAGTGGGCATCCTTGTCTTGTTCCTGACCTTAGAGGAAAAGCTTTCAGGTTTTCACCATTGAGTATGGTGTTCGCTGTGTGGTTGTCGAATATGGCTTATTTTATGTTGAGGTACATTCCCTCTATACTCAGTTTATTGAGAGTTTTTATCATGAAAAGATATTGAATTTTGTCAAATGCTTTTTCTGCGTCTATTGAGGTGATCATATGATTTTTAGCCTTCATTTTGTCAATGTGGTGTATCACATTGCTTGATTTGTGGATGTTGAACCATCCTTGTATCCCTGGAATAAATCCCACTTGAACATGATGTTTGATCCTTTTAATGTATTATTGAATTTGGTTTGCTAATATTTTGTTGAGGATTTTTGCATCTATAGTCATCAGGGATATTGACCTGTAAATTTTTTTTGTAGTTTTCTTCTCTGGCTTTGGAATTAGGGTAATTCTGGCCTCATAAAATGAGTTTGGAATTGTTCCCTCCTCTTCTATTTTTGGAAGAGATTGAGAAAGTCTGATGTTGGTTCTCCTTTAAATGTTTGGTAGAATTTATCAGTGAAGCCATCTGGCCCTGAACTTTTCCTTGCCATCTTTGTTGACTCTCTCTGTAGTTCCTTACTGAGCTCACGTCAGTGGTAAGAAGTAGCCCTAGACTTTGTTGGTAGGTTCCATTCCAGCAGATCTGTCTCTCTGAGTCCACAAGGTGATATTTTCCTGGTGTTTTTCCTGTAGATAAGCTTTTATATCTTTTGGAAATATGGAGGCCAAAGTTATACTTCAACTATGACTTTTCTTTTCTTAATTCCCACAGATCCAGTGATGTATTAATAACCATATTTTCTGAACCAAAAATTAGAATACATTTTTAGCATCATTTTTTTTCTGATTTGTGAATTTACTTATGTGGGAAGTCTTACAAAGGTGTAAAAATAAAATCACATTTGGTTATTTATTTAACACACCATATTTACTGAAAATAATAAAATTCATGAGATGAGAACAATTTCAGAAAATTCGAGTAATAAGAGTCGTCCTTCAAACTAGGATCAGACAGTATCCAGAAACAAATCAGAGAAAAAAATCCAGCAGTGCCAGACCTTTTTTTTTCTTTCTACTAACATGTAGGCAAAAGAACCAAATGACCGTATTTTTTAAAAACTTTTCAGCTAGCCCTATATTGGCTTATAGGGCTTTTCCAAGACACTTGGGTGCAAAAAACTGAGTGCTCAGTAATGTAGTGCTTTGATATAATTATGTTGTTTAATGTGTTTTTTCAAAATATACTGAATTCTATCAATTGCAAAAAATGAATTTTCTTGGGCAAATGCCCTCAGAGGAAGGCCTACCCAAGGCTGAATATCATTCTTGACTGGGAATTGCTCTCCTCCAAAACTGTAACAGCTCATTTTTCCTAAACAGTTCTGTGAATAGTTTCTAAATCATTCATACTAATTCATTCAGGACCTGACAACTCCGTTTACCTTTAGGGTTTGGGCCACTTGATATGCAGGATGAGATTATCACTTCTAACTCTACTCCTTGCCAGAAGCACCAATCTAGCACTTTTCTAGTCCTTTCCCTCACTTAATTTCATTAAAGTATTAGGCTTTGTTAACAATTCTAAATCATTGTTTATGGCATGTGTTGGGTATTCTGTTAAGGAGTGATGAAAATTTAAGAACAGAGGGAACAAGAATATCTGACTTTTCTGTTGACAGTAACAGTTAATGATGGAATTAAGTAGGAGGCAACAAAACAGCTGGCAGGCATGTAGGCATGTGTATAAACTTTTAATTTTCTAGCCGTACCCTAGATTGAAACCAGTAATGTTTGAAAGTTTAAGCTGACTTCATCAAATCTAATTTAGATTATTTATCAAATTATAGAAAATGACAATAGAATAGGGAAGGCTAATGTTCACTAACTGCGAGTCTGTGGATTGTCAGAAAAGTGATGAGTCAAAAACCACCCTTTTTATTTAAACCCACATCAATCTACCATCAGTGAGTATTTCCTAAGAAGAATTGGGTGTCCGGCTACGTAGGCAATAAAAAGAGGCTTTTGAGGAGAAGCTACTGTTGTGTGGTGTGATGAGGATAGCCACAAAAAGGAAACAAAGTGTTGGGGCCGGTTGGGTGGTGCAGTGGTTAAATCACACACTCCACTTCAGTGGCCCTGGGTTCGCCGATTCAGATCCTGGGTTTGTATCTACCCACCTCTTATCAAGCAGTGCTGTAGCAGGCGTCCCACATATAAAATAGAGGAAGATAAGCATGGATGTTAGCTCAGGACTAATCTTCCTCAAGGAAAAAAAAAAGGAAACAAAGTGTTAATAGAAGTTTTTCTTTACGGTTCTACCTAACTAAGTTCCTTAAGGACCAGCTGCACTAGTAAGCCACTGTAAACAAAGGTTCTCCTTTCTTTAATTTGTTTAAAACCTTAACCATTGTCAGCCTTGAGGGCAGATCCTCCTAGAGCAAATCAATCAAATCAATGTTGAGGAGCAGGAGAGGTGGGAGAAAGGACAATTAGGATAGGAATGGTTGTAGTGCATAAGGGGAGCTTTGTAAATTATCCATCACTATGAACATGTCAGGAAAAAATAAATAATAATGATAAGAATAATGCTTCCCCTAGGCTCTGAACAGAGTTCTTTGCTTTAGGGACATCCATGGATTGGTAACCATTTTCTCCTTCACAGTCCCTGAGAAATCAGAAAGGAAGTATGTTCACTGATCATAGCTTCTTTTCAGCTAAAGGCAGAACCACAGACAAAAACTTTCCTCTTAAGGCCAGGAGATATAAACTCCTATATTTCTTAACTATTTGGCCATCACAGATCATTTTGAGAATCTAATAAAGACTGTGCAGCCCGGCAGAGAAAATAATGTCCATAAGATGAAAAATGTGCATGTAATTGTAGGATGTTCATAGTGTCTTGGAACCCAGGTTAGAAATCTCTGTTTATCATTGGACTACTCTAGCATCTTCTTGTATGCTCATTTGCCAGCTCCGCTACTGAGGTGGAAGATCAGTGAAGATATTAGAGTATTTTCTGACTTGGACGTTTAGGCCTTATAAAAAGTTAACCTGGGGTCGGCCCGGTGGTGCAGCAGTTAATGTTCCGCTTTGGCGGCCCGGGGTTTGCCAGTCCGGATCCCGGGTGTAGACACGGCACTTCTTGGCAAGCCATGCTATGGTAGGTGTCCCACATATAAAGTAGAGGAAGATGGGCATGGATATTAGCTCAGGGCCAGTCTTCTTCAGCAAAAAGAGGAGGATTGGCGGCAAAAAAAAAAAAAAAGTTAACCAACTGTCAGGTCAGGGATTAGCAAGATGGAGCTTGACTGGAATGCAATAGATGATAATTGTTTTGGGAGCTCACTGGAGGCTTGAGTGATCAAGGGAATTTTCCATGAGTCCCAAGGATCTGAGCTGTCCTTGCAATTTTTAAATCAGCTGAGAAGGAAGAAAAGACTTGCTATGGTTGTTACATAAGACTGTCTTGACTGGGCAGAGATTCCTGTTAGGGGTGGTAGAAAAGAAAACCAGGAACTTGTGAGCAGGAGGAGTGGAGAGTGGAACAGCTGTTATCTGAATCACCTGACATCTGTTTTGTGACTTGGCATCAGGGAAATGAATCTAGCTTACCTGGTAAAAGTAAATGGGAAAATATCATATAAATCTATAAGAATTACACCTTTATCCTTGTGACTTGCTTTAGTATATGTGAAAAGAGCAGTTTCTGAGTTGTGCTGGATTCACAGAAAATCTATTCCTAGAGAACTTGAGGAATTGTCAGTAGAGTTTAGAAGTTTATAAGGTGTAATAGTGTGTTTCTGAGAGAAGTTCAAAGCCCACAAGTCAGGGGAAGGAGGGGAAAATGGATATGAATAAATAACATGTAACCTCAAACATTTTCCTTTGAATATGTGATTCAGGATCTGGGGACAGCTGGTTGTGATAGTGTTTCCCAGCCAGACCATGTTCTCATCGAGAGCATATTGTTTATTTAGACAGCAAGTAACCCTGTGCAGCAGTGATTTGGCAAGAAAGAGCTTTATTCCTCTTGCACTGGGCAGGGATTTTTAATTTAATCCATCATTCTGAACTTGCTGCACTGTTTTCAACAGTCACAGTAAGTTATTCAGAGCTGACTTTGACAGCAGCCCCAGAACACAGGGGAAACAGTCCATAATTACAAGATGGCATGACATCCAGAGGAGAAGTCAGGAATCCTCCAGGTGTTGAATATCAAGGATGTCAGACACCTGGCTGCAATGAAAGACTTAGGGGGCAGTGAAAGTACCTGCTTAGAAATTGTCTAGTTGACCTTTTTAGTTTGTATATATATTTTTTGTACAGGTCACATCTCCCCTAGTAGGTGAAAAGCTATTTGAGGACAGAATTTGATACCACGCTATACTAATTAGGGTGTCGTGCACATAGGAAATGATAAATGCAGTAAATGCAAGAGTGAGTAGTGATATTTAAAACAGACATTGGAACAATTATTCCTACATTCACTGGATGATATTTTTAGTGCCAACTGTGTCCTAAATACATGCCTAGGGATACAGAAATAAATACATAGTCTTTTTCCGGAAAGATTTCACAGCCCAGTAGAAGACACAGAAAAGCAGATAAATAATTAAGATGCATAGTGCGTAGTGGTGTGATAGATGTTTGCATAGAGTCCTGAAATATTTCAGAGGTGCACCTGACCCAGATTGGAGGGTTGAACAGGAGTTCAGACATAGAGGAGATATAGTATTGGTAGAACACTTGAAATTGGGCTCTAGATTTTCATACTAGAATTCTTTCCACCAGACACAAGAATTATGTTGTGTAAGGTCATAGAAATTAAAGATCAGGAGTGTTTTGAAAGGGAAATTTTCCAGTAATTTAGTAGGCACCATTTATTCCTTTGTTGACTCCAGGTCCTTTATTGACTCCAGGGTACTGCACTAAATGCTGAGGATGGGGTAGGTAATTAATATGAAATGTCCACAGATCATTCTCTCGAGAAACCAAGTGACAACCAGTTATAACACTGTAAATGTAGTGTGGTGAATTTTCTCCCTAATTTGAATTTCACATATGCAGCTCCCTACTGGATGTTTCAACCCAGTTGTTCTGCTAGTATCTCCAGCTCAAATATAGTCAAAATCTCCATGGCTATCATGTAAGACCCGCCTCCCCAAATCTCAGCAAACATCGATTCTCACTACTGCATTCATTCATTTTATAATGTAAACTGAAATGCTTGCTGTTTCCTACACATGCTCTATCATTTCTCACCAATGGTTTTTGTTCATCCTGTTTCCTCTATTGGAAAATTTTCCTACCATTTCTGCATATTCAAATCCTACTCCAGACTTTAAAGCCCCACTCAAAAGCTACCTCCCTACCAGAAAATGTCTGATTCCCACTTTATCATCCCTTAAAAAACAAAATAAAATCTGGAAGTGACTATTAGTTTATTCAAGCTTTTGTAGCATTTTATCTATATTTCTCTTATACTAGAAAGAGAAATTTGGGTGTTATCCACACAGGTATAATAATTTGAAGGCTTAGAGTAAAATGAAATTGCCAAAGGGCAAAACAGAGAGAGAGAACAGAAAAATGTCAGAGTCAGAGTTTAGGGAAACACATTTTAGGGGGTCTGAGGGAAAATAGCCAGAGGAGGGGACAGATTAGTAGCAAAGAACTGAGAGAGAATGAGGAGAAGGGGATGCTTAACAGTGTTGAATAAGGTAGAAAAGTCAAGAAAAAGGAATGAACAAATAATGAGTACCTGTTGAATGAAAATGAAGAAAGAATGAACAAATGAAAGAAGAAAGAACAAATGAAGAGGCCACTGAATTTAACAGGTCTTTGGTGGGCAAAGAGTGGCAATATGTTTAAATTTTGAGGGGAGGAGAAAAGATAAAGAATTAGAATCTGTCTGACTTATCTCATTTAGCATAATTTGCTGAAGTTCCATCCATGTTGTCACAAATGATGTAATGTGCTAAATACTGCTTCAATGGCAATCATATTACAATATATAAATGTATGAAAGTAACATGCTGTATACCTCAAATTTAAAAAATATAATATGTTGAATTTATTAGGTAAAAAATGAAATGGAAAGATTTATTATATGCCTCCAGTATGCCAGGTTCTGATATTAATATCAGTAATAAAAAGGAAGAATTTATCTTGATGAAAACAATACGAGAAAGAATTGGAATCTGAAAATCTGTGCTAGATTCTGGCTCTTCTACTGTGTAACCTTAAGCGAGTTACTTAACTTCTATGAAACTCTTTCCCCATCTCCAAAATGAGGGAAATAACCATCTCCTTCACCTATATTTCAGGGTTATTTTATGGATTCAGTAAGAATGTAAGCAAAAGAACCTAGCAAAATTTAAAGTGTAAGATGGTATAATTAATATTATTTTAAAGTGCTCTACTTATCATCTACAACCTGCTTCGCTTAGGCTGCAACTCAGGGATCTGTACATCTTTCACCATGAGTGCTCTGGTAGAAAAAAAGATTAATAATCAACCATGCTTTCAGAGATCATCAGTCCTATCATTTCATTTACAGGTGAGCAAAGTTAAGGCCCAGATAAGAAGAGGATTCACCCAAAAAACACAAGTAGTTAGAAACAGAAACACAGGTTTTCTGATCTTGGTCCAAGATCCTTTCCACTATATCAGCCTTTCTCAAAATGCGTGAATGTGCAAAGTATTATACACTTACATGTGCACACGCACACACGTGGACACACATTCGTGTACATATGCATGCATGCATATGTTGGGGGGTTGATCAAATAAATTTAGAAAGTAATGTGCCCTATACCATCCTCTTGAAGATTCTATCATGAAGTCTCCCCACATATCACCAACGCAACTTATAGATAAGACATAGTTGGGTTTATTGCTTAGACACCATTGCAAAGATTTAGCTATGTCCCGGAGGGGCAAGATAAGGACAGAATTTATTAAGAATTGGAAATTTGGTTTACAGTAGATATTTCAGGGTGGGCGTTTGACTAGGGTTGACTAAGAATCATGATACTACAGTCCAGGCTTGGTGGAAGCAGCAAGGTGAGGATTTTGAGGGGAGAATTCAAACAATCTTAGGACCCAAAACTGTCTGTTGGATGCTTTCCTTTGGGTGAGAAATTTCCTGTAATGAACAATCAAACCGTTTGCCTGGGCAGGGCAGTGCTGGAAGAGAAAAGAAATGCTAATGAAGACAATTAAATAGCAAAGTCATGTTAATATAGACAGTAAGATGTGATTTTGGTTCTCAGTGTCCAGATTGAGTGTGAAAGTAGACAGTTTTGGTCTTCAATTCACAATGTATATTAAAGCCTCAGAGAAATCCTGCATTCATTAAAATTGTTTTACTTAATTTAACACAGACTTTTTCATCACCTGTCTGCAGAATCCCGGTTTTCACTTTAGACACTTTCTAGAAAATTGGACTCTATTTTGTTCCTCTCTAAAATTCATACTTCTTTGGAACCTCTTCGAAATTTGATCAGTTATGAGTTGTCTAAAAACATTAAGTGGAAGATACCAAGTATCCTTACTCAATAGTAGCAGTTGTTCTGACGGCTGATCTAACCATCTGCTTGACTAGAGTCTTTCTATTATACGCTACATAATGATTGCTCTCCCTGATGAGAACTGCTTGAGTTGTAAAGCTTTTAATTGAGGACTCATTAGTGCTGCAAGAATTAAGTGTCTGGAATGGATCATTCCAGCTACCTTTTCATTACTTTGAACCAGAATAATCTTTCTTTGTACCCACATTGCTTACACTTCATTTGTCAATGAGTTGGTGTCATCATTTGCATTTTGAAGTGCTCATGCTCAGGTGATTTTCAGATATAGCTTTTCAGCTATGTTTTAATATACTTTTCAAAACCGTTTTCCAAGCCATTTTAATTAGCACTTATGACAGATTAATCACCTGTCAAATTTGATTTAAAAACATGAGACCATTTTGAGTTCTGTCAGCTGCATAAGAAAACTATTTCCAAAGCCTTAAATTGGTTCTTTATCCAGTTTTAAACCACAACACAGTCAAGATTGTGAATTTTGCCTCTTTTTAACTTAAAATTGTGCCATCTTTTTTTCTTCTCATAGCAACAGTGTATGGCTCACACATTTCCCTAAATTACTCAAATACATAAGGATATTTAGGTACAATCATGCAGGACTGTAAGTGAGAAGAGACTCAGTGAGTCCAAAGGTAATTGTGTGAGCACAAATATGTTGAAGGGAAATTCACGAATCAGGGATATGGCTATGATGCTGTGCTTGCTCAAGCTGCAACTACTTAGACTTCTCCATTAGATTACATTTAGTTGATCTCATGATGTTAACCAGAGAGTTCCTCTATTATAGCTAATTCTAATAGAGCAAGGGAATTTAAGTTTGGGACCTCTGGGTTTTGCCAGCTGCGTTAAATGGGTCAGGTGCTCACATGGGGATTTGGAAGACAACAACAACAATGAAAATGACAACAAAGTGGAACCAGGGAAGAGAAAGTAAACTGTGACTTACTCTCTAACTGAATTTATATGACACCAAGACGCTTAAAGGAAACAGTCATCTGATGTTTACTTGGATATCACGAAGCTGCACGTGTCTTGGCGATGTAAATCTTCCTCACCACCAAGTAACCTAAAGGGTCACTTAGTAGTAGTTATACAGACAACTACCGCCCACTGGCCCACAGGATTTGTGCTTTGTGAAAATTTCATTAAATCAATTTTCATTTTTAACATTTTCTAGCATTTACTATTGATCAGAACTTTTACATATTTTATTTCAGTTGATCCTCTCAGTAACACTTCACTTGGCTGTTATCATACAGCCTTAATATCATACATCTCTAACATATATTAAATCAAGTAATTTGGTACATGGTGAGCCATAAATGAATTTTAATTGAATTCAAACCTTGGGTTTGAAGAGGTAGAACTTTATTCTGTGACTATGGCAAGCTTATAAGCAGTGTTATCAAGCTTTGGCTATATGGAATTATTTGGTTTGAAAGAGGTGATTTGACATAAAGTATATCTGAGTCATAATGATAAATCTCATGGCTATATTAGTACTTTTGTGCATCAGTACATTAGATAAAAAGTTGTATTTTATTTAGACGTCAAGATGAATTTCCCACATGATGTCAAGCATCTGGATATTCAGAACCATACATCAATCAAATTTGGAGCCATCTGGGCATTTGGCATTATTTAGAAACAAATAATATGATATGCTTGCCTGCATACATTACTCTAACCTTCAGTGTTGAGACCAGTAATTACATACCTATAGGTTCAACCCCAACCAGCTTCTGGGATACTTTGTGTATCTACATAGGGGAATATAAAGAATTCTAGTTACTCCATGACTTAGTATCTAGTTCAATGGTTCTCAACCTTCTTCTAAATCTTCTCTAGGTTTTATAGTCAGTGTGGAGCTTTAAAGACTATTGATGCCTTGATCTCACTCACAGAGGTTCTGATTTAGTTGATCTGGAGGATAGCCTGGACATCAGGAATTTTAAAAGTTTGCTAGGTAGTTCTAATGTGAAGGCAAGGTTAAGAACCAATGATCTAGTTCATTCACTTGCTAGTCCTATGGTGCCCTTGGTATCTCAATACTTCCCCAGTAATCAATTTTCTGTTTAGTACATCAATTCCTCAGCGGTTCTCAATGATGGAGCCCTGAAACTTATTTATCTCCTATCAGTCACGTCCCTACTTGGATTCCTACCAAACTCTTTTTACTTGAAACTCAATCACATGCTTGATCTAGTTCTGCTTGACTAGAAATAGTAGGTCTTGGGATTTAGCTCTTTGTTCACCAGTCTTCCCAGAATACTGTGCCTTTTCCGCATGTTCTGACCACTGACCTTTGACTAAATCTAGGGAACTTACTAGATTTGCAGTACTGATCCTGTTAAGTCTGCCCCAACGTACCACTAGAAATTTGATTTACAACATCAATATCCGGATAATTATGAGTTGTTTTTTTCCGTATACTCCAAATATTTAGGCATCATGCTGCCGCAAATGGTATAGCATGGTAGTAAGTTCGGAGTTAGGCTATCTGAAATGAAATCCTGGCTCCACTATTTTCCAACTGAATGACCTTGAATCATTTATGTAACCTTTCTTAGCCTCAGTTTTCCCATCGATACAATAGAGATAATGATCGTAATTTTTAGAGTTGTGAGCATTAAGTAAAATAAGGCCATAGCATGTTTTACACAGAGCCTAGTATATAGTAAATGTTCAAATCCATGTTAGCAACTCTATCTTTTTTGAAGAAGAAGAAAATTAGCCCTGAGCTAACATCTGCCACCAATCCTCCTCTTTTTGCTTAGGAAGACTGGCCCTGAGCTAACATCCGTGCCCATCTTCCTCTACTTTATATGTGGGACGCCTGCCACAGCATGGCTTGACAATTGGTGCCATGTCCACACCCGGGATCAGAACCCGTGAACCCTGGCCGCCAAAGCGGAACGTGTGAACTTAACTACTGTGCCACTTGGCTGGCCCCAACTCTATCTTTTTAAATGATAAAATATCGGCAGATAATAGAATTTGTTTAAAATCAACAAACAGTTATTTGGCAACCAAAACAAATTGTCTCAACCATCTTATTTGCCATTCATACATTAGACCTCTCATATTTACACATCTTTGACAACAGTGAATTTGCTTTGGAAGTACCGAATTTCTCAAGGGAAGAGTGAATAAGAGTCCACATTTTTTCTTTTTTTTTTTTTTTTAAAGATTGGCACCTGAGCTAACAACTGTGGCCAATCTTTTTTTTTTTTTCTGCTATGTCTCCCCAAATCCCCCTGGTACATAGTTGCATATCTTAGTTGCATGTCCGTCTAGTTGTGGCATGTGGGACGCCGCCTCAACGTAGCCTGACCCAGCGATGCCATGTCCACACCCACACCCAGGATCCGAACCAGTGAAACCCTGGGCCACTGCAGCGGAGTGTGTGAACTTAACCACTTGGCCACGGGGCCGGCCCAACCCATTTTTCTTCTAATACAAAGGAAGTCCATTGCCTTTGATATCATAGATAAATGCTAGGATACTTACTTTATAATTGCTTTATTGCCAGGAGTTTTCAATGAAGCTGTAAAAGAAAAAAAGTGATAAGCCTAATTACTTCAAGATGGATCCGTAATGCATAAATCTCTTGTTTAATGGATCTCGTAATAGGCCACCTGTTCCGCCTGCCTCCTGCCCAGTTCAGTATGTGAATGACTAGTGCTTTCCAAAGTGAAGAAACCCAGATTTTGTATTGTTGTAATTTAATGACAGCTTATCTCAATTTTGCATCTTGTGTAATCAGATAATTCTAGATTTTAAGAAAAGATCCATGACCTGCTTATCACTTTTGGTGCACAGTCATCATTGAGATAGCCTCTAGATAAAATTTCTGGGCTTAAAGGCCCAACTTAGAAGATGAATAAGAAATAAGTAGAAGAAAGGAGATAGAGATAGGTAGGTGCTGGGGTACTTGATTGATTTGTTCAAGACCAAATTTACAGAGCGCTAGCGTAACTGAATTTCACGTTCAGTCAGGCTGCTCAGCAATCATTTCCCACCATTTGACTTCATTATTCAATCTATCACAACATTCAAAGACTTCCATACATGATCCTATCCAGAATAAGTATAAATTAAGCCTAAATGAGCCTTGCCACTTTTAACATGTCAGACATTTGACCCCAGTAATTCAGAATTTGTGATGAATCCGACTGCACTGAAAACAAGGGGGTGTGATTATTCTCATCAGATTAACAGTGTTAGCAGATGGAGGGAGATGTGTTTAAACCACTTAAAACACATTATTTTCAAGCACGTAAGAACTCATTTGCTGCAAATACTACATAGGTTAAGTATAAATCATCATGATAAGCCCAATGAAACTTGTCACTGTTTATAGTAAAGATGTTTTTTGAGGCCGTTATGCATTATTTGCTCTGCAAAACCCCATGGAATATACATTTCTTTCTGGTCTCATTTACTAGGAAAAGTTGCACTTACAAGGAAAAGAGAGAGAATAAATTTGAGGTTAAAATGTGGGCTTTCTAGCCGGGACTAGCTGCAGTTAAACCGTAACTCTGTCACTTCCTGGCTATGTGATTAGCAAATCATGGAACCTCTATGAGCCTCAGTTTTCTCATCTGTAAAATGAGAATGAAGTAGCCCCTGTGGTGAGGATTCAATGAATTTATACATGAAATGTGCTTAGAACTATGCCTGACACACGTGGTAAATTCTTGGTAAATATTAGTTATAGTAGTATCATAATTCTCTTAATGACCAGTTTATTTTTTCAAATACACGTTGTATGAATATTTCCTTCTTCATGTTGGTTCCAGAGAGCTTAAACTTCACTTTGTGGTACATCTCACACAGGGGAAACACTTGCAGATTGTGATTCCTTCTTATGTTCCTACTTTTATTTTAAATTTATTTGACCTTGTTAACTCACTTGAACCTCTATAAATCCTTTTTATAACAAGGCATATATCAATCAGCCAAACAATTGATAAAATATAAGGCAAAACTAGCTTAGCGTCAGCTACTATGAAGAATCAAAATTAAAAAAAGTCTGTTTCAAAAGTTGTTGTCATTCAGCCTTATTATGATTTAAATTGACTTTTCCTCATTAAACTGAATTGGTAAGAAAAATTTAACCTTTTATTGTAAAAGTTTGAAGATGCAAAAAAGCAAAGAAAATAGTGTGATGAACACCCGTATATCGAGTACCTAGATTTTAAAATTGTTAACATTTTGCCACATTTGCTACCTCTTTATTTTTTCAGATTATTTTAAGGTAACTACAAATACATGATGTTTCACCCTTAAATATAGCATGCATGTGTAAAAGAAAAAAGACATTTTATTTTGTAATCACAGTAGTATTAAAGCACCTGACAAAATTACCAATATGAATGAGGGCATTTTAGGAGACTGTGGACTCCTTAAAGGGCAGGGCTAGTGGCTTCTACTATTCTTTATATCAGTGATTGACACAGATATGGGTCTGTGTGCTTAGTACATCCTTGTGAATTGCCTAGTCATTTAATTGCTTCACGCAGTCTTAAAGTATTTGCTCAGTTTTTCCCTCTGGAGCACGAAAGGTAGAAAAGTCTTCTCTGCTGCTCTTGTTCCCTCTTTCCTGCCCCTTTTCAAGTATCAAGAGAGAAAAGAATAGAGGGAAATTAAGTTCCTCTCCCTCTGTAAATTCAGACAGGTTGCCCCTTTCCCATGTCACCCTGCATCTGTAGGCAAGTTAATAACTCTCTTCACTGGCAAAAATCACTGACTTCTCACAAACTGCGGTAGTTAATGTTTGTTATATACTTTGAGATTCTTAGATGGAAATTGCAATATATACCTGGAGCTGTCTTGATCCCAAAGTTGGAATGAATTGTGTTAGCAATGATGGAAATAGTTGCTATATCAACTCTAGCAGCTGTACTTCTAAGGCAAGCCACATTAACCACTAGCCCCAATGTTTTCCCACCTTTTCCCATATAGAATATCTTTACCTCTCTTCTTTCTAACTTTTTAAAATTCTTTCATCAGTTTAGAAAATATTTAATAATTCTCTGCATACTAGAGATATGAAACCTCCTTGAATTTTATCAGATATGATTAATGTGTTGTCCATTTGAGGCTTTGCCTGTTGTTTTTAATACATGATTTAATCACAATATCCTCCTCTAGGGGAATTCAGGCCAAAATAATGATATTGGAAAGATCAGACCCCTCAAAATGCTTTACAACATGGAAAATGCACCTAATTATTTAATAATATCTTTCATCAGAATTTCCCACAATTCATTCTTCCTTGACTATGTCCCCCATGTATTAGAGATTAAATCTTGAGTCAAATATTTCATCTTGGACAAAGTGTCACATTTAGAAATAGCATGGGTTCCATCATGCCTAGACAAGCACTGTGCAGCTCTGATTCTCATGCTGGTGGTTAGTGACAGGACTGCTGTCACTCTTTGCTATTATGGGCTCCATTAACGCTGCCAGGAAAAAGAGACTCTGGCATTTTGGCAGTTGCTCTTTGCCAGGCTCTAAACTTTCTTCTAAGCTTTACAACTTGGCTACACAGAGATTTTAGGAGTGCTATTTGACATCTCGGCTGTTGACTTAGTCATAATTGAAAAATACACTAAGTTGTCTTTGTGTAGTCTGGTTCTTTTTCTGATTTAGTTCTTTATGGGCAAGAGAAATGTATTTAACATATGTCAAAGTTTGATGCAGAGTAATGATGTTCACATTTGATAGTATAGATCACCTTAAATGCATTTCTGGATTTGATCATCGTCATAACACTAAGGGTGAGCAAGAACTAGTAGGTCCATTTTATAAGTGAGCAAGCTACAAACACTTTATTTTAATTTCCTAAGATCACAAAGGCCAGGAAAAGAACCCAGCTCTCTTGAACTCTGGCCAAGTGTAATGTGCTGCCTCCTAATCTAACTTGTTTATCCTATCAACGAGAATTTGACAAAGAATACCTAACAGCAAGCCAGGAGCCTAGGTTCTAGAGTCAGTTGTAGGAATTGAATGAATGAATGAATGACAGCAAAAATAATTTAGAGAAGATTGATCAGTAACCTTTATTCATATGTGGTATGACTGAATGGACTTGTATTTCTAGGTCTCTACTATTTATATACCCATGTTGATCAAGGTCCCCACCAAATAAATACTGACCAATTGTGGGTCATGAGTCAAGTGTGGCTTCCTTCCCAAAGCTTACAAGAGGAGGAGGACATACAATGAGTGTGAGTGTGTATGTACCTATGTGTTTTTTCCTTTCTGAAATAGTTTTGTAATCTTAAAATTTTTTGACCAAAAGTTACCCTTAGTTTATCTATGGTACGATTTGTATGCCAAGGATATTGAATCAATAATTAAGTGAAAATTGAGTCCTGCCCTGTGTAATAATTATTGAAAAAGAACTAACTTGCGAATTTTCAAGTAGTATAAATGAGGGATTGACTTTTGGACAGCCTTCTCACCACTAACCACATGGCAAATTGTGAGCAGTGGTAAGTGATTGTCTGGGTGAAAAATCAGAACACCCCAAGGAGATAGATATCTGTATGTAACAGTGTTAGGACTTTCTGGTCCTCTCCTTTAAAATGTATCAAGTAGTTTCTTCATGACCCTGCCACCTTTCCTTCCTCTTTCCTTCTACCAACCTCCCTTCTGCCTACCATCTTCTCTGGTTACACTTGATTTAACCAGAACTCCTACCACTGAATCAAATGGAAAATATGCAGAACTGCTGCCCAGAAAGCAGGCATGTGGCAGAATCATCTTGGACGTCAGTGGTCTCATTCAGTACTAATGATAGCCTGAAAGGGCCATCAATCATTTCAAGGAATACCCATGTCATAGGATACAGGGATTTCAAAAGCAAAGGGGGAAATGCATACCATTGAAAATGTGCAAATCAGTAGTTGCCAGTTTCCAGGAATGAATTTGGTAGTGAACCATGTAAAAATATTCTCACTAAGATGACAATAACAGTAAGAGTGTTCTGCATTTGAATAGCACTTTGCCCCTTGTCAGTATACATTCCCATCTGTTATCTCGTTTAATCCTCACAACAGCCCTATAAAGTAGGCATGGCAAGGAGGTATTATCACCCCCTATTTGACCCATAAGAAAACCCAAGTGAAATGACAAGTTAATGACAGAACCTGGACTAGAATGTAGGACATCTGACTCTATTTGTCCAGCCATCCAGTCGTTTGGTTCCTTCAAGTATAACAGCTTCGGTCTCAGCATATCAGATACCTTTAAGGAAGAAGAGTGAATGCCTTTTCTTAAAGATTTTTTTTTCATAACTTTATTTGTAAAAATTTCAAATATACAGAAAAATTGCAAGAAAATTACAATGAACATCTTCATACCTTTTATTTAGAGTCACCAAATGTTAACATTGTGCCACATCTGTATTATGTCTATGTATACATATATGCTTAAGTATATCTGTATTTTTTTTCTAAACCATTCGAGAGTTAGTTTCAGATATGTTACTTCACCCCTAAATAACTTAGCATGTGTCTCTTAAGAATAAGGACCTTCTCCTACATAACTAGAAACCAATTATCATATTTAGCAAATTTAATTTTGATATGATACTATATTTAATACATTTCTGTATTCAAATTTCTCCAATTGTGCCAATAATATGCTTTATAGTATTTTCCTGATCCAGAATCCAATAGAAGATTATGCAGCACATTTACTGTTTATCATGTTTTTCTCCTTTAATCTAGAACAGCTTCCTAGCCTTTTTAAATTTAAACTTATTTTAAATTGATTTTGTGACATTGGCATTTTTGAAGCAACTAAGCCAATTGCTTTGTAGAATTTCTTCAATCCGAATTTGTCTGATTGTTTTCTCTTGATGAGATTCACATTATACATTTTTGACCAGAGTACTACTTGGGTGATGCTTGTGTCCTTCTCTGTGCGTAACTTCAAGATGCACGTGATTTATCTTTGTCCTATTATTGGTTATTCTGAGTTTGATCATTTACTTGAGGAAGTGTCTGACAGATTAATCCACTGTAAAGGCATCTTTTATCCTTTATAATTAATGAATAATCCTTTGGGTGATACCTTGAGATGATTTGAATACCCTGTTTCATAAAACCTTTCTTTGATGATTCTTTCCTGAATCAGTTATTACAATGGTGTTTGCCAACTGGTCGTTTCTACCTTCTGCACATATTAGTTGGTACTCTTACATAAGAAAGGAGCTCTCCCCTTTTATATTAGTACTACCATGGGCTCATAGACTTTTTCTTTTTCATTCAATGCTGTCCATTTTGAAATGCACAAATCTTCAATGTATGGCTCAGTAATTTATTTTTATTACAATTTTAACCATGTTTAAGTGTCCAGTTCAGGGCATTTAGAATATTCACATTTTTTTCAGGAATCACTACCATCCGTCTCCAGAACTTTTTCATCTTCCCAAACTGAAACTACATACCCATTATACAATAGCTCTCCATTTTCCCTTACCCCAAGCTCCTGGCAACCACCATTCTGCTTTCTGTCTCTATGTATTTGACTACTCTAAGCATCTCATATAAGTGGAATCGTAACATATTTATTCTTTTGTGACTGACTTATTTCACTTAACGTAGTGTCTTCAAGATTCAGCCACGCTGTAGCATGTGTTAGAATTTCCTTTCTTTTTAAGGCTGAATAATATTCCATTGTGTGGATATACCTCATTTTATTTATCCATTCATCCTTATATGAACACTTGGTTTGTTTCCATTTTTTGGCTATTATAAATAATGCTTCTGTGAATATTGGTGTACAAATATCTGTTTGAGTCCCTGCTTCCAATTCTTTTGGGTATCTGGAATTGCTAGATCCATTTGTGTCTAGATCCATTTGAGTGAGTGGAATTGCTAGATCATATAATATTCATATATTTAGTTTTTTGAGGAACTGCCACACCACTTTCCATAGCGGCTACACCATTTTATATTCCCACCAGCAATGTGCAAGGTTTCCAGTTTCTCCACATCCTTGACAACACTTTTTTCTTTTTTTTTTTAAATAGGCATCCTAATGGATGTGAAATGGTATCTTGTTATGGTTTGATTTATGTTTCTTTAATGATTAATGATGTTGAGCATCTTTTCGTGTGCTTATTGTCCATTTGTATATCTTCTTTGGAGAAATTTCTACTCAATCCCATTGCCCATTTTTAAATTGGGTTGTTTGTTTTTTTATTTATTGTTGATTTGTAGGTATTGTTTATATGTTCTGGATATTAATTCCTTATCAGATATATAATTTGCAAATATCTTCTCCCATTCCGTGGGTTGCCTATTCACTCTGTTGTTAGAGTCCTTTGATGCATAAAAGTTTTTAATTTTGATGAAGTTCAATTTATCTATTTTCCTTTTGTTGCCTCTGCTTTTGGTGTCATACCCAAAAAATCATGGCCAGATTCAATATCATGAAACTTTCCCCCTACATTTTCTTCTAAGAGTTTTATAGTTTTTTCTCCTATGTTTGGATTTTTGATCGATTTTTAGTTAATTTTTGTGTATGGTGTAAGTTAAAGGTCCAACTTCATTCTTTTGTATGTGGATATCCAGTTTTCCCAGAATCTTTCATTTAAAAGACTGTCTTTCTCCATCGAATGGCCTTGGGACTCTTATCAAAAATCACGTGACCATACATGCAGAAGTTTAGTTCTGGGCTCTCTATTCTATTCCATTAGTTCAATTGTTTCTCGTTATACCAGTACCACACTGTTTTGATTACTGCAGCTTTGTAGTAGCTTTTGTAATTAGGAAGTCTCCAACTTTATTCTCTTTCAAGATTGCTTTGGCTATTCAGAATCCCTTGACAGGCCATGTGGGTTTTAGGATGGATTTTCCTATTTATACAAAAAAAATTCATTGGGATTTTGATAAGGATTTCATTGAACCTGTAGATAGCTTTGAGTACTATTGACATATCAACAATATTGTCTTCCAATCCGTGAATGCAGGATGTCTTTCTATTCATTTGTGACTTTAATTTCTGTTTGTTTTTTGTTTTGTTTTTGTTTTTGTTTTTTTGAGGAAGATTAGCCCTGTGCTAACTACTGCCAGTCCTCCTCTTTTTGCTGAGGAAGCCTGGCCCTGAGCTAATATCCATGCCCATCTTCCTCTACTTTATACATGGGATGCCTCCCACAGCATGGCATGCCAAGTGGTGCCATGTCCACACCCCGGATCCGAACCGGTGAACCCCCGGCGAACCGAGAAGCGGAACGTGCGCACTTAACCACTGCACCACTGGGCCAGCCCCTGTGACTTCTAATTTCTTCCAGCAACATTTGTACTTTTCAGTATACAAGTCTTTCACCTCCTTGGTTAAGTTTATTTCCAAGTATTTTATTATTTTTATGCTATTGTAAATAGAATTGTTTTCTTAATTCCTTTTTTGAATTATTCATTATTAGTATATAGAAACAAAACTGATTTTTTGTCTTGATTTTTATCCAGCTCAGTGAATTTTTACATATAAATGCACCTATGTAATCAACACATCAAGATATAGAACTTTTCCATTATCCCAGAAAATTTTTTCATGCCCCTTTCCAGTTAGTACTCCCCCAGCACTGTTGTGGAGTCTATTAACATAGAGTTGATTGACAATTTTTTGAACTACATATATTAGATTCAAACAGTATGCACCCTATTTTGCTCAATTTCTTTTAATGAACAGAAATTTATTAGATGTCTACATTTTGTTAAATAAAAATGCCAGGTATTCAGTAGCTACACAGAAATATGACAAGAGTCCCTGCTTTCAAGGAACTTAAGATTTAATAAGAAAAAGAAGTTACCATCACTTGAAGAAGTGGTAGTATAGGGTAGATTCAATCTGAACTGTATGGACAGGCTTGGGTCAGTCACATGGCTCTCATAGTCCTGGGATGTTTCCTCCAGGAGATAAGATGAGAAAGATGGGAGGATTTGTCAGGTAAAGGGCAGAGAGTGTGCAAGCACATGGATATGCTGGGCTTGTTTGGGGAGCTATAGGAGTATCAGTGTTACTGGAGTGTGGCTGGATGCCTTTCAGGCCAGTGGTGGATAAGCAGGAGTATGTTGTGCTCAAAATGGTTTTGAGATGTCTTCGTATTATCCCTGGATCAGCAACTCTTTCTTTTTTATTGCTGCAAGATTCTATATCATGAATATCCCAAAATTTGTTTATTCATTCTCTTCTTAATGGGCATTTGGGTTATTTCCAAGTTTTGGCTTCTGTAAATAAAGCTCATATCGAATTCTTATTAAGGTCTTTGGTAAAGATGTGAACTCATTTCTCTTGAATATATACCTAGGTGTGGAATAACTAGGTGATATGGTAAGTGTGTGTTAAACTTTAAACGGAACTGCCAAATCTTTTTTCAAAGTGGTTGTTCAGTCTTGGTATTCTAATTTTTTAGCATGTTGTCGTTTCTGGGGTGCGGTGGTTTTAATTTGCATTTCCCTGCTTACAAATGATATTGAGCACATTTTATATGCTTATTGGCCATTCGGGTATCTTCTTTGGGGGCTGACTCTTCAGGAATTTGACCACTTAAAAAAATTTTTTATATTATCTTCATTGAATTTTAGGAGTTCCTTATATTTTCTGGATGAGAGAGAGAAAAATAGAGAGATTAGATTGGATATTTTCTCCCAGTTTGCGGCTTACCTTTTCACTTTCTTAATCATGGTTTTTTGATGAATAGAAGTTTCAAATTTTGATAAAGTCCATACTATTCTTTTTAAATGGTCACATTTCCCTAAATTAGGCCAGTGGGAGCCTATTTAGATTTTGAATATTTCCTTACTTTCTGGCACACAGTGTTCCACACTCACTGTGTAATTTCCCTTTCCCAGCCCTGAAAAGAGCACTGGTTCGTTTTAGTGGGGATGCTCTTTTGAAGCCAGGATGTTTGGGCATTAGTTGTGCTCATTACTATTGGGGTGTCATTGATTCTAGATATCTTCGTTAGGCAAATGAGTTCATGCCGACACCTAATTCCAATCAAAACTGCAGGTTTCATTCTCTCTTTCCTCCATTTCATGTCTGTACCCTCTACCCAAAGTGTGAACCCTTATTCCCTGCAGCATTAATATATTTACTTATTTATTTATTCACTGCTACAACACAATCAGAGCAGTTTGGAATTTCTATACCCATACCAATAGCGACAATAAATCTTTCAATTAAAGTACAAAATTTCTATGCAGTTAGTTTTGCCTGTAGAATGTATCCACTGGGTGTGCATAGTTGGAGTACCCTGTACAAAGTCTAATTTGATTTTCATCCGTAGGGTTATCTATTTGATATACAGTTAGGTACATTTGTTTTTAATTGTATATAGTTTTAAGTTTTTCACTCATCTTTTTAAATTTATATACATGAATAGGTAAAACAAATGTTATTCAAAAATCAATACTATTTGCAAAAGTAAAGTCAGAGAAGTTCTATCCCTGTCACCCCATGCCTACCTACTCTTTTGATGTAAGCAATTTCATTTATTTCTACCTTATTATTCCCATGACATTTTGCAAAAATGAATATGTAATTACATATGTTTCTTTTTTTCACATTCCCGCTTCTTTCTTTCATGAAAGATAATGTATTGTACATTCACTCTCTTTTTTTTTTTTTTTTTTTTATTAATGTTATGATGGATTACAAGCTTGTGAAATTTCAGTTGTACATTTTTGTTAGTCATGTTGTGGGTACACCACTTCCCCCTCCGTACCCTCCCCCCACCCCCCCTTTTCCCTGGTAACCACCGATCAGATCTCCTTCTCAATATACTAATTTTCACCTATGAGTGGAGTCATATAGAGTTCGTCTTTCTCTGACTGACTTATTTCGCTTAACATAATGCCCTCGAGGTCCATCCAACATTCACTCTCTTTTATACTTTTTTTTTCACTTGACAATATGTCTTGGAAAATCACTTCATATCAACTGTTATCAGTTTTTAGAGAACCTCATTCTTCTTTTAAATTAAGTTTAAAATAATGATAGATTCACAGGAGGTTGAAAAGAATGTATCGGAAAGTCCTGTGTATCCTTCCTCCAGACTCCCCCAATGTTAACTTCTTATACAACTACAGTTCAATATTGATAGTAAGGAATTTGATGTTGGTACTCCACAGAGCTTATTCCGATTCCACCAGTTATATATGTGCTCGTTTGTGTTTGTACGTGTTCAGCTTTTGAAGTTTTGTCACATGTATAGACTTGTGTGAACACACCACAATCAAATCAAGATATTCAACCGTAATATCACCAAAAGACTCCCTCAACGATGTGGAGAAATGTGAAGCCTTGTGTACTGTTGGTGAGAATGTAAATTGGTATGGCCACTGTGGAAAATAGTGTGGAAGTTCCTCAAAGATTAAAAGTAGAACTACCATATGATCTAGCAATCTCACTTCTGGGTATATATCCAAAGGAAGTGAACGTATTATCTCAAGAGATATATGTGCCCCCATGTTCATTGCACCATTGTTCACAATAGCCAAGACATGGAGACAGCCAAAGGGTTTGTCAGTAGATGAATGGGCAAAGAAAAGTGGTATATATACAAAATAGAATATTATTCAGCCAAGAAAAGAAGAAAATATTCTACCATTTGCAACAACATGGATGTCCCTGGAGGCATTCTGCTAAGTGAAGTAAGTCAGAGTTGGAAAGATACATACTGTATGATCTCACTTATGTGTGGAATCTAAAAAGGCCAAACTCAAAGAAACAGTAGATTGGTGGTTGCCAGGGGCCAGGGTAGTGGTGGATTGGGAGATGTTGTCAAAGGGTACAAACGTTCAGTCATAAGATGAGTGAGTTCTAGACATCTAACGTACACCATAGTTACTATAGTTAACAATGCTGTGTTATATACTTGAAAGTTGCTAAAAGATTAGATCTTAAATATTCTCATCACACACGTATGCACACACACACAAATGGTAGCTATGTGAGATGATGGAGGTGTTTAGTGACCTTGTGGTAATCGTTTTCACAATATATACGTATATCAAATCATCATGTTGCACACTTTAAACTGACACAATATTGTTATATGTCAATTATATCTCAAAGCTGGAAGAAAAATGACTCCCTCAAGTTTAGCCCCCTTTATAGCCACATCCTCCCTCCCCCACTATCCTTAAACCCTGAGAACCACTAATCTGTTTTATGTCTCTATAATTATGCTATTTCACAAGTGTTGCATGAATGGAATCATGTAATATGTATCCTTTTGAGATTGGATTTTTCTCACACAGAAAATTTTCCTAGAGATTTATCCAAATTGTTGTGTATATTAATAGTTTGTTCCTTGTTATTGCTGAGCAGTATTCTGTGGAATAGATATGCCATAGTTTATTTAATTATTTATACACTGAAGGACACTTGGGTTGTTTCCAGCTTTTAGCTGCAGTGAATAAAGCTGCTCTGAACATTTGTGTACAAGCTCCTTTATCCTCCTTTATTTTTGCAGCCACACATAGCCTTCATTATGTGGGTTTCTTATGTATGGGCATATAGATTGTTTCCAAAATTTTGATATTATAAACAATCTTGCAACATGCATATGCATTTTTGTATTGTTGAATATATATCTTCAGAGTAAATTCCTAGAAGTAAGAATGTTGGATCAAAGGGTAAATGTGTATTTAGCTTTTCAGCTATTTCACGGGTGTGCTGAAGATGGTTCATACTGGCTTTCAAGATCAGTTGTTATATTTCCAGGAATTTTGTGAGCTAGTTGTAAAACACAGCCATTAGTAAAAATTAAATAAACTTAAACTTACCATTTAAAAGTAATATTTAAAATTAAGATAATAAATAAACCGATCACTTCTTAATTATTTTTAATTACAGTGTGCTATTAGCTATAGTTTTTCAGTTATTTACGTTAATTCTAACTATATAGTGGGAAACTTCCCAAGTTGTTAGTAATAGCTCTCCTCTTAATCTCCATAATATTTTACCTGTTCCTCTCTTCTGGAGAGCACTGTATTAGCCATGGAGGATACAAAGTTGAGTAAGATACAACCTTACATTTTATTCTTTATTCTGTGCTACATTTTAAAGATCAAGAATGTGAGACGCTATGTGATACAGCCCATTGTAGTCAGCCAGACTAGTTTGATTAACTCTCTCCAAAGAATGTAGAATAAACCTCCCTCTTGGCCTCTATGGAAAATAGGTTATACAACTAGCTTTTGTTTAAGAAACTACACTATATATCATGCCTATATCACTAATAGCACTGTAAAAAATCTCTTTGAGGTTTTATGCTCTTTCTTCGCCTTTACCGGGGTTGTTATGGAAGAGAAAGGGTGAGATCACCAACATTTATTGAACATTTCCTATGTGTCACTTAATCCTCACAAAAATCCTATGTAAAAGATTCTACTGTGTTTGTTTTACATCTAAGGTAAGTAAAGCATAGAGTGAGTGGATGTCAGGATTCAAATTCAGTGTAAGAATTGGAGAATTTGGGATTAAAATCCATGAAGTTTGGCTCCATAGTGTTCACTACCCAACTACCATGCTATACTACATATCTCCCAGTGTTTAACAGAAGTAAATATATTAGTTCATTAGAGAGGCAAACTTCTTCAGACTTCTGAGAAGAATTTGTAACATTGGGCTCTTTGTACGAAAACACTGTTCTTTTATGGAACCATGGGACAATAACTCTTTATGCTAATGCATTTCCAGGAAAGTTACCTGACATCTTCTTTCATCTCAATCATGTGAAAAAAGTAGGCTCATCTGCAAATTTCAATCAATCATCTAGTAAATTTTGAGTTCATACTGTGTGGCCCAACCCTGTAAGGGATAGGAGAAAAGAAATATGGTTATATAAAAATATTTAGAAATATCAGGAGCGATGCATTCAATGGGTTGAAAAATTTTTGAACAAGTGCTATAGAATTGGAGAAGAAACCCAAATATGGGCACTTCTGGTCTTTCCCCCTACTTACACAGTGACTCGCTCTTCCCTGGATAGTACATTGGAGCCATGCAAATGGACTGAATATGAGATATGCTGAGTTTATTTGTAAGGTCTCTTCTGGATGGCATTGATGCTCACGTAACCTGGAGGGCTGGCTGAGGCTGTGAACATTCCTGGAGAATCAGCATGAGACATCTAAAAACAAGAAAGGCCACAGCAGTGACTGAATACCTACTATAAGTTCAGCACAAATTATTTACTATAGAATCATACAATATGCGGTATGTTATGACTGGCTTTCTTCACTTAGGATACTGTTTTTGAGGTTCATCCATGTTGTAGCATACGTCAATACTGTGTTGTTTTTCATGCCTGAATGATATTTCCTTATATGTATTTACTACTTTTGTTTATCCATTCAATAATTCATGGACATTTGTGTGGCTTTCACTTTTTGAATACTGTGAATAATACTGCTATGAACAATGTACAAGTTTATGTGTAGAGATGATTTTATTTCTCTTGGGTATATATCTAGAAGTGGTATTGCTGGGTGGGTTATAAGGTAATGCTATATATAACTGAAGAATTTGTGGTATTTTAAAATCCCACTAGCAGTGGATGTCTTCCAATTTCTTCACATCCTCACCAACACTTGTTATTATCTGACTTTTTTATTATAGTCATCCTAGTAGGCATATAGTGGTATCTCATTGTAGTTTTGATTTGCATTTCCTAATGACTAATGGTGTTGGGCATTTTTTTATGTGCTTGTTGGCCATTTCTATATCTTCTTTGGAGAAATGTCTATTCAAAACCTTTGCTCATTTTAACATCGCATCATTTATCTTTTTATTATTGAGTTGTAGGAGTTCTTTATATAACCTAGATACAAGTTATTTAGCACATGTGTGATTTGTAAATATGTTCTCCTAGTCTGTGTCCTGTCTTCTCATTTTACTATTGGGGTCTTTTGAAGTGTAATTTTTTATGAAGTTCAATTTATCAATTTTTTCTTTTATGAATTGTGCTTTCTTTTCTAAACACAGGTTTTTTTTTCTAAAAATGATTTTGCCAAGAAGGGTTGCAAATTTTTCTCTTTTATCCTTCTAGAAAGTTTATAGATTTTAATTTGTGTACTTATGCCTATGATCAATTTTGAGTGAATGTTGGTGCTTATTGTGGCAGCTTAAGCTAAAATTAATTGACCATAAATGTAAAGATTCATTTCTGAACTTTAATTTCTGTTCTATTGAATCTATATGTCCATTATTGTGCTAATGCCACACTGGTGGTTTATCATAAGTTTTGAAATTAGGAGGTGTGAGTTAATAGAGCTGTTGGTCCTTCTCACTCATCTGCCCCAAGATTGTCACTTCCACTGACAACATTTCTGGGCACGAGTTTTGCCAATACTCACCTTTCCAAACGAAGTGAGCCCTCATTGGCAGTAGCAGGGAATTTGCCAGTTCTCATGGCCTGCCATTCCCTGACAGAATCTCTGCCTTGGCCGAGTAAGGTGGGGGAGGAAAGAGGTGGTGAGTATGAGAGAAGCCACACCACAGATTCCCACTTTTCTTACCCAAAGTTCATCGGTTTTCTTCATAAATAAATGATTCTCAGATTGTTCTATGCCTTTAGCCAATTTCCAGGTTGCTTAAATGGTTGTTTTTTGTCAATTTTCCCATCATTATAGCTGCTTTTGGGGGAAAGGATTTGCTAATCACCTTACTCAGCTAAAGTCAGAACTTGCATCTCCTCATTGCTTCCCTGTTTTTAGGTGGCTAAATTCTTACATAGGAGATAGGCTATCATAAACATGGATTAAGCTAAAGAAATAAACAAAGCATCCCATAAGATTCAATGAATAAGTGGATGTACAGTACCTTGCTTTTCACAGAATATTTGTTGAATGTAATTTAAATGTTCTAATTAGCATAGTATTTTAAATTCATTCATTCATTTAACAGGTAATTTCTTGAGAACCTAATATGTGCCATATTTAATCCAATATTCCAACTCACATGATTCACACATCCTCAGGGAACTTAATACTTAGTTAGGAAAACAGTCATGCAAATAATCAAAAACAATACAGTAAGATAATTGCAACGGAGAGAGGGAGGAAGGAAAATAAGGAAGATAGCACTAGAGGTTCCACCTGCTTGAAGGAACCCTAAGGTGAGTTTTTGTAAAGCTAATAATAGTCACTATCTACTAAAATATATATAAGACAAGTATGGAATTGGGCTGGTGCAAAGGGAAGGAAGAATCTGCATGAATTGTGTCGCATCTGGGAAGATTTCCTGAAAACTATGAGCCTGGAGCTTGACCTTTAAAGGAGGAGAAACGAGTTATGGCAAAAAGAGGAAAAACATGCCCCATGAGTAATTGAATTAATCTTTATCAGAGGTCTAGTTATCTCTAGATGCAAGCTTCATTTCTATAGATCCATAAGATTTTCAAATGATTTGAAGTCTAACACCCAATAAAATGAGTAGAATTATATTCTCTCCACTTCCATTTTTCTGAAATATATTATAGTTGATTATTGTCAGTGAGGTTGAACATATGGTCCTAAAATGACTCTAAATGATTTTATGTGTTTTCTGTTTTATGATTATCCATCTGATACTTTGAATGAGGCAGCATACGGCAGTTAATTTTCTCCTCCAGTCTCTTGTGCACAATATTAAAACAATTCAAAGCAGTGCATATTTCAGCTGTCTTTTATGGATGAATTATACCTCCTGCAGTCTGTACATGGAGACATGGAACAGGCCATGAGACAGATTTCAGCATAAATGTTATTTTGCTTGCTAGGAAGGATTTAGAGAATGTATTTAAAATTATGTGAGCTTTAAATACAAATCAAATGCTGAAATGTTTCTTTAATTATAGCATGTACAGTAAATCCAAACAAATGGGTAAATAGCCTCTATGATGCATTTTTAATACAAAGGGACTTGTTACCTGTTTCAAATGACATTTAAGTATTTAAAAAGGACATTCATTACAATTATAGATTCTTAAGACTGAAAGGGCCATTTAAGGTCATCTAGTAAACAACTCTATCTATTGTTGAAAATCTTCTACAGCATTCCCTGATTCAGTTATCCATTGCTGTCCAACCAACCCTCCCAAAATCTAATTGCTTAAAATAACCAGTATATATTTTTTGTTCATGATTCTGTAGGTCAGCAATTTGGGCCAAGCTTTTCTATACAGTTCTTCTCTTGGTTTCCTCTGTGTTCACTCATATGATTAGTCATCTGATGGCTTTACCATCTAGCAATGATCTAATGTGCCCTCACTCATATGTCTGGTGGTTACGACTGGGTGTTGGCTGCATCTGTCTCCATCTGGTCTCTCATTCTCATGGTTAGTTCGGACTCAAAGTGGTGGGGACCATGTTTCAAGAGAAGACAAGTTTCAAAGTGGACACACTTTGCAAGTCTCTATCACGTTTGTTAATGTCCCATTGCAAAAGCAAATCACAGGATTTAACAAATTTGTGGCCATTAAGTAATCTATCAAATTCTGTTATTGTGGCTGTACATCTTTTGCTTGATCATCTCCAACAGAAAGAAGTTTAGTACCTTCCAAAATAGCCTCTTTCATTGTAGTTCAGTGCTGACTCCCTGTAGCTTCCATTCATGGTGATAGTTTTTTATCCATACATACAGTTATCCAGCCAGCCAGCCAGCCAGCAAGCATCTAATATGCTAAGCATTAAATAGCATAGAAAAATATAGTGAATAGGTCAGATGTGATCCTTGTTGTCATGAAAATCATATTTACTATGAGAAGACAGACAATAAACAAGAAAACATATGTATTTGTTTTGAAGTACAAATACAATTTTGAAAAAATGTATATGCTTTGAAGTAGTCAAGAGAACCATGAATGCATGTAATAGGAGTATTTAAACTAGTCTGAGGGAGAAGCGGTCAGAGAAAGCTTACTTGGAAAAGGATTAGACAAGTGAAGAGTAAGGGAAAGAGCATTTCAGGCAGTGTAAACAACATATGCAAAGGCCCTGAGGTGGAAGGAACTTTACTTGTTCTAAGCCAGTATAGTTGGAACAAAATAGAAAGTGTTATTAAGTACTTTGGGAGAAATAGGAAGTGGACAGTTTGTGTAGGGCCTTGTGAAGTTTTGTCGTTTTATTTCTTGCAGTCATAGGGAACAATCAAATCCGTCTTTTATGTGATAGCAGTTTAGGACGATAGTTAAGAGTATAGGCTCTGGAGTCAGACTGTCTAGATAAGAATTCACACTTTACCATTCACTGTGTGATCTTTGACCTGATTCTTCATCTTTAAAGATGTAGATTTTAATAGCTACCTCATGAGTTGCTATGTGAATTAAGTAGAATAATTTATGGAAAGTGCTTAACACCATCTCCAACACATAGTAAATGTGAATAAGTGGTGGTTACTATCACTCCTTTTTTTGTCCCCTGACCATATCGGGTCATTATCTTCCAAATATATTCTAAATATATGGGTTTTAACTAGGCTTCCTCTTTGGACTATCCACAAGGAGTTTTGGACATGAAGATCATTCAAAAATCTAACTTGAGTCCTTCATCTATGGTATAAAATAAACTCAATGCCTTCGATTTGGTTCTTTCTGGGTATGAAGAACACACAGTTAGTACACTATCTTATAAGCCCTGATATGAAGTATCTTATTATTTTTTTCCTGACATGCATGGGTATGTGTTTGTGTGTATGTGCATATGTATTTATCTCTAATTAATCGTAGTTCCCAAGTTGATAGCAATGACTGAAATCCCTTTCTCTGTAATATGGTGGTTATACTTCTCTTTTGATAGCAGGGATTGATTTAAATAACCCCAATCTTTATGATATATGTTATTGTTCTTAAAAGAGTAAGCTTTTAGGACTGACAGAAACCTTAAACTTCACCTACTCCAGCTCTTTCCTATCTCACTCCTTTTTTGTGGTAGACAGAGAGATGTACTGCCCAGGCTGCCATTAAAGGAAGGACTTGTTGATCTGTCTCTGGGAGTGCTGTGAGCAAACAACCTCCCACTGTCACCTGCTTCAGGGTTTGTCTCAGCAACAGAGAGCACTTTTTCCCATGGGTATACCCTTCATAGCCAATGTCTAATTACAGTGGGAGTATAGAGGCCTAGCCATCCGAGTCCAGTAAGAGACATGCTGATGAGCCGTATATACTCCAGACTTCCCTGTGGGGTTGGCTTGCTTGGCAGTTTTTCCCGGCCTGTATAATCCTGCTTCCTCCCCCATACTTAATAGGTCTTGCTCTCTAATAAGCACCCAGCATGCCCTCATAAACTCCATCTCACTATCTACTTCCAGAGAACCCAACCTGTAACATCTCTTAACTCTTGTAGCTCACATCTACTTGTGAACCTCACCTAGCATCTAGTCTCTTAATTCCAAATCTTAGGCTCTAGACACTCTGGCTATCTTCTTTATTAAATCTTTATTCATAGGTTCCATTTCCCATTTCTTTTTTTTTTTTTTTGAGGAAGATTAGCCCTGAGCTAACTGCTGCCAATTCTCCTCTTTTTGCTGAGGAAGACTGGCCCTGAGCGAACATCTGTGCCCATCTTACTCTACTTTATAGGTGGGACGCCTACCACAGCATGGCTTGCCAAGTGGTGCCATGTCCGCACCTGGGATCCGAACCGGTGAACCCTGGGCCACTGAAGCAGAACGTGTGCACTTAACCGCTGTGCCACTGGGCCGGCCCCTCCATTTCTTTAATTAATTTTTTGTTGCTTTTCTACATGCCCAGAAAAAATGTGGGCTCCTCCTGTGTTCCAAAGTCTGTGAGACTTGCCTGGCTTGATACTGAGATGTATTTCTGTATCGGGAATGATTTCTGGGTCTGAGAATGGCACTGCTATACAAACCAACAGCTTTTACAGTGCAACTCAATTCCAGAAGATAGGATCTGAGAACTCTGAAACTGTCATTGATGAAGAGGGAGAAGCAGGGAAATAGGCAGTAGTCAGAAAGATGAGCAGGTAATTCACTGGGGTCCACCTCCCAGAGTGTCCTCCACCTCAATTAGCTCAGCCATTATAAACCCCCTCATGTTCCATGCTCTGCATTGTCACCTGGATCTTCCTCAGTATAATCTTTTCTTAGTGCCACTTATTAAAAATGCTGACTTTCAAAGAGCTCTATAAATTTCTATAAACATCCCCTGACTCAATAAAAAGGGATGGAATTGAACACTAAGGCTATATTCCGTTGTCTGTCTCCCAAGAGTGTTCAGATAAACTATGAAATAAATCTTTCTGTCCCATACAGGTCATTTCACTAGCTTTAATATTATTTACAGCCCTATCCACACAATCCCTGTTTCTTACCCTGAAATCATCAGCATGTTCCCTTTTTCTTTTGTTGCAAGCTCACAGGGTCTTTCAAGCTGAAAATAGCTGATGCCTTTAACACTGATGATGGAAAAAATGCTCCCCTGGTTGCTTGTAGACCAGTTCTCAAAATGAGATACCCTTCAGGTATGCAGAGAAGAGATTTTTTAATGCAGGGTGTGGTCCCAGGGCGTACTAAGAGTGTCAAAGATTTTGAGAAGCAGTGTTTACCAAAGGACAAAAAGTCTGAGAGGTTATACCACAAAGAGTGGTTATCTCTGTATAGTAGGATTAAAAATAATTTGTGTTTGGCTTAGCAGTATTAAATATATTAAACTTAGATCACTTTTGTAATAAATTTCATGCTAAAAGAATGAAGTAGCATCTGCGTTCTAGATAATCCTCATGCTTCCCTTTTAAGCACATACACTCATTCATATATATATATATATATATATATATATATATACACACACAGAAAAAATATATATTCAGATATATCTACATATATCTGTATGACTGGCATTATTATTACGTCTTATTATTATAACACTTATATGTATAAGAATGGCATTATTCAGTATACTTAGTACTTGCAGAGACTTAAGTGAAGCCAGGTGAGTGACATACTATTCAGGTTCTTACAGTGAGTAGTGGTAGAGCAGGAATACAGTTTTCTTCTCCTGACACCCAGCCTAATGTTCTTTCCACAACGTCACGCTAGTGTTAAAGAGAAGTGGAGAAGTTGCCTTAAAGAACATTTTCCTCAAAATTTCAAGATCTCATTATGCCTGTGAACATGCTCATCATTAGGAGTATTCTAATGGTATCACTTAGGCAAATGGGATGAAAGAGAATTAATGCACCTTCCAAAGAAAATCAGTCAGAATCAAAGCATTTTCCAAAAAAACCATATTTGTGCCCAGTCTTCACAGATGCCTTATTCCTTTATGATGAATGTAAAAGAGGGCTTTGACTTTAAGAACCTCAGATGTCCCCTTCTTGATAGGAGCGATTTTATTATGCTCATGAAGTTCTTTCTCTTTCGCCCCTGGACATTTCTGTGGAAAAACTCCGTACCCTCAACGTCATGTCCCTCAAAACAGCAGATCCACAAAGAAAATCTACTCAGTAGGTAAAAAAATTACCCTTCCATTCACTTAAAAAAGGTTGGTAAAGCACATAAAGTAGAATGTTTAGTGAATGTTAATTAAGCAAAAATTAAGCTTGGGGGGCTGGTCAAGTGGTGTATCGGTTAAGTTTGCACACTCCACTTCCGTAGCCCGAGCTTTGCAGGTTTGGATCTCAGGCACAGACCTACACACGACTCATCAAGCCATGCTGTGTGGCAGGCATCTCACATATAAAATAGAGGACGATGGGCACAGATGTTATCTCAGGGTCACTCTCCCTCAGCAGAAAGAGGAGGACTGGTGGCAGATATTAGCCCAGGGCTAATCTTCCTCAAAAAAAAAAAAAAGAATTTAGCTCCATCAAATGTATGTAACTTCTGGGATGAAAATAAAAGTGTCCACAATGCAGTAAGGAAGTGATAAAAGTTATGAATCCTCCTTTCCCTAATTACCTAGCTCACACTCCCTTAATATGCAGTGAAAAATGTCATCTCTCTTGAGCTAAAGGGTGGAGAAATGGTAAATGAGAAGAATTCCCTTTAATGACAAGATCTTTGATTCCCTGTACTTACCTCTCATAACATTTATCACTCTGAATGGCAAAAATCAATTTACTTGTGCTTTCCCTCTCTATACCGTGAACAGATGAAAGGCAGTAAGTAGATTCTAGTTTTTCTTTAATTCTTATGCTTAAACAGTGCCTAGCTCATCTAGCTCATAGTATGGACTCAATAAATACGTGTTAAGTAGCATTCTTAAACCTGTGACCATCATTTTTTGGTAATCAATGCCACCTACATTTTCCCCAAGATTATGCCTTGTGACAGAGATAGTCTAATTGCTCCCTTTCTTTCTTGGCACAAAGCTAGAATACACTCCACAGCCTTCTTTAACTTAGATGTGGCCATTGGACTGAATTTCTGGCCAGTGGCCTGTGAATGGAAATGATATATATTACTTCTCATCCATTTCTGTCCTCTCTCTCAATTCCTTCATCTACTGGCTAGATATTGAATCCCAAAGTAACTTTGGAACCCATGTGTTGAAGGTGGCAGATACTGGGTCTCTGAATAAGTGACAAATAAATTTCTATTGTGTGAGGACATTGAGATTTTTTGGCTTAACTGCTGATGCAGCTAATGTTATTTTAACTGATCCATGTCTATAATGTTTGATATCAATACTGTAATTGCTCAACATCTGAGAAATTTTCAATTAGGGTTCATACCCTTTGTTGGAATACTATTGAATTTAAGATTCATTCTGTTAAGTTTAAATTGAGTGAAGTATTCTTTGTACTCTAATTGGTTTCATTTTCAAACGTCATAGTATCATAATGTTTTGATATCTGGCAAATTGTTTTCTGAAAAATTCCTAGTAAGAAAAAATAGCCTTCACTCTTTAAGAAGCAGTTTTAACCAGAATTTCTTAGTAGATGTTCCTAGACTGTCTGTGGCAGAGCTTAGTGAATAGGTGATCTTTACTTACTGTGGAAAAGATCCCTCAATCTGAGCTTCTTTAGAGAAGAAATAAACCATAGTGGGATGATTGCAAAGACAGGAAAAAAGATAATCACAGAAAAACATGGCCCAGAGGATCATGAGTGGCTGCGTGGTTTAGGAGCTTCTTTGTAATTATTTGGCAGGGACCTTGAAGCAGAGAAACATCTATATCAGGCCACAGAAACTACCTGAAAGGGCGCATGTTGGGATCTGCAGCAAGAAAACCAAGGGGAAACTCTCACCAGGCCAGCTAACACTGGCAAAAAGAGAAAGTAGCTAAAAGGAATTTTAACTCCACAACTACAAATGACTAAGTGTGGGCTGAGCCAATGCCTAAGACTTTTTCAAAGTTACATGTTTTCCTAATAGTACATAAAAGAAAGCCAGATTTAGTCAAGGTGATTAATACTTACTATGTGTTTAAATAGTTAACGTAGATAACATTTATCTCTAAATATTTATATTTATTTTTAAATTACTCTGTGTGATATCTTTGTTTAAATGAGTTTAATTAACCAATATTTATGCTATTGTTTTAATAATATGTTTCTCTAAAACAAATATTTCAAGTATAAAAAAGTCATATTTTATTGCTTTCTTAATCTTCCACACTTGTAGCAACCCGAAATATATGGCTTATATTTCATCACCCACAGTACCACTGCTCACTTGGGAGCAGGACTTGCAAATCTTAGGCATAGAGCCTAAGGGAAAATAAGCTAACTCAATAGGACTGACCTTAGAAATACTAGTCTGTAAGGCTATAGGTCTTTTCCCAATTTTGAAGAGATTTTATTTCCAACACTGAGCCCCCAACCAGGATCCTTAGTCTAAGGTCACAATCCTCCTGAGTCCAAATTTCGAAGTGGATAAAATTTGTCTGCTGTATTTCTTTATCTTTCCTCTTAGTAACACGTCCTGTGGGGTTGCCCCGCACAGTGGGGCTTGTTCACATTTGTGTCGCCTGTGCTTCATTGCCTCTGGGCCATGCCGTATTCCAAAGTAATCTTTACAAGTCCTCCACAGGCTGGTCTGAATTGTATAATGTGTTCTCTCCTCAAGAGTATTTACATTTTTCTGGGCATCTAATGTACAGCATGGTGATTATAGTTAATGAGACTGTATTATATAAGTGAAAGTTGCAAAGAGAGTAGATCTTAAATGTTCTCACCACAAAAATGAAATGATAGTTATGTTACTTGATGGAGGTGTTAGCTAACACTATGGTGGTAAGCAGTTTGCAATATATAACTGTATCCAGTCAACATGTTGTATATCTTAAACTTATACAATGTTATATGTCAATTGTATCTCGCTAAAGCTGGAAAAAAAGAGTATTTGCATTTTAACAAAGGATTCTAGAATGATAATGCCCTTTGAGGGTAAGGGACCTTCTTTTATCCCTCCAGCTGCTTTAAAATTTTTCTCATTGTTGCTGGTTTTCAGCAACTTGATTATATGTGTTAGTGTAGTATTTTTTCGTGTTTATTCTACGTAGAATTCACTGACCTTCTCAAATTTGTGGTTGATATTTTTAATCTAATTTGGAAAACTTTCAGCCAATAGTTTTTCTGCCCCTCCCCTTTCTGGACAATTACACGTAGATTAGATTGTGTGATATTGTTTCACAGGTCATTGATGATCTGTTTAATTTTTTCAGCTTTTTCCTTAATGTATTTTAGTTGTGGTAGTTTCTATTGCTTAATCTGAAAGTTCATTGTTCTTGGCTTCTGCAGTGTTTAATATTCTATTAAGCATACTCAGTGAATTTTTCAGTTCTGTGGGTCTAGTTGTATTTTAGTGAAAATTTTCCATTTCTATGTTCATTAAGTTCACATTTTCCCTTAAGTCCTTGATCATATTTTAAAGTACTGTTTTAAAGTCCTTGTATGATAATTCTATCATCTCTATCATTTTTGGGTCTGTTTCTATTGTCTAATTTTTCCTAGTTAGGCATGGCATTTTGCTAAAGACTAGACCCTTCTGCATTCTCTACTGATTGCCCTAGGCATGCAATGAGGTTTCTCCACTCTGAATAATCAGAACTCAAAAATTTCAGAGCCCTGTGTGAGTATTGGGAACTGTTCAGCTTACAGCTCCTTGGCAGGTGTTCCTTGACTAGCTGCATAGAGTTTTACCCTGTGCATGTGCAGCTTAATATTATGACAAAGATTCAGGAGGACCCCATGCAGATTTGTGGAGTGATTTCTCTGAGTAGCACTCTGGTTTGCAAATCTCAGCCACTTCAGCCTTCTCAAACTTCCATCTCTGTCTCCTCTACTCAGCATGACTACCGTGTTCTGTTTGGGTTCTCTTGCTCTACTCTGTGGCTCAAAAAGTTCTCCTAGGCAGAAAGCCAGGGTAACTGGCAGAGTCACCTTGCTTGTTTCTCTTCTTTGAGGGATCAAAGTCCTGTATTGCCTATTGTCCAATATTTGAAAACAACTATTTCAGGTCTTTTGTCCACTGTCCTAGTTGTTTGTGGTGACAGAGTAAGTCCAGTACCAGTTACTCCTTCATGGCCATAAGCAGAAGTCCCAAGGAGCCCTTTTGAAAGCTCTGTCATACTTCATAGATGGCTTCTGTCTATGGTTTACCATAAAATCTGGTCTCTTGACAGTCCCAGTTTGATCAAAGGGTATCTCAGACAGTAGTTGTTTCTTATTAGTTGAAATATAGATGAACTCTAAGTGTCTTATAGTATCTTATTTTTGTGTGAATGTGAGGAAGATTGGCCCTGAGCTAACATCTGTTGCCAATCTTCCTCTTTTTGCTTGAGGAAGATTGTCCCTGAGCTAACATCTGTGCCAATCTTCCTCTATTTTAAGTGGGATGCAGCCACAATGTGGCTTGATGAGCCATGCTAGGTCCACACCCGGGATCTGAACCTGCGAACCCCAGGCCACTGAAGTGGAGCACACAAACTTAACCACTACGCCACTGGGCTGGCCCCTATGGTATCTTATTTTTACACATTTCTTTCCCTGTCCACCCCAAACCACACTGTAGTATGAGGTTACATTGAAGCTTTAGCTTAAGAGAAAAGTTTTTGAAATTAAAGTTTCAAATGAGAGTTATATTCAGTTGTCCTTGTTGGGTACCTAATCATTTCTGAGTTGTTCTTTTGTCTGAAAGATTATTGGGAGTTCTAGACAGAGAACAAGACCTTTTCTCCTCTTTTAAAGAGCAAGCCTCAGACTTTTGTGAACTTGAAATGAAGGTGTTATATTATTCATCTCTCATTTGCATTATGTACCTTTAGTAGTCACTGATCAGTAAAATCATTTGGACTTCAGAGGCCTTTGTAAAGAAGTGATCAAACAGGCCAAGATTATGTTGGTCATTTAGTTTTCCATTCTTTAAACCAGAGTCATTATTCATCATACACCCCCACTCCAATTTAGGATTGTGCCTTACATAAAAGAGCTAATGAAATTAATGACTATTGTCTTCACATTGTCAACTTTTGCCATGTCATATGGGGACATTACCAGAAACTTTGTATACCTCCTTTTTCCCTTGGTCTGTCTGAAGTTGTTTTGTTATGCTTTTACTACATCATGTGAAGCATTTTTTTAAAAGTGATTTTAAATAATCACTTATCCACAACTATTTGATGGTGCCACAACTAACTTTTTTTTCCCATGGGGAGGCTGAGAGCCAAGAGATAAGGCATTTATTCAACATCATCCAGAAATCAAGAAATGGAATTAGAACACAAAACTCCATCTCTTGAACTGTTAAGCCAACTGTTCTTTTCTCTTCAGATTCTTGAGGAAATAGTATTAACCTGCTTCCAACACTGTCATATCACCCACAATACCATCAGACCACCTAAGCTGCATATGAATTACTACATCCCTTTAATCCATTCATTCTATTATTTGCATAGTAATCTCTATTGATAAACACTATCGTACATACAAAGCATTTTAATTAATAATAATAATCTCGAATGTTGTTTAAATTTGAGAACATGTGTGTGACTGGCCTGGTAATTAGCATTTTCTAAAAAAGTTTAAGTGTTTTATTTAGTTTTATTTTGCTCACCAAATATTATTAATGTTATTAATGTTTAATGGAAGATTTACTCAGCTCTATTATAGACATCAAAATCACATTTGAAATAATTAATTTGCTAACTAATTATTGTGGAAACAAATAAAGAAAATAAATTAGATAATAATAAGGAAACACGAGACAGCAAACATCTCTCTTTACTACTAAATCACTCTTTACTTTAGAAAATCAGGGAAATACATAAGATAGTGATCTGCTTCATATGGCCATACTGCTACAAAACATAGGGCTATATAAAATTTCCTTTTGATCTCTCACATGGGACTATGGTTGTTTATTGTCTGGTTGTTTGAAGTTGAAAGTCTTTTGATAGCACTTCAGAAAAACGAATCATATCATACTGTGTGCTGTGGCTTACAGAAGATTTAGAAAGCCATGCTGCAGATGTTCTAACTTTGGATCCATCTGTTCACAATTCTCCTTTTCCCCAGCATTGCTGTGAGTGGTGAGCTGTCATATTTCCAAAGAGATGGGAGACCATTGCCCCAAAGCCTATTAAATGAAATAAAGAGAGACACTGGAATAATACAATGTAATCCTCGCCAGCAACTTTTTTTTTCCTGGAGATCCTAAAAGAAGTAATATTTTCTGACACAAATATTACATTCTGCCAGATCCCAAAAGAAATGCCAAGAGTCTACATATTTTTGAGTAAATATAAATAGTAACAGCTTTACAGGGAACGGAAACAACTTCTTGATGCTTATGTTTCCATTGATTCGCAAACTATATCTTGCACTTACCATTTAATTTGGACAACAAATTATACTGTTCCTTTGCAGTTTTCATGCTACTCCTTTTCCCTGAAATAGAAGAGGACAATACAAAGGGCTCCCATCCTAATTCCATCTGTAAGCACAACTCCAAACATTAATGTAATTGCGTATTTTCATGTCATTGAGGCTTATATAAGGTGTATCTCAATGCTAACATGTTAGGAAGAGTAGCCCTCTGCCCCAACCCTGCAAAAAAAAAGATTCTAGTTGGAAATTCATATCGTTTTGAATAGTTCACGACACTGGAAAAATATGTTACACTTTCATAGGAAATTGCTGTGCACTCTACCAAACTCTTGACTTCCTAATAATTTGCACTGCTTTTATTAATTTATTTATTTGTCTCGGAAGTTAAGAAGGAAGCATGCATAACACTGTCTTTGGAATGTTTTATCTTTTATTTAATATGTATACTTATTAAAAGTATTTGCTTATTCAAACTTGTAAAATAATTCTGGATATTTAATGATTCACAACCCAAATACTTCCATCACGCATACTGAGAGGCAGCATGGTGTGGTGGTGCAGAGTGTGGACTCTGGACTCAAACTGCCTGGAGTCAAGTGCTAGTTCTACCACTTACTGATCTTGTGACCTTGGGCAAGTCTTGTCACCTCTTTTTGTCTCAGTTTCTTTTACTGTAAAATGGGGATATAGTAGTACCTATCTTGCAGGGTTGTGGTAGCAAGGGAACATATGCAAAGTACTTAGTGTGCCTGACTCGTGATAAGCACTACTCAGGTGTTAGCTACAAATAGGAAGGGCCTCACAGCAAAAAATGCATAGTTCACAATCTTCCTTCCCTACTTCCTTCATTTCACAATGTTGTCTAGGTGAAGCAACTTCCAGATTGGCCAGAAAGGAATGTTTCCCTCCACTCCACTCTCACTTTTTTGTCCTCTTTATTCTTTAAGGCAAAGGCCAACTTTGTTAAATCATTGTTTTCCTATTCTGAATGCTGTCAACATATTGACACTCAATGAATATTTATCCATCTGAATAAAAAGGACAACCTCATATTGGTTTCATAATTTCCCAGAAAGTGACTCAAGGTTTGACTCAAACTTTATGTACTTTCAGAAATTAAAAGTAAAATTTTCCTTTCAAATCAAATAGGAAGTAGTTAGCAGTATCTTGCAGAAATGTTCTAATCATGGTCTTCTTCTATGTACTAAACACATTTTACATGTGTAATGAGATTTGTGTATTAGTGACATCTGCTACTGCTTAATCAGCTCCTAAGAATAATAACAAATAATCACAGAAAATGGATTTAGGAAGTCTGTGTTTTAATTAAATCTGTTTACCTCAAGTTGCATTACATTTTTTCCATCCCCTGGGTGTAGGTTCCACTCTATCTCTTGGTACAGTTTTTAATCCCTACCCAGGGCAGACATTTATCTTTATTTTACATTGCCTCTTCTAAGCCTAAGGCCATTAACTCAGAGAGTCTAATTTTTACTCATAACCCAACTTATCTTTATCATGTTACTGAGACAGTTGAGTTTCTAGAGTTCAGAAGGGAATTTTTCTCAGGGTTGTGGCCAGTTAACTCAGATAGTTGGAACTTACTAATTAGGTCAGGCTGTGAGTTTGATTCTTTTAAGGGCCAGTTAGCTTTCTGCTTTTCCACTAAGATAGGTCTGACTGAGATGTGTACTCTTGACCAAAAGGGAGATTCATTGAGAAGTTGTGGATTCTTAAGCAGAAAGCCATCTCCATTACTGAAAAAAAGAAAACGAAAATTCAGATGCACAGCTGACAAGTTCTGCATCAGTAGAGCCATGTTTGTTCATGCGATATGAATGCTTCAGACCTCGCCAGCCAGTGGTTACAAATGCGGTCATGTGAACTGTAATAATGCCAGTATCACTGTCTTAGTATTTCCACTTGCATATTTCAGAATTCCTTGATTGTGTCCCTCAGAGTATCACTCAGTTACATAGGAGGATCCCTGGAGGTGTCTCACAGTGCTCACAAACAGTATTTTTTTTTTTTTTTGAGAAAGATTAGCCCTGAGCTAACATCTGCTGCCAATCCTCCTCTTTTTGCTGAGGAAGACTGGCCCTGAGCTAACATCCGTGCCCATCTTCCTCTACTTTATACGTGGGACGCCTACCACAGCATGGCTTGCCAAGCGGTGCCATGTCCACACCCGGGATGCAAACCGGCGAACCCGGGCCGCCGAAGCAGAACGTGCAAACTTAACCGCTGCACCACCAGGCCATCCCCTAGTATTTTTATATTCATCATTTCAGGCCTTTTGTTGGTGTATGTTCCCCAAGAAGACATTTGAAAATATCACTCTATTGCTGCCATGCCATATTGTGGGACCATGATTCCTTGCTTAGGGTAATCTCTTCTTGTGCTCTCCAAAGTAGCAAACCTTCTGAGGAGTCAAATAACACTTAGAATCTTTTCAGATCTCACTGTGTCAGTGCCACTCTGGGTAAAATGGGGAGAGTGTTACTTTTCCCATGATCCAAAGTACTTTTTCACCTGGATGCTGAAGCAGTATTGCTTGTGTCCCTATCTTTCCCTATTACTATTTAAAAATAGCTCCTTTGGCTTCCACCTTAAGTCTTGCTCTCCCTGGGGCTCAGATCTTAATTCTTGAGACTGGGTGAGGCACCAGACACCATTTTGGCCTTTCCATTTCCTTTTATTTCCTCAGGAACCTGTGCAAAAAGCATGGACAAAACCCTTCATCTTCCTTTAGCCCCCAAGCAAATTAACTCTACTGCTTCGCCATGGTCATCTTTACTTGCCTGAACTCTAGCAGTCGACATAATAAGGCTCAAGCTGAGACCTTCTTCAAGAATCTGTATGAAGACTCTGCTCTTCTGAGCCAGGCCAACTTAAAGTAAGATATACTCTATGGTAGGATTTCAAAGGCGCAAGGAAGATACTGATACCCACTTGTGGTCCACACATGCATCCCAGTCTTCGCTCAACTGTTGGCTAGATACCTGGACTTTACTTCCAGAGATGTCTCTTTTCGCTTCACTCATTTGATCTTCACACAGAAGTCTTCCTGGAAGAGGGAACTTGCCATACTGTTATCAGGCATATACAGCTGAGTGAAAACAAAGGAGCTCAGCATGTTTTGACAGGAAAAGACCAGGAGTGGGTCAAGCCCCGAGAGGGAAGATGGAGTGTTGACTCCAGAGGGAAGAAAAAAGGTGAAAGACTGTCAGGCTGTGAGTATGAAGATAAATCTATTAACTTCCCAGTGCTTTCTGAGGACTCCACCCTTGATGAAGTACGCTGCCTGTTAATCAAATCTCAAACACTGCAATCTCCATTTTACTCTGTTGAGAGAAACAGTTTTTCTTTTCCAAGTGTTATTTTGATGCCCTGTGAAAACAAGGACATCATTTTGTCCCTCTTGTTTATGGGCATTTTACCCATTCTTTCTTCTCTTTCCTCTTATCATCTTCTCTTGCAATTACAAAACCAACAACAACAAAAGAAAATAAAGCAAAGACCCCACCATAAACCTATCCTCCATGAAATCAAACAAGAGCAGCAGAAATAGAAAGGAAAAAATACAGTCCAGAGGTAAGCTGCCTAGTTTTCATTAGCAGGTACTTCTTAGCGCCCCACACTTATTTCCTTTCAGGCTTGACTTAAGTAGGCTGCTTTTTATTTTCACGGCTGATCTATGACATCATAGAAGTTAGCTCCTCATAATTCACTTGAGCCAGAGAATCCATCAACCCTACACCAGGTCAGTCTTAAACCCTACAAAGATGTTCTTATCCAGAAAAATGTTAGTAGTAGAATGTTTTACCTCTAAAGTGACCCACAGCGTGGACCCTTAGACTGTTCTGGGGTATCACAGTACTCAGAAGGCTGAGACACTTTTGTACCATACACTCACTGAGATACGGGTGCTAATCATTAATAGGGATGTGGCCAAGTAAATATCAATGCACACAGCTCACCTTCAGAAGCCATTAAGATTCAGCTTCAAGGGGCCGGCCTAGTGGCACAGCGGTTAAGTTCGCATGTTCCGTGTCGGCAGCCTGGGTTCACCGGTTCAGATCCCAGGTGCGGACATGGCACCACTTGGCAAGCCATGCTGTGGTAGGCGTCCCCCATATAAAGTAGAGGAAGATGGGCACGGATGTTAGCTAATCTTCCTTAAAAAAAAAAGATTCAGCTTCACCTTGAGGGTCAGGTCTAAAGTGAAGAAGTGCTGGCAGAAATCTTTGATCCCTGTTTGCTTTGAAAGTGCTGGCCTAGAATTGGTGGGTGGATAAAAACAGGAGTTACCCAAGTAGCCATACATGCTGAGGGGCATGTGGCCTCTTAATAAAGTCATAGCTGGTAGTTATCAAATCCAAATGGACTTGAGATTCCCACCAGCACAGAGAAATCAATATTTATCAACAGGAAGAGTGATATTCATTACTGCCATTTGAAGGTCATGCATATAAAGCATATATGAGTAATGCTAAAGCTCAGAGCTATTTCCTCTCACAATTTGGTAGATAGAGTGCCTCTGCTTCATTTTGCCGCTGCACAACAGCCTGGCTTCTCCCTGAGCTAATGCGTAATTCCCTCTTCTTTCTTGACCTGTGCCTCAATATATTTCTTAAAAATAGTAATGCTATGCAGAAATAAGCAGAAGGGAAGCTTTGGGGACAATGCAGGGTTTTGCATTAGAAGAGGGAAAGGATTCACAAATGCCAAATGCATAGCACCGAGCCAGGTACAAAGCCAACAGAAGATCTCAGTGTTAGAGTAGAAAACAAGCTGACTGAGGAGTAGCACTTCAGTGTTCCTGTGATTGACACACAGATGTGGGCAATAGAGACAGCTGGAGGCACTTGGCTTGGATCCCTCTTGCTCAGCACTACCATTATACATAAAGTTGCTCTGACTCTCACTGACCTGTCATATCTGCTTTGGTGCTCTACTACTAAAAAGAAAAAGGTAGGATTTGAGATCCAGGGTTACTCTATTAAGATGATAAAGTACTTAAAATATCTTTTATGACTGGGAAGAAAATTTAAAAGAAGCAGAATTGTTTTTTTTAAAAAAAGCCACACAGTATGCAGTGTCTTAGGGAACTTGACAACAGGCCTCATCCCCAGGCTGCCAGGTAAGTAGGAGTATAGGCCTGCATTCAAGAGAAATAGCCAGGTGTGTCAGTAATGCAGAGGGCTTAGTTTGGCTTTCAGGATGCGCTTCCTAGGAAGAGAATCAGTAGATGATAGGAAGGCTCCCACACTCAGGATGTGGCCTCCTTCATTCTGAAAGAGGTAAGATTCTCCTCTCACTGAAATGATCTAGATAGAACTCATTGATCCAGTCAATGAATGTTAATTTAATGCCAACTCTGTTCCAGGCACTATTCTAGGTGTCGGGGGCTAAAGAAAATAAAGAGCTTGCTTTCATGGAGGTAATGTTCTAATGGTAGAGGGAGCAAGACAAAAATAAGCAAATACACAAAAAGATAAATATATATATTGTCAGATGGTGATAATTGTTAAGAATAAAAATGAAGCAGGGTAAGGTAAAAGAAAGTAAGAGTGATGGCTACAATTTTAAATAGGGTAGTCAGGGAAGGCCTCTCTGAGAAGGTAACATTTGATTTTTTAACAGTCCACATTTATAGAACACCTACTATATGCCAGCCACATGCATTAACTCATTCCATCCTCATTGAAATCCTGTGAGATAGGACCATTATTATTCTTGTTTTACAAAGGGGGAAATTGGGTCCAAGAGAAGTCAAATAACTTGCCCAAGGAAACACAGCTAGGAGGAGACAGAGCTGGGGTTTGAACTCAAGTAGTCTGGCACCAAATTACATGCTTGCAATCACTATGATAGGTAGCATTTTGGACGGTTCATAAAAGCAGAAGGATGTGCATACTGTCTCAAGCCTGCAAGGCACCAAAAGGACTATGCAGAAAGAAGCAGACTAAGGGAGGTACCTGACAGAGAGCGCGCAGAAAGAGAAGGGGGAATAAAATGACTAATATTGGAGTATTTTCTATGAGTAAACTATTTTTACGCATATAGTTTCATTTATTCCTTCCAACAAAACTATAAAGCAATCATAAGTATACTTACATTGCAGATGAGAAAATTGAGGTCCAGAGTGGCTAAGCAAATTGCCCAAGGTCTCACAACTACAAAAGACAAGATTATAAATTTGGGTCAGTCTATCACCAAAATCCATGCTGTTTCTAATATACCATGGAGACATCCAGAGAGAAGAAAAAGAAAGACGAGGAAATCCAAGGCAAAATACACAAAGACAAAGTGAGAAAGAGAGACAGCAAAATAACGACTTAACAGGTTTAGAGGGCCAGAGGACTGCCAGTGGCTTAAGGAAATTTTAATGGCCTCTTCATCCTAAGCCTCTCCTTCAACACCGAGTTGGGTAGATTCTTGAGAGTTTCTATGATTTGAGTATTTCAAGAATTGGCATGTCTAGTTTCTCACCAAGACCTGGAATTTATATGTGAAATAGCCCTTAAGCACTGCATCATCTCCTGTAACTGCTACTGTTGTTAAGTCAGATGCTCCAGGAAAACAAGGCAAGTAAACTTAGTAAAGACATGAAGGAAAATTTAAGACTCATGGGGTATTTGAGGACTAGCATGTAGTCGTAGTTATTTTTTTTCTTCAGAAGCACATTTTAAAGCTGTCAGCTTTAATGAAATAACTTTAAATATGCCTTGCCTGCCAACCTTTCCCTTTCTAATAGTACAGTAGTAACACTGTGGGAATGTCAGAATAATAGGCTGATAGGCAGTGTTAGCAAAGAAAGCCAAATGGAGCACTGCCTGTCTCATGTCATAGTGTTTGTGTGGTGTGGAGAAGCCAGGATGTGGTAAGATCGCTTGTGGGATGGGGCTGACTCACCCATTCATTATTCTGGACAAGCAGCAAGTTCTGCCTCTCACCCCATGCCTGCTCTGTCTTACCTTGCCTTTCACTTCCCTCCCCTTCTCTTCCCACACACAGTCAAAAGCTTTGATTTTTGCTGAATATTAGACAAACAAACAAACAAAGTGACTAAGAGACTTGCCTGTTCTATCTTTAACAGAGCCTTAGGTGGCTCCCCACAAAGGGAAGCTGAGGGACGCCTAGTGTGGGAAACTAGCCAGCTACATTATTTGTATTCTTCAGGCAACTCTTTTAAGCCTCCATTTTTTTGTTTTTTTAGCTGTAAAATACTATTTCAGTGGCTATTGCTTTCTCAAAACTTTCCAGGATTCATAACACATCCTTGAGAACTAGGTGTTTGTGAATACACTAGATGCTGGGAAAATTGGTGTCTTAAAAGGAAAATGTAGTCCTTTTTAGGATATACTGAGGGGACCAGAGAAACCGTTGAAGTTGACCGTTGGCTCTGTAGAGCCAGGCAATGGGCTTATAACCTATTGTCTGTTGAAAATGACAATGGAACTAGAAGTTAAATATAAACAAATTATGAACAAAGTTGATTTTGAGGAGATTTTGGCAAGTACGTAGGCTTTGAGGACCTCGAAATTCTATTCTGGTCTGTATTTTCCAATTTTGCTATAAGAAACTAAGGTAGACCATTTCTATGACATATCCTCTTACCCGGGGCCCATCTGTAAAATGGGTGTGGTGCCATTTTAACCATAAATCTTATGAGCCAATATCTTCCAGGAATTTTAATCTCAATTTATAAACAAAGTACAGAAGAATTGAGTTGACTTTTAATGGACTGACATGGTATGGTTGCAAATCTGGATATTGTTGTCTCTGTACCACTTTCCCATATTACAACTCCACCCTCAGCCCTGGCCATCTATACAGTTGGTATGAAAAAGCCTAGTCTCCTATCAATGTCTATACTTGGCAAATAGCTAATTGAAGCACAGTTTCTATTGCTTTAGGCTGAATTTATGCCAGGGTCCCTTTCCAAGACATCACTCACCACCTGCTGTCAGCAAGGGAAAGGAAATGTGGCAAAGCAATAAGGAAAAGGAAAGGTTGTAGGGACGTCAGGAGAAAAATGTGATTATGGAACATGTTCCATAAATTAAGCAATCTATGGAGAGTAATTTGCATGGTGAAGATCTTCAGAGTGTCATGTCAGCTTCACAATCTGAGAGCTCTCATCCTATCTTGGTTTATAGTGATTCACATGGGAATGAGGGGGAGGGGAGCCAGTATGGATGGATGCCAGACAAAAGGAAAACAAAACAAAGTGATTTGTTTACAGAAGTCTCATAGAAATAAAACCATTGCCAACTCTACAACTGAAACATGTATATTCTTAATGGCAGCAACCCAGAAAGAGCCTGGCACCTAAGTCTAGTATGAAACTCCAGAGGGCAGGTCACTTGGAAATAGTGGGACAGGAAGAAGGGCCCAAGAAATGGGTACCTGCATGTAGTCATCTCTCTCATTGTGCTTCTTGGCCACAGTTTTTAAGTAGCTTTGTTTCTGCCTTTAGCTATGAGCTACTCAGCCAGGGGTCCCTGGCTTCTATGTTCTTTCCTAGTCAGAATTGGAAAACTGGACCTTAGTGCCTATTTATTGATAAACTGGAAGATATCCATGCCTTTTGATTGTGGTAAAAACTTCAACAACTTAAGTTCCCTATTTCCCAAACTGGCATAAACTAGGTTTCTAAACAAGGTACAGATACCACCTGTGGGACATACTCCAGGTTGACCATCTGTCTATCACCACTCCCTCTCTTGAACCTCAAAATGTTTTCATCCATTCACTTGTCCTAAAAAGTCTGCAGAGCACTAACTCTATGGTAGACACTGTACGAGGCATTGAAAATACGAAGTGAATAAGATGTAGTCATTCTCAATCTAGTAGCAGAGATAAATGTTGAAATTATATAAATTGTTGAAATATTATGAGTTAAGAGTTAAAAGAGGCATGTAAAAAATTACACCTGAGAGATTGGAGAATCTTCCACAGAGAAGATAATGTCTATGAAGGTTAAAGGCAGAGACATGGCATAAAAATATTCTAGACAGAGGGGAACAACAAGTGAAAAGGCATAAAAGTTTTTGACCTGTTTAAAGAGCCACAAGTAACCCAGTACAATGGGAGAACATATGGTATGAGTGGAGAAATGCTAGTTATTGAAGCCAAAGAGATAAGCTGTAGCAAGCTCATGTAGAGCCTCCTATGATTAGATTAAAAACAAAAATTGACTTCACTCTGAAGTAATAGTCCCTCTGCAAATATTAAGCAGAAAAAAATATATTCAGATTTATATTTTAGGGATCCGCTTTTGTGGTATTGTCTGCAAGGTGAATTAGATGGCAATATTGAAAGTAGGGAGACTGGTTAAGAAGCTGTTGCAGTGACTCTCATCCAAACTGCTGAAGGGTAGATCTGGACTAGTACGTAGGGTTTGTTCGTGTGTGTGTAGGGGGGTGTAGTTAGCAAAATGTGGTGGAAGAGGAGTGAAGGGCTTGGTTTCAGAGACAGTTAGGAATAGAAACAACAAGACTTGGTAACTGATTGTGTGTGTGGCATGAAGGAGAGGAAGGACTAGAGGCTGATAACAAGGTTTCTGATTTTGACTAATCGGTGAATGGTAGTGCTGGAAAAGTATATGCCTTCCCAAGCTGTCTACTCTCTCTATTTGCCTTTCCCTTTTTTCAGTATTGGCTGCCCTTCCTCTCTTATCTCAGACAATCTCTTGACAAGAAGTTTGCAAAGAGGTTTGAGAAACCTAAAACACAGCACAGTAAGGACATCTAAAAACCCACGCAATCTGAGAATTTGTGGCTTGAAGAGTGACAAAAGTAATGTTTGCAAGGATAAGAAAGAATTTTTAGAGGAGATTTTTATTTATTTATTTATTTATTTTAAAGATTGGCACCTGGGCTAACAACTGTTGCTAATCTTTTTTTTTTTTTTTCTTTTTCTGCTTTATCTCCCCAAACGCCCCCTGTACACAGTTGTATATCTTAGTTGCATGTCCTTCTAGCTGTGGGATGTAGAGGAGATTTTTAAACCTTTGATTTCCATCTCTGCAGAAGAGTAAATGAGGAAGTGGGATAAAATCATAGTAAAGAACATTTCAGTGGGATATAAGGAAAATGGTTTTTAACTATGGTAGGGAAACAGACTAAAATGAAACAGCTGGATGGAAACTATGTAAATCTTTAAGGGTAGATACAATAATCCTGAGACCTAAATAATTTCAACACCAGCCTGAAGACAGGGGCTTGGATTAGAGGATCTCCCTGAGCATCCGTTCTGCAAATGTCCTTCTATTCTGCCCACATATCCCCAGAGGAACTATTGTCCCATTGATCTGGCTGAGTAGATACCTTGAGGTAAAGGGCGCAGCAAACAATTGAAATTATCTAACCCTGATGGCTCTAGAGATGGAGATAGGGAACAGAGAGAGAGAGATGATTGCTTACTTCGATTTTGAAAGTATTTTTTTTAACTGGAATCTTTAAGACCAGCTCCTGTTGGGGGAAAAAATGCACCTAAGAGCCAGAACTTAGAACATACTAGCTATCCACGATAAAGGAGAGGATGGAAGGGAGTGGTAGAGATAGAGAGATGCAAAGCAATGAATCAAACACTTCACTAAGCCAGAAACCAGAGCAGTACACTCCCTCAAGGCTAAAGCTGTAGATTTATGAGGAAAGTAGCTTAGATTTGAAGCCCATGGACTGTGAAAGGCAAGAGCATTCTCCACACTCTGACACACAGGCAGGGAACGTTCAAACACATTCCTACACAAACAGTACACGTATATAAACTATGGTTCTGGCAGAAAATATGAATAGTTTATTTTAATGATTAAAGACGAGCGAGATCCCCAGTGGAGAATTATGCCAAGAATACGAGAAGACCAGAGGACTTCCAGCTAAATAAAACAGCATGTTACCAAAGGTATATATCTCTGAGCAATGGGTCATCTTTTTCCCTTTCTTCTTAAGACTTCATTTACATTTGAATCACTAATTCCATTGCAGTGGATTATGTCATTCTGAATTATTTGGTATCTTCTACCATACCATTATTTGTGGGTGAATCTGGCAGACCGATATATAAAATCTCATTTGTCAATTTGTCTTGGATTTTCTTACCATAGAAAGTTTTACAGACTTTGTTAAATATTACGTTAATGATGCATTAGAAATTTCATACATTTTTCCCAAGGAATTTTTGCTAAATGTCTATAGCCTATGGCACTTATCCAGGGATTTGTGGAGAGTTTTCTTCAAAGGAAGATAAAGCCCTGAAAAAGAAAAAAATCCAGAAAGTTGCTTTCATGGAGTCACTTCTCTTTAGTACTTTCACTCATTTATTAGGTTTTACAAAGGATACCCACTGGTACCTGGCCCCAGGGCATATTAACATGATTTAAATAGGAGAAGACAATAAAACTGTCAAAACTGTGCATGTGGGTGTGTGTGGGGTGTGTGTGCGTGTATGTATGTGTGTGTGAGAGAGAGAGTCAAAGACAGAGACAGACACACAGAGAAACAGAGAGACGGAAATAAAAACAACAGCCATAAACACGGCAGTTGCCACATCGTTTGATGTTATTGCTGCCTGCTCAGAAAGAAGTCTTGCTCAAGATGAATCACGAGTGGTTATATCCCCCTTCTTTCCTCAAGCAGTATCCCCATCACCCTAACTTTAATTCTGTAACATTTTCCTCCTCTCCTAGATGTGCCATATAGAATAGATTTATTAGAAAGAAATTCAGATATGTGAATTATCTCTCAATAAAGCTATAATTTAAAAAAAGAAAATCAGAAAGACAGTTAAAATACTTTTACTTTAGCATTCTTATTAGAATCTTATGACACCTTTTGAGGTAACTCAAAGCACCCCTGGTGCAGGTGATTGACAATGGGGGAGTGTCATAAAACCCATGTTAGACAGTCCTCTCGTAGTGTGTGGCTGATATGTATTTGTAACAACATTTTAGGCATCCTGAAGTTTAATGTATTTAAAAGACTGATGTTTATTTTGCACCTTCAGGGAAGCAAAGAGGAAATTTTTGGTTATCACCTTTTAAAACTCTTTAACTCTTCCCCTACACATCAGTCCAGGAAATATCTACTGAACAAATGTCAATTAAGGCCAATTTTAATTGCAGCAATTCATTGAATTTATACTTTCCATTACTGCGTTGCATGGAATGCTGGCTTTAAAAAAGAAGTTATCTGAATGTGAGAGTGGTTACAACCTTTGTTAAATGCATGAAATAATTGGCATTGCACCCAGCCCACTCTCAACACAGAGCCTGATCTCTGGACTATGCCATTCACCCCAGAGCTACACTGGCAGTATTTTCATTTTTTATGAAGAGTCAAATCTCACACCATTTCAAGTAAGTAATTGTGTATATACTTTTTATAAATAGTAATTTATTGCTGAATGGTTTGCTGTTATTTGATTGCTATCCTAAATTTCCACAAATTGAATTTATATGCTCTGCCTACATAAGAAGTATTCATGCCTCTATTTTTAGATAAAGTAATTCATCATAAAAGTATGGATAATTAAAAATTACTATACATTTGATTAATGACTTATACTTTTCATTTTCTATTATCTCTTTGTTCCTCACAAGAAACCAGTGGGGAAAGTCATGAAGCCCATTGAGTTTAAATGCTATAGGTCACATATTTAACAGTATAGCTAAATCTGGAACTCTGGTTTCATGATTTGCAGTCCTATACTCTGTGGTATGCAGTAAGGCTGTCACAAATATTTGAGTTCTCTTTGCAGCCGTTTGGTAGGATTGTACTTTCCTACCCAGCTGAAATTAGGTGTGGCCATATGATTTGTTTTGGACGTTGAAATATGAACAGAAGTGACATGTATCATTTCTTGGTGGGAACATTTAATTGCCAGTGCTCAGCTTCAGCCTTTCAATTATCATTCTTTGGTGATTATGGAGGCAGGTTTCAAGATGGATCCTCCTTCAGCCTTGGTCCTTGAGTGATTACCATGGACAGAGGTCCCCCTAACCTACATTGCACGTGAAACCTAAATAAGAAAGAAACTTTTGTTGTTTTAAGACAATGAGAGTTAGATGATTGTTTGTTGTTGTGGCAAAACCTAGCCTATCCTGACTTACAGATACGCTCTTTCCGTAGGAATAACCAGTATATTCTCATTTAAGTATGTCTTCCTCATAGCCTTAGATCTGTAGAACCTTGCTTCTCTGGGGCCAGCACTATGTTTGCATAGCTACACATTAGCAACACTTTATGACCACTCTCAGATTAAAGCATTTTGGATTTTGTAGGTGTGCTGAAAGGAGAGCCAGTGTCCTGTTCTCTTTAAGTGTAGCAATGATAGATTAATCACAGAGTGAGAGCTTAAAGGAATTTCATGTGTCCAGCAATTCTGCCCCCCACTTTTAAGCAGGTGAGCACGTTCTCCTCCTCCACAATACATGTTTTGCATTAGAAAGGAAGATATTTCAACTGAAAGGGGAAGACTATGAATAGAAGTAGAGAAGAAGAACATGGCAGTGATCGCAATGCCACACATTTGGAAACTGCCTTGCCCTGTTGAGCTTAAGTGCACTTCAGGTGTCACCTATAAAAGAGGAAAAGGGAAGAGAATGTGAAGGAATTGGGGCGGGAAGATAGTTATTTTTTTTTTTAAGATTTTATTTTTTTTCCTTTTTCTCCCCAAAGCCCCCCGGTACATAGTTGTATATTCTTCGTTGTGGTTCCTTCTAGTTGTGGCATGTGGGACACCGCTTCAGCGTGGTTTGATGAGCAGTGCCATGTCCACACCCAGGATTCAAACCAACGAAACACTGGACCGCCTGCAGTGGAGCATGTGAACTTAACCACTCGGCCACGGGGCCAGCCCCCCAGGAGGATAGTTATTTTTAACACCACTTTAGAACCAAAAATTATCCTCTATCAAGATAGGAGTAGATTTCTCTGAATGTAATGGATCATTTTTGAGAGTGCAAATGTTAGATGTTAAATGTTGTAACCACAGCAATAAAAAAACTTAATAATCAACTTCTTGCAGTTGTAATTCAAGCTTAAATGTGGCTTTCCCCTCCCCATGTTCAAAATCCCATTCTCTTTCCTTAATTGATCTTACCAAATCACTCAAGCAAGAGCCTATAGAATCTTAGAATCAGAACCTTTATAAATGGAAGGAGCCTTAGAAATTATGTGGTTCAACTAGTCTTTTGCAGATAAGGAAACTGAGACCCAGAAAGAAGAAGAGACTTGGCTCAGTTCATATACAACTATGTACATTTCCTGGATATACACATATGAACTCAGGGTTCATATCTATTTAATAAAATCTTCAGTATCTCATAGCCAAGTTTCTAACTACTCTGTAAGTCATTTTGGTAGCCTGAAACATAAATTACATCCTCTGTATATTGATAAATCATCAGGATGATGATGATAAATCATTCAAATTAGTTATGATAAAGGAGGTTGGGCTGCTGTAACAAAGAAACCTAAGTACCCATTGTTTCAAATAAGATTGAATTTTTTTCCCTTCACATGTTCATCTAAATGTAAGTAGTCCAGGGGCCAGCCCGGTGGAACAGCGGTTAAGTGCGCACGTTCCGGGGGACGTGGCACCGCTTGTCATGCCATACTGTGGTAGGCGTCCCACATATAAAGCAGAGGAAGATTGGCACGGATGTTAGCTCAGGGCCAGGCTTCCTCAGCAAAAAGAGGAGGACTGGCAGTAGTTAGCTCAGGGATAATCTTCCTCAAAAAAACAAAAAAAAAAACCCCAAAAACAACAAAATAAATAAATAAATGTAAGTAGTCCAGGGCCGATATGGTGGATCCATGTTGTGAAGGATTCAGTCTCCTTCTCTTTTGTGACTTCACTGTCCCCTGTTGCCCTCATCCACAGGATCAAAGATGATAATCTCATACTATGGTTATAATGTGTAATAATTACTTCATATGTTACTCCTTGATAATAATTTATTTGTACTTGACTTATTCTTGAAGAACATTGCCTTAATTTAAATGGAATGTTGCCTAGAATAATTAACACACTAAGCTCATCAGATTTTTCTCTTGAAAGGAGAGTACTAAGTGGGGAGATAATAAGACCTGTCTACTAATGCTTGGTAATTTGACAGTAGGGTAAGGAAGACTTGGGGGAGGCTCACAAGAACTAGCCCACAGATAACCACCTACTCTACTTATGTGTAGGATTAAACCCTTGCTTTTCCTCAAATTTTCTCTCTTCTACTAAGGAAGAAATTATCAAAGCCTTTCTTAATGATCAGTCCCTAGATTAGACTTCAAAGGCATATTTTTAAAATTTTCTCTCCATCCCTAGAAATGAAGTCATCCCGAGTATTTCTATTTTCACTTTTTCTTTGGAGTAAGAACACTCAGTCTGCATGCCTGATGATATAATAGGTCATAAGAGCATTTAGTGACATTAATCTTTCCTTGACATGCCCAATGTTTATCAGGGTCTGGATTTTCCCCTACTCTGGAAGCACTAACACCTAGAAACAGACAGAAAATAATTTACAAGAAACTTTAGCTTCAGGAAAAAAGGAAATACACCACAAGGATAAGTGAGTATATCAAATCCAATGAATCAAAGAATTCTTAGAAGTGTGTTTGTTCTCCAAGTAAAAATACAGACTTAGCGAATGTTTAGGAAAGCTTAAATCTGTATTATGGCCAGGAAGATAGTTTGTGGATGGAAATTAATTGCTTTTTGTTCCTAGATCTTTCTGAGGTTGATATAGTGTCTTAAGTACGGGTGTATCTTCTTTTAAGTAAACCTAACATTTGAAAATCCTGACTGACATAAAAAAATAAAAATTATTTCTTAGCTCTATAAAAGGATTCAAGAAAAGATTTCTTTATATACCATGGTCCTCTAGTTCAAGAGTTAGCAAACTATGACCCAAGGACCAAACCTGACAAGCCCCTATTTTTGTAAATAAAGTTTTCTTAGAACACAGTCATGCCCGTTCATTTAGTTTATGGATGGTTTATAGCTGTTTTTCACATTACATTGGTAAATTTGTTGCAACATAAACTATGACTGGCAAAGCATCAATTATTTACTATCTGGCCTTCTACATAAAAGTTTGCTAATCCCTCCTCTAGTGCGTTAAAATGTTATTCAGATTGAATTAATGTGATTTATTTGGGAGAATTAAACATATTTTGATAGGGCTGGAGAAAAGTGCACATGAACAGAAGTGACAGAGATGAAGCTAGTGGAGTGGATAGAGGTAATGAAGAGCTTTGTGTTCTCAGCCAAAGAGTTTAAACTTTATCCTGAAAGTAATGGGAAACCCTGGAAGGTTTTTAATTTAGTGGACTGACATGATCCACTTTGATGTCAATGTGGCAGATGAATTGGAAGGAAATAAATTAGGAAATTATTGTTAGCCAGGCAAGAAATGATGACTATATGAATTTAGGTGGTAAAGAATGAAGTAGGAATGAAGTTGAAGGAAACAGATGCTAATGTTACTAACAAAACAGAAGCAACGTGATTTTGTGAATGGGTGAATGAATGCTAGTAGTAAGGAAAAGGGAGGAATATGGGACGACTTACTGATTTCTAACTTAGAAAACCACACACATGGTGGTGCCACAGGACAGGGAGGAAAATTTCAGGGAAATAAGATGAGTTTGATTTTGTACATATTGAACATGATATGCTTGTGAAACATCCAGGTGGCAATATTCTTTAAGCAAGTTGAAACATGAGTCTGGAACACAATTAAGAGTTCTGAGATATAGACTTGGAAGTCATCAGATAGAACTGGAAATTTAGGCCATGGTTTGGAACAAATCATTCAAAAGAACTCTATAGAGTAAGAACAGCAGGAGGCCAAGGATGAGTACCAGGGGTAACACCAGTGCTTCAACAATTGCAGAGGAAGTCTATGAAGAAGAATCGGAAGACCGTGAAGGACATTGAAAAGGAGCTGCCAATGAATAAGAGGAAAAACATAAGGGAGTATCATGAAAGGCAAGAGAAAATGCAATTTTAAGATGGAAATCCAAATACCTAAGAGAAATAAAATAATAAAGTAATATCATGGCAGAAGATTATTCACTGGGTTTGTAAATATGGAAGTCATTGGTGACCTTACTGAAAGCAGTAACTGGGAAGGATGGAAAAGGAAACAGTGAATACAAGCTAGTCTTTCAAGCAATTTTTCTGTAAAAGACTGGAGAAGGCAATCGCTACAGGAATTCTTAAATCAAGAGAGCGTTTCTTAAGAATGGGAAAGAGTTGAGTGTGTTTATTATGCTGAGGGGAAGGTGTCTACAGAGAAGAGGGAGAAGATACAGGAAAAGCCCACTGGAGCTCCAGGCTACCAGGCCAAGCAAGATCTGTACATGATAGTCCCATCCTCTAGTCTCTTAGGACACTAATCAGTCAGCCTAATCCAAAAACAGCTGACATTTAAACTTCGGATGATAATCACGTCTGAGAAAATGATTCATAGCTCAATGACAATTGCTTTCTCAGAGTGGGATCACCTAAGAGGAACATATTTTAATTTCTTTTTCCATTAGGCTGGTATCACTGGAAGGTTCAGAGGGAGGCTAGATAGCAAGAGAGTATGTAGAGTGTTGAATGGTCCCTTTGCTGTCTGTGATGGTACTTGAATGCACAATCAGCTCTATGTTAATGCTGTGTTTAGAGAAGTAAAACAGTATTGTTAAGAATACTTGGGAGAAGCCTGAGCTCATTCTTCTCTGTGGCAGATGGTACAGGTTTGTGAGACTGCAGCAGTGCATATTGCTTGATGTGGTGGGAAAAAGAAGCATTCTATACAACATGCTAATAGGTGCAATTTATTTAAACATCCCCTGACTCTTACAGACATTAACCACATCACCCATTGGTGCAAAGTTAGAATTGAAGATACAGAATTAGATGAGGAATCAGTCTAGCATTACTAAGCCTTCTGAATATATATGCCAAACTTCCAATAAGTCAATAGGTCAGCAGTATACAATGTGCTCATGCTCTACACACAGATTTCAGTAGAAATCACCTTGGAGGTATTCAGCAGGCTTAGCCCAGTCATCTCATTTGAAGAACTTATTTCTGTTAGGTCGCTGAGACATAGTTATGGGATAGAACTCTTAGGTGCAACACCTACATATGCTTACTACCTTTTCAGTGTTAGATAGACTTAATGGGGAAAACTGCAGAAATGCTCCAGAAGTAGCCAATGGCAGGAGAGTACTGCAGTGAGTAATATAAACCAGGGATATGATTAACTCTTTTAGAGAGGGCAACTACCAAAAATTCAATTTGTTCAACAAAATTTCATTAAGTGCTTTCTATGGGCAGGGCATTTCATTAATAATGGAGCTAAAGACTGAAAATCCCACCGTGTTTTTTAGATGGGCCTGTATGACATTAGTGGAAAGTTAATTCTAGAAATAATTGCCAGAAAAAAAAGGATGCCTAAGACTTACTTTGATATTCCCATTGAATGTTGCTTGGTGGAGCAATTTGTAAATGGTTGAGGCAGAGAATTTCTTCCCAGTAACCCTCAAGCCATGCCTTTGCCCTCGTGGTAAATGCTGATGGCACTAACACAGTGAAACATGATTTTTCACAATCTATGTATGTTTTGTCACCTCAACTAGGTTGTAATTGTATTGAAGACAGTCTATCTCTTCTGCTTTCCTTTTCCTCCTATTTAGTGGGCACTAGGTACATACTAGTGTGATTGATTTAATTGAATTTTTTAAAATATTAGATAATATCTCTCCTCAGCCAAAATTGGGGCAGATTTTCCAGACTATGCTAATCTGTGAGAAAGCGTGTACCCACCCTCATCCATAACCCTATATTGAAGAAATTTAAAGTGCCGCAATATAATAGTTTCCCCTCTACCGACCACCCTCCTCCAGTCCCCCCACCAAAACCCATCTCTTTTTCCATTCTGTGGTGGGACCTAGGACACAGTCAAAAATGTGGTTTCCATTGCTCTGAAGTTATGTGAGCTCTGAAAAGTTCAAGATGTTTCCAGTTGTAGGAAAATTTTCACTTTCTTTGTAGAAGGCTTACATTATAATCAACTGTAACAGCAGAAAGGCTGTAAGTGCTTTTGACCAGCTTCCATGAACATGCTTATAGATCAATAGATATATATGATTGTCTTACACTGGGGAGAGGTCCTAAAACAAACTATGTTTTTCCAGGGAGGAGTCACCTACTATCTTCAAGGATAAGTGTTATGTCAAACAGGGGTTATATAAGACATAGACTATGGCTTCTGGGCTTGTTTTGATATTTTAATATTTACATTTGAAGTTTTTCCTATAAGTAAACTTAATTATGTTTTAAATCACAATTGCTAATACCTTTTCTGAAGGAATACAGTCTGCCTCATTGGAATTGGAATATTTCCTTTTTAGTTTAGCCTTCTAGAATTCCAAATAGCAAAGACAAGGAGACAGAGAAGCCAAGAGGTCTCTGATGCAAGTGTTATTGGAGCTCAGTGTGGGGTGAGATGCTTTCAAAGCTGTTGGCCCCTTGAAAGTACACCACGAATAATTTCAAAGGGAAGAGAAGCCAAACTCTACACCCAATACTTATCAGACAAATTCATACTGTTCCTATCACTAGGGTTAACAGGGGGCAATGAAAATCTATCAGTGATTTCCAAAGTCAATGCAATGCACCCTTGCTTTAATGCCTTTCTAGAGCTGTGTGATCAATGAATGTTTGTTACATAAATGAATAAAATAAGGAGTCTGCATCGCACTCAAGGTCCATGTTATGGGACTGTTTTGTAATTGAGATCCATTTTATATTGAGGGCTTTCTGCTTCTTCAGGAATTGAATCCCACTGGATAGAAACTCCAGGTACTGTAGTATCCAGCTCTCTCCCCTCAGGAATGATGTTAGAGATGGACTTCCAGTATTTGCCAACTTTCTGACTTTTGCTTGACGTGGAAGTCTTGTAGATGAGCTTTCCACTGGGGGGAGAAGTTCTACTGGGTAGTTACATTTACACCTGGCATTCAGGAATATCAGTACTAAAATAAAGTAAATTTTCTTCCAGCTAACTTTTCATGACTGTCTTATCATACTAATGACTTTAGTTTCACTTTCATGAAAACAAAATGCAAATGCTATGGTGATTTTTCAACCCCTGAAAGAAATTCACATGAGTACGACAAAAGTTTAAATACAGCCATGGCTAAATCTTTTAAAAATATCTTAAACTTAAAAATAAAGATAACCAAACACATTTACTTTTTTTTTATTTCTCTAGGGAAACACTTGCAAACTGACCTCTACTGCGACATTCAGTAATTTGTATTTAGTTACTACCGAAATAGCAGGCTGAGAATAAATAACAATAGCAACAACTTTACTACTACTTCTACTATTTATACTACTACTATTACTGGCAAACATTATACTATGTGCCAGATACTAAGCTAATTGTTTTTATTAATTATCACCTTTATTCTTCCCAATGAATCTGTATAATAGATATTAATACCCCACATAACAGATAAAGGACTAAGCTTCAAGGAGGAACATTAATTTTCTCAAGATCACAAAAGTATGAAGACGGGGAATCCAATACTCAATTCTGACTATTAGCACCAGTCTATGATTATCTATCAGCCTATATTGCCTCAGAACATCAATAGGTTGGTAAAAATCCTGCAAAGCAAAATATTGGACACCCTTGCTAAGCCACAGATAAATGATTTGGGATGATTGTAGTGTCGTGGCAGACCATTACATTGATAGCTAAGAGATCAAGAAAGTCCTTGAGGCCCCGGTCTTATTCTTTTTCCTTACCATGTGCACATCAGTGAATATGACCCATATTGTATGCTCTCTCTCTTTGAAATATTGGAGCACAGATTGCTTTTACAACTTGTTCTTTGCAAGTAAGCTGTTCAGGTAAAACCATCTTTTCACTCCACACTCAATAGATATGTGTTGGTAGATAAAACTATGATATTATTAACACTATTCAGTGGAGTAGTGATGACAAATCATCCTCTGTGCTTTCCTGCCCCAAGTTCCATATTTGTATCAAGTGAAATCAGGCTAAAATAAACCGAAATGAAAAAGAGCTTTTAGATAGGCAGCCTCAGTTCTATAGCGAGAAATAGACTTGGAGAAGGATATTCCTAGGCAGTGGTTAGGCTTGGTGCTGTCGGGATGAGGAAGGTTAAAAACTAAAATGAATATCATGTAGTTTTTGGCATACTCTGGCAGAGGCTGCTTCCCTTGTGGCCACCAGCTGAATCACCTTCCAGCTGCCAACAATCTGTATCCCCCATTTCCCTTAACAAGAGCAATCACCTTGACTCACCCACCCTGGGGACATCTGGGGATTCTGCTAATGGAGGAGCTTTGGCAAGAATAGCAGAATACCACGGATTCTGAAACAGAAGAGCCAGCAGCAGACAGATTTCACAACTAAAGGTTGCAGGACAGGGCAAGCAAACTAATTTGTCAAACCAAAAAATTATCAAGCAAAGACCTAGAGGCTCCTCCAGAAAAGGCTGCTCAGACAGTAAGGCAGAGAATTATCCCTAGCATAACCTCTAAAGGGACAGGCTTTGGCAGCCCCTTTGATTGCTTTAGAGTGAATTCTGCTGGGCCTCATGAGGCTAATTTTGTACAACTTCAAGCCTTTTATGGAAATTTTCAAAATAAATTCAGAAAACATCTTAAATTTCCATGCTGCTAGGTGGGAGGGAGAAGGGTAACATAATTTAAAGCAGGGGAGGGAGGGAGAAATAATCCTAAATCATTAGCATTTGGTTTGGAAATGCATTCCGGAATATTTTTTCCTTCTGTGGACTCACCTTAGTTTTTGTTAAAACTAGTATCTAAAGTAGTCCCTGGATACACATCAATTGGCATAAGACAGGCAACCTAGAAGCAAGGGCTTAACCTAGAATCTAGATGTACCATCTGCTGTAGATGAACTACCAAGGGGATCAACTGAATAAAGTTAATCTGGGCTTGACTGTACTACTATACTCATGCAATTTCTCTTTCCACAGCCAAACGTAACATTAAAAATTTTATGTATTAATGTTGAGAGCTGTTTATTTGCTGATCATAAAAGTTGCAAGCATTCATTACAGAAAATTTGGAAAGTGTAGGAATTATAAAAAAGAAAATAATCACCTATAATCTCACTATTTGAAGATAATGGCTGTTAATATTTCAGTGTATTTCTGGCCAGGTTTCATATATAATTATAAATATATAGAGATTACGAACTTGAGTTCTAACTGTATATTTAATTTTTTATTCCTCTTTTATTTAATATTTTATTATGAACATTCCCCATGTAGTTAAACATTTTTCACAAGCAAATTGGATTATGCTTTATGATTTTTTTACCTCTTGTATATACCATAATTTATTTAATCATCCCACTCTTGTAGGCTAATTTTTCACTAACATAATGAATATTATTGTAAATTTTAAAAATATATCCCTGTTGTTGCAAATGGGACAATTTTGTCCTTTTTTATGGCCAAGTAGTATTCCATTGTGTATATATACACCACATCTTCTTTATCCATTCATCTGTAGAAGGACACTTGGGTTGCTTCCACATCGTGGCTATTGTGAGTAATGCAACAATGAACACAGGGGCGCATAAATCTCTTTGGATCATTGATTTCAAGTTCTTTGTATAAATACCCAGTAGTGGGATAGCTGGATCGTATGGTATTTTTATTTTTAATTTTTTGAGAAATCTCCATCGTGGCTGCACCAGTTTGCATTCCAACCAGCAGTGTATGACCATTATGTTTTCTCCACATCCATGGATGGACCTGGAGGGTGTGATGTTAAGAGAAATAAGCCAGAGACAGAAAGACAAATACTGCACAATTTCCCTCATATGTGGAAGATAACAAATACATGGATAAAGAGAACAGATTAGTGGTTACCAGAGGGGAAGGGGATTGGGGAGTGGGCAAAAGGGACAAAGGGACACATAAGTATGGTGATGGATAAAAATTAGACTACTAGGAGTGAGCACGATGAAGTTTATTCAGGAATTGATAAACAATAATGTACACCCAAAATTAAACAATGTCATAAACCATTATAATCCCAATAAAATTACTTATAAAAATATATGTCTGCTTATTTCCTTGAGAATAGTGTCCTAGATGTAGAGATTATTATATCAAAGAAAATACATATTTTGAGGCTCTTGATAACATAAACTGCTTTCTAGAAAGATTGTATAAATTTACAACCATACTGGGAGTAGATATAAGCGTCCATCTTGCCATACGCTCCAAGGTCTAGAACACACACACAAATGCGTATTTTAGGTAGAAAAATAGTGTTTCAATTACTAGTGTTTGTATTACTTTTATTTGAATTAGGATTTAGCTTTATAGGCTAGTTGTATTTTTTCTTGAGTTATCTGTTCATGTACTTTGGCAATCTTTCACTTGAATGTTAATCTTTTTGTCATTAATTTATATTATTTCTGTATATATCAAGGCTATAAACTCTTATGTAAATTGTATATGTAAATTTTATCCCAACTTCTTTGAAGAATACTTTACATACAATAAAATTCACCCATTTTAAGTAGCTAGTTTAATGAGTTTTGGTAATGGTCAGTTTTGTGACCATCACAAGAATCAACATGTAGAAAATTTCCATCACCCCCCAAAATTCCCTTGTTCCCATTTACAGTCAATCTCCCTTTCCTTTCTAGCCCAAGGAAACCAATGATCTGCTTTCTAGCATTATAGTTTTGCCTTACTAGAATTTCATAAAAATGAGAGTATACAGTATATGGTATTTTGTGTCTTGCATCTTTCACTTAGCATAATTCTTTTGAGATCATCCTTGCTGTTATATGTATCTGTAGTTTCAATCATTCTTTTTTATTGCATGGATATACTACAAATTGTTTATCTATTCACTAGTTCCTGAATATTTGTGTTTTTTCCAGAACGGGGCTATTATGAATAAAGCTGCTTTGGGCATTCTTTGTGAGGGCATATGTTTTACTTCCCTCAAATAGAATAGCCAGGTTATATGGTAAGTGCAAGTTTCAAAGAAAGAACAAAACTGTTTTCTAAAGTGCTGTGCTATCTTGCATTCTCTCAAGCATTGTATAAGTTACAGTTTCCCCATGTCCTTGTCAGCGTGTGGTATTAATATTTTAAATTTTAGCTATTTTACTGCATGTGAAGTAGCATCTCAATGTATTAATTTGGATTTTTTAATTACTAATGATGCTCAGTATTTTTTCATGTGCTTATTTGTCATTCGTATATCATCTTTAGTGAAGTAAGTGTTCAAATATTTGCCTATTTTTTACATCAGGGAACTTGTCTTCTTAGTATTGAGTTTGTAAGAGTTCTTTATATATTCGAGGTCCAAGCTCTTTATCAGATGTTTTGCAAATCTTCTCTTCTAATCTGGGACATGCTTTTCATTTTCTTATTATATTCATAGTCTTTTCTTATTCATTTTCTTATTATATTATTATATTATATATCTTTATATTAATAAATATAAATATTAAATATAAATTATTGATATTATTAATTATTATTATATTATATTATTATATATTATAGTAAATTTTATTATTATAAATTATTAAATTATTAATATTAAATATAAATTATTATATTATTATATTCATATTCTTTTCTTATTCATTTTCTTTTTATATTATGAGGAACAGAAGTTTTAAATTTTGAGGAAAAAGTTAATCCATTTTTAAAAATTTTGTAGTTCCTGCTGTTTTTGTGTCCCATTTAGGATATATTTGCCTAATCCAAGGTTACTTGTTTTCTTCTAAAAATTCTGTAGTTTTAGTTCTTACATTTAGGTGTAAGACCCAGTTTGAGTTAATTTTTGTATATGCTGTCAGGAAAGGTTTGAGGTTAATTTTTTCCCATGTAGATATTCAATTATTCCAGAACAATTTTTTGAAAAGATTTCCTTTTCTCCCTTGAATTACCTTGGCACTTCTTACAGAAATTAATTGACCATGCATGTGTAGTTCTGTTTCTGGACTCCATTCTCTTCCATTGATCAACATATCTGTCTTCATATGAATACCATGCTATCTTGATTATTATAACTTTACAGCATATCTTAAAACCTGGTAGTTTAAGTCTTCCAGATTTTTTTTTCCACGTCATTTCTGCTCTTCTAAGTCCTTTGCATTTCATATGAATTCTACAATCAGCCTTTGACCACAGTAAAACAAAAGCCTACTAGAAAGTTGATTGGAATTGCATTTGATCTATAGATCAATTTGGGGAAAATAGACATATTAACAGTATTAAGTCTTTCATTCCAAGAACATGGTATATTTCTTCATTTATTTATTCTACAATTTCTCTCAACCATGTTTTGTAGGGTTCAGTATACAAACTAGCACATGTTTTGTTAAATCCATCTCCAATTATTTTATATTTTTGATGCTATTGTAAATGTAATTTCTTAGGGAGAAAGACTTCAGTCTCTTAGTGTTAAGTATGATCTTAACTATAGATTTTTCATAGATGCCAGTTATCAGGATGAAGAAGTTCCCTAGTTTGCTGAGATATTTTTATCATAAGGGTATTACATTTTGTCAAATACCTTTGTGCATCTTTTGACATGATCGTATTTGTTTTCTATTTTGATTTGTTCATCTACTTAATTATTCACTGATTTTCACAATGTTGCAATAACACTGCATGGAATAAATCCTACTTGGTCATGAGGTATAATCATTTAAATAAATTTCTTGATTCAATTTGTTAATTTTTGGTCAAAAATCTGTGTATATGATCATAAGCCATTTGAGTGTGTACTTTTCATTTTTTGTAATATCTTTTTCTTGTTGTAGAATTTAGTGATACAGGCCTCATAAAATGAGTTTGGAAGCTTTCCCTTCTCTAGCTTCTGGAAGAGTTTGTACATAATTCATGCTATTTGTTCCTTAAGTATTAGGGAAAATTAACCAGTGGGGCTATCTGGGCCTGAAATTTTCTTTGTGGGAAGGTTTTAACTAAGAATTCAATTTCTTTAATTGAAGTAGGATACTTCGGTCATCTATTTCTGCAGAGTGAGCTTTGTTAGTTTTAATCTTTCAAGGGATTTTACTATTTCATCTAAGTTGTTTCATTCATTAGCATAAAGTTGTTTATAATATTTTCTTGTTTTCCATTTAATGCCTGCTGAGTAATACTAATGTCTCCTCCTTCATAGCTGATATAAAAAATTTGTGTCATCTTTCTTTTCCTCCTGATCAGCCTGTCTAGAGTTTTATGAATTATATTGATCTTTTCAAAGAATTGGCTTTTTCATTTATTTTCTTTATCTATATCTCATTTATTCCTGCTCTTTATTCTTTAATTCTTTATGCTTACTTTGGGTTTTATTTCTTATTCTTGTATAGATTTCTCAAGGTAGAAGTTCAAATTATTGATTTGAAAACTTTCTACTTTTCTAATATAAACATTTAATGTATAAATTTCACCACAAGTACCACTTTTGCTGCATCACACAATTTTAATATGTTGTTTTTCATTTTCATTCAGGTCAAGATATTTTTTAATTTCTCTTGTGATTTCTTCTTTGGCTGATGGATTATTTAGAAGTGTCTTGGTCAGCTCGGGCTGCTAAAACAAAATACCGTAGACTGGGTGGGTTAAATAATAGACATTTATTTCTCACAATTCTGAAGCCTGAGAAGTCCAAGGTCAAGGTGCCAGCTGAGTTGGTTCCTGGTGAGAGCTTTCTTTCTTGGCCTGCAGATGGCTGCCTTCTCCCTGTGTTCTCACATGGCAGGGAGAGAGAGACGGAGAGAGAGAGAGAGAGAGAGAGAGAGAGAGCGCGAGCGTGCTCAGTTCTGTCTTCCGCTTCTTATAAGGACACTAACCCATCGTGGGCACCCCTCATAACCTCATCTAAACCTAATTACCTCTCATAGATACTTCTAAATATCATCACATTGGGGGTTAAGACTTCAACACATGAATTTTGAGAGTTCATAAATGTTCAGTCCGTAATACGTGTGTTGTTAAATTTTCAAATATGGTTCATTTTGTTGAATGTTCTATGTGCACTTGAAAAGGAGTTATTGCTGTTGTATGGAGGGTTCTATAAATATCAGTTGGGTCAAATTAGTCGACTATGTTGTTCAAGAATTCTATATCACTACTGATTTTCCATCTACATTTTCTGTCAAGTATTTAACAGAAGAGTGTGAAATCTTCAACTATAATGGTGGATTTCTCTATTTCTCCTTTCAGTTCTGTTAGTTTTGCTTTGTGTGTTTTGCAGCTCTATTATTTGCTGAATACAGGTTTAGGATTGTTATGTTCTTTTCTTGATGAATTGATTATTTTGTCATCATGAAATGTCTTCCTTTACCTATGATAATGTTCCTTGCTCTGAAATTTACTTGGTATGATATTAATATAGCCATTCCATCTTTCTTTTAATTACTATTTCATGGTATATCTTTTACCATTCTTTTACTTTTAAGCTTTTTATTTCTTTTCTTTTAAAGACTGTTTCTTGAGGACAGCACATTGTTGTGTTTTGCTTTTCTTAATCTAGTTTGACAAGCTATACCTTTCAATTGACATGTTTAGTTTATTTACATTAATGTGATTATGGTTGTATTTAAATCTACCATTCTACTGTTTGTTTTTTTCTTTGACCTATTTTTTTGTTCCTATGTTGCTCCTTCCCTGCCTTCCTTTGATTTGAGTATTTTTTTTAATCTCACTTCATTTCTACCATTGGTTTTTTAGCTATATATCTTTTTGTTTTCAGTGATTGCTTTAGGACTTCCAATAGAAATGTTTAACTTATTAGAGTCTTAACTATTACCACTACAGATATATTGTAAGAACCTTGCAAAAGTTAACTGTCATTCCCTCTTATTGACCTTCCTGTTATTGTTGTCATGCATTTTACTTCTACGTATGTTATGAATACCACAATATGTTGTTGGGTTTTTTCTGTTTTGGAGTCAGTTATCTTTAAAAGCAATTAAATAGGAAAAAGAGAATTCTATACATTCAGCCAAATATTTACCATTTTGCTGACTATAAAATTCTAGATTGACAGTCTTTTTATAAGTATCTTAAATATTATGCTCTATCGTATTCTAACTTGTATAGTTTCTAGAGAACATGTCTTTTTTCCCTTGCTGCTTTTGAGTGTCTCTTGATCACTAGTGTTCAGCAATATGATTATTATTATAGGTTACATAAAATATGGGAAAATTTATGTCATCATTTTTTCAATTTTTTTGTTCACTCATTCCTTCTTCTGGCACTTCAATTAAATGTATGTAGAGTATTTTATATCATCCCACTCATCTGTTCACTTTTTCCAGTCTTTTTTCTCTCTGTGTGCTTCATTTTAGATGACTAATTTTTTCTTTTGTAGTGTTTACTCCCCTGTTAATCTCATCCAGTGTGTTTTTCATTTCAGATATTGTAGTTTTAATTTCTAAAAATTCTACTTGTATCTTTTTATATATCTTCTGTTTCTTTATCATGCTCATATTTTATGATCTTAAACAAATCAGGTATATTTATAATGAAGTTTTACTGTTCTTCTTTAATTCAACAATTTGCTTTGTTTGTTGATATGTTTCTACTAGTTGATTTTTCTTATGGTTATGATTATGGTCCTATTTTTCCTGCTTCTTTTAATGCTGTTGATTGTGAATTCTATGTTTTTTAGGTACTGCAGTTTTTTATATTTCTTTAAATATTATTGGTTTTGTTCCAGGATACAATTGTTGCTTGGAATCAGATTTATCCTTTTGAGGATTGTTCTTGAAATTTTAGTTTAGGTCCAGAGAAGCCTTTAATCTAGGACTAATTTGTCCCCCTGGCTAAGGCAATACCCTTCTGGGGATTCTCCTGTGATATATGAGGAGATCTTTCCACTCTGGCTGGTGGGAACAGAAACTATCACCAGCCTGGTGTATGCTGCAGGGATTTTTCTGCCTACTCCATTCTCCTGGTTTGTTGGTTTCCTGGCTTCAGAAGTTTCCTCCCATGTATGCAAAGGGCAGCACTCAGCCAAAGACTTGAGAGTACCCCTCTGAAGATCTCCAGAATTCTCCGTCTGTGTGCAGCTCCATCCTTCTAGTATTTAAACCACAAATTATAGATGCCCTGACCTCCTCAAACTTCAAATTCTGTCTCCTTAACTCAAAGATACTACTGGCCTCTGTTAGGGTTCCCTTTCCTTATGTTGCAGCCTGGAAACTCTCCTCAAGCAGGAAGCTGGGACAATCATAAGGCTTGCCTCATTTTGTTCCTTCTCTCAGAGATCACTGCTATATTCTGTCTCTTGTCCAATGTCTGAAAACTATCATTTCATATGTTTTGTCCAGTCATCTCCTTATTTAAGGCGAGAAGTTATATCTGGCCCTGTTACTCTATCATGGACAATAGTGGTAGTCCTGTATTTCTTCTTGACTCAATTTTGTGAAGATATATTTTTCTACGGTTTTTCCATTTTATCTAAGTTTTCAATTTATTAAGCTTATTGATAAATATTTTATCTTTTAATGTCTACGTTATCTCCTTAGTTATAAAAATATATTTATCTGTGCCTTTTCTTTTTTCTTGATTAATCTTTTAAAAACTCTGTATAGTTTGTTAGATTGTTCAATAAACTAATTTTTGCTGTTCTTGACCCTCATTATTTGTTGTTTTCTATTTACTTGATTTTTCTGTTATCTTTACTTTCTTTTTACTATTATTGTTACTTTTATCTTTTCTTCTGCTTTCTTTGAGTTTGTTCTCTTGTTCCTTTTCTATCTTCTTAGCGGAATGTTTGCCTTATTAATTTTCTGCCTCTAGTCTTTTTGTAGTACAAACATTTACAACTGTGAATTTCTGTTGGAACCTGGCTTTCACTGCTTCCCATGTATTTTGATGAGCTATGTTGTCATTATCATCCAGTTTTAAGTATTTTTTAATTCTATTATGATTTCTCCTTTGACCCAGAGAATGTTTTTTAATATGCGTATTTATGAGGATTTATTATTGCTTATATTAATATTTTATTTATTAATTATTAATTTGCATTTTTATTCATTTATTTTTTATTACTAACATCTTAATTGTACTATGGACAGAGAATATAATATCCATTCTTCAAACTTTGTTAAGACTCTCTTTATGGCCTGGCACATGATCAACATATTTGTACAATATGTGCTTGAGAACAATTTGTGTGGTCTAATTGCAGAACGGGATTTTTTATACTTGATAGTTTTAATGAGACCATAAAATATATTAAACGTTTTCTTTCTTGTTTTCCCATTGATTTTTATGCTCATAAAGTTATACCTTTTACCATAATTTGATAAATGTTTGCCTATATTTTTTCTACTTTTCTATGTTTTCCTATCTTCATTTGGCATTTCCAAGCCATTTGGAATTTATTTCAGTATAAAGTGTAGGATTAGAATCTAACTTTTTGATTTCTATATATTTAAATGACATGACCCTAAAGCCATTAATAGCATAAGTTTTTATGACCATATCTTACTGATTTATCATGTCACCTTTAACATAAACCAATTCTTAAATATTCTTTGGTAGGTCTCTGGGTTATCTATTCTGATCCACTGATACTTTTCATACCAATATTACTTTGTTTTGTTTATTTTACCTTTGTTATTTTATCTTTATAGCTCATTTTAGCATCTGGTCGGATAAGTTTTATCTTATTATTCTTCTTTTTAAATATGGTATGAACTATTCATTATAGTTTATTCCTATAGATGAAATATAGAATGACTATCAAGTAAAAAAATCATGCTGAGACAGATTAACTAATTAGGTACAATTAGTTGAACAAACCTTGATGGCATCATGTTATTTCTTTGTCAAATCACCATAAAAATACCACAAAGCATTTTATGATCTTGTCAAAGGAAAAACTTTCTTTGACCACTAAAAACTGCAAATTATGTTTCAGATTTGTATCTTTCTTTCCATTTCCCCTACAACCAGCTTAATTCCACAATATCTACAGAGTTTCCCAGAACGTGTTCATTTGGAACACTAATGTAGATAGAAGTTTATTGATGAAAATATATTTTCCACCAAATAAGTTTGTGAGAGTCTGGATTAAACAGGCATTGTGCCACTGGAATTTCTCTGAATCTTTAATTTACTGATGAGCATATTATTGAGACTATCCAATATAGAAATATAGTAAGTGACATTTTCTAAACCTTTTAGCTTGACAATCAGAGTTCATTATAGTCTCACAGAATTGCTATGAGAAATAAATGAGTTAAAATCTGTAAAACACTTAGAACAGTGCCTGGCAAATAGTGAGTAGTCAGTAAATGTGAGTTGTGTTTGTTAAGTTCTCAAGTTCTTCCCTCTGCCTGGAATGCCTTTCTCTCCATGTCCAGATATGCCAAAGACTTACCTGCAATAAAACCTCCTCCATAGTCTTTCCTGACTCCCCAAATCCCTTCCCACCACCATCACCAGAGATATAATCTCTCCCATTTTTTGAGATTGTGTCAAATAATCCTTTTCAATTTGTCATTTGGACAACCAAAATACCTCCTTTACCCATTTCCAAATTCCCTTGTGGGGCTTTACTACTCCTTGTTGAGAACCACAGAGAAGGGAGCTAAGTGAGTGTTTGATAAATACATGTTCATTGATTGTTTCTCAAAATAGGTATGAAAACTGACAATGAGCAATCAATGATTTACCTTTCAAGTACTCCTTTATTGAAATAAGGTGGAACCAATAAATCTACCTTCAAGTCTACATAGCTTTATGATTCTTCTCTTGAAGAGTATGGATCAAACCACTCTGGTCCTGCATAATTCATATCCTATTTCTGACAAGACTTTTTTCTCATATCTCTCTGACAGATGGTGAGGAATGCAAAGTACAGAGTGCGCCCATGAATTGTTTGCCAAGGCTAAAACTATATTGCCAAATAGGGTGTGAAGCACACCCACATGGAAGATATATAAAGCATATTATCATTGGGAATTAGCATAGGTCCATTGAACTAATGAACCAAACAAAATCAAATTATACAAAAACTTTGAGTTGGTAAACATGGGTGTTGACTCTCATGGGCCTGACTTTGAATCCTGGCTCTATTGTTTACTAGCTTACTAGCTGTGTAGCCTTAGACCAGTTTCATCATGGGTAAAATGGATGTAATAATACCAGACTCACAGTATTGTTATACAGGGTCTCCACTAGGAAGAGGTGAGTGAGGCACTCAGCTTGGATGCAAAAATTTAGGGAGCACCAAAAAACTCATTAATCAAGATAAATAATTTGTCGCAATCGTTTGAAAAATCAAAATTAATGCAAAAATCTCTAATGAACAAAATATCACTTTTTTAAAAAGAAAGGCAGGATTCAGTCTTGTACTTGGATGACATGATCTCACTCGCCTCTCCCTAAACCGGGCCCTGCTTGTTAGGGAAGCTAAATGAGATAATGAGTGTAGAGGCATGTCTTTGGTATAGTCCCTACCTTGAATAGTTTGTTCTAAACTATTGTTTTGATTGAGGAAACATCCTTTTAGTCTTGCCAAAAAAAATTCATAGTGAATAATGTTTAAATATTAAAAAACCTAACATATTTCTTAGTCTATTTTTAATTCTTGATTATATAAGTAGCATGTAAGTATATTATAGGTAAGGTTAGCATCCCCTTAAACCAGAACTTTTTCTAAGCACTTACATACATAGACATGTATTGATAGAAAATATATAGTATTATTTTTCTTGTTTTTTATGAAATCAGCATTTTTCTGTACAGAAATATCTGCAAATTTGCTTTTGCTTCATTCAACGCTATGTCTTATCAATACCTCATCCTTGTAAATTACTGCATAGTGTCCTATACTACAGATATAATGCGGTTTGTTTATTTGGTCCCCCTATTAATATTCATTTAGGGGTTCCAACCTATCGCTATTACAAACAGCACTGCAGCGAACATTCTTTTACACACACATGTTTTTCTGGTTTAGATACTGAGAAGTAGAATTGCCAGATTCTATGGTATCATCAAACTAATTCATTATTTTTTAATCTGATGGTTTAAAAATGGTATCTCATTGCTGTTCTTTCTGGATTTCCATATTTGCTTGTTGAAAATGAGCATCTTTTCATGTAGTTATTGGACATTTGTATTTCCTATTTTGTGACCTTTTCATATTTTTTGCCCCTTTTTCTGTTGGAGAGTTTCTTTTCTAATTGAATTTCGGGAGTTTTTTTATATATTCTGGATACTAATACCTTGTCTTGTATGTTGTAAGTAATTCAAATAATTATACCTAGACTACTACTTTTTGTTTCAACTTGTTTAGAATATCTTGTCATAGAGATATTTTTTAACTTGAAGAAGTTAAATTTAGCAATCATTTTATTAAAGCATTTTTCTTACTTTGTTTTTTTTTAGGATTACTTCTCCATTAAAAAAAACATACAAATAGTCTCCTATATTGACTTCTATTTTATATAATGGAATTTATGGTTCATTTTAAAAAATCAATTTGGCTTTATTTTAATGATATCTGGTATGGATCTATTTTTTCTTTTTTCTTTCAAAATAAATGGCCAATTATTCCAGCATTATTTATTTGAAGTGCCTCCTTTACCATACACTAAATTCTCAGGTATATATGGGCCTGTTTCGGAGCTCTGTTATGTTTCATTTATATATTTGCCTATTCCTATACCAGCACCATAATTGTGAAAACTTTATCATATATTAGTCTGGCCTATGAGAGTCAGAGGAGTTTTCATAAAGGGAGTTACTCTTGACCAGGTGTTAAAAGATGGATAGGCATTCAACAGGCACTAAAAAGGAAATAGGCCATTTCAGTTATAAGAAACATGTGCTGATACACAAAGGTATAAAATCTCATGGCATATTTAAGGACTCTAAAGTTGTGTGGTATCATTAAATGATGGTACTTATAGTCCAGGGTGGGTTTGGAGGCCAGAAAAGAAGTTCAGAGCAAGGTTATAAGGAGTTTTAATTGCTCCATTAGAGATTTTGAAATTATTGTCAAGGCAGGGTAGACCTATTAGAGGCTTTTGAGCAGGGGAATAATATGATCAGCTGTCTTTGGCAGAAGTGTGAGAAGGGTTTAAAGGGGAAAGAGCCCATGTAACTGCTATAGGAATTCAGGAAAGAAGAGACCTTTGCAAGCTGGATTAATCAGATAAATCTTTATAAGGGAACCGTTAAGCTGTGAAGGAATGATAGGATGTGGTTAATTTAAGGGGAGCACTCTGATCCATGGGTTCAGGAGGAGAAAACTGTTATATGTTTATTTAATTTATATTTGTATTATTTTGAGCCTATAGCATTTTTAGAATAAAGTAAATTATAAAATAATTCCACTATGTTGGGTGTGGATGTCTTCCCGTGTAATTTAACTTCAGCCAAGTTTGTCTTTGTTACAAAATGGTCTAGTATGGCTCCTTTAAGTAATCAAGATTTAAAATGTCAAAGAAAGACTTTTCATTCACCAAAAGAAAGTAGTTCTGAGAGCATTTTTGAAACAACCAAGGACAGACATGCCTCCAGTTTAAAAAGCAGCTTGGAAACTGAGAATGAAGGAAAGTGCAAGTGGGCAAATCAAGTAGAACTTCAAGTTGAAGGCTAAGCAGAAATGAGTTATTGTAGCTGGCAGGAAACAAAAAGGCTCGAGAATTAATATTTCTGGCTTCTAATACAGCTCATGAAAGTGTTAATGGGACATTTAAACCTTGAAATGTAATTGTCTAAAAACTGATTAACCTGGAACAGATAAGGCCAGAGTTCTTTTAAAAATTACTGGAATAACCTGTTGATAGAAGTAGGATAACTGAAGCATAAGTTAGAAAACTTTCACAGACTTCTATATTTTTTCCCACTTATTCTATAGGGAATTAGAACATTTGCATGGCTAATTGCATGGCTAACTTGATTATTTACTGATTATAACTCATTTGTTATATTAAAATAATTTTAAAGATAAATATTAGTCTTAATAATAATTAATAAATAATAAATAAATAAACAATAATAATAAATAGAGCATAGAGTGTGGACTATACTAGTTTTTTCTTAATTTCTCTATGTTTAAGAAAATACAAGTTACCATGCCTGCTATTCTAGCCTGATGATTCACCACTAATTACACAGTGGCCACTTCCTGAAACAAAAGCAGAGTTCAGTAGGGAGAAACTCAACTCCTCTCTAGGATCTGTTCTGAAACCTTATCCTCTAAATCGTGGGAGAATGTCACACCCCTTGTGCCATAATCACTCTGTGAGTAAACTGCTATTCTGAACAACTGCTTAAAAATGATTTGGCTCTGTAGGTTCAAAATATTTTAAAAATTCTAGAGAGAAAAAAAGGGGGAGGGGAGGCCTGATGGATAGCTCTCTTTAAAAGCCAGTTAATTGTAGACAGTAAATAACTTGAACAGAAATTAGAGGTTTTTAAGCAAGGAGATCAGTATTAATATTAGTATTCATTAAAAGAAAGATAGTTTAGGATGATGAAAAAGTTCTGGAAATGGATAGTGTTGATAGTTGCATATTGTAAATATAATTAATACCACTGAATTGTACATTTAAAATGGTTAAAATGGTAAATTTTGCGTTATGTATATTTTACCACAATTTTTTTTAATGCCAGAGAGACTGAGAGAGAGAGTTATGGGTAATCATAAAGAGTTCCCCAAAGGGAGATTTTTTTTTTCTGTTAGAGGAACAGTCTTTCTATACATTGCTGTCTTTGTAAAGTTTCAGCTTTTCCTTTTTTAAGCACGTGGAACCTGAGTAGGGTGAAGATGTTTTCTCTCCATCCTCTGTTCAGGAAGAATACCACAAGTTTAAGCTGAAGTGAGAACAGCCTGTGAGTCGGGAATAGATAAGGTCTTAGCAGAGAGTAATTATAGTTAGCAAGTGATTAAGAGGTTTCAGTGCCTAAAGTGACCAGCTTCATGCCAAGCCTTGATGCCCCACAGCTTCAATCAGAGCCAACAGATCAGGCAGGCAACAAACAGCACTTGTGCCCAGGCCAAGATCTAGGGCAACTTGTCAAAGCTGGAATGGTTCAAAGTGAGTTCTAATTAGATTGGGGGATAGTAGGATCTGATTCAGAGATTAGCCAGCCTTGGTGATCTAGCAGTTAAGATTCGGCACTCTCACCACTACAGCTCAGCTACCAGGCAGGAAATCATACCACATGTCTGTCGGTTGTCATACTGTGGCGCTGGGTCTTGCTGTGATTCTGAAAGCTATGCTATCAATATTTCAAATACCAGCAGGGTCACTCATAGTGCACAGGTCCTTGGAGCTTCCAGACTAACACAGACTAGGAAGAAGGACCTGGCCTCTCACTTCCGAAAAAATTGGCCATGAAAACCTTTCGAATAGCAGTGGAGCATTGTCTAATATGGTGCCCAAAAGTGAGAGGATGGCGCAAAAAGAGTGGGCAGGGTTCCACTCTGCTGTATGAAGGATTGCTAGGAATAAGAACTGACTTGATAGCACTAACAAAGTATCTGATTAAGCTAATTAGGATTGATAACAGTCTACTTTATTGTAGTAGGTTTTTTTTTACTTCAGGTATTTTGGCTTATGATTTTTCTTTTGACAGATTCATGCCATCTAGACACCAGATTCATAGAGTTGTTTTTAATAGAGAATATATGCAGACAAAAAAGAATAATGAATTATGGTCATCTATGGCTTATCTTAGTGATTGACGCCTGCAGGGAAGTGAAGAGTAAGAATTAGTTGGATAACCCATATCTATACCACCATGTGATGGCAGCTACCTGAATTGCAGGTTTATTCAACTAAGCTAAAATAACCCAACTCTCAAAGACATGACAAATATATAGAGAATGTTTGGAAAATGTGGAAACAAGGGGTCTTTACTTTTAAACAATATGTTCATTTTCCTTCAAACTCAAAATGTTTTGCTGGCAAAATGCCACTAAATATAAGTCATGGGAACAATCACTAATGGGAAAAAGCACAATATAGAAATGAAATATTTTTCCTTTGTTTCTTTACTTTTCAGACACCTTATATTTGCCCAGATCATATTCCATGCAATGGAACTTCTATTCTAGTTGACTTTGCCAGTCATAAGCAGAAACAGCAAGACCCTTCTATTGATCAATTCCACTGAACTCTGATTATGCCTTTTACCCAAGGTTTCTTTTATTCTTTAAGGACTGTGAGCTTGAAATTAGGACCATAATTGAAGTTTAGTTTGTATCTCAAAGTTTGAGAATGGCAGGATACCTGTGACTGTGCATTAATACTTAATGGGAGAAACAAAGAGAACTTCAAGTCCTGGGTTCAGATGTTGCCAGAAAGATTAATGGGCTCCATGCTTAAACTCCTAAGTGAACCCTCTCAGAGAGTTTGAGGGCTCACCCTGAACCAAGAGAGTCAGAGTCCCTCTGGGTACAGAATAAAAGAAATAACAGTGTGTGTGCATAATTGAGGTTGTTGGCCTAATGCAAGACCAGGGCCCTTTGCATGTGTCCTTTGATCTCTGTAGGACGAGTTGCCTTCAGAGGGCCAGGAGGGACATGATTATGGTCGGCCTTGGGATCTATGATTAGAGAGACACTGATGTCTCTAACTTCCAGGAGAACCTATGAGCCCTTCAATAAATACGATTGACACTGGGGGAGACATTATATATCCTATGAGAGTTGCCAACAGAGAAATTGCTGGGCTCTCTGCCTGCCTATGACTGCTTTTGGAAACAGCTCCCAGTGGGAAAAGTGAAGCCACAATCTGTGGGAGTACAGACAAGAATAGGAGCCATTGCATATCCATCTTTTTGTAACAAGTACTTCGGTAGCTGGGGGGTTGGACTTGGTTATTAGGATAGAAGAGTGATTCTTGGACACCATCTTAACAACAGTGACATATTTTGTTGGTTTATTTTATTGAGCCAAATTTTCTTTCAATCAGGGTATCTTTTAAAGGCATGCTTCCTTTATAATCATTTTTTAAATATTTCTTTATTGAAGTATAATTTACATATTAGAAAATTCACATGTTTTAAGTATACACATTGATGATGTCTGACAAACATAAACATCCGTATAACCACCATCCCAATTAAGGTAGAAAACTTTTCGGTCTCTCCAAAAGTTTCTTTGTGCCCCTTTGTAGTCACTCTCCACCGTCTCCCCATCCTTGCCCCAGGCAACCACTGATCTTTTTTTTTTAAATTATAGATTCATTTTGTATATTCGAGAACTTCCTGTAAATAGAATCATGTAGAATGCACTCCTTGGTGTTTGACTTCTTTTGCTTAGCATAAAGTCTATGAACTCTATCCATGTTTTTGTGTGTATCAGCAGCTTTTCTTTATTATTATTATTATTTCATAAACATAACAGATTTTTATCGGTTCAGCAGCTTATGGGAATGTGAGGGTTTTTTTTGACTTTTGGCTATTATGAACTATGCTACTACAGACTTTCATATACAAGTCTTCCTGTGGACATAACGTTTTGATTTCTCTTGGGTAAATACCTAAGAGTGGAATTGCTAAGTTATGTGATAAATGTGTATTTACCTTTACAAGAAACAATAAAATTGTTTTTAAAAATAGTTATACCATTTTCAATTCCACCAGCTTTCAATGAAAATTGCAATTTCTCCACCTCACTACCAACACTTGATATTATTGGTCTCTTAAACTGTAGCCCTTATAATAGGTGTGAAGTGGTATCTCATTGTGGTTTTAATTTGCATTTCTCTGATAATAAATTATGTTGAGCTTCTTTTCATGTCGGTACTAGTCATTCTTGTATTTTCTTTTGTGAAATAAATGCACAGGTCTTTTGCACATTTTTATTCGGCGGTTTGTCTGTTTATTATTGAGTTGGAGGAAATCTTTGTATGTAGTGAATAACAGTCCTTTGTCAGATATAGGTGTTGCAACATTTTATCCTGGCTTATGACTTGCCTTGTCATTTTCTTAGTAGTGCTTTTTGAAGAGTAGAAATTTTTACTTTCGATCAAGTTCAATTTTTCATTTTTTTATGATTCATATATTTTGGTCCTATCTAATAAATTTTTAAGAAACATTACTACTAATAATAGTTATTGTTATTATTATATTAAGTATTATTAAAGGCATGGACTTGGGAGTTATTTGAACCTGGGTTCCAGTGGCACTGCCCCTCACTATGTGACCCCAGGTAAGTGATCAAACCTGTTTCTCAGTTTCCTTGTATGTAAAATGGGGATAATTCTATTACCCACATTCCAAGACAGTTGTGAGGATTGAAATAGATAATATATGTAAACTACGTGGCGCAGTTCCTGGAATATCAATGACTTATTAAATGATAGCTGTTATTATTTGCAAATTGTGTCTTTGGGACTTTGTTATCATCTTTTTAAAGTCCCTCTCCCTTTTCCTCCCCTGTCTCAGGCACGCAGCCAAGAAAATTTCAATATACACATTGAATGAACAACTCTACAAGAGGATTGTAACTAAAGATGACTCTAGCACACTTTGGTTGTTAATGAAGCATTCAAGATGATACTCCCCTGTAAACAAGAAGATCATAGGGACCAGTGATCAAGGCCCAGAGTGGCCATTGATCACCTCAAGAAGTAGCTACCCAATTCTGAGGACTTGCTGCTTTGGGCCCAGAGTATCATATAACTCATAGGAGACCATCAAGCTTCCTTTTTCAGACATGGTTTCCTGTGTTTGATTTTAGGTCTCATTTTACTCTAAGACACTTTCCTTATTTTTAATATTCTCCCAAATTCAGAAAGATATTACTTTCATGACCTTGTCATAATTAACAATAGCTATTTCTTGATAATGAGCTATTACCTGTAACTCTACATAATTCTTCTGACAGGCTGACAGGCTGACTAATTAACAAGATTTGACCACCCTCTCAAATCAGCTGGCAAGGCTTTGGGCTTTGACACTGAAAAAGTTCTTTGAAGCTTACTTACCAGTCTTACCTACTGTAAGTGAATAATAAATACAGGTTTGCTGAATATGAAGTTTGTCTTCAGCGTGTGCTTAGCATACAAAGCCATCTTAAAGCTCTCTTTAATGATTTATCTGATAGAGATTAGATGCAGTCTCAATACTTCCCCATGAATAAACACCTACTTAGAGCATTATCATTAAATAATTTTTATAAAGAACAACTGATTTTTTTTAAAGATGCCATTCAAATACTATTAACCACACAAGTCTTTCCAAGAAGGTCTTAACCTGATTACTTTGGAGATTGCCTTTTCTTAATATATGTGTCAGTTTTACCCACACTTCTAGTATAAAAATAATCAAATAATCACACACAAGCCCCTCTGCAGAAAGAACAAACAGAGAAAAAAAGAGTACAAGAAAACTCAGTTAAGAAGCTTGGTGGCGGGAAATGGGGTTTTATGCTCAACTAAACTCTCTGGTTAGGGAAGTAGTGAAGCATAGTAGAAAAAATGCTGGACTTTTGAATCAAAGTAATAATTTGTCCCCCTTTTATCAGTTATTACCTGCTTGCCCTTGAGTCAAAACTTTTCTCACCCACAATTTCCTTTTGTAGAAAATTGGGATAGAAATGCTTATGTTACAGAGCCACTGTCAAAATTCAAACTTAGGCGTAAAAACTTTATAAAATGCAAATATTCTACAACAGAAAGGGAATATCAGAGAGTTACCCATATGTATCCTGGAATCATTCAGGAAAGGGCTTTCAATTAGGATATCCAATGTGATGAACACGGAATTACACTATCCCTTCAGCAAGGGACTTGTTATCCCAACTACTGGAAGTGTATCAGCAGACAGCCTTCAGCTTTTAACTCGTTCAGGGACTACCTCACCAGCATAGAGCTGCCTCATGCTCTTCCCAGGGAGGCCCACATTTAATAAATGAATAAGGCAATGAGATGAAGGTCCAGCAGAGAAGCAGGAAGACCAATTAAGATGCTTTAGTAGTTGTCCAGGTGAGAGATAATGGAGGCTTGACTGAGAGTTGTGGTAGCTGAGATAGAGAGAAATAGGTATACTGAGGATATGCTTTATATGTAGATTCCACAAGACTTAGGGGTGAGGGATAGACTGGAGTAAAGGCTGTGCCATAGGTTTTTGGATAGGTATGTGATCAAAGTTTATTTTTAAGCCATATTAATTTCAAGATGCCTATCAGACTTCTAGGTGGAGATGTAAAGGAGATAGGTAAATGCATGAGTTTGGAACTCAGAGGAGAAAACACGGCAGGAAAAACAGATTTTTAAGAGTCATCTGCATAAGGCCATGGGACTAAGTGAGATTACTTCCCTAGGATATAGGAATTCAGGTCTGCATATCACTCAGGTATGGAGAAAGATATTTGTTGATCTCACAGTTACACTGTTGTAGAAATATAGCACTTAATCAAGTGTATGACAAATTCAGTAACCAGGCCATTTGGAATGAGGCCTGATTAAAATGGAGAGATTTTTGGTTTTGCTATTGTTTTGTTTAAGATAATAATTACAGAGCTCCTACTATGCACCAATTGATTTATATTCATCATATTATTTAATCCTTACAACAAATCTAGGTGAGCATTACAGCTATCCTGATATTACAGATGAGGAAACCAAGGTTCAGAGAAGTGAAGCAATTTGGACCAGATTACACAGTTGGTAAATGATGGAGGAGGTCTCATGGCCCTTTAGCCTCTACTTGCAGTGCATTATAATAACAACAGTAATACCAGCCATTAATGGAGCACCTAGTATGTCAAGATCCAGTGCTAAAGGGCTTTACATGGCTTATCTCATCTCATTCTCATAAAACCCTACTTACTATCCTTGTTTAACAGATGATGAAACCTAGGTTTAGAGATGATAAGTAACTTGGCCAAAATCTTACAGCTAGTAAACAGCAGAATGGGGTTCCAAGTACACTTTTGTCTGATTCTCAAGCTCATACTCTTAACCATTATGTTATCCCTCCTTTCATCTCCTATGACCTTAAGTAAGTATAAGGGAAAAAATTTCCCTCTAGAATGGAATATAACTATCCCCAAGTGCCAAGCCAATTGAAAGCATGGCATTAAAAATGATGAGTATTTCAAAACATAAAAATAAGAAGCTCAAAGTGATTATTAAAAATCAACAAGAGGAGGAGTTTGGGAGATAGCAGCATAGGAGGATCCTGGATGTGCCTCCTCCTGTGACACAACAAACCTACAACTACCTGTGGAACAATTTCCTCTGAGAGAGATCTGGAAACTGGATAAACAGAACCTCCACAGAAAGGGACAACACAGACAGCAGTGGAAGAGGGAGAAATACAGTGCTGCTGAGAAAAAAATACATACTCTAGCCATGGTGCTTCAGGGCCAGGAGCAATCTCAAAAGTATGGAGCTTTTTCCAGAGGGGCAAGGGGTTTGAGCTCCACGTTAGCCACCCCAGCCCTTAGATCCAGCACAAGAGAAAGAGATTCCATAATATCTGGCTTTGCTGGCTTTGCAAAACAATGGAGAATACACCCAGGAAAACTATAGAACTTCAGGAAAAGAAAAACCTGCTCTTAAAGGGCCCACACACAGACTCACTGGACTCAGAAACCAGCACAAAAACACCAGACAGAAAAGTGTGTATTCCACTTGTAAAAGAGACTCACTAGGTTTGGAGAGCATCCTGGAGAGGCAGGAGGCAGCTGGGCCCACTCCCCAGGGACTGAGACACTGGAGGCAGCCATTATTGTGACCTAGTTCAGTGCTGCTGACACAGATTCTGGCAGGCACCATTGGAATCCTTCCTCTAGCCTGTTAGACCAGGGTTCTGCCCCTCCCGCCAGAGCACCTGAGGCAAAGTAGCACAGCCAAGCAGCAGACAGCCCAGCTCCAAGGACTAGCCCCGCCCACCAACAAGCCCACAGTAGACTTGTGAACCCACACCTGACTTGTGCCACTGGGCCCGCAAGCAGCCACACTGGGGATCTGCCCCACCTACCAATGCCTGAAAAGGTTATGTGCTGCCATGCCTGGGGCCTGCTCCACCCATCCATATTCCTAAGGGAGGCAACTATGCATGGCAGGGCTGTGTAGCCAGTTCTTGCCAGAGGCCTGCCCAACTCAAAAGCAAGCTGACAATAGCCACATGCCATGCAGTTATCCTCACTTGAAGCCTACCCCAACGACTAGTGCAGAGGCTGCTGAATGCTGCCGGGAATCACACTGGGAGCTGAAGCAATTGTGTGCCCCTATGCCTGGCAACCAGCCACATTGGGTCTTGACTCACTTACCAGCAAAACTGCAGTAGTTGTATGTTACCAGACCTTGCAGCCAGCCATGCTGGGCACTTGCCCTGCCCAATAAATTACCCATAGAAACTGCACATAGCTGAGCCTCACAGCCAGCCGTCCTGGGGGCCAGCCTAGCCTACTCATACACCTGCAACAATAGCAACCCTGCCACAAAAGAAGGACACATGCAGCCCACACAGGGGACACCCCAGGATCATTTGGCATGGATGATGAGAGGGGAGTGTGTTGCTGGCCCCATAAGGCATCTCTTACCTAAGGCCACATTTCTAAGATTGGGAAACAGAGCTTACCTACCTAATACATAGAAATAAGCACAGAGAAGTAAGCAAGAAGAAGAGACAAAGGAGTATGTTCCAAATAAAGGAATAGGACAAATCCTCAGTAAAAGAACTAAACAAAACAAAGATAAACAAGCCACCTGATGAAGAGTACAAACTAAGATTCATAAGGAGGCTTACCGAACTGGGGAGAAGAAGATGAACACAGTGAGAATTTCAACAAAGAATTAGAAAATATCAAAAATAACCAATCAGAGCTGAAGAATACAACAATGCAAATGAAAAATTCACTATAGGGATCAACAGCAAAGTAGATGACACAGAAGAATTGATCAGTGATCTAGATGAAAGAGTAGAGAAAATCACCCAAGATGAACAGAAGAAAGAAAAAAGAACTAAAAAGAATGAAGGCAGTCTAAGGGAACTCTGGGACAACATCAAGCATACTAACATCTGCATTATAGGTGTCCCGGAAGGGGAGGAGAGAGACAAAGGGGCAGAGAACTTATTTGAAGAAATAATACCTGAAAATTTCCCTAACCTGGGGAAGGAAACAGACACCCAGGTACAGGAAGCACAGAGTACCAAACAAGATAAACCTAAAGAGGTCCGCACCAAGACATATTGTAATTAAAATGTCAAAAATTAAAAATAAAGATAAAATCTTAAAAGCTGCAAGAGAAAAGCAACAAGTAACATACAAAGGAAACCCCATAAGGCTATCAGCTGACTTTTCAGTAGAAACCTTACAGGCTAGAAGGGAGAAGAACGATATACTCAAAGTGCTCAAAGGAAAAAACTTGCAACCAAGAATACTCTACCCAGCAAGGTTCTTATTCATATTGGAAGGAAAGATAAAGAGGTTTCCAAACAAGTCAAAACTAAAGGAGTTCATGACCACTAGACCAGCCTTATGAGAAATATTAAAGGGACTTATTTAAGTAGAAATGCAAAGGTCATAAATAGGAATAAGGAAATTGTCAAAGAAAAAATATTACTGGTAAAGACAAATATACAGGAAAGGTAGTGGATCAACCACCTATAAAGCTAGTACAAAGGTCAAAAGACAAAAGTACTAAGATCATCTATATCTATGATAAGAGCTTATGGGATACACAAACATAAAAGTGGTAAATATGACATTAAAAATATAAAATGTGGACCAGAAAGTAAAGGTGCAGGGCTTTTAGTAAGATGTCAACATAAGAGACCATCAACTTAATATAGATTGCTATTCATCTGGGTTTTTATATATGAACCTCATGGTAACCACAAACCGAACACTTATAATAAATACACAGAAAATAAAGAGAAAGGCACTCAAATATAACATTAAAGGAAGCCATCAAATCACAAGGGAATAGAGCAAGAGAAGAAGAAAGAAACAGAGAAAAACTAAAAAATAATCCATAAAAATGTAACAAAATAGCAATAAGTGCATACTTATCAATGGTTACTTTAAATGTAAGTGTACTAAATGCTCCAATCAAAAGATGTAGGGTGGCTGAATGGATAAAAGAAAGAAGACCAATATATATGCCACATACAAGAGACTCACTTTAGACCTAAAGACAATTACAGACTGAAAGTGAAGGGGTGGAAAAAGATATTCCATGCAAATGGAAATGAAAAGAAAGCTAGGGTAGCAATACTTATATCAGACAAAATAGACTTTAAAACAAAAACTGCAACAAGAGACAAAGAAGGGCACTACATAATGATAAAGGGAAAAATCCAACAAGAGGATATAATACTTGTGCATCCAACGCAGGAGCACCTAAATACATAAAGCAAATATTAACAGACGTAAAAAGAGAAATTAACAGTAACACAATAATAGTAGGGGACTTTAACTCTCCACTTACATCAATGGATAGATCATCCACACACAAGATCAATAAGGAAACATTGGCCTTAAAAGACATATTAGAATAGATAGACTTAATAGATTTACACAGAATATTTCATCCAAAAATTGCAGAATACACATTCTTTTTGAATGCACATGAAACATTCTCCAGATCACATATTAGGCCACAAAACACAACTCAATAAATTTTAAAAGACTGAAATAATGCCAAGCATCTTTCTGGCAACAATAGTATAAAACTAGCAATCAATGACCAGAAGAAAACTGGGAAAGTCACAAATATGTGGAGATTAAACAAAATGCTACTGAGATACTATTGGGTTAAAGGAGAAATCAAAAAGTATCTGGAGACAAATGAAAATGAAAATACGATGTACCAAAGTCTATGAGATACACCAAAAGTGGTAGTAAGAGGAAAGTTTATAGCAATACAGGCCTACCTCAAAAAACAAGAAAAATCTCAAATAAACAATTTAACAATACACCTAAAGGAACTAGAAAAAGAAGAATTAATAAGGCCCCAAATCAGTAGAACGAAGGAAATGATAAAAATTAGAGTGCTATTATGAAATAGAGACTAAAAAGACAATGGAAATGATCAATGAAACTAAGAGCTGGTTCTTTGATAAGATAAAGAAAATTGACAAACGTTTAGCTGACTCATTGGAAAAAAAAAAAGGAGAGAAGCCTCAAATAAATAAAATCAGAAATAAAAAGGAGAAATGACAATGGATACCACAGAAATACAAAGGATTATAAGAAAATACTACAATAAGCTATATATATGCCAACAAGTTCGATAATCTAGAAGAAATGGATAAATTCTTAGAATTATACAACTTTCCAAAAGTGAATCAAGAAGAAATAGAAAATATGAATAAACTGATCATTAGTAAGGACATCAAAAGAGTAATCAAAAACCAGAAGTCCAGGACCAGGTGTCTTACCCAGTGAATTCTATCAAACATTCAAAGATGATTTAATACCTATCCTTCTCAAACTCTTCCAAGAAGAGGAGGGGACACTTCCTAACTCATTCTATGAAGACAACATTATCCTGATAGCAAAACCAGACAAGAACAACACAGCAAATGGCAATTACAGGCCAAGGCCAATATCACTGATGAATATAGATGCAAAAGTCCTCAACAAAATATTAGCAAATCAAATACAACAATATGTTTAGAGGATCATACACTATGATCAAGTGGGATTTACTCCAGGGATGCAAGGATGGCTCAACATCTGAAAATCAATCAATGTGATACATCACATCAACAAAATGAAGAATAGAAATCACATGATCATCTCAATAAATGCAGAGAAAACATTTGACAAGATACAGTATCCATTTATGAAAGTCCTAGCCAAAGCAATTAGGAAAGAAAAAGAAATAAAAGGGATCCAAACCAGAAAGGAAGAAGTAAGACTGTCACTATTTCCAAATGAGATGATGTTATATCTAGAAAACCCTAAAGAACCCACCAAAAAACTATTAGAAATAATTAACGAATACAGTAAGTGTTGCAGGGTACAAAATCAACATACAGAAAATCAGTTGTATTTCTATATAGGAGCAACAAAATAGCAGAAAGAGAAATCAAGGATACAATCCCATTTACAATCACAACAAAAAGAATAAAATAGCTAGGAATAAATTTCACAAAAGAGGTGAAAGACCAGAACACTGAAATAAAATGACACATCTATGAACAGCTAATTTTTGGCAAAGGACCCAAGAACATGCAGTGGAGAAAGGGAAGTTTGTTCAATAAGTGGTCTTGGGAAAACAGGACAGCCACATGCAAAAAAAAATGAAAGTAGACTATTATCTTATACCATACACAAGTAGTAACTCAAAATGGGTTAAAGATTTGAATGTAAGACCTGAAAGCATAAAATTCCTAGTAGGGGTTAATATCCACAGCGCAGTAATTGCTCTGAGGACACCAAATTGTTTTTGAATGTTTTGGATGAGGCTTGAATGGAGACCCAGTGATGGACAAATTTTTCTCTAGAGATACCTTACTAGATAGAAATAGTTGTTGAATTAATAAATGAACCTTCAAAGCCTCAAGTCAAAGCAATGTGCAATATCGTGAATTTAAAGTATCATGGCAAGCCCACTGGTTTTTAACCATGTATGTCTCCTCTAAGTAGTGTCTCCTTTCTCTGGACTAACGCTCAAGCCCAAGGTAAGATGGATGCCTTTTTGCCTGTGATCCTTTCAAAAACAAAGTTCTGAAGGGCTCAGTAAAGAAGGGGTGAAAATAAAGTCTGAAGCTTTCCACAAGACAGAGACATGCTAGTCAACAGGGAAGGGGCATGTGTAGAATCTGTATCTATGTGTTTGGGTTTTTTTAAAGCTTTTGGCAATCTTACACAGTAATCACTGATGGTAGGTGTATGGCTTAAAATAATTGTAGCTGAAGTGTGAATATTGGTCAACAGTTATGTCCCCAGAGAGGAGAAAGTCCTTATTCTCTGGTTCTCTGAAGCTACCACCACACACACATCCTCAGGTACTACTCATGGGGACATTAAACTGACTCATCTGTGTAGCCTACTACATTCCTTCAGGGCAGTGCCCCAGAGAAGCACCCAAGTAGTCTGTCTGGCCTAAATATGTGTGTATGTGGGGAGAAAGAGGAGTACTGATGGTTCAGTTCAGCGGGGCTCTCTCCTCTGTCATCACTACCAAGCAAGTTTAAATGCTCCTAGTAAATATTCTTTGAGGGTGCTCCAGATTAGAAGATTCCACTTGACTCATTTCAAGTCTTCTGCTTTTTTATTCATATCACAATTACGACAAATTTGATAATGGCCTGACAACCAAATGTTTTAAAATGTTCTTTTAAGAGCTTATATGCATTTTAAATATATTTTCAGTAGTAACACAGTAAATAATGTCCATTTTCATGAGCTTAATTCATAATAACAACAATAATAATAATAGAAGCATAGAGACTGCCTAGGATTTTCAAAATACCAGTTAAGCTAAGCATCATGTCCTGTGAACAAATGCACAGCTAAATACATAGCAGCTGTCATATCCCAGCTAGAAAAGCAGGAGCATGTTTCTCAGCAGGAGTTTTTCTATCTTCTGACATTTTGGTTCTGGGCATTGTAAATGGAATGTGTTCTTATGTTTCTGTTATTATCTTTCAATTCTAGAATCTGAGAGTCCATGGGATTCTTTGAGGTAATCTCTTCCAGCTTCTTTCCCAATGAAATTACCCTTTCTATGACACTTATGACAGATAGCGATTTAGATGTTCTTCGAATGTGTCCAGTGACAAGGAACTTACATCCTAAAAAAGCAGCCTTTTCCCTTGTTGAAGAGTGCTCGCTTTAAGAAAAGTCACTTTCTATGGTGGTTATAACCTTAACCATCACTTCTCCTTTTCCTCTTTGGGTAACATTGAGTAAGTCTAATTCTTTTCTACACGACAGTCGTTTACGTTTTTCAATACCGCTACCATTGCCCAGCCACCTGTAACAGCCTCCACCCCCAGTAAACTCTTCTCAGGTTTGAAAACCCACAGTTTCCACATCTGTTTGTTCGTGATGTAAGTTTGTCTTAAAACCTGCCCCCTTTCGTATGGAACTATATAGACCTGGGTTCAAAACTGGCTCCCTTCTTTGTGACTATAAAATGGGGAAAATGATTATTACCACAAGAGATTTTGTGAGAATTAAATTGACAGGTAATCTTTATTTAATATTATTGAGTAAGCATTATTCTACCTGTGTTATATATGCGAACTCATTTCATTTTATAACAAACCTATGAGGTAGTTACTATTATTATTTCCCCATTTTATACATAAGAATGTTGAGAGTATAAACACTTGTTCAAGGTCACATAACTAATTGTGGCAGAGGAAGAATCTGAACCCAGGCAGTTTGGCTCTAGAGCCTTCACCTTTACCCACCAGGATTTACTACCTTTATTCAGTGAGGTTTTATATATATATATATATATATATTAAGTACCTAGTATAGTATCTATCTGATATAGTAGTAGCTTTATAAATGTCCATTTTCTTTACCACTTAGCATTCTGCTAGCCCTCTTCTGAGTACTCTTCAGTTTTCTAAATCCCGAGTTTGGGCCTGATACTCAGATGTAAATCTAATAAACTGAAACAGAGGCACAATTTCTTCCAGTTCTAGGACCAGGTTTCCTTTGGACACTCTATTAGGTGAACAGAGTGAATTAGGTGAATCTAAGGAAATTCTCCTGTCTCTGATGGCTCCAGGAAGATCCTTCCCTAAGTTATGATGACTCATGTCTTTATGCAACAAATATTTGTTGAGCACCTGTTGCAAATTAGGCACAGTATCGTCTGTTGAGGATACAGTAGATGATGAATAAACAGATATAGCCCCTGCCTTTGTGGAGCTTAGATCCAATTTTAAAGACAGACATTAAACAAATAAACACAAAAATAAGCATATGATGACTAATCAAGGTTATGAAAGAAAAGAATAAGGTGCAGTAAGAAAAACATAGTAAGGAGAACAAATCCTTTTTTTTAAAGGTATGCGTTTTTTTTTTTTTGGTGAGGAAGATTGGCCCTGAGCTAATATCTGTTGCCAATCTTCCTCTTTTTTTCTCACTAAAGCGCCAGTTGTATAACCTAGTTGTAAGTTGTTATAGTTCTATGCAGGATGCTGCCACAGCATGGCTTGGTGAGCAGTGTGTAGGTCCTTGCCCAGGATCCGAACCAGCAAACCCTGTGCCACCAAAGTGGAGCACACAAACTTAACCATGCGGCCATGGGGCTGGCCCCAGGAGAACATATTCTAAATTGGATCAATGGGTTCGTCATGAAAGGCCTTTCCGTGGAAGGAAATTTAAGCAGAGACTCAGTGAGTTGGAGTTAGCCAAGGAAAGAGTTAGGGAAGAACTTTCAACCTCTTGAACACCATGCAGAAGGAAAGAACTTGGCGAGGTCAATGACCTAAAAGAAGGCCAGTGTGGTTGGAAAGAGTGAACAGGAACCAGAATGGCTCTAAGTGAGGTTGGAAATGTCGGCTGGGGCCGCACCATGCCAGGTGATTGTCCTGAACTAACGCTGCCCCTGAGACTAAGTGGGACAATGTGGTAGAATCTCAGTCACCGTTTGGAGAGGTATCTTGAAAGGACGCAGCTCAAAAGTATGCAGTGAGGAAACGCTACACTTTTGTTCTCACCTGAGGCTTATATACAAACATACAATCAGTCCATAAATACTGGTAAATCCTGTTCATTAACACCTCCACTAACCAATCACCTGTATCTACAACTCCCGCTCCAAGTTGCCATTTTGTGGCTAGTTTTTGCCTGCCAGTCTTCCCCAGATATTCTTTCTAATCAGAGACCACCTACATATTAGTGTTGAAGGAATTGGTATTCAAAGTGATTTGCACAAGTATCATTCACCTCTAGCTATGGGGCTGGAACCTATTTACTGGGAGGATCGAGGCTAACCATGTGCCAGCTCATTTTGCCAATAGCAATAACATCAATTTTCCAAGTTAGGCTCTGGAGTCTCACTGATATGGTGTGAATTTGTAACCACAGATTAGCTCTGCCACTAATTTTCTGTGTGACTTTAAACAAGGAAGTTAATCTCTCTGAGCCTCGGTTTCCTCACCTGAAACATGGGACTAATGATACTTACCTAGCAAGGTGGTTGTGAGAATTAAATTAAATAAGATACTTAATGTGTGTGAAAGCACCTGCCACAATGCCTGACATGCAGTAGACACTCAATAAATGATAACTTTATTTCTTTAGGATATGAAAGAATAAATCTCTTCTACAAATTAACCATAGGGTGATCCTCCACATCCAAATCATAAAAACTTACATCTTATTATATTTAGACATGGATGTCTTATTTGGCTTTTGATAACTTAATTTTCTATAGTATTTTTATGGAACTGTAGTACTAGCATCTGAAAGGAGCCTTAGGAAACCATTTGCATCCTCACCTTTTAGTGAAAATAGTGATGAAGACTCCTAATCCTGAATCATACACAACACACACACACATACATACATATCATAAAATACTAATAGATTGTTCCATTTGTGCCAAGCTCTGTACTAGGTCCTGGAGATATTAAAGATTAATAAGCATAATTCATACCCTCAAGAAGTTCATAGTCAAATGAGTATGACAGATCTGTGTGGAACTATATTACATGGCAGAATTGAACAAGTGTTAAATACATTCTGTGAGAGCACGGAGGAAGGAGCAATGAATGAATGTGGATGTGGCCATGACTAGACCTCTTATTATATGTATCTGACTTCAGTAGGCGTGCTGACATCCCCAGACTCACTTTCTTCACAGCAACTTAAAAATTGCATTTCATCTTGTAACTACAGAACATATTATGATTTGGAGCATATTTTCCTCACATCAGCTGAGAAGTCTTTCCTGACTGTCCACTCTGTACTAGGGATTTGAGGGGATAGAGCAGAAGCAGACTATTTGGTTCCTGCCATCAAGTGCCTACAGGGCAGGCAGTTGAGAGTGAAAAGTCCCCCAAGGTGGCAATTACAGAACAATAAACTGCTACTCACTCTGGAGTTGCCTCTGAGTATGTTCAGAGAGGAGAGCTCAGGGTGAGTTGGAATAGTTAGAAAAAAGCAGAAATCATTGTTTTAGCAGACTCAAACATCAGTTCAGACTTCTAGAAACTACCTAGAGATGTTTAGAGAGACATTCAAATATTCTCCACTGCATAATAACCCAAGAGAGAAAAATAAGTTCAGTATATCAGAATCTCGCCCAACGCTTGTTAATCTGAATTTATAGCACATAGCTTTAGGAGTACTTTAGCTAAATTCTGTTAAAAACCTTAGCCAGAGTATTCTTAGCTGGTCCAAAGACAGGCAGGTTAAACGTGTATTAGCAAAGATAATAAACAGACTTTCAGGCTCTCAGAGCTGTATTCATTTCAGAATAGGAGCGACCTGACATAAGAAAAAAGCAAGGATGCCATGAAATGCTTTCAAACTTTGCTTTTTTGTCAGATGAGCCTTTCAAAAGGGTGTTTTGAATTTTTGAGGTGAACATGCATCCTTTTGTCGGTGAAATGCCACAAGAAGATGTGTTTAGAAAGAAGCTGATGGGGAGTGAGAAATTAAGAGCTGCAGAAAGGCATTAATGAGTTGGAAGAAGGTCAACAACCCATTCCGAGCTCATTAAATCTATTATCTGAGTTCAGAGTGGTCCCAGGTGGAACTTGTGCTGACATACCCAGAACTCCCTCTCCAGCCCAGAGAGAAGGAAAAAAAGAGGAAAGTAAAGAGGATGGTGGTTTTCAGGCTACCCCTTACTTCTAAGTATGATGAATGGAAATTTCAGACTCCTCGGTTTGGGGGGAAGATTTTAAATATAAACATAGTCAATGGCAATTGTGCTTAAGAGGTGAAAATTTTTATAAGGTTTTGAAATGAAAAATACCACAATTTGAAAAGTTCTCCACACAATGGATTTGAAATCCATTGAGATATTTTTCTCCACCTGTCCTTACAATCACTCCTGTCTTCTAAGCCTAGCAGTTCTCAAAGTTCAGTGTGCATTGAAAACACTTTGAGAAATTGTATAGAATGCAGACTCCTGCTTCCCCTCTCACCGAAGATTCTCATTCAATAAATCTGAAGTTTGGCCCAGGAATCTGCAGAATTATTGACAAGAAAACATCAATTCATAATAAGAGAAAAACAGCTTCTCAATTCATCTTAGAAACTGTCTTTGTATTTATCTATTATTGTTTTTAATGGAATTGAATTGAAGAGCAAGTCTGTCCTGTACTTTAAAAGACTTTCTTTCTTTGGTAAGAGCTGACATGGCCTTTTAGAAAATCATGATTTTCTAAATTAATACTGCACTTTGGGCCAGACTGACATTTATTGCTATGTTTAAATTAAAAAGAAATATTTTAATATCATCCATGGTGACTTATATTTAAACATCATCTTCTAATGAACATCCTCCTTTTAAGATTATGAATTTTTTTCCAATTCAGAACAAGCATTATTCATTTTACACTTATAACCCTAGATTACAAGTAAAAAATCGAAACCACAGAGAAGCTAAGTGACCAGCCTAATATTGCACAGTAACCACCAGTAGAGGGGAGAGAATCTATATTCTCTGAATCCCAATGCAGAATTCTGTCAGGCAGTGCTGCTTTAAGCTAGGAAATATGGATGGAAGTCTAGGAATTGACATTTGAGCCACGGATACTAAAATGCTTCCTTACCCGACCTGGCCAACCCTTACCGCATTACCTCTTACCTCTACCACATCTCATCTACCTTCAACCTGAAGTTCTCTTTTCATTCTTTAAGAATTAATTTTGTTTCTTGAAACTCTTGGAAAGTGAGAAAGGGGTTCTCTTGAGGACGTGGAATCGTGCTGATTGCCATTTGAAATCAGATCTATCCCTGAGCCCTGATGAAAACAGTTTTATCACATCATTTTGTGGCTTGCATGTGAATAGGCCCAAAGGTGTGTGCTGAGCACGCATCCCAGAATCCCATTCAATAATTAAGGAAGCGAGTTGGCTCCACAAAGTCAGCTCTCCTCAGCCATTCTACATATGGCAGGTTCAGGAATGGCACCTAAGTTGCTGAAATCATTGACTATAGAATGTCTGTGAAAGTTTACTTTCTCCAGTCAGGCGAGACTGTGTCAGCAGAATCCCTTTATTTTGCTAGAGCTTGTGTGTCTGGGGATGAAGGGGGTGATGTGGGGGTGGGAGGAGCATTTTCCTGGTGCTGACTCTGCCTTTTGCTCCTTTTGCAAATAGGCTTGCAGGCTGTCCTGGGGGAGCTGCTTTGATGCCACGGTGCATTGGTCTTGCTGCCCATTTCAAAAATGAAAAGACCCAGCTTGCTTACTCCAGCTCAACAAAGAGATTAGTCCACCAAACATGAGGAAATCACGACTTGCCAGTAACTACATCTGAAGGGTCTGAATTATCAGCCAAAGCCTTCTTAACTTAAAATCTGCTATCTGCTGCATATGGTGCCTAAATACCAAAGGAACAGAGCACTTTTAAATCCTTGGCATGGCTGTTGTTAAAAGATAATTTTACCAAAAAAAAGTAAAATCATGGCTCTCATACAGATATGAACACATGCTAAAGACTTTGTTTAACTCATTAATGAGGGAACTGATGAAGTCTTACATAACCAATTTGAGAAAGAATTCAAGAAAAAAAGGACAGGAATATTGAAATGGATTTGCAAATGAAAACAAACTGGCCTCTTTCAAAGTTTGTGTGTGGGGGGGAGGGGACCGTTGGATATCCAATGGATAGAATTTACATGTCTATGGACAAGAATTATTTTGCATGCTATCAGTTTTCTACAGTTTACAGAGTTGTAAAATTGCTCAAAAACAGTGAAAAACTAGAATCAGGTATAATGGAGGGATGTGATCCAAACAATGTATAGTTTTCTGTTCAAAGATTTTTGTTCTGCGCTGTGCTGGGGGAGATGGCCCAGGTCTTGGCAAACTAAGCGGTGGGCTAAAAGCCATAGGCTCCTTGCTGTCAGGGCTCCTTGATCCTGAACCGGCCAACTTACAGAAACCATTTCTTGAACTTTGTTTTAGGATGCCTTCAGCCTGCTGCTGGATTCATTTTTTCGCCTCTGTTCCTTTGAAATGGCACTATTTGTTCATATGACAATTGCAGTGTCATGGCAAAAAAAAACAGAAGATGAGATTAGCCACCTCACGGTAAAAATGAGGCGCTAAAAAGTCGCTTTTTCCCAAATTCAGTTTTCACTCTAGATTCCTTTTCCCCAAAGAAAGAGAATACACCAAGGTGCCCCTTGCTCCCACACCATAAAGCCCAGCTTGCCACAACAGTTTGCTTTTGATTTGGTAAACTTGCCTTCAGTCTTCTATTTGACATATTTTCTCTTTTTCTTTTCAGTATATTTCATTCACTGAGCATATCTGCAGAGAAGCCTGATACACACACACACGCGCACACACACACACGCGCCATACCCACCCACATCATTACACACACCCCTTAGGAATTAAATCTTCAAGTTTACCTCCAAACTATGTTATAATCCATTCAATTATTCATGCTAAAGGAAAGCAGCAGAGGCATGGCTAATCCAAAATGCTATGTAATACTCAAATCATGTAATGTGGCTTTGGAGTATGTTTTTATGCTGATGTTTGAAATCAGATGTGCCTTATGGAAGAGGGCATTATAGAGAAAATTTACTAGAAAGAAACCCTTAAAAACTCAAAAATATGGTCCTACCTCAACTAGGTTTGTGACCAAGCTGAATTCAGTTTATCTTTCAGCCTCACTTTCCAACTCTATAAAGTGAAGCATTTGAACAAAGTGATCTCTGAAGCTCCTTTCAGCTCTGGAAACTTCAGGATATTCTAGGGATGGGCTTTAAGCCAACAATAATGCAAAAAAGCAAGTCAAACTGTAACTCAAGGGGGTGCTGAGAAGCTATTCAATTTCCCATCTTGACCTTCTGTTTAACTCTTCCCTGTGACCATCCTGTTGAGGGTAGACCTCTGTCATTGTCAAGTACTTACTCACCCTCCACTAAGTAATGCGGATGGCCACCATTTGTTGAGTAGTTATTAGTGCAGGCACTCGGTATAAATTACCTCAATTATCACAACAACCCCATGAGGTAGACCATTATTAGTTCCATTTTATGGATGCAGAAATGAGGCTCCAATATAGCAAATAACTTAAAGCCCCGGAGCTGGTAAGCATTGTTACTGAGATGAAAACTAAGTCTTTCTGGCTTCAAATTCAGAGCTCTTTTTACTAAACTGTGCTGTTTCCCTATATGTTTATCAAAAGACTTATGTACAAGAACTATGAAAGCCACTATGGAGAACAAAATGTCATACGAGATTCTGCAACTGCCTTTAAAGGTTTTAACCAAAGTGGAAAATTGATTATTCATTTGGGTTTCAGGGAAAAAAAAGAAAACTGTCTGGAATGTAAGCATTAAGTGAATTGTGTCAATAAATTGAAAAGTGAAATATTAGAAGAATAAATCACCAGGAAAAAAAAGAGATATTTAGTATGAAATTTCTTATGATTCTATTTGTTCACTCCTATCCAAGTCAAAGGTCCCAGCTCTACCATAAATTGCTGTGTGAATGTGGACAAATACTGTTTCCTCTATGGGTCTTGATTTCCTCACTTCTTAACTGATGGGGATAGCTGAATGGTCCCTAGTTCCCTCTGACTGAGATTCTGTGATTGTATGATAACATGGGACTCATTTACCTGCATCATCTGGAATTGAAGAATGGAGACTGAGGAGGATTTCATGTAGGGATATGATCCGGTTATGGAGTAAGTATTCTTTAAAGGAAATATATATCTCCAGAAAAGCAGCCCAGAGAACTGGCATAGCCCTTCTTATACAAAAACCTAATTGTGATAAGAAAAAAAAAATGGTGCATTCCATAACTATGCTTTGGATTGTGTGCACAGCATCTTTTTAAATAGACCACATTTGTATCTGAAGGAAGTGTTCAGGCGAATAGGAGGTGCCAGAGCGATAAAGACAGATTTAGTCAGTGCTCCTGGTGCATCTGGTGAAACGCATAGTCCAGCCAAAGCATTAAAGCTGAACATCCCTGATTGCCAAGAATTCAGATTAGGCGTATTCAACAGCCATGAATGCCCCAACTATCCATCATCTCGTCTAGTCCTTCTTCACAGCAAATGGAGAGGGATGGTGACAGCATGCTGCCCAGACTGACTTTAATTTCCTCAGAAAACAGCACCTCCTTCCTCTAGCATCTGGAATCCAGTTTCAGGAATGAATAAACAAACAAACCCAGACCTGCTTCTCCAGGAGGCAATATAGTAGCCCAGTCATTTATTGACCAGAAATTTAGCCTCCCTCTAGGAGGCAAGATGGTCCAGCACTATTAAAGCCTCGATGTCATATGCAATGAGAAGGCAAGATTCACTTCCAGTGCACGCTTAGGAACTTCCAAAGCCTTCACATTGTGATAGACAGATGAAGGGATTGAAGCATGTCAAAGGCCCCTGTCCTTTTTCCTTCCTTCAACTGCCTTCAGCACAAAACCACCGCTAATCCACCTGTGGATCCTGGCTTTTGACTTAAAGAATCCAGCACTTTTAAAGTTGGTGGGGATATTAGTTAAAGAGGGGAGACAGCCTAAAGTTTAAGTCCCCAAGGTGGTCTTCCCTCTTCCTAACTAATGCTCCCTCACCCACCCCCATCTTTGCACCTTATTTTTTTTCAGTCTCATACAATCTTTCATGTGTCTTCTCATACTACCCCAGGTCCTCTATTATTCCTATCCCTTTATTTTTATTTTCTGCCTGTGCCTTAAGCCTGTCTGAACTCACTGTGGCTTAACTTTGCTGACAACACAGAACTATAGAAATCACTGGCCCCTGACCATCAGGATGTTCAGGTGTAGTCTTCATAAACTCTCTGAGATTAAAGGCCCTACCACATACTTTTGCATTCGCCAGCACATCTAGAGCTGGATGCTGAGCAAACGGTCAACAAATCCTTTTTAGCTAAATGTAATGGTTGAATCATTACTCTCAGCTTCCATATGTTTCTGGAAATAAGACATTTTGGCTTTTGACAGCTGACAGAATTTGACATTGAGATGAGGACTCAGAATTCAGCCTTCTCAAGAGATCATAGATTTTTAATATTCCTGTTCTATCAGTATTGAATGAAACCTATTAACAGCCTCAAGAGGAAAGTCAAGTTGTCACTTTTTTATTGAAGGTAGTGGAGGAAAGAGTTGGAGGAACTTCTTTATAACAATTCTTGGCAATAATTGTTCTTCCGTTTTGCCCCTAAACAGACATCTCACTTTTAGGAAACGATTCTAAATCATTAGCTCAATTTTATTTCTGCTGAATAGAACATATTATTGAGGAAATGATTCCAAATATCACAAATCAAAATGGCTAACCTTCCCATTTGGGAAAGCCACAGTCTCAGACAGATATAATCACACATGCCAGTTTTCACTGAGAGCAGTTTCAGCGCACCCGGTTGTGCAAGTTTTACACAAAACCTAGTTTCTCTCCCTTGCTGCCTTGAGGAAAGGAATTTGGCACAGAACTTTCTCTTAGTGCTCAAGTGTGAGGGTGCACCATCAACACATTCATTCATTTCATCCTCTTTCCAGTCAGGGAAACTTGTGTCACCTCTCAGAGAGAAAAGAGAAATACAGGCTACAGGCCAAGCATGAAGATAGATCAGGTGGATTGAGCCTTGCAATACTGCTTCTTTACCACCATTTTTACGATTTCATTCCTTGCTAAACGTTTTTTACTGTCATATAGGCATTCAGACCAAGGGACCTTATAGGTAAAGGCAATAACCAAGAACTAAGTCAGCTAGTTCTTTACGCAGCATGTTATGGAGCTAAGAGAGAAGGAACACGTTCATAAATTCGTAAGTCCTTACTTAAAATGTTTTTCGATAATTACTCTTTTCTTAATTTTTTCTCCAGGGAGATACAATAAACCCAAAGTAACCCCTAGTTATCATCTTAGTTGAGCTTACTTGATTACATACTAATTTCCTCTTTGATTATTGATGTTCAGAGAATATGAACACAGGAACAATTGCTTACCTTGAGTCTTGAGATTTCAAAATAAAATAAAGAGGATAATAACTTTGTTATTGAGATTTATACCAATTTGATAGCAAGTCTCCTAGAGTGGGGCATTATATGTAGGTAGAGTAGGTGACCTGCATAATGTGGACTCAAAAGCCCTGGGAAAGCCTCCCTTCCCCTTCAGAGTTCCTACCACCACTTCCACATATTGACTAAATGTTTAAAATCTAACCGTCAAAGTGACATCTTTTAGACTTAAAGTTTTGATTTCTGTTTAAAGTAGACACATACCCACGGAAACTCCCTAAGCTGTTCTCAGGGATTTATACCTTAATGTGAATGAGAGATAGATACTTGGCTTTGAATTTGAGTCTTAGGGAGAAAACATTTGGTGCCTAGCACCTGAAGAAGGCCACAGACAGGGTTACATAGAGGGACCAGGGGGCAAGTACATGGACACATGACAAATGCCTTTGTTTCATGATTTTGCCTAGATTTGACTCTAATAATGCTCCCAGTGCAGGTAGTTTTTACTCTTTCCTTTCTTTCATCTTTTAGGGTTCTGTGTGACAGCTCAGGGAGGGGACTACAGAGCTAAACTGAGCTCTATTTAGGATTGAGAGTGTGTCTTCTATTTCTCTCACATGCTTTTCAGTGCTTAAGGGTGTGTACGCCAAAATAAATCAATGAATAATATTGACTGGCTTTCCTTTTTCAAAAAGAGAGCATAAATGATAGTGTCTGAAAGGAGTACAGAAATGAAAAGTAAGCTTTCCCCTCCTTATAATCATGTCTACAATTTTTCCCATTAACTCCAACGTAAGCCCCATACCCATTTACCCCCAGTCAATACAATCCCTAAGTAAACATTTGCCATGAGAGACCAAGAAAAGGAAAACCAGAATCTATTCAAAGGTAGAAGGAAAATATTATAATGCAAGTCTTGCATTCTTGCACTAATCGCTACTGCTTCCTTTGGAACTGAACAAAAGAGCAAGGAACAAAGAAAAATGCCAAAAGGGACCAGCGGGATACAGGATTCAATTTACTTAAGTTCAACAAAAACATGTTGAGCCCCTGCACAGTAAGATAAGAAGACATGGTTCTTTCCCTCATATTCTATTAGTTGGAGGGGGTTAATGACAGGTGTCAACCATGTAGATAAATAGTACTAACAAACGTTAGAATTGGAAAAGTTCAATAAAAGAGGCAGAACTCAATTGCCCTGGAATTCCAGATGAGGATATGGTAATATCTGTAACAGTAGTAGTGGTGGTGCTAGTAGTAGTAGTAACAACAATAATGACTAGCATATATTGAGGTTATTATATGTGAGATGCTGTGCAAAGCACTTTAATGAGAATTTTTTCTCATTTAATTTAATCCTCATAACAATTTGATCAGTTAGGGACCATGATTATCCCCTTGTTTTGAGTGAAGTAAATGAAGCTGAGAGATTCAGCAACTCTCCCATGGTCACACAGGTAGGAGGTGATAGACCTAGAATTATTATTCCAGAACCCATGTTGATAGGAAACATTTCACAGAAGAGATAGTGTGTTTTGTTTAAATTTTTTTAATTGCAGTAACATTGGATTATAACAATATATAGCTTTCAGATGTACATCGTATTATATTTCAAATTCTGTGTACATTACATCATGTTCAGCACTCAAAAACTAATTGTAGTCCATCCCCTCATATGTGAGCCTAATCACCCCTTTTGCCCTCCCCCCCTTCCCTTATGGTAATCACCAATCCAATCTCCATTGCTATGTGTTTGTTTGTCATTGGTTCTATTTATTTATTTATTTATTTATTTATTTATTTATTTATTTACTGAGGAAGATTAGCCCTGAGCTAACTTCTGCCAATCCTCCTCTTTTTGCTGAGGAAGACTGGCCCTGAGCTAACATCCATGCCCATCTTCCTCTGCTTTATACGTGGGACGCCTACCACAGCATGGCTTTTGCCAAGAGATGCCATGTCCACACCCGGGATCCGAACTGGCGAACCCCGGGCCGCTGAGAAGCGGAAGGGGCTGTTCCACCGGGATGTCCTGTTTGTTGTTGTTTTTATCTTCTACTTATGAGTGAGATCATATGGTATTTGACTTTCTCCCTCTGACTTATTTCACTCAGTATAATACCCTCAAAGACCATCCATGTTGTCACAAATGGCCAGATTTCATCATTTCTTATGGCTGAGTAGTATTCCATCATGTATAAATACCACATCTTCTTTATCCATTCGTCCCTTGATGGGCACCTAGGTTGCTTCCATGTCTTGGCTATTGTGTATAATGCTGCAGTGAACATAGGGGTGCAAGTGTCTTTATGCCTTTGCGTTTTAAAGTTCTTTGGATGAAGATAATGTTAAAGATGGTCTTTGAGGAATGTGTTGGATTTTAACAAATGAACCAATATAAGCAAAGCTGTGGAGGCTTTAAAGTGTGTGTGTGGCATGTTTAGATGGTTGCAAATGGTACAGTTTAGCTGTAGCAAAGCCAGATCTGTGATGCTAGTGACAGAAAGAGCCAACTCAGGAGAAAGCCAGTTTAGAAGGAAAGATGATGAGTGAGGCTGTGGATATGCAATAACCTCGCTCCTGAATTCAAGACCCATATTTCCATCTTCATTGAGTAAGAGATTGAGAACAAAGAATAGGTCAAGAGCAGAATATTACCATACGAGCACACTGATGGGGTAGGAAGAGGAAGAGCCATCAGTGATAAGGGTGGAAACAAAGCAGTTGGACTGATAAAAGGAAAACCAGAGGTTACCAGTGTGGTTGATACCATGGAAACTCAGGGTGTCAGAAAAAGGTGTTTAGTACCTAGTGTCAAATGCTATAAAACTTGAAAGGAATAAGGACTTACAGTGGGCTAAATTGCTACCATTTATTCATCACTTTCTATGCTTCAGACACTGTACTAAGCACTTGACAGGAATTGTCCAATTTAATCCTCAGAACCACTTGTAAGGTAGGGACTGTCATTTTCCCTATTTTAAAGATGAGGAAACTGAAGTTTAGAGAGGTTAAGAAACTTGATCAAGGCCTCATAGCTAGTTAAGATGTACAGCCTGGACTGAAATTCAAATCTGTTTAACTCTGAAGCCCATGTTCTTAATCTCTAAGATCTACTACCATTGAATTTATGGTCACCTTTGAGAGAGAGGTTTCAGCAGGGTAATAAGGATAGGAGTCAAATAGCAAAGATTGATTGGAAAGGAGAGGACAGATGTGAGAATGTTTGCGGAATGAGTGGGTGGTAAGACAGTGGAGGTTTTGGGTATCAACTTATTCTGTCTACAGTTTATAAGGGTTGGTAAAGGAAGGTAAACAGTGGGGAGGATAGCTTGAGGGGAAAGAACCTTTAAGGGAAGTTTCTTTTAGGATAGGGGAGGACTGAGCCTATTGTTAGCTGAAGAGTATTCAGTGGAGAGGGAGGGAGAGCATAATTTACGGAACAAGAATGTGACAGAGAAAAGAGGGCTAAGATTTAGAGGACAAGGGGAAAGGTTCAACTTAGAAAGAAGAGAGACATTTATTAGGTAACCCATTTTCTTAACTTTTTCTCCTCTCTTTGATCCTATCAAAATATGACTTCCCTGTGTCTGATTCAGTTAACACCTTCCTTGGCTAAGTGTAATTACTTATCACTTATGACTGCTATAGATTATATGAACCTTTATTCAGGCAAGTATAATTAAAATGTAAAATTAATATGAAATACTAATATAATGAATTAGAAATTATAAGTAATGAATAAGTTAGAAGTGCCAAGCTAATACATGGTAACATAATATGTTAACTCTGTAAAAGTTGAAGTTTCTTAGAAATGTTGGAAACAGAGAAGAAATTTACACACACCTCCCAGGTGACCCTCAGATACAGACCTTGTTCGAGCAGACCTGGCATTCGTTCAGCAAACATTTATTGAAAATCTATTATGTGCCAGACTCTATGCTAGGCATCGGCGATACAGAGATAAAAGGAAGAGTTCACATCCCCAAAGATCTCACAGCCTAGGGGAGGGGGCAGAGAAATCAACACAGTATAGTGTAGCATGATGAATGCTGTGATAGAAGTAAAAACCATGAAACACTGGAGCACTGGGTAAGGAGGCAGGGGGAGGAGTGCAGGGGAGGCTTCCCAAAGGAGGTGATATTTGAGATGAGTTTTGACCTTGTACTGTTGCTTTTATAGGGACCTGCACAAGGGGCCAGGCATTCCCCTAAGGGATCACATTACAGGCAACAGCTGCAACTCACCACCCTGGCTTCATCCTCAATGTCTGACATCAAGGTCACCGAGCTAAAAGTTTAAGGGGGATGGTACGTAAAATGGTTCTAAATCTAACCTCTGGACTATTGGGTAGTAGGAGAAGATGAGGGATATAAATTCCAAATTATAATCTAAATGTAGCTTCTCTTTTCCAGAGTTGGGATGGTGAGAAAGCTGAAAGGGAAAGTGGAGAGGGGTTAGAAGGAAGGAAGGAATAGCTACCTCCCTATTAGATCTTTCTGCCTACTGAGAAGAAAGCCTTCTCTGCATATATACCACGTGTCTTGTTTCAGTCCTTATATTGGGACTTTTTTCCACATGAAAAGAAAAGTGCAAATATCTCACCTCAGTGCAGAAACATTTAGAAATGAAAAACCTTAACCAATCTCAGTTTCGCCCCCCCTCCCCTTGACGCTAGAGAGTGATTGTAGGTCAGTTTCTATTTTATCTGAGTCACTTGGCCCATCTGGAATAGTCACTCTAGGAAATTGAAAACTAAATTTAAATTTGATAAAGAGAAAATTTTGAAATGACTTCGTCAGTCTGATCAGACACACTCCATTGCATCCTTCTGTCCTGGCGTGATGTTGAGCCTCCAAAGAATCTCTGAATGGCAATTGTCTGTTCTTAGTATTAAATTACTTGGCATCGTCCCTTATATCCATTCATTTGCACTCTTGGACATACTATAGAAAAGACTCAGCTGGAATAGTTTGCCTTTTAAATTTGCCACTCATTTTCCTTTTCTTTACAAGAGGGAATAACCATAAATTGAAGCAGGATAGACTATGGTTAGACATAAGGAAGGACATCAGGTCAATAAAATACTGTGTTTGGCAGTGCTGAGAGACTTTGAACTCCTGAAGATTTTTGAAAGGTTCTGGTTTTTTATTTTTTAATTGTTTATTTGATATTGTTATCATTGCTGTTCAGGTGAAGGAGTTTTTAATAAAAGAAAACAAGGTCATTGAAGACAATTTAAAGGGGAAAAGAGATGGCCATGTATCCTGGATGGTTTGCCTGTCTGAAGGGGAAGGGAGATCTTTCACCCTGAAAATTCTAAGATTCTACTCTATGGTCCTCAGGTGACCTATAGATTCACTAGCCCTGCAACACTAAGAATTTTCTCTTGTACCTGAGAATGTTTCCTGCCTTAGAAGCCCTTTAATGGTGTGGAAGAAGCATAATTCTAATCAATACAAAAGCATTTGAAATGAACCACTGCTTCAAATATAGCTCTTCAAGGGAAAAAGGGGAAAAAAAGTAATATAATTCTAAATAATTAAAACTGTTGGAGGAAATTGAATTGCAATTGAGTTAAATCTTATTAAAAAATGAATGATTTCAGTTCTGGTAGCAAGGATAATGTACTCTATGGGCATCATGTGTGGTGCCAGATAGACTTTCTTCTGAAAAACAAACTGAGCTTTTTAATTCATATGCTGAGATTCCCCTGATCCAACTCAGGCTTGTATGTTGACCTGGCTTGTATTTTTCTGTTTTTTGTCCAGAATCGTCCAAGAGTAATGCCTCATGGAAAAGTAATAGAGAAGAAAATTACATTAATGATCAAATCAGTACTTCATTTCTAAACCTGAATTAGCACATACATAGAATGTTTAATAATTTAGCCATAGAGGGAATCTAAGTAGAAGTATAAGTTCTGTTTGAGAAGGGTTTTTTTTCCTTTTCTTGTAAGTTTCCCTGGTTAATACTAAGTTGTATCCAGTTTAGTATTACATGCTAGTCCAGGATGGATCTTGTCAGATTTGTGCTTAGAAGAAAAGTCCGTAATTATTTCAAATTTAAAATCACTCTGGATATCTTCATGCTATATCAATTCGCAATTTTAATATGCGTATTTCTTAAATTGATCTTATTTCATGATTATCACCTTTTTAATCCTCACACAGAGCCATTAGAAACTCACTGCATTGCATGGGACATAACCTACCAAAACTCTCCACTGGGCGTTTTCCACATACAGCCAAGTTAAATCCTCCCTCTTCTGAAATCCTGCACAAGGAAGATGTGAACATTTGCGCAGCACTATGAACGTCACCATTAAGAGATACTGAAAATAGAAATTCTAAAAGGGTGCGTAGCAGAAGATCTAGAACGCATCTGAAAGTGGAGGAGCTCTGTGCTTGGAATTAAAGATAATACCTTATAGAAACGGAGAGCCTTAGAAAAAGAGTGGACCCTCATAGAAAACCAGAATTAATTTTTCTCCCCATACAAGGTTTTTAATTTTACAATTCACTTTACCTTCACACCAATCATCATTATTGCTCATCTTTGTTTGTAGAATAACCATCCAGTCCCAGCTCCATTTGTTCTAACTAAAATCTCCTTGTCATCTACTCCCCTCACCTCTCCCTCTGCACCCCCGCAAAAAGGAAAGGCGAGATAGAAAAAAGGAAAAAAACACACAGACTAACACAAAAATGCCATCAGTTTAAAATACCCAAGACATGAAGTCTATTGGCAGAAGTGACAGGTACCGTATGGCAGACTATTTTTCATGGTCCTCTGTGGAGTCATTGGTTTCTCATTACAGCCAGTCAAGTCATGTCAAACTTGGAGTCTGCCCTTTACCATCATTTATATCTGCTAAAGCCCCAAAAAGAATCTGTGAGAAGCCTCAACCATATTTATCTATCCATATCTATTATGTTTTATATCTAGCTGAAGACTATAGAAATTACTTATGTTTTGTGAAATATATGGGAGGACCTTTTAGTATTTGTTACTATTGATATAACTCATATCTAAATTCATTCAGGTTTATGTTGGGGATTTGAATTAGGGCCAAGAACTCACTTACAAAAATGAATTTGCAAAAAGCTTTTAGTGGCCTAGCTGCTTAGGAATGCCTAGCACCAGCACAGACTAGTCACAGACTTACTGCAAGACACTTCCCCTGGAGACCCCTTTTCTCTAGATCAGCCACAACAGGAATCCTCCTGCTATTTCAGTCTATTTTCTCTTGTGCAGTAACTACAAATAGTGCTGCAACAAGCTCAAAATGCCCACATCCATTGAGGCCCAGTTACGAGAGGATCGTATAGGCCAGATTTTTGTGTTTGGAGATTAAACTGCTGACGGTGTTTGCTTTCATTGTGCACAGATGTGACCAAAAAGACTGAGCTGGACTAACAAGCTATTTGCCTAAAAACCCCAAACCATTTTAAAAAAAATAATGTAAGGATTGTTCATTAAGGTACACAAAGCCTTTTCAGTAAAAAATATTAAGACAGCTAAACAGGTTTGACCATTTGACCATTTGTGTTTTTTCCCGTCACTTAAGCCCAGGCTCTTGTGCTTCCCAACTAATCTGTTAATGGCTGGAGCTGATTGACAGGTGCAACAATGCCAGTGTGAGCGCTGTGGGAGTCCTAATTGGGCAGTCCTTTATAAAGGGAATTGATGGCTAAGTAAATACAATATTGAAAGTAGATGGTAGACTTATGAAAATTAAGCACAAAGGAACTAGACTTAGGCTGTAAATACTTAAGATTAGAGAACTCTAGGCTAGCATCTCAGGTTCTGCAATTTATCCAGCCTATAAGGATGTGCAGCCTTTGAGAAATAGATTTTCTTGAGTTGATATGTCTTCTCACAAAAACTCCTTAATTTGCACTTGAAAGCTTTTTTCGCTGGTTAGAATGTGAGATCCAACAATTTATTTTTAAATAAATGCCTTGAATTCCTTTGTTCATTCATTCATCCATTTATTCAGCAAGCATTTACTGAGCATCTACTCTATGTTATGCACTACTAGGTAAGGAATACAGAAAAGAATAAAATATAGCCTTTGTCTGAGATGCTCACAATCTAGTAGATAGACCAGAAAGATAACCAGAAAATCTTGATACCATGACAAAGACTATAGAAGAGCTAAGCATAGGATTCTAGGAGAACACAGTGGAAGCATACCTCACCCTTTGAAGGGACAGGCAGAGGGGACAGAGATATATAGGATTCCTGGAAGAGGTGATGCCTGAGCTAAGTCCTAAAGGGTGAGAAGTTAGCTAGCTCAGATTGGGTAATGGGTGGAGGAGTTTGCATATCAAAGTCACATTGACATGAATCAGCATTTCAAGTTTGGGAAAACATAAGTAATTTGATGCAAATTAGAGTAAGGGGAACATGTAGGAAAATGATGGATGACAAGAGTAGAGAGGTAGACAGATGCCAAATCATGCCTTATAAGCCATTGTAACTGAGTTTGGGGTTTATTCTGTAGGCAACTGGAAGCCAATGGTGATATGCAAAGGCGTGACATGATTAGAATTGTATCTTACATTATTTTGACAGCATTATGGAGGCTCTGACAGCATTATCATGGGAGAAGGCTACATATAGGCGGATCGGTTAGGAGGCTGTTGCAGTAATCTAGACAGTAATCAAAGTGGACTTGAACTAAGGCAATGACAGAGAGAATGGAGAGGGGTAACAAATATTTGAATTGTTTAAAAGAAAAACCAGGGGACAGCCCCGTGGCCTAGTGGTTAAGCTCGGCATGTTCCTCTTCAACAGCTCGGGTTTGGTTCCCAGGCGTTGACCTACACCACTCACCAGTGACCATGCTGTGGTGGTGACCCACATACAAGATAGTGGAAGATTGGCAACAGATGTTAGCTCAGGGTGACTCATCCTCAAGCATAAAGAAGAAGATTGGCAACAGATGTTAGCTCAGGGTGACTCTTCCTCTATGAAAAAGAAAAAGAAAAAGAAAAAACCTTGGATCTAAGGGTTTGGTGATGGTTGAAATGGAGATGGAGTGATGAGGAAAAGGAAAGATTCTGGAAGGAATTCTATATTTCTGTCTTGTATGACGAGGTAATTAAAAGGTGCTCCCATCAACCAAAATGGAAAATACAGAACATTTATGGATGCCAGTGATACCTTTTATTGTGGTCATATTCTGTTTCTGAGGTGCTTGCTGGGACACCCAGGTGTGGACGTCCAGTGTGTAATTGAATATGTGGATGTGGAGCTCAGGAGAAAGGCTTGAACCTTTATGTTTGTTTATGTGCCTATAACTGATGCACCCCCTGCTTTTAATTTCTGACCCTTTCTGTGCATTATTCTCTGTCTAATGCCACAAGGTTTCTTCGAGTTCCTTATATCTTCACAGTATTCACTGACTGCCTAGGCAAGGAGGGCAGAATGTGTTAGCTGATCTCTGCTTCTAAATATTCCCCCACACTCTGCGTCACTTTTCCCTTCATACCCCAATTCCTGCCCTCACTCCACCCCACCCCTGCTCCCATCAACATTTACCTGTCTTTCAACCCATGCCCTCAGAGCCCTGCTAGGTAGTTGGCTAATCTGAAGAAAGGAGTTTGTGCTCAGGTATAAATGATCAGGTTGGGCTTTATGTGCCATACTTCCCTAGTAATATACAGGCATCCTAACAGACACAAAAGTGTGAGAATTATAGTGTAATGGTAGAATAGCATGGAAGGTGTCGGAGATCACTTGGGCACTTTGGTGTTCCTTAAACACCATCACTTAAACATTATTATTCACGTATATTCCAGCTTCATTAAAAACCCTATTTTTAGACTTTTTTTTGGAGGAAGATTAGCCCTGAGCTAACTACTGCCAATCTTCCTCTTTTCGCTGAGGAAGACTGGCCCTGAGCTAACATGCATCCCCATCTTCCTCTATTTTATACATGGGATGCCTACCACAACATGGTGTGCCACATGGTGTCATGTCCGCACCTGGGATCCGAACTGGCAAACCCTGGGCCGCCGAGTAGCAGAACGTGCGAACTAACCGCTGTGCCACCTGGCCAGCCCCTATTTTTAGCCTTTTCGTCCACCAGAAGTCTTTGCTCCGAATGGATTACTCCTCACCAACTCTACCCCTCTGCCCTAGACCCACAACACAAAACCAATGTCTAATTCCTGATCTCTCTTATTCAACTTTTCAGTTTACTGCTTTTATTCCCCAACAATAAAGCTTCCTCATTGGTAATCAGGCTTCAGGGCATCCAGAAAGAGTCATTTCTACCATTTTCACTTGCCTATTAAGCAATCAATTAGTCCTAGAGAATGAGGTGTGGAACTGACCTCAGAAGGTCATTTAATCAGATACTTTCTTTATTAAATAAGAAAACCAAGGCCTAGAGAGGGGACAGGATTGACACAAGCTCACAAACTATTCGTAGCTGATTTAGGCTAAAACCCAGGTCCCTTGACACCTAGGCCAGTTTTCTTTTCACTATATCACAACTGACTCTGTGGGCATGTTGCCATCACCCACTCTGCTCGAAACACAATTCCCTTTCACACCTTAGAATTAATCATCTTGACTGACATGGCTCTGTCCCCTATAATTGCTCTTTGGGCTTTTAGAAGCCTGAGCATGCAACCAAACAACTTTTAGATTTTTAGACTACCTTTTCAATGGAGAAATATTCCTCTAGGCCAGGTGTCCCATCTTTTATGTTGGCAAGGATTCCAAATAAGCTGGCATAACTAGTGTGGGCCCTACAGGGCTGGGGTGGGTGGCAGGACTGTCTGTTGTCCACAGCTGCAGGTGTTTGTGATGCTGATAGAGTGTACAAAGTTGAAAGCTGAAAATTATATACAGAGAGCTGAGGTAAACAAACCAGAGAAATAAGTCTAAACAGATTGTCAAAGCAAGGAGGGCCTAAGGCAAGCATTAGCAGCCAAAGTGTAGAGCCATTAGGGTCTGAGTCAGGAAAAAGAGACGTGGTTGAAATGGGCAAGTAGCAAAGTAAGAGGATAAAGAGCTGTGGCAGAGCGCTGTCACCTACAATTGGGTTTCTGCGTGTTCCCTTTAGTATGTTACAGAGATGGGCCAAAAACATGTAAAAGATGAGGAATAGGGACAGAAACACCACCACAGGCTGATAAAAAACAGTTTAAATGTGTACCCTCCCTGTGTCGTGTTTCTGGCTCTTTGCTTCATTGCAAGAAAACTGGACTCAAGTTGATGGTCCCAGAATTTTATGTACTCTGGCCCAGAAAAAGTTTCATAGCTGGACAAAGTTTTACACAGTGTCAGCAGCTGGGCAAGCTCCTTTTCGGCACTGTCCATCTGCCACCTTTCATGCCCAGTCAGCCTTTGGCATCTTGGCTGAAACTGCTCAAGAGGGTGCGATTTGTGCTGGTGATGTGATCCCACCCAGTGGTAATACTTTCTGATGATGACCCGTCTGGCTCATATTGACAACGTTGTTTTATTGTACAATAGTATATTTAAGCAAGCTTTTCCATCATACCTCTTGCTTCAGAAACAAGTTCTCAGGCCTGATGTCTGAGTTTTCAGCACTCCTTTTCCAGGTGGCCCTGTGGCAGGTCCTGCAACGTTTATTCTCATAAAATGATGGCAAATTTCTGTCCTAAACATCTAGCCATACTGTAGTTTCTTCTCTCTTTCATTATGTAGCTCAAGGTTGCCGCATCTTCTGGAAGCTTTGCCTGATGGACCAAGCCCGGTTTCCAACCTGCCATAATGATTCCCTTCTCCCAATACACTTTCGTCATTTTTTATTCCTAGGTTGTTTTTGTGTGTTTGTTCTGAGGAGTTGAATGCACTTTCTCTCATCGGATGGTAAAATCTGTGGTCTTTGACAGCAGGGAACTTGTCTTAGCTATAGACTCAAGGTCTCAAATACAATGTAATATGAATAGTCTTGATAGGAAAGGGAGCAAAATAGTTTAGAGGGTAAAAGCATCTACAGAACTGGGTTCCTATCTGAGCTCTGCCATTTTTTAACTATGTGATCTTCCATAAGGTAGTTAATATCTTTGAAGGCTTAGTTGCTTCATCTGAAAATGGAAGTATACTAGTATCTACTTCACAGAGTTGTATTAAAATAGTTATTTGAGATAACTGAGGTAAAGTACTTAGCACAGAAAAGTGTTCAACACATGGTAGCTAATATTAAGGTTGGTGTTAACTTCCTAAATAACTGAGCTCTTGTGTCTGTGGTCGCTGGCAGGGGTAATCTGCAGCTGTAGCCTGCTCCATCAACCCCAAGATCATTAGTACAGATGTGCTACTATGCCCTGCATAAGTTTAGCTTTTCCTTTCTCTCTCCTCTTTTGTTCTTTCTCTTGCCCTTCTTTACTTCAAGTCTCCCCAAAACCCTACTTCTCTCTCACTCCTATTTTCTCTTCCTATCCTGCCCATGACGTGGACTTGATTCTACCCTGGGTTTCCAGAAACTTTCCTAATCTCTCTCTCTTGCTTTAATGGTGAGCCTGGGGGTGAAGGAAGCTCCTCTGTGTGGTCGGAGCTGCTTTGCACTCCAGAGTGAAGGCATGACTATATTATACGAAGTCGAAATAAGATGACAGCAATGTGTGGAAGGGTGGGTGTGTATATGTCTGTGTCTGTCTGGATTTCTAGGCATTGATTTATCAGTGATTTTGTGAGGCTTTGTCCAATAGTTCAAATCCTGAGGCTTTTCATTCTATGAAGAAGGGCTGCATTAGGAAGAGCAAAGGATTATAATTACTGCTCTTATTCTTAAGGATTGTAATCGTAGTTAGCAGTATTTGTCAGCTTTGCTTTTTTAGCGCTAGTCATTTTAGGAGCCATTTAAGGAAATTATCATCCCATCTTTGCAAAGTATCATCAAATCATTTTTATTGCTTTTCAGTAGAGCAGACTGCTGCTGGCCAAGTCATGTTCAGTCTGTACAATCACCGAGCACCTATTTTGTGCCTAATCAGGTGCTTTGAAAGATACCAAAACAAGTAAGACAAAACCGCTACACTCAAAAGAGTCTGGTTAGTAAAATGTGGGTAAAAGAACTTTACTAATTAGGTTAAAGGCCTCAAATAGACTCTAGAATTTAGTCCAGCCTCTATTTCCATGGTTGCAATGAAAATCTGCCTCTGAGTTCCCTTACTGTGGGGGGAGGTAGTGGACAGCTAGCCTTAGTTACTGTGCTCTGAATCTACCACTGTGTCAGGTCACGCTTCTCACAGGCTGCCCCCAGCCAATGACTGAGCGTGGCAAGGACACTAGAGCAGGCCCCTTCCTGGGTGATGTAGGACTCCTCTGATAGATGACTCTAGCTGAAGGATTCCCCACTGGCTTTGCCAAAACTTTCTTAGAATTGCTCTGCAGTTTAAAACTTGTGTCAATTAACCCTCCTTCCTTCCCTCTCTTCTTCACAAGGGTCAGAATTGCATCACAGTCTATTGGCTCGCCCAGCCTCCTTTGTCTCCCTCCCTCCTTTGTTTCTCCCTATTTTCCCTCAGAAGTCAGCCCCCCACCCCAAGAGAGTTCCTACATGTCTAAGCCTGCCATGGCATGAACCAACCCATCGCACAACTCCGTCAGCTGACTTGACAAGTGGCTTTGTCACAAGTTACACCTGATGAGCAGTCCAGTGCTTTAGTAGCCATAGCATAAAGTAAGAAAAAGAACATAAACTTTTCACTTAAGTTCTCTGACCCTGTTGCCATATCTATAAAATGGGGTCCATAATACTACCTGGCAGTTTTGTTGTGAAGAATCATGGTAACATACACAAAATCCCTATAACATTGTAAGCACTTGATACATTTATCCATATTAATGAAAAACTAACTTTCCTACTAATGGCAGATCTTATCCACCAGCTTTGTAAATGAATGACGGCACTTTCTTATTAGGAAAAAATCGATAATATGCAGAGGGGAATCAGGAATTTTTCTGGTGCTTAGAGTTGTATTTTTTTGTTCTTTTCTAGTAGAAATGATGAGAGGTAGAAAATGTTCAATACGGGTATCTGGGTTCCTGGAAACTCTGCCTTTGGCCTAAAATGCTGGGAACTTGTCCAACTTGCTTTGTGAAAGTTATCCCAGGCTGGTAGGGGATAAGAAAATAACAAAAAGTAAAGAAAGAAATGAAGAGCAAGAAAGTGAATTTCAAGTTCTAAGGTGAAAATTAATGATCAAATTTGCATGTATAGCTATGTTTAAGTATGTTCGACAGCTTCACCAGATCTGTGACAATGCGGGGCATCTGTAGAGCAGTGAAGTGCTCTGCAAGGAAAAAAAGGGGAGGGGGACAAATTCTGATCCCCTCAGGGCTGCATCTCTATGACATCGCAGCATTTGCTGTACTGAGAGAGAAACTGTTAGGTTTTTAACATACTTGGCATAGAGCTTTGTAGTGTATTCTGTTTTCCAAGGCAACAAAACAAAACTGTGATCTTTCTTTTGGCAAAAGGCACAGGCAAACTGGTCACCAAGTTCGTGTACTTGCCTGAGTGTGGAGAATTTCTGTAAAGACTGAAGGGTCAGGGAAAGTATAACAGGGCAAGGTTTCCAGTGTGGTCTCAGAGCCCTAGGCTGAAAGCAAAGCAGAATACAGTATACTGAGTGACAGCAGTAGGTGAGGATAGTCAGTAGGTTATTTAAAGCTAGGGTTAAAGCCTTTTAGATTGCGAAAGTACCATTTTCTGAGTTACTGGTAGATGACAATAGGTAATTTTAACTGAGAGATCCAATATCCAACTGAAGGTAGCACACCATTTTCAGCTCTCTGCTTTCCATGTTTTCGATAAAAAAAAAAAATTGTCAAGATTTAGGAAACAGATTTCCATGATGGGATAGCCTCTGTCTTCTTGCCTTAGTCAGCCAATAATATATGCTGAGAGCCCAAGTCTGTTTCCCAGAATTCCTTAATGGAACTGATTCCTCTACCTAGCCTCAGTCAAGTAAAATGAGACAAAGAGAGAGAGGATTCTAATAAAGACCCTAAGGCAATAGAAGACCCTAATGAGCCATTTAAATTGTCAAGTACAGATTAAATGATGTTCACTATAGTTTCAGTGTTTAGTGTATTTGGTTTCTTTCCAACTTCTTGATAAAACAGTCATTGATTCTGGCATGGTATCTCTAATGACTCTCAGTTAACCAGAATGTTTTTATTAACCAGAACTACTCATATTGCTTCCAGTACTAAATCATAGTCATTACAAACTTGGAAACATATTAGCCAGGCTTAAATCACTATGTAGGTAAGTTCCCAACAAATACTTGAGTTGAGTACATGTAAGTGTAGCCAGAAGCTACAATGCAGTAGCGGCCAAACCTGGGGGATATAGGAAATCTGCCTGGGGATAGAAATGGAAGTGTTCAAGGAGAAGAGTTCAAGGAGCTTGGCCCTCTGTGAACTTGAGAGGAGCATTCCTCTCACCTCATAATGGAAAGGGCATATGCTCCCTCTGTAATTTCCCACAAGACTAGAGATTGGAGAACAGGCAGTAGGAAGTAGGGGTAGAACAGCCCTTAGGGGCAGAAGTTAGCATTGTCTTCTTAAGGAGGTGAGTAAAGATATCTTGAGTCTTCTCAGGTCTTCCCACTTTTCAGAAAGTAAGGAGGAGGAGAGAGGTAGCAGGGCCAAGCATGTAGCACGTTAGTAGAGAAGCAACATTCTGAGTAAGGCAGACTGTGACATAGGGTCCAGACTGCAACAAGAGCTGTCTTCCCCTAGATAGCAGCGTTGGTCAAGGGGCACTCTTTTGGCTCAGCCAGAATTTCTTAACCTCAGCATTCTTGACATTTTGGGCTGGATAATTCTTTATCGTGAGGGGCCATCTTGTATACTGTAGGATGTTGAGCAACATCCATGGCCTCAATCCACTGAATGCCAGTAGCCCTACCACCCCTATTGTGACAACCAAAAATTACTCCAGACGTTGCCAAATGTCCCCTGAGGGTCAAAATTGCCCCTAGTTGGAAGCCACTGGTTTGTAGGGACATTTGGAGGAGCACCTCATGGCAATGGAGGGCAATGGCACTTTCACTGAGTGGTTGAGTTCCAGCTATTACTCCATTAGGGGGTAAGGCCAAAGTTCTTTGTGTTTTTGTTTGTTTGGTTGTAACCAGTGTTATTGGGACTCATATTCTTCAGATTTCTACTAAATCACACTTATGGGGCATGAGGAAGATGCCTGCTATTTTTTGAAAACTGTGACATTTTCTCTAAATCTTCTCTTTATATAAATAATAATACTGTGGTGCCCTTAAAGAAAGATAGCATTTTACCCTAAATGGAATTCCTTGCCAACCTCTTCTCTAAACAACAGCACATTTGCACACCACCTAGTCTATATAACGGATTCATGAGGCTTCCAGTGCCCATGTAACAAAATGAAGCTAAAAAGCTAGCATGAGAATCGATCTACAATCATAACCTCTTTAGTATGGGACTTATGCCTAAACTGTGGCAGGGTCCCAGGGGCTCAGCTTCCAAGTGAAGAGACAAACCATCAAGACTTTGTAAATAGCATAATGTACAATTATGTTGGTAAATTATACTGCCTTAGAAACAATACGTAAAGCTTTCATCTGAATTACAGGGGTGAGGTAGCAGTTCACTGTTGATTTACTCTATTTTTTGGGTCAAATATTTCAAAATTGGTTATGACTTTCTCAAGCCTCTGACAGTATTTGTCCCTTAGGTTTTGGGAAAGTATTACTTTATCATTTGAAAGTCTGGAGATTTTCCTCTATCGTTAGCTCTATTTGGGCTACTGAGGAAAACTAAGAAAGGTGGGTTCAGAGTTCAGAAACATAACCTTTGCCTGAGGCTAGGTAAGTTGGTCAAAATTTCCTGTGTCAGGGGCACTTTGAGTAATTTTTCCTTTTATGTAACTACGCAATTTATCCATGAAGAGAGAAAAAAAAAAACATTGATCTCTATCCACAGCAGAAATAATTCTGCACAGTTCAACTCCTTAGAGAAATACTGTTTTTTAGGTTAAGTAAGATTTTCCACTGGCATTTGTCATCGAGAAAAGGAAAAGAGGCTAATTTTTAAAATGTTCTTGGCCTTAGGAGCATAGGCGGATATATGCTGGGTCTTTTTTAGAGTTAGAGCTTTAATTGTATGATTATTTGGCATGAAAGACAGCAAGATTGTTTTTCTTATTATAAAGCTATCCCAGAGCAGAGATGATAAACAGCAGGAAAATAAGCTGAAGAAGAGAAAACCAAAGGGAATTGAGATTGTTCAGCCCATAGAAAAGCTGGCTAAGAGGTGATTTAGTAATGATCTTCTAGGACCTGAAGGGCAATCATTAGGACCAGATGCTCCCCATCTGCAGTGAGGGAGGAGCCACAGGAAATGACACTATAGCCTGAGAAAGTTTAAGAAAGAATTTACTGGCAGTGAAGGCTGTCACACATCAGAATACATTACTATGGAGGTTGTGAAATCACCTCTGAGCTGTTTTACATTTTGGTTTCAAGCAGGATAGATTCTCTTGTCTGAGATGATTGAGGTAAGGTTTTGGTTGAAGATCAGGGGAATGGTCAAAAGAGCTCAAGATTTTTCTTAAGTTCTATGAAGTCTGTATCTTTATTTGTACTATGTCCCCTAAAGTGCTGGTTTTACAATATGCTTTTTGCATTATATTTCTGCTTAATGGAGTTTCAATTTCTCAGTTATTCCCAGTTATGAAAGTTCATTGTGTGACTTTTCGGCCCTCTTGCATTGAAAACTGTGACTCTGACTCGCTGTTCTTCCTTTCTTTTCCAACTATTTCTTTTCTCCTTTTGCTAATTCTCCCAGTTTTCAGTTATGTGTTCACTCTCCTGCAAAGACCCCCTAAGAGCATATGCAGGCTTTGCACATTTAGCACTTTGAGTGTTTGAGGCCAATTTAATAGCTAATGATTGTTTTATAATTTCAGGATGTGATGCAATATAAGAGAATGTGATCTCATACAATGATAATTTCAGCATAATCCGTAGTCTTTTCACTTGACCTTAACTGAGTGTATAGTGTTGTATTGCTTAACAATGGGAATACGTTCTGAGAAATGAGTCTTTTAGGTGATTTTGTCATTGTGCAAACATCATAGAATGTACATACACAAACCTAGATGGTGTAGCCTACTACACACCTAAGCTATATAGTAATATACTAATCTTGAGGGACCACCATCATATATGCTGTCCTTTGTTGACTAAAACGTCCTTATACGGCGAGTGACTGTATGTCTTTGGAGCCATGTTCACTGTGACTACATCAAAATAACCATTTGGTTCAGTCATTTTAAGGCAGATGGTGAGAGGCTCAAGTCAGAAAGAGAAACTGCCAATCTACTTAGTGGACAACTTTAGATAAAAGTTTTCATTTGATTGCATGAATCTTTCTTTGCACTGGGTTGTGTTGGGGAAATGTAGGTACATGGTAGGCCTGTCTTAGTGAAAGGACCAAAAGATCCATTAGACTGCAACAAGAATCCATCAAATGCCAGTGACTCCTTACTGCCTATAGAAAAGTAAATCTTGGGACCAGCCCGGTGGCGCAGGGGTTAAGTGCGCACGTTCTGCTTCAGTGGCCCTCGGTTCTCTGGTTGGGATCCTGGGTGTGGACATGGCACCGCTTGCCACGCCATGCTGTGGTAGGCGTCCCACATATAAAGTAGAGGAAGATGGTCACAGATGTTAGCTCAGGGCCAGTCTTCCTCAGCAAAAAGAGGAGGATTGGCAGCAGATGTTAGCTCACGGCTAATCTTCCTTGGGGAAAAAAAAAGAAAAGAAAAGAAAAGTAAGTCTTAATGCATCAGCCTGACACTCAAAATCCTCCTCAATCTTGACATAGACCTTCCTCTCTGTTATTTTGCTTCCTCAGAATGAGTCCTCTATTTTACCTTAACTGTTCCCATCATGCCACGTTTATTCTAAAGCTTACTGTTTGCTTAGCTTTCTACTACCTGAAAATCACCAGCCTTTGCATCTATCCAATCCTCCTTCTCCTCGTCTTTCTCCTATCATCATCGTCATCATAGAAACTATTTGGTGATTGTTTACAATGTTGAAAATACTGTGTTAAGCCTTCAATTTTATCAGCCTACTTAGTATTTGCAAGAACATTATGAGATAGATATGTTTATTCAGAGCTCATTTTTAATAGCTTTTCTTCTAAGAGACTTCCTTTTAACCAATTGAACCCCAGTAATGTCCCCTTATCTGAATTCATAGCACCTATTGTCTTTACCATTTATTTAGGCAATAAATCTTACTTAACAGTATCTCATGTATTATTTCCCTGAGTAAACTGTAAGCTCATTGAAGGGGAAAAAATGTGTCTTGTACAAATTTTTATGCCAATATAATGCAAAATACATAGTAGGCCCATAATAAATACAGAACTCTAAGGAAGGAAGAAAAAAAGGGGAAGAGAGAAGGAGGAAGAAATCACAGGAGAGGTGATCAGGATCTGGTGAAGTTGCATCCTGTGGCACCAATGGTATATTATCACTTCATTAACAAATATTTATTGAGCGTCTACTGTATACTTAGTGCCATGGTGTAATTGATGAGGGATAAAAGAGAAGGGGAAAATTCTACCTCTTCTCGCAATCTGGATGGGAAGACAAGAAAAAGTTCACACTTATAGAGGACGATACAATAAAGGTCACTAAACAAAAGAAGAGCCAAACAACCCAAAAGACGAAATACCAACATGGTGCTGAACTGAGTAATACTCTGTGGTACTTGAATGGGGAAAGAATACCTTTGGGGGTCTCTAGAAAATACCCTCCTGTTGGATTTCAGTTTTCTTTGGCAACTTGGATTTCCCCCTTTTCCTTATGCCTGGCATTAGAAAATTACATAAGAATATGACACAGCAGAATATTAGATGTAGTATAAAATGGAACACTTTTGAAACTCAATGAGTATATGAATCCAGGCAAAGGGATTTATACTATATCTGATATAACAAAGCTATTTTATGCATCTCAGGCCATGGGTCATTTTCATTTCCTTTCTTCCTTCTTTCCTTTCTTCTTTTTTTCCTTCCTTCCTTTTCACTGGTAATCTTCTTATGAGGAAAACATTCATGTTATTCCCCCACCCCCGGAAGTAGAGCACTTTGAAAACCTAGAAAGAAAGAGAAAACTGTGTTACCTTTCACCTTGAAGCAAGTATTATCTATATGAATTTTATCTTAAAAGTGTGTCTTCAGAATTTCTCAAGATAAATACTGCCTCCTCCTCTGAGATTAAACATTTTGATTTAAGAGAACAGGGCCATCCAGTACGTTGCATGTATAGTGTGTTTCCTATGCGTGTATTTTGGGGGATGAATCAGGATGCTGGATATCAATCTCCTTTATAAATTGATTTGGAGGCCTTATTTTGTAGTTCCCACAATATGTGTGTGTGTGTATAAAATATTTGTGTGTATACACACACAAACTCATTTTAGAGAACTGGAGTGCTGCAAGTAACATCCTTAAAATGTGCCCAACTTGATCCAGGGATGAAAAAGAAGCCACAGAAATGTCAAAAGAAAGCCCTGGAGATTCCAGTGACTTGGCTGTGAGTTGGTCATCCTTTGACCTTTGAGGTGATGGCTGAAACTGAATGCTCAGATCTTTTGATGGCTTCCCTCAAGAAAAACTTTGTGAAGTAGTATGCCAATGGGACCTCAAAAAAATGATTTTTAAAAAATTTCTAAAGGCCAGTGGAAGACAGAAATTAGGTCCCCTCTCCTCTTCCCAAATGGGGAAGCTAGAGTTAGTTTTTCTTTTAGGCCATTTATTTCCTCTCCAGGTCAACAATTCATAGGCTCAAATCCCACTTTTCTTTTATCTCCTTTGATCTCTTCCCTTAGCCTGTGAGTCATGAAACTTGGAATGAAGTTTTTCTTTGATATTTTGAATAAAGATTGTATTCAATATCCAATATTAATATAAAGTATGTCTATATTAATTCAAGGAGAAGTTGATAAGTGGCTTGCCTTGGAAGCCATACACATATGGTCCTTTTCAACTATTTTGAGTCAGAACATTTCCATATTAAACAATTAAAAGGCCCTAGCCTTCCTTTGTTGTGTTGCTTGATTGCTTGTGTACTGACATCTTTTCTCAAACAGGTTAAGATTTATTTTGTTTGTTCTTCTGCAAATAAGCAAGCTCCATTTTAATACCACATCGAAGGCCATGTTTCCGGCATTTATTGACTTCCCACTTTAGAATAGTTCTCCCTCTTTGCTTCTCAGAACATGCCACTGTGGCTCTCAGAAACACATCAATTTCTTTTCCTGTCATCAGAATTTGGGCTGAAAGAAAATGAATTTGGACAGTCCAAGAGACCTAGGTACAGCTTATTCTTCAGTTTAATTCTTCCTTCTTGTCCTTCCTACCTCGCCCATTGACAGACAATCCCTGCAGCAGGTGGGCAGAAGTCCTAGGGAAATGTGGAACTTTCAAGCAATTTTAGAAATGATTGAAATGGTGGAAAACCCTCCTGAGAATGAAGCTTCCTCAGTAGGACTATGCAGCTGGATCCTTTTCATTAGAATTTTGTTTGCATGTTTCCTACTGCTGCAAGTCCAACATAAGGAAAGTAACATTATGTCATACCCCTGATCTATTGAGCCAGCGATTCTGTTCCTAAGAAGTGTCCACGTATCACTTTTCTGTACTGAAGACAAACATGTGTCTTGGGCTCCAAGCCAGGACCCAGGCACCAAGCACCAGTCTTTCATCTGTCACAGTACAAACTCATGGGACATCGCATCTCTCCTACCGGACTCCATTCCATCCCATCTCATTCCAATGCATCCCCTTCTGTATGCATATATAACTTCTTTAATTATAAAGTAAATATTCTCTTCTAATTCTAAAAGCGTCCTCTCTATTGCCAATTACTTTGTAACTTTTGGCATGTTAGGCTTTATAATATTGTCCAGGCAATGTTTCTCTTATGTTCCAATGGACATGTTTCGCTCAAAAATGTTATGAATAGACTCATCCTATTTTGCAATTATCTGTATTACTTCAATGTGAAGGTACAAAATAGAACATATTTTTGTTGGAGAGAATCCATTTACCTTTTCAGCCAGGAACCTGGTCTTTGAGAAAGTGTGACTCAGATAGTAGAATGTATAGCAACCAGATTGCTCTTCTTTTTTTTTTTAACTTTTGTATTTATTTATTTTTTATTTTTATATTTTATTTATTTGTTTATTTTCAGATGTACATCGTAATATGCTTCGAATTCTGTGTAGATTGCATCATGTTCACCACCCGAAAACTAATTATAGTGCATCCCCTCACATGGGAGCTTAATTACCCATTTTGCCATCCTTCCTCCCCACTTCCCCTATGGTAACCACCAATCCAATCTCCAAAGCTATGTGTTTGTTTGTTGTTGTTTTTATCTTCTACTTATGAGTGAGATCATACGGTATTTGACTTTCTCCCTGTGACTTATTTCACTCAGCGTAATACCCTCAAGGTCCATCCATGTTGGCACAAAAGGCCGGATTTCATCATTTCTTATGGCTGAGTAGTAGTCCATCGTGTATAAATACCACATCTTCTTTATCCATTCGTCCCTTGATGGGCACCTAGGTTGCTTCCAAGTCTTGACTATTGTGTATAATGCTGCAATGAACATAGGGATGCAAGTATCATTATGCCTTTGTGTTTTCAAGTTCTTTGGGTAAATACCCAGCAGTGGGATAGCTGGATCATATGGTAGATCTATCCTTAATTTTCTGAGGATACTCCATAGTGACTGCACCAGTTTGCACTCCCATCAGCAATGAACAAGTGTTCCCTTCTCTTCACATCCGCTCCAACATTTGTTGTTTCCTGTCTTGTTAATTATAGCCATTCTGACCAGAGGGAGGTGATACCTCATTGTAGTTTTGCTCTTCTGATTTTAATTCTTCTGACAATGATATTTTGTTGATTAAGGAATTAGATCATTGTTATCAACATGGCAAACCTGACAGAAGCTTTTCTTAATTATTGCAATTATCAGGTTCTTGTCTGAGTTGAAATATTGAGATATTGACCTATGTCTTTAATTTTTTTGACCTCATTTTTTATCTTGTTATGGAGGGGAGCAGGTAGAGAAAGAGAAGAAAGAAGCAAGTGAGCTATATGTATACATATCCCCATTGTTTGCTTCTTTCTTTTGGGGTAGAGAGTAGACAAATAGGAGAAAAAGAACCACCAAACCTTAATAGCAAGTCTTTATATGACAGCCTATTTTTTCTACCATTTTCAACAGAAGAGAAACAACAAAACATACTTATTGAGTACCTGTTTTGTTGAAAGCACTTCATCAGGTGCTCTGGGAGACTCCCAAATGACCAAAATAGGGATTGATGTCTTCAAAGAATGTATTGTCCAGTGATTGTCTCATTTTTTTCTCCTATGGGCAAATGCCTTATCTTTGTTGTGTTTCCTTGCAAGATGGAGACCATAGCACCTAACCTACTCATTTGGATCCCTGTTAATGAGCGGTACCTTGATTTCTACTGGCCTTTGTGGCAATACCTTTTGTTCATGACGTCTTTTGTTTTTTCCCTCTCCTTTCACAAGGTGTACAGTTGACAAGTTTTGCAAAGGATATCAGATTCCTCTGTCTCTCAAATGAGTAGTCCTGCATTTAACTGCCTGAGAAGCACGCTCTTTGTTCTAAAGAAAGCAAAAAGTCACTGTTCAGGATGTTGTTTGTTCTACTTCTGACTTGATCCAGACTCATGGATCACACATAGGTTATATATAACTTTCTATTAATATCCTTAACCATGAAAAACAATTTTAGATTTTTTTTTACTTTTGCAAATAGAGTTCATTTCCTCATCACATTTATAGGCCCTACAACATTGACCATCACTCCTACTACTGCTACTTCACACGCACACACACACACACATATTACACACACACATATTACACACACACACACTCACTCATGCTATTCCTGATAAGAGTATCAAGACATATGGTTGTGGTAGGACGATATTACCCATGATGTCAACCTCAAAAAGTTAAGGACATCCCGATATATTCTTCTCTCTCCTTAATTTATTATGAGTCTATCATCTAGGAATTTATTCTAAATTCTCCTTGAGCCTAATTGTATTTTGACCTATTTCCACCTCTTGGTGTAACAAGCTCTATGTGTCTATTATACACTGTGGGAAGTGTAAATGTTCTGTTTAATTTTCCTAAAATTGTCTATAAAGCAGTTTCTCTTTTTTGAGTTGTCTTGGATAATTTGGTGACCAATTTTGTGTTTTGTCATCCATCTCTATGGTGATATTATAAGCAACCGCCTTAATCAGAGCTATACTATCTTGGACTTGAGAGGTATGTCTTACTTTGCTTCCAGTTTCCAGTAGAGTCCAGTGCGTAGTGGTGTATTAAAAGACATAAATCAACATCCTCATCATCATTCTAATGGCCTTGTATAGTGGAGATCTATTATGTTTGGGATCATCAAGTAAGTAAGTGGACTTTCTAGAATCTACTAAAACAAATGTAAATTCAATTAATAAGATTATTAGAGTATGCTTGGCCAAGCAGAACTTAAAGTATAATACTGTTAGCTTATGTAAACTATTAAAATGAGTTAATAATACATAAGGTGCACTCTTCTCCCAGAAAGCTATGTGGACTAAGAAGTCAGAAAAGAATCCATCCCAGATAAAGAAAATGTGGTGTACATAAAAAATATAATAGAATATTATTCAGCCATAAAAAAGAAGGAAATTCTGACATTTGCAACAACATGAATGAACCTGGAGGGCATTATGCTAAGTGAAATTGGCCAGACAGAGGGAAAAAAGGCAATTTCGTAAAAACAAAGAATAGAATAGTGGTTGCCAGGGGCTAGAGGGAGGAAGACGTGGGGAGATGTAGGTAAAAGAGTATAAACTTTCAGTTCTAAGATGAGTAAGTTCTGAGGATCTAATGTACAACATGGTGATTAGACTTAATAATATGATATTGCATACTTGAAATTTGCTAAAAGTAGATCTTAAGCATTCTCACCACAAAAAAGAAAAAAAGAATTAATTATATGAGGTGATGGATGTGTTAATTATCTTGATCTTGGTAATCATTTCACAACTATGCGTATATCAAATCATCATGTTGTACACTTTAAATATACACAATTATATTTGTCAATTATTCCTCACTAAAGCTGGAGAAAAAAAGGAAATGAAGAATACCAGGCCCATCGCAAATCTACTGGATCAGAATCTGCATTTAAACAAATTCCCCAAATTAATCATATATACATCAAATTCTGAGGAGCAATATGCATGCAACTGTTAACCATGGGCTTCTTTTGGGCAAAGAACCAGGATTAAGGGCAGTGGCCAACTTCTGAACTTCTTACCACGTTCACATGTAATGCCTGAATTTTTTTTTTTTTTTTAAAGATTTTATTTTTTCCTTTTTCTCCCCAAAGCCCCCCGGTACATAGTTGTGCATTCTTCGTTGTGGGTTCTTCTAGTTGTGGCATGTGGGACGCTGCCTCAGCGTGGTCTGACAAGCAGTGCCATGCCCCGCCCAGGATTCGAACTAACGAAACACTGGGCCACCTGCAGCGGAGCGTGCGAACTTAACCACTCGGCCACGGGGCCAGCCCCCGTAATGCCTGAATTTTTACAATGAATATTTCTTAATGTAATATTTCTGAAATTAGAATTGTTATATTTTTAATTTAAAAATAAAGAAAAAGAATCCATTCAAGTTCTTGTTTATTTATATTATCTTAGGCCCAGTTTCCCAAGTGTGGCTAATATCCTGGTGAGACATTGCTTACTCTAAATGTTAGTTTTGGTGGCAGTAGCAGCATGTGGACAGTATTGTCTGTTTCTGCGTGTACATCAAAAGTGCTTCTAATGAAACTTATAGAACTCCCATGCTTATGAGTGGGGATGCCATCTGGGAAGCCTCTGTTAGCATGATATCCTTTGCAAGTGATTCCATATCTTAGGCAGAACTCTCAGAAGTTTCAGTTTTAAAATCCCAGACTTTGAGTCATCATATTTTCCATTCTTTGGCTGACACTGAGCTTTGTGGTGTATGGTTTGAGTTCTGTGTAATTGATATCTTATTTGATATGTGACTTATGTGAGTTTTATCAGCTGAATTCAAGGGAAAAGAACCAGAATAAACTGGAGTGGGCCAGAGTTGAGCTTTTCAATATAGCCACCCAATTCTTTGAAACTCCTCCCTTCAAGAGGTGGAGCCTATTTCTCCTCCCTTGGAGTATGAGCTGACCTTAATGACTTCTAACAAACAGAATAAAGTAGAAGCAGCTGTGTGTGACCTGGGAGACTAGATCATAAAAGGCACTGTGGCTTCCTTCTCACTCACTCTCTCTAAGACTACTAACTCTAGACTAAGTTAGCTGCCGTGTTTTGAAGACACTCAGGCAGCCTATGAAGAAGCCTATATTGTGAGGAACTGAGACCTCCTGCTAATAGCCATTTGAGTGAGAAATCTTGAAGTGGATCTTAAAGCTTCAGTCAATATTTCTAACGACTGCAGCCTCAGCCTACATCTTGACTGCAACCTCTGAAGAGATGCTCAGCCAGAACCATCCAACTAAGCCACTCCCAAATTCTTGACCAACAAAAACTGTGAAATAATAAATGTTTGTTATGTTAAGCCACTAAGTTTTAGGGTAATTTGTTACATAGAAATGTGTAATTAATAAGATGCTATAGGTTTAAACAATTAGACTAGCACATCTCTCAACACAAGCTAAGGATGTCTTCTACAGGATACTTACTGATACCTGTCAGATGATAGTTCAAGTCATCAAATAGAATGGATTTTCATATTTTGACCCTTGTCCTGAATGGTTTCACCCACGGGGCTAAGACTTGGATAAAAGAAAATTTAATGAGCCCTTATTTTGTGTGTATTTGTGTAAAAGTTTAGCCACCGTTTACAGAGCGAGCAGTATGATGTACTATTTTTCCTCCTGTCTTGGGAGAATGAAACCTGTTACATTTTTATGAATGGAATTCTACAATACCTGAACTTTCTAAAAATTACATCTACCACAATGCTATTTAACTTTGCTTGTTTTATGATAAGGACAAATAATAAGATGATTTCTTTCACTGTGACAGATTAGAAGAGATTAATTTCACTGTAAGTTACTTACTGAGTTACTGCAATAAAATATTGCTTCACTAGCTGAGTATATGTTTATTGAACTGAATTTATGTTTTTATCGCCTTTTTGTAGTTTTCTCAAAATGAGTTTTTGCTTCTTTAAGCAAAGATAGAGTGCAAAATACAGAAGTGTTCACTAACATGCCCTAACTTAAAAACTAAAATAATAAAAACCACTTAGTTTTGTGATCCATTTCAAATTAACTTTAAAATTAACATTATTTTAATAGGAAGCTGTAGCTCACAATTAATTGATTTCTTTGTGATTTTTAGAATGTTTTCAACATTAATATCTAAGTAAAAGTGAAATTATTTATTTTTCTGAGTTGTATAGATTTCAAAATACTTTAGGATAAAAACTGGAGTGCCTATGCCTGATACAAACCTTATACAAACGAACAAGCAAAAAAAGATTTCCCGTGTTAGTAAGCTCTCATTCATTCCTTCTTTTGGCTTCCATTGTTCAAGATTTCTCAGTCTTCTGGACATGTGCTCATTATCCCTGCGGGACAGGAAAGGGAGAAACATTATGTGTCAGTTATGTGTAGAAAAACCTGGCTTGTCCCATCCAAAAACACAGCTTGCTTCCCATAGCCAAATAACTCAAATTTTATTGCTTGAAAGATAAAGCCAAGCACCACATTGTCGTTGTTTTACTGCTTTCTTTTCTTTTTTCTCCCCCAAAACAATTTTTCTAATTAAACTTTTTAATTTGAGGTAATCGTACATTCACCTGCAGGGGTAAGAAATAGTAGAGTTCCCATGTACTCTTTACTCAGTTTCCCCCAATGGCAACCTCTTGCAGAACTATAGCGCAATATTACAACCAGGATACTGACATTGACACAGTCATGACACAGAACAGTTCTATCACCACAAAAATCCTTCAGGTTGCCCTTTTATAGCAACACCCACTTCTCTCCCATCCGCACTTCCCCCATAACTCCTGGCAACTACTGAACTGCTCTCGATTTCTGTAAATATGTCATTTTGAGAATGTTACATAAATGGAATCATACAGTATAAAATCTTTGCGGATTGGCTTTTTTCATTCAGCATAATCCCTTGGACATTCATCCAGGTTGTATGTTAAGCAATAGTTTTGTTCTTTTTTTACTGTTGAGTTGTAGTCCATGATATGGATGTACCAAAGTTTTTGCAGCCATTATCCATTGAAGGACATCCACATTTTTCCAGGTTTTGGCTATTGTGAATAAAGCTGATATAAACATTCATGTATGGGTTTGTGTGTATGTGTAGGAATGTAAGTCCCCATTCATCTGGGATATATGTCAAGGAATACAGTTGCTGGGTGATATGGTATTTACATGTTTAATTTTTAAAGAAACTGTCAACTGTTCCAAAGTGACTGTACCGTTTTATATTCCCATCAGCAATGTATGAATGATCAAGTTTCTCTACATCCTCCCCAGAATTTGGTGTTGTCTCTATTTTTTTTTTCATAGTCATTCTGATAGATCTGTAGTGATATATCATTGTGGTTATACTTTGCATTTCCCTAGCATCTACTGATGTTAAACATGTTTTCATGTGCTTATTGGCCAGGTGTACATCCTCTTCGGTGAAATGTATCCTCATATCTTTGCCCATTTTCTAATATATTGTTTGGTTTTCTTACTGTAAAGTTTTGTGATACTATTTCAATTACTAGATAATATTCTAGAGACTATTATTTTTTATTTGATTTGATCTGATGCTATTTCTTTGTCAGATATGTGGTTTGCACATAATTTCTCCTACTCTGTAGATTGCCTTTTTATCCTTTCAACAGGGTATTTCACAGAGGAAAACTTTATTTTGATGAAATCCAATCTATCCATTTTTTCTTTTATGGATTGTGCTTTTGGTGTTAAATCTAAGAACTCTTTGCCTACACCTAGATTCCAAAGATTTTCCCCAATGCTTTTTTTCAAAAAATTTTCTAGTTTAACACTTGTCCTTGATCCATTTTGAGTTAACTGTATTATATAAGTTGTGAGACTTATTTCAAGTTCAATTACTTTTGCTTAAGGATGTCCTTTTATTCCAGCACCACTTATTCAAAAGGCTATCATTCCTCCATTGACTTGATTTGCATTTTGGTAAAAAATCAGTTGGGCATATTTGTGTGTGTCTGTTTCTGGGTGTTCTGTTCTGTTGATCAATGTATCTATCTTTCTACCAGTACCACACAGTCTTGATGATTGTAGCTATATAATAAATCTTGAAATCACCTAGACTAATTCCTCCCACTTTGTTCTTTTTCAATATTGTTTTAGCTGTTCTAAGTCCCTTGCTTTTCCTTGTAAATTTAGAATATTCTTATCTATACATACAAAAAATCTTGCTGGAATTTTGATAAGAATGAATTAAACCTTTGTATCAATTTGTGGAGAACTGACCTCTTTACTCTGTTGAATCCTTTAATCCATGAACACAGTGTGTTTCTCCATTTATTTAGATTCTCTATTTAGATGTGTCTTTTCAGTGTTCTGTAACTTTCAGTGTATAAATCTTGTATATGTTTTGTTAATTTACATCTAAGCATTTAATTTTTTTAATTATTGTAAATTATCTTGCATTTTTGTTTAATTTATTTTTTATTTTTGTTTTTGTATTTTTGATTTTGGTGTCCATGGATTCATGATAGTTTATAGAAATACAATTGATTCTTGAATATTTATATTATATTTTCAAACCTTGCTGAACTCATAATTTTTTTTTTTTTTTTTTTTAAGATTTTATTTTTTCCTTTTTCTCCCCAAAGCCCCCCGGTACATAGTTGTATATTCTTCGTTGTGGGTCCTTCTAGTTGTGGCATGTGGGACGCTGCCTCAGCGTGGTCTGATGAGCAGTGCCATGTCCGCGCCCAGGATTCGAACTAACGAAACACTGGGCTGCCTGCTGCGGAGCGCGCGAACTTAACCACTCGGCCACGGGGCCAGCCCCTGAACTCATAATTTTTAAGAGGTACTTTTTTTTGTTGATTCTTTGGGATTTTTGGCAATGGTGAAGGGCCTCCTCTGACAGCAATCCAGTGGAAAGGTGGAGGGTTGCCTCATGATAGCTGTGTGGAGGTAGATGTCCAGACTCCACTCTTGGTCTCCACCAACACCACAGCAGGAAGGGAGCAGGGTGGTCCTTGTTAACAGCTGGTGGGTATGAAAGTCTTTGACCATCTCTGATATCACCCTTATGGGGGTGTTAGGGTACCTTGTTACAGCATCCTGAGAGTAGATGTCTAAGCTCCCCAATCAACTTTTGCTGGTATGAGTGGAAGTGGGGCCACAGTTTTTTTCTGTGATGTTTTGCTAGAATAGGGCAATTATTGTCTAAAAGTTTTCTCTCTTGCTAGGCTGCTCCTTTCCTGGTCCTTTAGCTTGAAAGAGTAAGTCTTTATTGGACCTTTTTTTTTTTGGTCTGATCCTTTTGACATTTCTAGGTTGCTGGCTTGTTCAACAACAAATCTTGGATATGTGAGGTACAAAGAAAACCCAGAGGACTCACCATCACATCATTCCTTGGATCCTGAGGTCCCTAGCCTGTCTATCTTCTTCTCTCTGCCTTCAAGAGTCTTCTTATTTTTGTTTTATACATAATATCCAGAGCTTAGTTGTACTTAGCAGGAGGAATAGGGGAAAGTACATCTATTCCATCATCCCAGAAGCCTTCTAAAGTAATTTTTAATAATAAAAATTGTGTCCACCTGGGTACCTCTCCCATTTGTAAAAGGTAGTGAGCTCTTTTAAGATCACTGAAATGTCACAGGCCAGACTAGAGCTCATTCACAGTACCTTCCTTCATTTCATGGTAATTTGATATAGTCTATTGGTGGGAATAAATATCCTCTCAGACACAATTGCTTTTTTATTTGTCAGTTGCAAGGCAGGAGAGCTTTTCAGTCTCCATAGGTGGTCAGAGTTGATTACAAAGACACCACAAAAAAATTGCCTTTCCCTTGATGGCATTAGGCTCACTAGAATCCACTTAGGAACTGTTCAGAGGCTAGCAAGATGGGGCCAACTAAAGCAATGTAGGAGAAAGGCATTCCCTTGTACCCAAAGACTCCTATCATTTGAATATCTACATCCCTGAAGGGACCTGATAAAAATTACTGCTACAAATCTTGGGAGATTTGTTTCACCATTAGACTCTGCTTGGTACCATATTGCAGGGGCTGCCGCCCAAGGCACAGCAATGTTAGATGAATGATCTCCTCAGTAATTACATAGCAACAACTGAATGTTTAACTACATGCACCTTGTCAAAACTGGATAATAATTACATGGTGTTTTTTTATTTCCTTCAACTAGTGCTATTATATCAGAAAACAGCAAGATACTAAGTCATAATGTTTTAGTGCCTACATATTTATTTACTAAATAACCAAGTAGGACATAAAATTCTATTCTTAAGTAATATTTCACAGGATACACAATAATTTAATTATTTTCTACTGTTTGCTATGTAAAGTAAACCTCCCGTTTTTTAAAGTTTCAAATGTCTCTTGGAGTTGTTATTATTGTTGTTTTGGTTATCACAACTTTTTATTAACATATATTGCATTAAAGAGGCCCTTTACTCTGTAATTGAATAATGTAAATAATTTAGAATAGTTCTACCTTCTAGTTTCCAGTTCTGGGCATTGAAGATTTTTAAATTCGATAATTTAGATTACAGAGAAAATTGTCACTGAACACTGCCAGATCAAAGAAAATGTCATCAGTTTTAACAGTTCCTGACCAGTTGTACCTATTTGTATTAAATGTAAATATTGGATCTCATAGAATAAATAAAACCTTATTAACTTTATAGAATGCTTTTATTCACTAAGCATCTATATGTACTACACATTCCAAAACTCACACTACTTCCCCCATTGTGTATTATTTAAGCTTCTGTAATTTCCCCCACTCCTTATCACCAGGCTCCAAAACAAGAAAAAGAAATACTTGGGTTAAATTTCAGACAACAGTAATAGTCTGATTCTAAAAATGTCAGAAAAGTGTTTTCTCAGGGTAGTCCTTATTTAAAATGCAAGCAGTTCAATATCAGGCAGATAGCATTACTGGCACACAAAGCCAAGGTTCCAAGGTTTCTCAGTCTCAGCACTATTCACATTATGACCAGAAGATTCTTTGATGGGGAAGGGGGCTATCCTGTGCTGTTTAGTAGGACCCCCTAGCTTCTACCAGCTAAATGCCAGTAACACTCTCCATCACTGTGACAACTGAAAATGATTCCAGACATTGCCAAATGTCCCCTGGGGGACAAAATCACCCCCAGTACTATGGTACTGTCGACGAAAATAATCCATAACCAATCTATAAATGAAAATTTGGGTGAATTTATTCTAAGCTTAAATCTGAGGATTATAACCCGGGAGAGTCTTTCCACAAAGGAACAGAGCACGCCAAAGAAGTGGGGGTATACAGGGTGGTTATATACCCTCAAAGAGTATGTTTCACATATGATTGAAATGTCCCTTTTACAATAGTCACGAGGCTGCTCTGTCAGCACAGCGATTGATGGAAACAGCAGATAGGCCTGCTGTCTCGGTGAACCCCGCAGGCTGGCAGGTCTGTTGCCTCGAGCTGGGCGGTCACAGATGAGCACTGCAATCAGTTCCCAGCCTAAAGAAAGATGCTTAATCTTTATGAGATGCCAACGTTGGGAGGGGGAGGGAAGTTGCACCTTCATCTCAAAATGTCTAAGCAGATATACAATGCATGCTCAATGGCCACGGTCAGGCCCTTTTGGAAAAAACAAAGTCAGGCCGAATTAGGTTTATACCAAATGGCTTCCTCACATACTCCAATATATCTTATTACTTGCCATTTCAATTTGTCAGTACTATACATACTCTCTGATGAGTATAAATGGAAGTTAAAAAATAATGCTCTCATGGGGATTGTAGTAGAGTCAACTCCTACTACATATCACAGCCTATTAGGGAAGTGAAGCTATTCGAGAAGGAAAGTGTTCGGAGAGGAAAGCTGTACCTCCTGCCCTTACTATTGACATGCAAATTGGAAATGTCTGTCAGCTCTGGAACCTATGATTTCTTGCCTGGTATCAAAATTATGGATCAATTATCATCTGATTTGTGACCCAAACCAAGAAATGTCAATAAACATGTAGGGAATAGAGGTGGACGGTAGAAGGAAAGAAAATAAAGACAAATGCTACATAGACACTTTAATCTGTAAGATTCAGTACTGTCATGATGAAGGGGTAATAGATGAGAAATGGACAAAGGAAGCAGGAGATAGTAACCCCACGTTTTATAAGAACACCCAGAAATGATAGCTGTTCTTCAGGTTATGGACTCAACCACCATTGATTTCCTTGTTTTTTCCTGTCTTCCAAATAGCTTATACTAGGAGTCGACAGGTTAATAGCCACAGTGACAAGACTAAGATCAAGAGTCACCTATACTTCATACACACACACACCCCAGTCGCTGGGGAGGGTCCTATGGAGATACACAAGTCTTATCAAAGAACAAAACCTCTCTCTTTTTTTAATTGAAATGTAATTGACATATAACATATTAGTTTCTGGTGTACAGCATAATGATTTCATATTTGTATACATCACAAAATAATCATCACAATAAGTGATGATTACATTCCCACCAACAGTGTACAAGTGTTCCCTTTTCTCCACATTCTTGCCAACACTTGTTATTTCTTGTCTTTTTGATGATAAACATTCTAACAGGTGTGAGGTTATATCTCATTGTGGTTTTGATTTGCATTTCCCTGGTGATTAGCGATGTTGAGCATCTTTTCATGTACTTGTAGGCCATTTGTATATCTTCTCTGGAAAAATGTCTATTAAGATATTCTGCCCATTTTTTAATTGGGTTGTTTGTTTTTTGTTGACTTGTATGAGTTCTTTATATATTTTGGATATAAACCCTTTATCAGATATATGATTTGCAAATATCTTATCCATTCAGTAGGTTGGATTTTCATTTTGTTGATGGTTTCCCTCACTGTGCAGAAGCTTTTTAGATTGATATGGTCCCATTTGTTTATTTTTGCTTTTGAGGCCCTTGCCTTTGGAGTCAGGTCCATAAACATCATCACTAAGACTGCTGTCAAGAAGCTTATCGCCTATATTTTCTTCTAAAAGTTGTGTGCTTTCAGATCTTACATTCAAGTCTTTAAGCCATTTTGAGTTAATTTTTGTGTATGGTGTAAGATAGTGGTCCATTTTCATTCTTTTGTATGTGGCTTTCCAGTTTTCTCAGCACCATTTATTGAAGAGATTCTCTTTCACCATTGTATATTCCTGCCTACTTTGTCATAAATTAATTGACCATATATGTGTGGGCTTATTTCTGGATTCTCTATTCTGTTCCGTTGGTCTATGTGTCTGTTTTTATGACAATACCATACTGTTATGATGTTAGCTTTGTAATATAGTCTAAAATCAAAGAGCATGATGCCTCCTTGCTTTCTTCTTTCTCACGATTGCTTTGGATATTTGAGATGTCTTTTGGTTTCATACAAATTTTAAGATTGTTTATTCTATTTCTGTGAAAAATGCCATTGAAATTTTGATAGGGATTACATTGAATGTATAGATTGCTTTTGATAATATGGCCATTTTAACAATGTTAATTATCCAAATCCATTAGCATGGAATATATTTCCATTTATTTGTGTCTTCTTCCATTTATTTCATTAGTGTCTTGTCGCTTTCAGTGTACAGATCTTTCATCTCTTGGGTTAAATTTATTCCTAGGTATCTTATTCTTCTTGATGCAGTTGTAAATGGAATTGTTTTCTCAATTTCTCTTTCTGGTAGTTCAATATTATTGTATAGAAATGCAACAGGTTTTTGTATGTTGAATTCATACCCTGCAATTTTACAGAATTCATTTATTAGTTTTAATAATTTTTTGGTGGAGTCTTTAGGGTTTTCTATGTATAAAATCATGTCATCCACTAATAGTGACAATTTTACTTCTTTCTTTCCAATTTATATGCCTTTTATTCCTTTGTGCTGCCTAATTGCTCTGGCCAGGACTTCAAATACTATATTGAATAAAAGTGTTGAGTGTCGGCATCCTTGTCTTGCTCCTGATCTTAAAGGAAAAGCTTTTAGCTTTTCACCATTCACTATGATGTTAGCTGTGGGCTTGACATATATGGCCTCTATTATTTTGAGGTATGTTCTGTCCATACCCACTTTGTTGAGAGATTTTATCATAAATGGATATTGAATTTTGTCAAATGCTTTTGCTGCATTTATTGAGGTGATCATATTATTTGTATCCTTTATTTCATTAATGTGATGTATCACACAGATTTGCAGATATTGAACCATCCTTGCATCCCTGGAATAAATCCCACTTGATCACTCATGGTGTGTGATCATTTTAACGTATTGTTGAATCCAGTTTGCTAGTATTTTGTTGAGAATTTTTGCATCTATGTTCATCAGAGATATTGACCTATATTTTTTTTTGTGTGTGGTGTCCTCATCTGGTTTTTGTATCAGCCTGATGCTGGCCTTGTAAAATGAGATTGGAAGTGTTCCCTCCTTTTCAGTTTCTTAAAGAGCTTGAGAAAGATAGCTATTAAATCTTGAAATGTTTGGTAGAATTTACTGGTGAAGCTGTCTGGTCCTGGACTTTTGTTTGTTGGGAAGTTTTTGATTGCTATTTTGATCTCCTTACTAGTAACTGGTCATTCAGATTTTCTCTTTCTTCATGATTCGGTCTTAGAAGATTGTATGTCTAGGAATTTATCCATTTTTTCTAGGTTGTCCAATTTGTTGGCATATAATTGTTTATAGTAGTCTCTTATGGTCCTTCATATTTCTTTAGTAAGATTTGTAACTTTTCTTCTTTCACTTCTGGTTTTATTTATTTGATGCCTCTCTCTTCTTTTTCTTTGTGAGATACTCTTTTTATCTTTAAATTTTGACATTTTAATTTTAACGTGTCTTGGTGTGAATCTCTTTGGGTTCATCTTGTTTGGAACCTTCTGGGCTTCCTGAATCTGGATATCTGTTTCCTTTCCCATGTTAAGGGTATTCAGCCATTTTTACCACTTTTCCCTCAAAAAAGTTTTTCTGCCCCTTTCTCTCTCTCTTCTCCTTCTGGGACTCCTATAATACAAATGCTATTTTGCTTGATGTTGTCCCATAGGTCCCTTAAGCTATGTTCACTTATTAAATTCATTTTCTTTTTGCTGCTCTGTTTGGGTAAGTTCCACTGCCTTGTCTTCCAGTTCATGGATTCTTCTACTTCATCTGGTCTGTTGTTGAACCCCTCTAGTGCACTTTTCAGTTCAGGCATTGTATTCTTCAGCTTTGTGACTTCTGTTTGGTACTTTCTTATATCTCCCTTTATTGAAGTTCTCACTGTGTTCATCAAGTCTTCTCTCAAGTTCAGTGAACATCTTTATGACCATTACTTTCAACTCTTTATCAGGTAAATTATTTATCTTCACTTCGTTAGAATTTGGGGCGGGGGGGTTATCTTGTTCTTTCATTTGGAACATATTCCTTTTTTCTTCGTTTTGCTTAACTCTCTTTGTTTTTCTATGTATTAGGCAAAATGGCTATTTGTCAGTCTTGAAGGAGTGACCATGTGGAAGAGATGAATCTTACTATTTAACCTTGGCCTAGCTCTTGGTTATCTCTCAAGTCTTTGTGATTGTCTAAGCAGCCTGATTTATTCTTGATAGGTCCCAGTTCCTGAGGGTGTGCTAAGACCTGTGAGTGTTCCAGAGGGAGAGATCTCAGTCAGCACCTAGTTTCAGGCTGTTCAAACCCTGCCCCTCAGGCTGATGCTCCAGGACAAGTAAATAGGCCTTTTTCACAGGAAGACTTGGGGGGGTGTCTCATTTGGCTGTCTGTGGAGTGCCTTGGGGTGGCAGCCTACCAAGAACCGTCTCTCTGATTGTTTCAGACCTGAGGGGCCCAGATACATAATCCCACTTGGCACTAGAGCCAGGTGCTCAAAGGGAACCCATCATGTGGGCTGTGCATGCTTGCTGACTTTGGCAGGGCTGCAGGAGTGACACAGGAGCGTGGTGCTCGCCTGCCAGCTTTGGCAGGGACATGGGAACAGCATGGGGGTGAAGCACTCACCTGCTGGCTTTGATAAGTCTGTAGTAGTGGCACTGGGATGGGGCATGTCCACAGAAGCTGGAAGATTAGAGGAAGAGTGCAAAAAATGGCACCTGCCAGTGCCTGCACTACAAGGTAGAAAAAGAACAGAGAAATGGTGTCTGCCAGCGTCTCTGTCTCTGGAGACAGCCCCAATAGGCTCATGCCCCCCCAGCATAGGCTTCAAGATTAGCAAATGAATCTTCTTCAAATATGGTCTTAGCACTTTTCAAACTGCTCCTTTTGCACTGTGTCCCAGGGTGAGTGAGTGTGCGTGTAAGCACTTGAAGAGTGAAATCTTCATTCCTTATGGCCCTATGGTTCTCTTGTATGTAAGCCCCTTTGATTTCAAAGCCAGACATTTTAGGGCCTCATCTCTCTACTGCAGGTCTCAAGGGGTTGGGTGCCTGATGTGGGGCACAAACCCCTTGCTCCTTAGGGAGAAGCTCCATATTTCTGAGATCCTTCGTGATTGTGGGTTGCCAGGCTGGGCATGGGGTTTTTGGCAAGACTGCGGCTCTGCCTCTCCTGCCCATCTCAATGTGGCCCCTTTTATCTTTTGTTGTGAAGGAGCTGTCCAGCTGGTTTTCAGGTCTTTTTCAGGGGTAATTGTTTCAGGTGTACCTGTAGGTTTTTTTGTGTCAATAGGAGGAGGTGAGTTCTGGATCTTCCTATGCCACCATCTTGAACTGCCCCCCCCCCAACAACTCTCTTAAGTCTTCCTTTAATGAACTAAAAGTAATGACAGTTAATTTATATTGTACATGACTAAAAACAATAGAAAGTAAGATAATTTTCTCTAAACCAACAAGCACTGTGCATGCACAACAAGGAAAAGAGAAAATGGAGTATAAATGAAGAAGGTAAGATATGATTTGGTAAGAGGATGAATTCCTTTTACCACATATGTCAAAAGATGGCTTCCAGAAAAGTCAATCTTGTTTTACTAGCACGTGATAGATCAAGTCATTCCTTAATTACTCTCAACAGCTTCTGATCCCCTAGACTTGATTGCTATATTGAATCAAAGTGAAAAATGGATGAAGAACAGCCTATGAAACTAAAATGGCACTTGAACTCTACTTAAGTTGTCATTCAGGTGATATGTCATGGCAGATCAAGCACTTCTTTTTATGAATCCTTCTTGTTAAATCATAAAGTTCCTTGATAGAGAGGACACAGTCAATTTTATGATCTAAACTCAAAAAGATAACCAAGAATTAAATATTCTGTTAAAAGATAATTTTCAGAATAATGTAAAATCAGGATTTTCATACAGATACAAAAATAAATGTCGTTAAAGTTATATTTTATTCATATGATATGAGGGAACCAAGCAGATATTAGAACTAGTTCAAAAGAAAAGACACAATAGCAAACTTTTTTTAGAGTAAAGGTTGTTGAAATGAATTGAAAATGGAGACAAAACTGTTTTATCTAGGGTGAGGTGGGAGAGTTAATTAAATATCTATCACAGAGGCCTGAAGGGTGTGCTATGGGTGATGCATAGTTTTCCACTGAAATACGATTTTTTTATTACAATTCCCCCCTCCGTTGATCAAAAAGAATCTCAAAGAAAGATTTTCTTGATCATAAAGTATGATTTGTTTCATTGGATTTAACCTGAGTATTTACATAAGTGTAGCAAGTGTGTTACTTTGCCATTTGGCCTTCTGAAGTTTGCTTTGATGGAAAGTTTCATGAGAAATCTCAGATTCGACTTTTACAAGCCTCTTCTTATTTGCAATGCTGAGGCTAGGAAGCACACAAGATTTCACCTGTGGTACCTATACATTTGGATGAATTCCTTTCTTCTTGAGATCTTCAAAATAGTCTAGGTTCCTGGCCTGCCAGGAAGTGAACTTCCTCACTCACCTGTAAGGCTGAGAAGCCTGGAAGCCAGGTTCCAGGCCAGTTTTCCCAAGAGGGCTTTTTAAACTTTGGCTCCATAAAGTCAGCGTTAGATCCTTAAAAGTCTCTGGTCACATCTGATTAAATGAGCATAATTCTCAAATATAATATCCCAGGCAAGTCCTTAGTTGTACTACCAGTGTTTCCAGTTATGTCCTGGTAAGGAGAAGAGATTCTTATTGAACCTGAACCTATGCAAATAACTACATTGATATGAAAATAAGAATATTCAATAAGAGTTTTTGAATTCTGAAGGGATCAGATAAGAAGAAGAAAATATCGTTTACAAATGTTTAATTTCATTTTACAAAAGCAGAGTCTACTAAATTGTTATGAGTTGTAGATATCTTAAAAGGAAAGAGGAAGGACTTCCTTATATATCCAGAAAATAAAACATTAAAACATGAAGAATATTCTAAAAATAATCACATCATTTCCTTCAATATTTTATAATTACTTCTTGTTCCACAGGATCTTGTGTTACCAGAAGCCAGTACCCAAACATACTTGGCATAATGCTTTTCCTTGGGGCTCTGAGACAGTCTCTCTTTGTTGAGGATGAAACCCTCAGTTGCCTGTAGCTGACTGCAAGTACTACAAGGGAAGCATCAGGGTAAAACAAACAAACAAAAAAATCATGTATACGTGACAAAAAACTTAAATGGCTGTGGTTATTTTATTACAGGTAACTTTCAAAAGTGAAAAACTTTGAGTTAATTACAATAATAATGCAACTGACAAGGAAATTTTGTTGTTTCTTTGACAGGCAAAACAAAACAGTAAAGTCTGTCCAAAAAAGTTTTAGATAAAAATCATTATAAACATAGTAATTAACCTTATTTTTAAAAAAGTGAACATTACATCTACTTTTTAAAATGTATGAACATAGTTTTTACTGAGAAAAGAATCTTGAGATATAACATATAATAATCCTGACATACTATACATTAAAACTTCCAAGCATATATTAAAAATATACCAAGAACATATCAATATGATATAAAGTGACTCAGTATGGAATACATCCTAAACATCTGTATATTAATAGAACTCCCTAGGTAAGTGATGTGAATCCTCATTTGAAAACCATGGCCTAGAAGATGCTAGATTCAAATTAAAGAATCAAAGTTGTGACAAAGTTAACATATTTTAAATGACTGAAATTATGGCTGATAACAGTATACAGCTATCATCTAATATCAGGCAAAGTGCCACCAGGACTCTGATAAATAGAAACACATTATGGACAGCAAATCTCTTGGAACTCCCCACAGTGTATTCAATTTCTGAAATATTTATACTAATAATATTTTATCCACACAAATTTAACTTAGAGAAGGCTGAGCGTCTCTTCTGATTTCAAAACTCCCCATGCAACTTACCAATAGTAACATATCAAAAAGACCTAATTACTTCTATAGCCTCTCATTTTATAAAAAACAAATCTGTGTGCCTTTACAGGGAACCTAAAAAGATAGTTTTAGGTGCAAAAGATAACTCAGCAGTTTTATTTTATTTTATATCTAGGATTTTATTTTGTGAAGGCAAGATTGGTGGAGAGAGAAAAATCTTTCCCTTCCTCTTCTTATAAGGCCACAGTCCTTTCAGTTCAGGGCCTCACCTTTATGATCTCACTCAACCTTAATTACTTCCTAAAGACCCTATCTCCAGATACAGTCACATTGAGGGTTAGGGCTGCAACATGTAAATTTTGGGGGGGATACAATTCAGTTCATCACACACCCTCATGCAGATAGAAAGAACTTCTAGCTTCAATCCTAAAATTTCAGCCATGAGTGAATAGTAAACACGGAAGCATATAACTCCCTGGCCCATATCAAAGAGCTGTTCTCTTCTAAGTAGGTAAAAATACTTAGCTGACTTGAGTTCAAAGCAGACAAACTTAAAATATTAAAAAACCAGATTCTCTCACCCACAGGCACGAGGTCTCTATACAACTGTTAATCAATTTACAGGGATCAGTAAATGATCAAACCATAAAACCAAATTCCCAATCAAAAAGGCTAATAAAGTATATACTCTGTTGTCTTCACCTTTTAAAGAATAGATATCTATAAACAATCCATTTACAGAGATCACCAAATGGTCAGACCATAAAGCCAAATTCTCAATGGGGAATAAATTATTGGCTGAAAACAAGACTAGTAGAGAGCAAAATTAAAATTAGAAAAATAGAGTCAGCATAGTTCTATTGCCACTTTGGATCCACCTCTGGGAACCAAGAGAAGACATACCTGAACTAAAACTGTTAAAAGTTAATTTCAAAAAAGGGTAAAAATCCTGACTCTCCTATAGATATAAAATGAACATCTGCTAAAGACTTTACTCTTATGATATGAGGGAGCCAAGCAGATGTTATAACCTATTTAATGGAAAAGACAAAAGAGCACAAATATATATGGAATAAAGTAATATTGATATGAATTGCAAATGGAGACAAAATTGGTTTTGCAATGAGGGTGAAGGAAAGGAAATCAATTAAACTTCTACCATGAGGACAGAATTTACAATTTATAAACAGTTGTGCAAATAGCTCAAAGAAAATGAATGGGGCTAGAATAAGATGGGCTACAAGTTTTCCACTGAAACATAGATTTCCACTGAAACATAACATTTTTTCTACATATAGAAATAATTGAGAATTTTTTTATTTTAGAATGCATTCTGCAGTTAGTTTTGTTGGGAATGTTGCAGATTACATTCCTAACATAGTTTGGTTCCAGAAAATCTTCTACTGAGTTCACACAATCTCATAGACTGTGGAGGTAACAACCACCACTACCACTACCAACACCACCACCACCACAATCATGATACAATTCTTAGTACTTAACATAGCACTTACTCAATGCCAAGCATACTTCTAAGCACTTTACACACATTAATTCATTTATTCCTCTCAACAACTCTGTGAAATAGGCACTAATATTATCCCCATTTTACAGATGAAGAAACTAAGACTCAGAAAATTGAAGTAATATGTCTATGCTTGTACAACTAGCAAGTACTAGTAGCTAGGCCACTGAGATGTGAGTTAATTATTTGGAGACTCTCACCTGGATTTTAATAAGTTGTTTCATATAATCTACAAAATTAAAAAAAATTGAACATTCCTGAAAACCAAATGATCTGTCATTCTTTCAACAGTTCATTGAATAATTATTGAGCGCTACTGTATTCCAGGTGCTGTACTAAGTGTTGCAAGTATATGATGATGGGATTCAGGAAATGCTAACCCAAAGTATGGCACTTGGGCATATAGAATATTTTGAATTGAGGGAGTTTGAGAAAACAGCAGAAACAGGAAAATCACTGTGACCTCCTCCCCTACTTGCCCTTATTCCAGGAAACAGGTCATAAAACCCTCATATGAGAGGTGTCCTCCCAAGACCTGAGGAAAGTAGCATCCTTACCGCTGAAGACAAAGGGACACCAAGAAGAATCTGAACAAAGCGGCCTTGCTGTTTCCCCCAATTTACTACACTTACCTTATACTCCTTAACCTATTATATTTCTACACAACTCTCCAGTCTTCATCAAACCTAGCCTAAAATACTCAGCTCTGTTTCTTCGGGTCTTCATTTCATTATGAAGTCTCCCATGTCACATATAACATATTAGATATATTTGTATGCTTTTCTCCTGTTAATCTGTCAGTTTAATTTTCAGACCCACCTAGGGACCCTATGAGGATTGAGGAAAATTTTTTATCTCCCCTACAGTATATAAGTGAAGCAGTATCCATGGCTTTGAGTTCCCAGCCTAAGGAGGGAGACAAGACGTGTACTCAGACAATTATAAAGGAATATGTAGTAACAGGAGCTAGAAGTTTGCTGATGCAGGAACACACATTTCAAAGAAATGAATGCTGGAGGGCCAGCATTCGTTCATTGGGGAGGGCCTTGAATACCATGCAAAGTAGCTTTGACTTTACCCTGAACGCCAAGGGGAGCAATTGTAAAGTTTTGGGCAAAAATTCCACTTTAGAGTTATCACTCCAGCAGCAGGATGGAAAAGGGATTAAACTGGCAGTAAGCCTGGATCCAGAGAGACCAATATATCAGTTGTCTGAAAAAAGAAAAGAAAAAAAAAACCCACAAAATTTGGTGGACTCTTTGCCCACGATTCTGTGCATCAGCAATCTGGGCTGTGCTCAGCTGGGTCGTTTTTCTGTGGTCTCTCCTGGGGCCTCATCTGTATGTCTGATCATTTGTGCTAGGTGTTTCCTGGGTATCTCTATACCTGTGGCTTTTCATCTTCAAGAACGTTAGCCTATGCTTGCTTACATGGTATGGTAGGCAGAATAATGCGCCCCCCCCCCCCCCCCCGCCAAAGGTGCCCATGTCCTAATCTCCAGAACCTGTGAGTATATCACCTTATATGGCAAAAGAGACATTATAGATATGATTAAGTTAAGGATCCTGAGATGGGGAGAGTATCCTGGATTACCCAAGAGGGCCCAATCTACTCACAAGAGTTCTTATAAGAGGGATGCAGGAGGATCAGAGTCAGAGAAGGAGATGTAATGACAGAAGCAGAGGTGACAGAGTTGGAGAGAAACATGAAGATGCTAAACTGCTGACTTTGAAGCTGGAGGAAGGGGCTGTGAGCTGAGGAATGCAGGTGGTCTGTAGAAGCTGGAAAACACAAGGCAACAGATTCTTTCCCAGAGCCTCCTCCAGAAGGAACCAGATCTGCAGATACCTTGACTTTAATTCAGTGAGACTGATTTTGGACTTCCGACCTTCAGAACTATATGATAAATTTGTGTTATTTTAAGCCACTAAGTTTGTGGTAATTTGTTACAGCAGCAACAGGAAACTAATATACACTGCAGTCTCAGAGCAGCAAGAGATTAAATAAAAGCAGAAGTTACAAGGCCCCCTGAGGCCTTGTTCAGAAGTTGCACAATGTCATTCTTGCCCCATTCTATTGGTCAAAGCAAGTCACAAAGCAGCCCAGGTTCAGGGGTGGGAAAACAAAAATCATCTCTTGATGGGAAGAGGTATAAAGAATTGGTTGCGTTTTTAAATCCACCACAACTTGTTAAGAGACAGAGTAATCCAAGTAAGAAGTGAAAAGGACTTCAAGTTACTATAGGAGGGATGGAGAGGAAGGGAGAGGTTCAAAAGATATTTAGTAGGAAGCATTATCATCTACCTTTAGCACAGGAAGAAAAATTATCACCTACCTTTAGCCCCAGAGGGGTTAAATGATTTGTCTGATCTCCCATAGCTTGAACTAGAACACAAGACTCCTGACCCCTGATCTTTTCTCCTGGCTGGACCATGTTGCTTACACATCCCCATATCCCTGCCTTTACGTCATCCCTTCCTGAGATCTCAGATTCATGGAAAGCTGTCCCCACTTACCCTTTCATCTGGAATGGGTGTCCATGTTTACTTTCACTCTTGGGGTTTTATATAACTGGTATAGCAACATCAACACATTCCAAACCAAATCATTGGAAAATCAATAGAGAAGCTAATAATAAAAATGCAGATCCAAATAAAGCCATCTTTTAGTAATCATACCAATAGGATAGTAGGTGTAAGATGCTGAGTAGATTAAGATTTATCCTGGCAGGTTGTTGGTTATAAAAGGAGAAATGTCTTTTATGACTTCTTTCCGTGGAAATGGCATTTTTTCCCTCTCTCTTTCTCCTTGAGAGTCATTATTAAGCCAAGGAAGCAACAAACACCCAAAGTTGAGGAAGGTTAGCTTCATTTCTTAAGAACTATTATGTTATGTAGCTAGTTTCCTTAGCAACTGTGTACATGTCTCCCCATAGTATCTTGAAAATTGCGAAGACAAATATGGTAAGTGATGTTATTCTTAAAGTTATCAAAAAATTACTTCTAAATGCTCTTTGAATTTCCTTGTAAAAAACTACATTTCAGCTTTTTGTCTCAATTCCAGTAGAAAATTTAAATCTAACATTATTTTATGAACCAATAGATAAGGGAAGTGGTCAAGAAACAAAAATTTTATTATATTTTCAGGAAAGAACATGTCAAATACAAAGTAAACTTTCACATTGAAAATACCTATGCCACCAAATACAGAGCGTCATGTATTATAGAACAACCATATTACTTCCATGAGGCTTACAGCTAAATGATATTAACCTAGGGACCTTTTCCTACAGCAGGAAATCTAGCCAACATACGATGTGTTCAATAAATACTAGATGTTATTATTATTGTTGATATATTAGAAGTTTATAAAAAACAATCTAAAAAAGAGAAATGCAGCTGCTTCCTTGATATGTATTATCTGTGTATAAAAAGTCATGGCCTTATTTAGGCCTAAGGTTACAAAGCAAGTAGCTATAGTAACAATATAAAAGCTACATTTTATTGAGCATTACTTTGTGTCAGGCACTGTGCCATGCATTTTAATGTACTGTCTCATTTAGTCATCACAAAAGCATTATACAGTAAATACTATTATCTTCACGATTTTATAAATAATGAAGTTGAAGTAGAAAGAATAAGTGACTTGACCAAATAGCCTCAACTAGGAAGTGACAAAGCTGGGAACTGAATCCATGATTCAGATCCCTTTCTGCCTACCTCTAAAGCCATGTACTTAATCAATTGCATGTTTGCATGTACTGCCATGTCTGCAAACAGTCTTCTCTAATGGTGTCCCATCTAAGTTCAGGAGGAGAATTACAAGATTTGAAGGGAAATACCCATTTAACTGCCACTTCCCTCTCAATCCTATTACCTCTCCAACTCATGTGTCTTCACTCTGCTTTGGATAATTCAAACACACATAATCTAGTTAGAGAGACAAGGCTAACGAATGAAATAACTAGAGAATCACAGATGATTAAATAAAAGCAAGTGTCGGAATTGGTCATGTTTTATCTAAGGCATGTGGGGCTTCAGCTACATGTCAGTGAAGAAGGATGGATAGGCCAGCCCAGGACTAAGGTTAGGAGGACTGACACAGTTGGAGGGCTTGATCCTAGGTGATTATCTATCACCCCACTGTGTCATATAAAAAGATATACTATCTAAAGGGATGTGGTTGATATGGGCTATGGTTAATAAATAACCAAGGAGCCCTGGTCTGCTGTAATACTTCAAAGCAGGTGAAGAGCCAACAATGCGGTTCTTGATGATGAGTGAATATGGAACACTGCATCCAGTCCCCATCAAGTAAGAGTTGAGGGACTGGCAAAAATCAGGCAAAGGATCATGGTCCTAACCAAATGGACTGGAGTTCAAAGCCAGACACCAATCTTATCAGTGAAGTTGTAGGAATTAGATAAACATGATAGGGACAAGGAGAAGACTGTGACTTGGGGCACATGTGAATACCTAGGGCTCACCTTAGGGAAACCATAGACTAGCCCTATTATACAGTTTCCATTCATAGAACCAGAGAAAACTTAGCCAGCGACCCCAAGATAGGAGTTCCTGGAAGCCAGATGTAGCCAAAACAGGGCATTTATTTTGGGTGGCCTAAGGCAACGTAGCTGAAAAACAGAACCAAAATTTCAGTCAAGAAGGGAAGGCAATAACCTAAGTAACAATGCAGTATCAAATGCCAAACCTGAAGGCTGAAGCAGGACCATCAATAGGAGAAGAATGATGAGATTCGGTGGCAGATTAGTCAGCAGTTGAGTAGAAGGCAGTGCTCAGAATAGATAGGGAGAAGCTGTTTAAGGGCTGAAGTTGTGTATGGTGAGAGATTGATTGAGTCTTGTTTATATGGTGCTAGCTGAATGGCCATGAATTACAGTGGACATGGTGACTTAAAGAATATCAAGATGGAAAGATGAATCCCAGACTCCACCCATGTACAGGATGGATGGACAATCCTAGCATACTCTCCTCCCAGGTCAGAAGTGACTTAGAAACTGCAAGGGCTTATGAAGCCATATACACACACATACACCTGAGGACTGTATCAATATTGTGTCTTGTTCATATATATGCCACTGATGTTTCTGAGTTGTGTGCAGATGCTGTTGTGATGGATAAAATACCAATTTATTTCAAAGCATTAGTGAATTAGTAGATATTTTCTGTCATTGCATATTTTTATAAAAAATGCATACTAAAAATAAAAGTGGTAATCCAGGGAACTTTTGACATTATTGGGGCTGGGTTCTGGAGGCCCATTTTTACAGAATCACTGCCTGAATGACATAGTTATACAAGCCAACATTTTTCCCTCCTAAGATTCAGGTCAGACCATTAGGATGTGGTTCCTACCAGGGATATTCAAGGGAGGAGAGTACACACAGCATGAGCTGGCTCTTACCGAGCCAAACACAGCTTCTTCTATAACTTGTTACTTTCTACAAATGTCACTAGGCTACATTTTTTGTAAGACAGTCATCACTGTCATCATTATTATCAATGTTTTTATTATCCTCTGCACTTTATAGAATACACTCATATTTACAGTGATTGGTTTGCTGTGAAGCTAACAAAGCATAAACCTTACAGGCCCCCTCTAACCTCTGTGAGTAGCCTTAGCAAGGCTTTTGTCTGATCACATGTTTTTATAAAATTTGCAGAAGGTGTTTTAACTGAATTCAGTTAAGACACTCCCTCTTGTCTAGTGGCACTGGAGTAATCGTGGGCATTTTAGGGATGTAGTTGAGAAGGCTCAGTTTAGCTGGCAAAACGTTTAATTTGGATTTAGTAGGACATGGGATTCACAGTCACTCCTGCGTATAGCTCAATCATGCTAGCCACCCAGTACTGAATGGCTTCTGAGAAATCATCCTACCATCCCCTGTGCTGACTCACCCAGTGACCTGAAGCTGCAGAACCAGAAGTCATGTTAAAATAATAACATGTCCTAAAGTGCTTGGCAACAGAAGTGTAAGTGAATGTAAGAGAAATAAGCTTTGAAATATAGAGAGGTATATATGTCCTGTGGGACATTATTCTATACTAAAATTATTCTATACTGTGGGAAATTGTTCTATACTAAAGAAATGTGGGAAATTATTCTAACTAAAAGAAAATTGATTTAAAAATCGGTAGATGCTGCCCCCAAATTTGACATCAATTCTCAAACTATACATGACATTAATAGTAAGTTCTAAAGCTGAAGGAAATTTCTAAATTTATCAACAATAAAAAACAAAATGTAATTGACTATGCTAGGGGAAAGTTTGAATTATATTTCTATTCTGTCTATAGAAAATATTATAAAATTGTTGTCATATGAAGAGGAAAACAAAGTGCATGCGGTAAAAAATGTAAGGAATAAAAGTATTCTAGAAGTGTGTCAGGCACTTAATTTGTGAAACTTTTTTTCTGAATTCTATGATGTTGGTGGCATTTATCAGCTTTTAAAAATGTGTAATATATAGTGGTTTATTTTCTCATCCTAAAAATATATTCACTTTCATACCTAATTCTGTGTTTATAATTTTGTACTCTTTTTCTTAAAAGGAGCCCCTCAAACTGTGTAAACTTTAGGCCCACAAAACCTGGATTGGTCCCTGTATATGCATTCTGTCACCTAACCTTCACAATATTCCTAGATATATACATTTTACAGATTAGAGAGATGTACCTCACTCATTCAGCCTTTCAGCAAATACTTATTGAAGACCTACTATGTGTCAATTATTCTTCTAGGCTCTGGAAACACAGCAATGAACATCACAGACAAAAATACTTGCCCTTATAAATCGTGCACTCTAGTGAAGTTAAAACAAGTTATATAGATAAATTGTTATTTATCCTGTGTCACAGAATTAAAAGTGAGTAAATAATCTCGGCCTAGAGCCCAGATGTTTTCCCTTCAGTTCGTTTGTTTTTCTTTGATTAGCTTAGTCTACCATGGCTCTTGCTTCATCTTCCACATTCCTCTGTGGAATGGGATTTGGAATCCATTCTCCTCTAGTCTTGGACAAATCTCTGCTTTCCTTGTGACCTTCTCAAGGGTCCTAATGCGAAGTGAAATGCATTGCTTAGAGAGCTTTACTTATTTTCAACATGGCTTTATTTTATCTCTTTTGGATGAAACATACCCTGAGCATAAACTTGTTGGGCCTTTTTGTCTTTTTCTCTAGGTCGCTGCTTAGATTTTTTGAATTTCCAAGCTGCAGGCAGCTCATGTTGCAGAGGACAGATTATTAGCCATCAATTTTTCTTTTTTACTCTTTTCAAATGTCTTCCAGCAGCCACTGAATTTCTCTCAGAAGTAGATTTATTAGATAGATATCTAATATTTTATATATATATTATATATATATATGTAATTTTCATTCTGGTTTTTTTTTTTTGGTTTTAGTTTATCTATAGAGTATTTCTCTCTAGCAATTTCTCCCACTTTTCATTCATTGTGGAAATGGTCGAGGGTTAATAAGAAAAGGTAAATTCTCCCAAGGTTATGGAGTGCAGTAAAAGCAGCAATATAAATTGGACTGGGCTAAATTTTTCAGTAAGAGTCACTTTTTCTTTACTGGCTTTGGTTCCATCAGTGCATTCAGAGAAAAATTAATTCTGAAGTCAATTTCCTGGACAAATTTGGCAGGGAGCTAAATCTGAAACTGAGGCAAGAATGAACTATTTTAGGTTGAATTATTGACATAATTGAGTCATGTAACCACTTTATTCTCCGTGTTTAGACAGAATCTTATACATCATCTAATTTTCCTCAAAGGTTTACATTGTAAAAAGAATTTCCCTAAATGAGTCACCTACTCTTCCGGACTCAAATCCTATAATTTGATTTACCTCATTCCAGCATAGCTGCCTATCATTCTCCCAGGCACTCGAGGTTTATGTTCTTGAAAAGTGCTTAAATCTCAGTAGGGCTTTTTGGTAACATTTTGCTAATGTGCTTGGTGATGAAACATTTTAGGTTTTGAAAGCAAAGCCTATTTCTATGGTTTTGCTTTTGTTTTAAACACGCCATTAAGAAAGAGGATATGTTGGAGAGATCAAATTTACTGCTTCAGTATTCCTTTGATTTATTACAGGTCTAGAAGTTGTTTATTAGAGTCTATTTAATAATATTACTCATTATTTTATCCCTTTCTTTCATGGAGAAAAATTACAAAGTTCTCTTCATGATCATGTTGATTCAATTTGAAGATGAAAAGCCAAGTTTTTAAATCTCTCTCATACTACTAGCTTGATAAAATTTTGAAATCTTTATTATCCCATTGTCTTTTTCAGTGCTCCCTTCCCTTCTCACATGCTTCCCACTGGTGCTCCACGTTTACCACCCATACCTGTCTTCCCCCTCCTCTGAACCACATCAATATTTCCTCCTAGGCCACATGTCCTGTCTCCCTTTGCACTTTACTGTCAGATGTCCCACTGAGAAGCTACCTTAAAAATGAGTTGAAGTTTGAATGATGAGAATAACTTTATCTGTTACCCCCTCTTCTTCTCCCAAGAGATTTTGGATTTTAATAAGGGACAACTAAAAGTAAAATGCGTTGACCTGAGGAAAGAATGATAGATGGAATTTCAGGCTCTATGCAGGCCAATAAAGTTTACAGAAGGGTTGAAGGGTATGGAGAAACAAGAGAAGAGTAAGAACCTTTACATCATAAAACACATAGTAGTCTATTATGTACAAATATGTGCCTAGCCCTTGGGACAACTCATAGGATGATTCTAATCCACTCATTTAGACATTTTACATCTGTTTAAGAAATCAATTTTCATACAAAAATACTGTTTTTTAAACAGCCAGGCACAAAGAGTATTCATTCTTTGCTATATTGCTGCATTGGTTTCCTGCACTTCCTCTTACCAGCAACTCAGTTAGTTTAAATGTGTATGTCACTCCAGTCTTGTTAGATCTGTATCAATCTGATCACTTCAGTACAGCTGCCAGTTGATGACCCAAGTCGTGGAAGAACAGGCTGTTTACCTGCCTGCCTGCCAGGTAGAGAAATTGTTATTTTTTTTGTTCTTTCCTGTATTCAATAATGACTGCCCATCCCATTACCAATTTATTTGGTCATTTTTAAGTGCATCCTTTCAAGTGAAAAACCATATCTTTAATTTTTGCATTGATATCATGTCCGTGTTGTTGTTGTGTTGTTGATAGGTGTTTGTTTTTTGTTTTGTTTTGCTGTGTTTTCTTATTTTTAGAATTTTGTTCTTAGATTGCAAGAGTGACCTCTAGTGTGAAACATCTGTATAGTTATAATCTCAAACTCCAGGCCCTCTTATCCAGCTGTAATTTCTATAAGTATTGGTGTTTTATAAAATATAGCTAGCCAAGACATCCACAAATGTGACAAATTATCATACAAGAATAAAAACTCTAAGTTGCGTTTCTTCTTATTAGTTATCATATATGTTTTATTTCCTAACTTTGGCTACCAAAGGACTCCTGTACTCTGGGGATTATGAGATGGCAAGGACAACACTTCCAAAAATGCCCTTGCAAGGAACTAGAAGTAAATTATGACATTCTTTATGAGCTGGATGTATTTGACTGGAGAAAAACTGTTTTGCAGGTCTCTTGTTGCCCCTGGCAATCCTGTTGTAAATGATTGGCTGGTGCACTCACCTGTTCTCTTTCTTCTCTAGAGAAAAGAAGTGTTTTCTTTAACACTACACTGGGTAGATACGAGGCATAAAGAACACACTGTACTTTTCACAGGCAAAATTAAAGTAGACTTAAGCATATGCTCTGCCCTCACACAAGGTCAGACAGAAAATTTGCAGTATGGTCAATGGCATTTCTTATTCCCTACACAAGGTTAAATGGAAGCTTTACATGCCTTTCAAGGGCTAGTTCCCCTTGCAATAAAAATAACAATCCTTCACATTGGCATAGTGCTTTGAAATTTACAAAGCACTTTCATTGATATAATTTCACTTCCTCCTCTCACCATCTTTAGGAAGGAATCATTATTTGTCCCATTTCTATGATGAAAAATATGAGGCCCAGTGAGATTAAATGGTATGTTCAAGGTCAGACACACTTAATAAACAGTGGAGTTATAAGTCTTTACATTCCAAATGTAGTGTGCTTTTTCTCACAGCTGCTTCATAGTCTAATAGACTTTCCCAAAATAATGTGTATTTTTTTAAATAGCCTACATACAAATTTCTATGTGGCTTGAGTAAAGAAAAAGATGATCTGGTTGTAGGGATCAAGCAAGATTTTTATGGAAGAAGTCACATATAGTTTAGTCTTAAACAAATAGGGAGAATATGGAAAAACGAGGAAAACCATTCCAAGTTAAGCAAAATCACGGCAATGGGAAAGTATGGAACATTTACAAGAAATAGGAAGTAGTCTAAATTTTCTGTGTTAGAAGGTAGTGGAAAATAATATTGAAAAAGAAAGTTGAGATGAGGACATGAAAGTCCTCTAATTCTAGAATAATCTTTCTCAACTTCAGCACTATTGATATTTGGGGCCATATAATTCTTTGTTGTGGGGGCCTATTCTGTGGATTATAGGATGTATAGCAGCATCCCTGGGCCCTACCCTCTAAATGTCAATAATAATTTTGATTGTGACAACCAAAGATGTCTCCAGATATTGCCAAGTGTCCCCTTGTAGGGCAAAATTGCCCAGAATTGAGAGCCACTTAAATTGGTAGATTATGAGAGCCATTTCAGATTTTACAGCAGAAAAGTGTGACAAATGAATCTATGCTTAGGGAAGACAAACATGGCAAAAGTCTACAAGACAAATTGGAAAGAGGAAGAGATTGAAGGCAAAAAGGCCTGTTCATAGGATATGGCGATAGTCTCAGTATAAGGGCCAGAGATAGCTGCTATATTGGAAAGAGCATTGAACTTAGAGGCAGAGTATTTGGATTGGATTGCGAGTTCTGCCAGCAGTTAGTATGTGTTCTTGGACAAGTCATTTGAAACTTTGTGCCCTTCATTTCTCATCTACAGAGTGAAAAAGTGAGAATGATGATCGCAAAGGCCCCTTTGAGCTCCATATATTGTGAATCTGTTAAAGACAGATATGCAAATATTGTCACTAACTTTAACTGAAGCCACTCTTCTCCATATGCCTTTCAAAAGAATCTTGATGGGTATCAAATGTGTGTCTGATTTCACTGTGTAAAGATAAACAGCATGACCTCACTTCTCAGAATGAGTGAAAAGGCAAGTCAGAAATAACAAAAAATCTGAATTATAAAATGCATTTTAAAGACATATAAATGTATTATTTTCAAGTACATGGAATACTTATAACATAGATAGTGAAGTATTGCCTAGGTGAGGTATTTTGGAAATTGTTTATATGTAAATGATTGTTTTAAATTACTTGAAATCATTCTCCTTTTTAAAGTTTTTGATACATTAAATATCCTTCTTAAAATTGTATCTATACTATATCGTTTCTTGCTTTAGCAATCTTTGTTCAAATTAACAGCATTTTTAATGTTAAGGTTTTACTATATGTCATATAACTAAGTGCAAATTGTGTAACAACACTTTTCCTATTGAGCTGTTGTCTATTATTTTCTTTCTTGTCCTTTCTCAGGCTATCAGCAAAGCTATGTACATAGCAGATATATTATTTGGGTTAATAGGTACTACTTGAGATCATTTTTGAAGCATATACATACTCATGTGCACACATACACAACATAAGGGCAATGTGGCAGAGACAGATGTAATTAATTCAGGGAGAGAATGCTATGTGATAGACAGATAGATATAGATAGATCACAGTAAATAACAATATCTACACAAGTAGATATATGTGTGTGAGTAGGTGTGTATGTGTATATGTATATGTATGTCTAGACCAAAGAGAAAGAAGACAGACTCCTGGCGACTATTCAAGACTTAGTTATACCATTTGAATGCCTTATTTTCCTTCCTTTTACCTTCTAAGTTACTGCACTGTCTTTCCTTATTTAGTGAACAGCAGAGAATGAAATTAACAGCCAAGTCATTTTGGGTTCTTTAGCTATCTTTAGGAGAAAAAAAATATGTAGAGAAGTTCAAACTAATACACAAAATGTGGTTTTATACTATTTATGGATTTCAACAAACTCTGTTTCCCCTGTCCCCTCTTTATAGATAACCATGTTCAGGTAATTTTGACCTTGAAAAGTAAACATCTGGAATAGTGCATAGGTATTCTATAACATATATAGGAAGAGTGGGAATAATCAGAAGGAAATCTGAAATATAAAGTAGAAAAAGAGAAAACAAGAATGTTCTAAGGAAAGACTCATGGAGAGAAAAAAGCCACTAAGTACAAGAGGCTATTCTAGTGAGGTCCTAGCTCCTGTCTGTAAGTACATTCAAGGTAACAATATAAACACAGAAGGAAATTATTCACAGAACTTGGGAGAGCTAAGACTAGCCATTTGTAGATAAGAATTGAGAGGCTTAGGGTAAATATTAGGAATAAGGAAATAAGAGGAAGTACAAGTGGAAATAGACTACTAAAGGAAGGCCTAGAAGTTGTGGTTGGCTCAGATACTAAAAAAGTGCTATACCAAAAATGAAACTGTGGTCCAGAGCACAATTTCCTTAAAGAGAAAAAGCATAAATGAAACGGGGTTTAATTAAAGCAAGCATATCTTCCTTTTCTCTATGTAATCCTATCCATCTTTAAACTAGGGGTATTCTAGTCAGAAAATCAATTCAGACCTTCTATGTGCCTAATACTGTGCTAGCTACAAAAAAAGAGACGTAGCTTTTTATCCTCATGGAGCTCGACGTCTGATCCTTTTGAGAAAATCAGATCCAGAAATCCGAGGTCTTTGTTGTGTGGTTCTGATGATAAGTACAAGGAAGAGAGATGACATGAGTATTGGGTCTTTTTTTGTTTGTTTTTGAGGAAGATTAGCCCTGAGCTACCTGCTGCCAATCCTTCTCTTTTTGCTGAGGAAGACTGGCCCTGAGCTGACATCCATGCCCATCTTGCTCTACTTTATATGTGGGACGCCTACCACAGCATGGCATGCCAGGCGGTGCCATGTCCGCACCCGGGATCTGAACCAGCTAATACCAGGCCACTGAAGTGGAAAGTGTGTAATTAACTGCTGCACCCCCGGGCCAGCCTGGGTATTGGGTGTTTTACATCTCCACTTATACTCCTAGTTGCAGAGGCTATTTAACATTGTCAGCTTGAGCATTCCTTCCAAATGATGTATCCTTGTTTCCTCTGTTTATAGGTTGCCTTCCTAGCTCACTTCTAGCTGGTAAATTAGATACTTTTCTTCAGTTGAAACTTGCATGCCTCCTTGCAAATAGATAGGCTTCCTCTTCCATCAGATGGCCATGAATGTTGGTATAGCAGAGGACCAGTCCATGTGCATAAGGTATAATTCACATCAGCCTGTTTCCTGCCCAAATGCATCAGGAAAGATGATTTCCTTCCTTTTCTGAGTTGGGTGGTTAAGGAAAATCATCTTTGAGTATCTACTGAACTTGAGAGCTGCAGAAGAAAGAGGTTATTTTCAATCAGGTCTTGACTACAGAGTAAGTTAAAGAAGGTGTAGGGAATGGGCCAGGGTGGAAAGATGTTGAGAGGTCCTTGTTGGCTCCCATTGAATAGAGGGGATGGTGTGACAGAAACAGTTAGCTTTGAGATTTTTTTTCCAACTAGGTCACTCCTGGCCTACTGCTTGTACAACATTCACACTGTGGGAAATATGGGTCAGAATAAGGCATGATCCTGGCCCAGGAAGCTTGTGAACAGTTCAGCAGACTGGACAGAAAGAGGTGAAAGGCAAATTACCAATCCCAGAAATGCCATAAAACTTCTTTGATAAAGAGTTCTTAGTGACGCTGTGAAATCTTTGAAGGCAGAGACTGCCCATGTATTATTTAACTTTATATCCCCTCAACACCTAGGAAAAAGACCTTGCCCACCGTACGCACTTGTTGTATGCTGGCTGAAATGAAGTGGTGGACTTGTAGAAGAGACCATGAAAGCCACGGAAATTCAAGATATAGGGAGATCACTGTTTCCAGAAGCCCACTTACAAGATGCTTATAAATCAATTAACAATGTAATTGGGAGGTTGTAGTGTGTGACAGTATTGGGGGAATAAAGGATTTTTGATTTTATTAATTTTGTGCACTATTGAATTTTATAATAACTTATTATTTTTGTACTAAAAAAATCACAGCTTTATAGAGCCTTTATAAAGGAAAGGGCAAGAAACAACTCGTGGAAGATAGGACTAGATCCAGAGGACAGGGAGAGTGGGGATGATTGAGGAGACAGGAGAGATCCCTGTGGAGCTGGGAAAGAATTTTAGGGGGGAGAGAGAGAGAAAAGATTGTGAGTAGCTGCTTTGAGGACTTTGAGTTAATAGATGAGTAGAAAGGAATTTTAGACAGCTCTGCTGTGGTAAGAAATTATTATATTGACCTGCTCTTTGAGAAACTTTGCTAAAGATGTACATTAATTTTCAAAGAAAAAATGCACATTGCATGGAAGAGTGTGGAGAACTCCTTTCTTTAGCTTTATCCCACATTAGCAAATCATCATGGATTATTTCATAAAATTAGTTAATTGTTTCACCATGGAATGGACAAAGAGTTAGCAATGGAAAGTTACAACAGGGAAGAGATGTTTTAAGCTAGCAAGCCTGAGTGGCGAGAAGCAGTGCAGAATAGCAACCGGGAAAGGGAGAGGAATGATGGAATTGGGAACACATTCCCAGCAGGGTCATTGGCTCAGGGTCACAGGAGGAACAAAGTGAGGACCCAGAGCTGAGGATTATATGGTTCAAGGAATGTGGATAAAGCATTGGAGGATGTACAAGATTTGCAAAGTACACCTCACCGACTTTCAGAATTTTATTTCAGGCTATACCTGTCATAAGACTCAAATTTGGCTTCTGACTTTCTCTGTGAGCAATGATGCGTCTTGTTTCTTTTAATCATCATGCCTTTCAACAAAGGCATAAAGAGGAGGTGACTTCTTGTGTATTATGATACTGCTAACTGCATTAATTAGCTTCAAAATCCTTTATTTTCTGTCACTCATGTATCTTTCTGTCTTTAAAGAATAGAACATTTATTTGAACTTATTGAATGAACAGAATGTAACTGTTACACTCCCCCTTTCTGTATCCATTGAACTCAGTCTCTTTCCTCTTCTGCAATTTATGGACATGGGGAGAGAAAGATTCCATACACACAGCAATTGAAGATAAAATCCAAAACTCAAGCAAAAATTGCTGGTGACCCTCTCTGACTGGTATTGACTGAACACAGTGCTCTAGCTGATTTGCACAGGCATATAACCATTGAAGTTTCTTTCCTCTCATTTTCTTCTTGACTCTGCCTTGATGGAACTTTTCAAAAGGCAACATGGAGCACGTCTGTTCTTCTTCCTTTTCCTTTACTCCCTTCTCTTGCTTTAAGAGGGTTGGGGAAGAAAATGAAAACCTTGAACTGCAGGGCATTTATTTATTATTTGTACCCTGCTTTATTCAAAAATGGATTTTTGATGTCTTACAAAGATACATTTAATGCCACAAGAGAAAACTAATTTAAAAATAAGAAAAAAATAGGAAATTTGAGCTAACATTTGAGAATCCAGCAAGTACTTTGGGGCACAACTGTGTGTCTTGCACTATGCTAGTCTCTCTAAGGAAATGAAAGTGAAATATAAGGTATGGTTTCTAACTTAAAGACTATAACATTTAATTGGAAAGATGAGACAAACATCTGTGAAAAGACAGTATAGAAGAGTCATTAGGATCTTTGGCTATGGAGTCACACTCTGCCACTTAAAATATTTGTGGCTTTGGACAAGATATTTAACTTCTCTCTGCTTCTGTTTGCTCATTTGTAAAGTGAAAATAATAATACCTTACTCACTGGGTTTCTGTGAAGATTAACTTTGAACATATTAAGCACTTAGTTTATTTTTGTTGTAATAATTATATGAAGTGAAAGACAACTAAATGTTTAACTCCCTATGAATATATGCAAATGGGATTCAGAGTAAAAAGAGAAGTCAATGTGCCTGTAGGGTAGTCAGGGCTTGCTTTATGGTGTAGGTGACACTTGAGCAAGACCTTGAAGGGTGAGTCTTTAAGTGGACAAAGGAGGAAGGTAAAGGCATGCAAATTAGGTAGGCAACAAAATAGCTGTATAATGAATCGAAAGACCAGCAGGATTTGTAGTCAAAGGAAATTAATAGTCCAAAAGAACTCTTATGGGACTTCAAGAAATCAATAGTGTGACGTGAATCCTTATCAGTAATCTGTGGATAGCTTTGGGTTTCATTTTCTCAACAAGGCATTAAACCTTGATATTTCCATTTTTGGAAGGATTAAAGAATCCTTGTGGGATGATTTTAAACATCATTTTCTGGAGTCACAGCCTGCAAACAGCCAACAAAAGTTATCAAAATGAATGGCACCTGTGTTAAAACCATAGCTACATTTTATTTTTATTTTTCGAAGAATTTTAAACCTTTCCACTGCCACATTTTAAATCACACTATTATGCCCAGAAAACACACCAGTATTTTCTTCAGTCACCATATAATACCTGGATCAATCTTCAGATACACAGTAAGGATTGCCATGGGTGTGTTGACGCATTTCTCCTCCGAACTCTTACAGCAGGATTTGACTAGCAAGTCATTCCTAATACCTGGAATTGTGATCTTATCATTAAGGGATCCACAAGTACTTGTGATGATGCAGAAGGGAAGAAAGTGAAAAATATTTCTATTTCCAATCAGATGTTCTCAAATGACGAAGGTGACCTAGTTTAGAGGAAGTAACGGTAACCCTGTGTTCTATTTTTACTATTCTCTTGCCTGACTATTAGAATGGACCTAACTTTATAAAACTTAACACTTAATTCTATATAGTTTAAAACCAAGTAAGTAACTTTTGAAACAAATGAAAGTAATGACTTTAAATATGAATCTCACAGGGATTTAAATCATTTTTTCAATTGATGTGATTATACAGGCTGGCTACTCTACAAACCTAGATTTCTAGATCAATAAGAGAGATTTTTAAGACTGAAGTTGTTTAATCTTAAAACATTTATAGAAGTTGTCTGTTTTTTCTTCCACCTAACAAAATATAGAGAATCATGGTGTATTTAATTTTGAACTGTTACTTCAATCCAAATGAATTCTTTTGCAACTATATGTACACTTACATACCCACACAGAGATAGAGTATTTGCTTACTTCAACTATCATGACATCTCAATTTGCTGAGTATGAATTGGACTTGCTAGTGTAATGAGTTAATATACAAGGTCTTCCTCTTGTCCCACAGGGAGCTTTTTAAAATCCCTTTGTCAAGCTGAGATATGGAAAGCATCGGGTCAAGGAAAGCAGGGCCATAAGGGAAGGTCAGCAGAGTCAACGTAAGCAGTCAGGGGCCTGTAACGCAGATAGGAACTAGGGCTCAAGGCAAAGTCAGCTTCATAGGCAGGAAATCCACTCTGCAGTAAACAGTCAGAGGTTATGGAATACACAGGAACTAGGACTCTGGGCACAGCAGACAGGCAGACTCAGACACAAAACACCAGTGCCAAGGGACCTTGGAGCTAAACCAAGACCTACCTGAGGCAGAGACTCATATCCTCTTCCTTTTACAAAGAGAACCAATGACTGGTACTCCAACGCCAGGACCTTAAGTGAAGCAATTCTCACCTGAAAAATCCTAACGCTCACTGTTCTAGGCCAACTACTTGAAACATGATAATGTCATACCTGAAAGGATTCTTAGAAATTCTCTTAGCTGACTCCATCATTTTTTTTAATTGAGGTAACACTGGTTTATAACATTATATAAATTTCAGGTGTACATCATTACATTTTGATTTCTGTGTAGACTACATCAAGTTCACCACCCAAAGACTAATTACCATCTGTCACCGTACACATGTGCCTTATTATGCCTTTCTTCCTCCTCCCTCCCCCCTTCCCCTCTGGTAACCACCAATCTAATCTCTGTACTATGGGTTTGTTTTTTCTTGCTCTTACACTTTTATCTTCCACTTATGAGTGAAATCATGTGGTATTTGACTTACTCCATCTGACACTTGTTTAGCATAATACCTTCAAAGTCCATCCATGTTGTCACAAATGTCAAAATTTCAACTTTTTGTGGCTGAGTAGTATTCCATTGTGTATGTATACCACATCTTCTTTATCCACTCATCCATTTGATGGGCACTTAGATTGTTTCCAAGTCTGGGCTATTGTGAATAATGTTGCAATGAATATAGGGTTGCATGTATCATTTTGAATTAGTGCTTTCATTTTCTTTGGATAAATACCCAGAAGTTGAATAGCTGTTCTTAATTTTTTTTGAGGAATCTCCATATGGTTTTCCATAGTGGCTGCACTAATTTACATTCTCACCAGCTGTGTATGAGGGTTCCCTTTTCTCCACATCCTCTCCACCACTTGTTATTTCTTGCCTTATTAATTATAGTGGCCAATGTCTGAAGATACTAGTTTTATCAGTCATATTTCTCCTTCAAGGGCATCAGCTGTAGGCTAGGCAGAAACAAGTCATGGAAAGAGTACTGGGGTCAGGACACTGAAATTATAGCCCCGGCCCTTCCGGTAAGTTTCTGTGATTTTTTTGACAAGTTTATTCTCCCAAATACCCTCAGCAACTTACTGGAATGGCTAGGGCTATAATTTCAGTGTCTTGACCCTAGTACTCTTCCCATGACATGTTTCTGCCTTGCCTACAGCTGGTGCCCTTGAATGGGAAATGTGACTGATAAAACTAGTATCTTCAAACACTGGCCAACCAGTCCCTGTTACAAGGAGATGAAAGAGGAGGAAGTGAGGTTTATGGGCATAATATGTAGTTACAATGGGAGTTATGCTTATTCACCCTTGATGAAATTCAGTAACAGAAACTTGTATTGGGACTGAGGCTACTTAATGAGACATCTTGGTAAGTCCTGTACCTCTAAATAATTCATCCTACAGTGGAGTTTGCACCACTTATCCCTATGAGCCAGTTATAGACCAAAGAAACCCCATTGCTTATACTTTTCACCATGAAAACAGTGTTCTGTCTCATCTATGAGGCCTGTTGCTGTGCTACTTGTCTCTAGCATAGACATGCCCAAATATGGGCATGTTCTCCACCATCCCTAAAAAGTTTTCTGGATTTACATGAATTTTAAAACAAGAAACAGTAGAAAGTTTCACTCGACCTCTCTCTCTCTCAAACACACACACACACGCACACACACACACATATTTTTAGCCATTTTCAAATGATTAGTCTAAGAGTACTCAAGGATTTTTTTCTAGTCTTCTTCCCTCTCTGATCAATTGGTTTTGGTACCCATTTTCTTCTCTCACAACGTCTTACTGTTTTCCTGGTAGAAAACCCTAATTTGCTGCAGTTCCCACCATCTGGGACGACTAACCCATGTCTCTGCCTCATCAACTTTTCATATCCCTTTGGATCTTACTAGAACAAAAACATTCCTTCTTCTTGGCTTTAGATTCATAATAGCTTTCTCTCAACTATAATTTATAATTCACTTCAGTGTTTGCATCATTTAATTTAGAAAACGATGGGGAGAGGGTTCTTTAGAAAGAAGTTAGAAAAAACTACACAAGATCACTCTGGAATGTCAAGGCTGCTTTCTTCTCTGGATATATATCAATGAGACGACAACATTGTCTCTAGTAGATTGAAAACTATACTAACATATTATAAAACAAATTCTTTTTTCAGCATTAAAGCTGGATCAATATTTTACCACAGGAAAGTCAGTTGATTTCTGTCTGAGCCTGTTTCTAAATCTCAATGATCCATCCAATTTGAGACAGCAGTCTGAAAGAAATCAAGGACCTTGGTGTTTTAACCAGTATAGCTTTGGCTGCAAATGGTTACTTAACATATTGGATGACTAATAGAAAGGCCAATGTGAGCGATGAAGAGCTATCTTGTGATTAAACCACACCTGAGCTGTTTTATTTTACATATATATATAAATTTTCAAAATGAGAGTGTATATGTTTCTATTCAACTCAGGAAAACCAGACCCCTGAATCAGTGGTTCTCAACTTTTTCCCTCCCAACACACTGGAGAGATGACATTCACTATAAGACACTCAACAGGCATTCCCCATATGCAAGTTATGACTCCACCCTTTATCTCTCACTCAAGAAAAAGCATACTGGAATGCATTTCAGTAAGAATGGCATTAATATGCCTCAGATCTGCTGTAATGTTTTGAGGAACTAATTCACAAACTTGAGTGCATTATTAGTACAAACTTCTTAAAACATTTCTCACAACTGAAAGTAACATGCCCCTATGTTTCATGTGTTATTACATTGACATATTGGACTGGAGCATGTGACTCAGGACACTCTCTGCACCTAATGGACGAATAAACAAAAGGTGCGTGCCTTTATTACAAATTCTCTTCCAAAGGAATAAACCTCTTGAATGTTGAAGCTACAAATTTAAGTACATAAAGTACAGCAGGAAGGTGAATGGCTTTTACATTGGCATCACAACTATCCACTCCTCTTTTCATCTCATCTTGTAAAGGTCAAATCCAAGTGTGAGCCTAGGAAAGAAAGGAGAACCTCCATTTATACTGGCAGTAACAGGAATAAAAATTCTATATTTAGCTCCTTGAATGGAAATAAAGTTAACTTGATCATTTAGGCTAAAGATATACAACTTACAGATTTCTGTGCTGGAACTTCAGACACCTAGTTAATATGATAGACTGAATTGAAATGGTGAAGATTTACCTCTTGGTCTAAACACAGAAATACTGGTCAAAATAAAAAAAAACAAAAAACAAAGATTGTATCTGCTTAGCCCAGCTTGAAAGCAAATAAGGGAAATTCCCAGGGTTTAAGAATTAAAAGGGAACTTAAACCCAGAGAAGGGAGCATAAACTGAAGCTACTGGGGATAGCAGAAGCAGATATGGACCTTAAGAGTCTAAGGTTTTGAAATCAGGGTCAGACCATAGAGCCACAGATATGTGTAAAGTGTAGAGCTATAACTAAGATCCCAGCAAAAGTCTAAAAGCTTAAACAGCCTATGAAGCTGACACTCTGTGAAATAGGGACTAGAAAATTCTGCTCATTGGTCCAGGAAAGCAGCCAGGAAATTCACATTCTGTCCAGGACCATGGCCGTGAATGAAAAGAGACACTCAAGAGAAATCAAAGCTCTAAACTTGTACCAACCATGGGTGTGGACTCTGAATTCACACAACCCATGTGGTACAAACCCTGAAGCTAAGAAATTAACAGAAAAACTGGTTCCAAACCAGTGCAACTTGTAAGGCCTTGGCAGAGGCAAACTTGGAACCACTTTGAGGGAATGCCTTCACAGCCCTCGACACCCAGGACTCCCACAGAAAATAATCCCTTCTATAAATAAAAACACAGTAATAAAATTACAAACATCACAAGAAAAATTAGCCACCATGAGTGTGTTTCCACTGACACAGATGGAAAAAATTGTATCCCAAGAAATAGAGATAATAGGACAATTTAAAAGAGACATTAAAAGAGGTTTGTTGAAAATTGTTTAAAGAGAAAAACAAAGAATGAAGAACAACTGTATGGCAAGAATAGGGCATTGATGGTTATCCGTGGCCTTTATAACAACCATAACCCATCAAGGGATGGGGAAGGGGCAGAACTAGATAAAGAAATTGAAAGTGATGGTTATTGCTCCCCTGTCCAGCATGTCCCATTCCACCACAGCTATGATCTTGAAGAACAAGAACAAAGTGATGGAAGTTGCTAAATGATATGCTTTATTGAAGGCAATGAGACTGTCAAAAATTTTGGAAGGGCCTAAATGAGACATGGAGAAACTTCTTATGACCTGTATTGAAGACTGGACACAGAAGCATATCCCTCTCAGCCCCATGACTATCAGAGCCAAAGCAAAAAGTTTGTGATGTTGAAAGAAAAGGCTAGACTAGGCTATGATGTTGAATTTACTGCAGGCTCTGGGTGGTTTAAACCATTCAAGAATCATTATTCATTACATAATGTGAAAGTGAGTGGGAGTCCACAAGTGCTCATGTAAAGGCAGCTGAAGAACTTTGGGAAACTCTAGATAAGTTGATTGTGGAGGAAAATTACTTGCTGGAGCAAATATTCAGCATGGATGAAAACTTTCTCTTCTGGAAACAGATGCCTAAAAGGACTTTCATCCATAAGGAGGCCAAGTCAATGCCAGGTTTCAAGGCTTTTAGGTGCGGCACAACAGTCTTGCTTAGGGACAATGTTGCAGGCTACAAAATGAAACCCTTTGTGATCTGGCACAGTGAGAACCCTAGGACCTTCAAGCATATCAGTAAGCCCACACTGCCAGTGCACTACAGAAGCAATAAGAAGTCATGGGTGACCCAGCTCCTATTCCAAGATGCCCTCCTGAATTTCTATGCCAGCAAAAAGGAGAAGTACTATTTGGAGAATAATATACCTTTCAAGATTTTGCTTATTGTTATTGTTGATAATGCTCCAGGACATCCTTCTTTTATTGGTGATCTTCATCCCAATATCAAAGCAGTGTTTCTCCCTCCAAACAACACCTCTGTGATCCAACCAATGGATCAAGGATTTATAGCAGCTTTTAAGACCTACTACCTGAGGACAACCTTTGCCCAGGCTATTGCTTCAACTAAAGAAGACCTTGAGAAGACACTGATGCAATCCTGGAAGGATTACAACACCTATGACTGCATCAACCACCTTGCTTTGGCTTAGAGTGATGTGACCAAGGAGTGTATGAATGGCATCTTGAATAAGTCACTCGAGGTTCGTCCATGACTTAAAAGGATTTGCGAAGGATGAGGAGGTTGCAAAAATCAACAGGGCTGTGGTTGAGATGGCAAACAACTTTAACTTGTGTGTGGATGAGATGACACCGAAGAGCTCCTAGAAGTGGTTCCTGAGGAGTTGACTAATGAGAAGTTGTTGGAGCTGGAACAGGAACACATAGCTGAAGAAGAGAGAAGAGAAAAAGAAACTGTAAGAGAAGAAGAAGAATCTCCAAGAAAATTCACAGTGAAATGTTTAGCACAAACTTCTGTAGACTTCAGCAAAGCTACTTGAAAAGTTTGAAAACATGGACTCCAACACTGAAAGGTTTTCATTAATAGAAAAGAATATTCATGGTACATTGTCTTACAAGCAAATCTATGATAAAAAAAAAAGAAACGAATCAAGCAAATCATCATGGACACATTTCTGAAAAGAGTGACACCTCCTCAAGAAGATCCTCAGGTAGGTCCTTCAGGAGGTATTCCAAAGAAGGAATTGTTATTGTAGGAGATGACAGCTCCATGTGTATTATTCCCCCGAGGACCTTCTAGTAGTATAAGACGTGGAGGTGGAAGACAGTGATATTAATGATCCTGACCCTGTGTAGGCCTAGGCTGATGTGTGTGTTTATGTCTTAATTCTTAACCAAAAAAGCTTAAAAAGTTAAAAAAAATTAAAAATGGAATAAAGCTAATAGAATAAGAATATAAAGAAAGAGAATACTTTTGTACAACTGTACAATGCGTTTGTGTTTTAAGCTAAGTGTTATTAGAAAAGAGTCACAAAGTTTTAAAAACTTTAAGAAAACAAAGTAAAAAAGTTATAGTAAACAAAGGTTAATTTATTATTGAAGAAAGAAAAATATTTGTTTGTAAATTTGGTGTAGCCTAAGTGTACAGTGTTTATAAAGTCTGCAGTCGTGTACGGCAATGTCTGACGCCTTCACATGCACTCCTCACTCACTCACTGACTCAGACAGAGAAACTTCCAAACCTGCAAGCTCCATTCATGATAAGTGCCCTATACAGGTGTGCCATTTTATATCTTTTGTACTGTATTTTTACTGTCCCTTTTCCATGTTTAGATACACAAATACCATTGTGTTACAGTTTCCTACAGTATTCAGTACAGTAACATGCTGTACAGGTTTGTGGCCTATGAGCAATAGGCTATACCTTATAGCCTAGGTGTGTAGTAAGCTATACCATCTAGGTTTGTGTAAGCACACTCTGTGATGTTCATGTAACAATGAAATCAACCAATGACACATTTCATAGAACATATCCCCATTGTCAAATGATACATGACTGTATTTAATTTATTTTGTATATTTCCTTTCTCCTCTTCCTCTTTCCCCTCCCAGATGTAAACTTCCTGATGACGTGGATTTTTTTTTTACTTTTAACAGCTTTATTGAGCTGTAATTTCTATATCATACAGTTTACTCATTTAAGTGTACCATTCGATGGCTTTTAGTAAATTTATTCATTTGTGCAGCCATCATCACAAAATGCATCTTTAATAAACTTGCATCATTCCCCAAGAGTTTCCTCCTCCAAGTTTTCAGCCAATCCCTGACCCCAGCCATAAGCACCTCCTTATGTGCTTAATGTTTTTGTTGTCATGTGTTTTCTAGAAATTTCATATAAATGGAATGATAGAATGTGCAGTATTTTTTGTCTGGCTTCTTTCACTCAGCATAATAGTTTTGAGGTTTATTCGTGTTGTAGTATGTATCAGTAACCACCCACATGTTGATAGAAATTTGAGTTGCTTTGGACTATTACAAATAACGCTGATATGGGGAGGCGGTTCAAGATGGTAACATAGGAACATCCTGGACTCACCTCCTCCAATGGATGCACCAAATTCACAAATATAAATGGAATATTTTCTCTGAAAACTAGCTGAGAAACTCCTTTACATTGGACACACAAGAAAAAGACGACATCAAAGTGGATAGGAGAGGCTGAGACACAGTCTCACCATAAACCCTACCCCTGATGCAGCTACCCACAATTGGGAGGGAACTCGTAAACCTGGAGCTTTTCCCTGAGGAGTGAAGGGTTTGTACCCCACATTGGGCACCCTAACTTTTAAGACCTCCACCTGAGAGGTGAGCCCCCAAAATATCTGGCTTGGAAAACCAATGGAGCTTATGTCCCTGAGACCCAAAGGGCTGGAGCAAACTGAGAAATGGCTCTAAAAGGGCTCATGCATGGATTCATTCACCCAAGGACCCAACGCAGCAGGAGCTCTTTGAAAAGCACCCAGACTTTCCATAGAAGAGATTAATTTGCTAATCTCAAAGCACCTGCCAGAGGGGCAAGGGCCTGTTGAGATACTCTCTGGGGAGAGAGGATGGTGGGTCCCATTTTCACACTCTCCTTCTGCCTTGCTGAAGCCAGTGCACACCATCTTTTTTTTCTTTTTCCTGCAGGTGCCATTTTTGTGCTCTCCCTCTGCCATGCTCCATACTGCCAGTATCTCCCAAAGGAGAAAGTTTAGATATCTCTGGTGCCCTGGTTTTACATCTAGTGCCCTGGTTTTTTTGTTGCTGCCTAGGAGATGCCACTTGATTGCTTGGCTCTGGAGGCCAGGGGGGCTTGTGTCCCTGGGTTCTATGGGACTATCACAATCAGAGAAACAGTTCTTTGCAGACTACCACCCCAAGGGCACTACACAGGTAAAACACACCTCTAGTCTTTCTGTGAAAGAAGCCTATTTGCTTGTCCTGAAGCTTTGGCCTGAGGGACAAGCTTCAGGTTTGGCACACATCTGGAGGTACTCCCAGGAAATGTAGGTCAGGAGATACTATCTTTGTGCTCTCCATCTGCCACACTTCAGCTCACTGGAATATGTCAGAAAGGAACTTATACGCTGGCCTGGAGTCTTGATTTTTGCCACTGTTGCCAAGAGTACACCTCCAAATAGCCTGGCTTTGGTGGCCAGCAGGGCTTATGCTTGCAGCTCCATAGGACCGTATATATTTGCATACTTTAAAAGCTGCCACTTGAAGATCTGGCTTCCAATCAGCCTGAATCTAGGTGCTAACTGTGATACTTCCATTTGGGACAGTGATAGGTCTTGGCACCTCCTCAAATACTGGGAGCTATTAAAAATAAAATAGGCTGCATAGGTAATCACAAAGATTTGAGAGACTATCAAGAGAAAGGGAAAGGTTGAGTGATAAGATTCATCTACTACATAAGGCTGCCCCTTCAAGACTGGAAAAGGTGGTTGTTTCATCTAATGCATGGAAACCAACTCAGAGAGTCAAACAAAATGAGCAAACAAAGGAATATGTTCCAAACTAAATAACAAGATAAAAACCCAAGAAAAAACCTGAATGAAACAGAGATAAGTAATTTACCTGATAAAGAGTTTAAAGTAATGCCCATATAGATGCTCACTGAACTTGGGAGACAAATGGACGAACAGTGAGAACTTCAAAAAAGAGATAGGAAATATAAGAATGTACCAAACAGAAATCACAGAGCCCAAGAATGCAATAACTGAACTGAAAAATACACTAGAGGGGTTGAACAACAGACAAGATGAAGCAGAAGAAAGGAGTGAATTCAAAGACAAGGCAGTCAAACTCACCCGATAAGAGCAGCAAAAAGAAAAAAGAATGAAATAAAGTGAAGATAGCTTAAAGGACTTATGGGAAACATCAAGCAGACTAACATTCACATTATAGGATTCCCAGAAGGAGAAGAGAGAGAGAAAGGGACAGAAATATTATGTGAATAAATAATGACTGAAAACTTCTTTAGCCTAGAGAAGGAAAGAGACATCCAGATCCAGGGAGCCCAGAGTGTTCCAAATAACAGGAATACAAAGAGACCCACACCAAGAACAGGAATACAAAAGAGACCCACATCAAGACACATGATAAATAACATGTAAAAGTTAAACACAAGAAGAGAATCTTAAAAGCAACAAAAGAAAAACAACTTGTTATATACAAGGGACCTCGTCATAAGACAATCAACAGATTTCTCAGCAGACACTTTGCAGGCCAGAAGGGAGTGGCACGATATATTTGAAGTTCTGGAACAAAAAAAAATTCCAACAAAGAATACTCTACCTACCAAAGTTATCATTCAGAATTGAAGGAGAGAGAAAGAATTTTCCAGATAAGCAAAAGCTAAAGAAGTTCATCACCACTAAACCAGCCTTACAAGAAATGTTAAATGGACTTTCTTAAGCTGAAAAGAAAAGGAACTAATTAGTCATATGAAAAAATATGAAAGCATAAATCTCACTGGTAAAGGTAAATTTGTGCTAAAGGCAGCGTATTGATCACTTATAAAGTTGGTATGAAAGTTAAAAGACAAAAGTAGTAAAAATATCTATAACTACAATAATTAGTTAAAGCATATGCAAGATAAAGGATATAAAATGTGACATCAAAAAGATAAAACATTGAAGGGGGAGTAAATATGTAGAGCTTTAGAATGCATTCATACTTTTATTATCAACTTAAAATAGAATGTTATAAATATAAGATGTTCTATGTAAGCCTCATGGTAACCTAAAAGCAAAAACCTATAGTAGATACACAAAAAATAATGAGAAACTAATATAAGAATACAACAAAAGAAAGTTATCATACCAAAAAGGAAGAGAGCAAGAGAAGGAGAAAGAGAGAGGAAACAGGAAAGTGACTATAAAACAGCCAGAAAACAATTGACAAAACGGCAACAAGTACATACCTATCAATAATTACTTTAAATGTAAAAGGACTAAATTCTCTAATCAAAAAACATAGAGTGGCTAAATGGATTACAAATAAAACAAGACCCATCTTTATGCTTTCTACAAGAGACTCACTTCAGATGTAAGGACACACACAGACTGAAAGTGAAGGGATGGAAAAAGATATTCTATGCAAATGGAAACAAAAAGAAAGCTGGTGTAGCTATACTTAGACAAAATATACTTTAAAAAAAGGACTGTAGTAAGAGACAAAGAAGGGCATTACATAATGATAAAAAGGTCAATCCAACAAGAGGATATGTCATTTATAAATATTTATACACCCAACAGAGGAACATATAAATCTATAAAGCAAATATTAACAGACCTAAAAGGAGAAATATACAGCAATACAATAATATTCAGGAACTTTAGTACCCCACTGACATCAATGGGTAGATCATTCACTCAGAAAATCAATAAGAAACATTAACTTTAAATGACGCAGTAGACCAAATGGACTTAACAGATATATACAGAACATTCCACCCAAAAGTAGCAGAATACACATTCTTCTCAAGTGCACATGGAACGTTCTCCACAATAGATCATAAGTTAGGCAACAAAACAAGTCTTAATAAACTTCAGAAGATTAAAATCCTAAATCATATCTATCATCTTTTCTGACCACAATAGTATGAAACTAGAAATCAATCACAAGAAGAAAACTGGAAATACACAAATATGTGGAGATTACACAGCATGGTACTGAACAACCAATGGGTCAATGAAATAATCAAAAGAGAAATCAGAAAATACCTTGAGACAAATGAAAATGGAAAGGCAACATACCAAAATTTATTGGAGGCAGCAAAGGCAGTTCTAAGAGGGAAATTCATAGCGATAAATGCCTGCCTCAGGAAACAAGAAAAATCTCAAATAAGCAACTTACCTTTACTCTTAAAAGAAAAATATCAAATAAGCAACCTAACTTTACACTTCAAAGAACTAACAAAAAAATGAATCCCAAAGTTAGTAGAGGGAAGAAAACAACAAAGATTAGAGCTGAGATAAATAGAGACTAAAAAGACACAGAGAAGGTCAATGAAACTAAGAACTGGTTCTTTGAAGAGGTAAACAAAATTGACAAACATTTAGCTAGCCTCACCAAGAAAAAAGAGAGAGGGCTTGAATAAATAAATCAGAAGTGAAACAGGAGATATTGCAACTGATATCACAAAAGTACAAAGGATCATAAGAGACTACTATGAACCATTTTATGCCAACAAATTGGATAACATAGAAGAAATGGATAAATTCCTAGAAACATACAGCCTTTCAAGACTGAATCATGAAAAAGTGAAAAATCTGAATAGACTGATTACTAGTAAGGAGATTGAATCAGTAATCAAAGCCATCCCTACAACAAAAGTCCAGGTCCAGTGGCCTCACTGGTGAATTGTACCAAACATTCAAAGAAGAATTAATAACAGTTCTTCTCATACTCATCTAAAAGGTAGAAGAGAAGGAAAGAGTTCCAAGCTTATTTTATTAGGTCAGCATTATCCTGATACTGAAACCAGACAAAGACATCACAAGAAAAGAAAATTACAGGCCAACATTCTTGATGAACATACATGCAAAAATACTCAACAAAAAATTAACAAACTGAATTAAGCCATTAGAAGGATCATACACCATGATCAAGTGTGATTTATTCCAGAGAGGTAAGTCTGGTTTGACCTTCACATATCAATCAATGTGACACGCCACATTAACAAAATGAAGGATAAAAATCATATGATCATCTCAATAGATGCAGAAAAAGCATTTGAGAAAATGCAACTTCCATTTATGATAAAAATTCAACAAAATGGGTATAGATGGAAAATACTTCAACATAATAAAAGCCATATATTACAAGTCCACAGCTAACATTACACTTAATGATGAGAATGTGAAACCCTTTTTTTTAAGATCGGGAACAAGACAAGGATGCCCACTCTCACCACTTTTATTCAATGTAGTATTGGAAATCCTAGCCAGAGCAATTAAGCAAGAACAAGAAATAAAAGGCATCTGAATTGGAAAGGAAGAAGTAAAACTGACACCATTTGCGGAAGACATGATACTATATATAGAAAACCCTAAAGACTCCACCAAAAAACTGTTAGAACTAATAAATGAATTCAGTAAAGTTGCAGGGTAGAAAATCAATATATGGAAATTTAGAAACGTGGTATTTTGATACCCTAATAACAAACTATCAGAAAGGGAAATTAAGAGAATCATCCCATTTACAATTGCATCAAAAAGAATAAAATACCTAGGAATAAATTTAACCAAGGAGGTGAAAGAGATATACACTGAACACTGTAAGACATTGATGAAATAAATAGAAGATGCAAAAAAATCGAAAGATATTCCATGCTTATGGATTAGAAGAATATTGTTAAAATGTCCATACTACCCAAAGCAATCTACAAATTCAATGCAATCCCTATCACAACTCCAACAGCTTTTTTCACAGAAATGGAACCAACAATTCTAAAATTTGTATGGAAGCACAAAAGACTGAATAACCTAAGCAATCTTGAGAGAGAAGAACAAAGCTGGAGGCATCATGCTCCCTGATATAAAACTATTTTACAAAGCTATAGTCATCCAAACAATATGATATGGGCATAAAAAAAGACACATAGATCAGTGGAACAGAAAATAGAGACCAGAAATAAATCCATACATATATGTTCAATTAATTTATGATAAAGGAGCCAAGAATGTACAATGGGGAAAGGACAGTCTCTTAAGCAAATGGTGTTGGGGAACCTGGACAACCACATGCAAAAGAATGAAACTAGACTACTATCTTACACCACACACAAAAATTAACTCAAAATGAATTAAATGCTTGAATGTGAGATCTGACACCATAAAACTCCTAGAAGAAAATGTAGATAGTAAGCTCCTTGATATCAGTCTTGGTGATAACTTTTTTGATCTGACTCCAAAGGCAAGGGCAACAAAAACAAAAATAAACAAGTGGGACCACATCAAACTAAAAATCTTCTGCACAGCAAAGGAAGCCATCAACAAAATGAAAAGGCAACCTACTGAATGGGAGAAAATAGTTGCAAATCATATATCTGATAGGGGGTTAATGTCTAAAATATATAAAGAAATCATACAACTCAATAGCAAAAAAAAAAAAATCCAATTAAAAAATGGACAGATCTGAATAGACATTTTTCCAAAGACATACAGATGGCCTACAGGTACATGAAAAGATGCTCAATATCACTAATGGGAATCTAAATTGGTGCAGCAACTTTGGGAAACAGTATGGAGGTTCCTCAAAAAGATAGAAATAAAACTATGATATGATTCAACAATTCCAATTCTGGGTATTATCCGGGGAAAATGAAAATACTAACTCGAAAAGGTATCTGCACCCCCATGTTCATTGCAGCATTATTTACAATAACAAAGATATGGAAACAACCTAAGTGTTCATTGATGGATGAATGGATAAAGAAAATGTGTGTATATTTATACAAGTGAATATTGTTCAGCCATAAAAAATAATGAAATTCTGCCGTTTGCGACAACATGGATGGACCTTAAGGGCTTACGCTAAGTGAAATAAATCATACAGAGAAAGACAAGTAATATATGATCTCACCTGTATGTAGAATCTAAGGGAAGAAACCAAGTTCATAGATATAGAGAACTGATTGGTGGTTGCCAGAAGTGAGGTGTGAGAGGTGGGTGAAATGGATGAAAGGGGTAAAAAGGTACAAACTTCCAGTTATAAAATAAATAAGTCATGGGGATTAATGTATAGCATGGTGACTACAGTATTATAGTTAATAATACTGTGTTGCATTTTGTTATTTAAGATTTTATTTTTCCTTTTTCTCCCAAAGCCGCCTGGTACATAGTTGTGTACTTTTAGTTGTGGGTCCTTCTAGTTGTGGCACGTGGAATGCCGCCTCAGCGTGGCCTGATGAGCAGTGCCATGTCCGTGCCCAGAATTTGAACTGGTGAAACCCTGGGCTGCCACAGCGGAGTGCATGAACTTAACCACTTGGCCACAGGGCCGGCCCCTGTATTGCATTTTGAAAGTTGCTAAAACAGAAGATCTTAAAAGTCCTCATCAAAATAAAAAAACTTATAACTATGTATGGTGACAGATGTTAACTACACATTATGGTAATCATTTTGTAATATACACAAGTATTGAATCATTATGATGTACACTTGAAGCTCATTTAATATTATTTGTCAATTATACCTCAATTTAAAAAATTAAGCTGATATGAATATTTATGTACAAGTCTTTGTATGGAATAAGCTTTCATACAGAATGTCTGATGTCTGCATCCCATGGCAGATCTATGTGTAGCTTTTTAAGGAACTGTAGATTAGTTTAACTTTCTAGAATTTTATATAAGTAGAATCACAAAGCATGTACTCTTTTGTCTGGCTTATTTCAGTGTATGTTTCGAAATTTTGAAAAACTTTGTGTTGTGGTGTACATCAATACTTCATTCCTTTTCATACATGATTAATATTTTGTTGTATGGATGTACCAGAATGTATCCCTTCACCTGTTGATGGACATTTGGACTGTTTCTAGTTTTTGGCTACTACAAATAAAGCTGCTATGAAAATTCATGTACAAGTCTTTGTACGGACATATAAGTTTTGTTGACTGTCTAGACTTAAAGTGTTGGAGAAATTGTTAGTAATACAAGTTGAACCTAAAAGAGAGTCGTGTCTAAAGCCAGTACCTGTGAATAGCACACAACACTCAGAAACTCATAAAGTTCTTTTTATTTTGATAGTCTTCAGCCTATAGTACCCCCCCTTTAGACAAATGTGAGTTGGTCATCTCTACAAGTAGAGCATACAGTACCATAGGAATGATTTTGAAAATGTCCAGAGGCAAAACAATAGAGTAGCAAACAGATGCAAATGGTAGATTGGAGTTTACACATGCACATAAGCCAAATTTTAGAAATGCCTGGAGAGATTCTGTTTTAGGTTATTTGCCCAATCAATGCAGAGATCCCTCTCATGCCTTTTGGAAGAGGAGTTGTCCACACCCTGATTGAGTCTCATTATCTGGCGTAAGAACTGATCATTTTGAGAATCTCCTCAGAGTATTGCATATAATGGTTGGATGGTTTTCCTGTTTTGGCTGTTGACAAAAGGCTTCAGGATATTTGTTCAGTGTTTATAGAAACTAGACTGCTGAAATATCTGTCTCTTGAGTTTATTTAATAAGAATTTGACTGATGGGAGAGTAAAAACACTCCCAGGAGAAATTGTTGCAATAGTTAGTACCCATTGTGTAGTGCCAAAGAAAGGGCAGACATTGTCATTTTTGATTGACCACTTCAAGGAGGCCCCTTTTTGCCCATTGCTATAATTGTCTTCCTCCATTAAAATCAAACCAGGCCTGAGCACTCACATGCTAGGAATCACTAAAAGTTATTTTATTTGATTTTTTTTTGAGGAAGATTAGCCCTGAGCTAACGTCTGTTGCCAATCCTCCTATTTTTGCTGAGGAAGACTGGCCCTGAACTAGGAGCCATGCCCATCTTCCTCTACTTTATATGTGGGACGCCTACCACAGCTTGGTTTGCCGAGCGGTGCCTTGTCCACACCCGGGATCTGAACCGGCGAACCCCAGGCCTCTGAAGTGGAACGTGCACACTTAACCGCTGTGCCACCGGGCCGGCCCCTTGATATATTTTTTCAACATAGCCCAAAGGAATGACAACTAGAATTTGTATGTATAAATGTACATACTGGTAGTTTTAGCAACCGGAATTCCTTATAATAAAGTTTATTGCAGTCTCTGGATTTTCTGCCATCTGGTTTGACAGTTTCATGGGAATGAAGAGTAGTAAGGCATAGAAAAGACCCTGTGTTCAGGCTTAGAGGGCACAAGGCCTGTTTGGATGAATCACACCTACTCTAGAATCCAGGAAGTATTTATAGAGCATTGATAAGAGAACATATTAACCCATAGGAGCTCATAAATAAAAGAAAGACATGAGATTGGCAGGGTCAACATGAAAATTTATCTATTTCATTATCCACATTCATATTATGCTTCAAATCTGACTTCTTGAAAGACCAAGCTTCAGAAGGAGAAACACCACCATGCTAAATTTGGATGGGACTTTTGAGTTCACCAAGCACTTTTGTAGACACTGTCATATCTGAGCTTCCCGAGTATTATTACCATTCTCATTACATATGTGAAAAATCGGTTTGTAAAAGGTTAGGTAATCTTCCCAGGGCCAGCTGGTCTGCTTTTTCACGATAGATCCAAAACTAGGATCCAAATCTACTAACACTTAGTCCAGCGCTGTTTCCACTATACGAGGCCATCTTTCATTTTTGCTCAAGCTTATATCACAGAGCACATGTTCAAAGCAACATTGAATAACCTTTTTTCAGATTTGCACTAGAAATGTATGATAGATTATTAATATCAAAAGTTTTGACAGTAATTGAATAATCTCAAAAGTCCACGACATGTCATTTTGCTGAGATAAATTTCCACTATACAAAGACCAATATTTGCCAACAAGTCACTTATTATAGTTAAGCCCAGCCTATCACCCTACATTCACATGTCTATGAGGTTTTCTTAATTTCTACTATGTCTTAGAATAGACCCTAACTCCCATGAAAACTGTTTCTTTGTGAAAATGGTCCTCAAAGAAAGCCGTCTGCTAGTTATGGTGGTTATATGGAAAGGGTCCCAGAAAGTAATGATTCTTAGAACATAGAAGTTTTGGATCAATTTAAGAATAGAATGGAGAATTTGTCCGTGGCTCAGTGTCATCATGGAAACAAGTCCACCATGTACTCTACAAGGAAGAATATTTTTGAAATTGCTTTATCTAGTGCTCCAACAAGGGCAAAAATTGTATATTATAGAGAAAATGATATGCCCTATTACCATTTATTAATTGGGGGATTTCTTTGTCAGAAATATCAAGATTGTGCTCTCTATGGCATTCTTCCCTTTCTGATCCTCTTTACCAGAAGAAAATAAAATCAATGCCAGCAAAAAATAATTGCTTATGTATTTAATGATAAATTTATAATTAAAACAAAATTTTTGGTTATAATCACAATGATGCATAATAAAAAGCACTGTAGTATTTCCTAGAATTATTTAAGTACTGTGGGTGACACAAAGAATATAGAAGTTATGGTTAGACTGATTTTTCCCTGCATGTACTTTTTATAGATATTTTTGTAATTAAAAAATTCTTCCTTTGATTTGTATTATCCAATTTTTCTTAGACTAGACAATCATCAGAATAAATAAAATTTCCCTATGCAATCTTCATAATAGTGGATAGTCTGTTATGTGGTTTTCACCAAGCAAAAATTAACTTATACTTTTGATTAATGTTAACTTCAAAAGCAAGTCCAAGTAAGCAGTAATTAATACTCTCAAAAAATCAAAATAAAAGAGGGTTCTTTTCATTTGATCCTTTTATGTTAGTTCCTAGGAAGGAGCCAGTAAAAATAAGCAGTTCTAAAAACTGAGTAACTCTCTTTACTTTCTCATTTTTGATAATATCTTGTTTTAAAATTTCCCAGAAACCCTTATAACTATTTTAAATTTTTCTCATGTACACTGATAAGAAGATTGGAAGAAGAGTCAAAAATGGGTCACCTCTGAATTTTCCTTTGGATGTTAAATGGTCCTTTTCTGTCTCCCAGTGATAACTAGGAACCATTGCTCATTTCTTTTTCTCTGTCATTCTCAGGTAAGCCTCTGAACATCCCTTGCAAAGCATTCTTTGGATTCAGTGGAGAGTCTGGACCGATGATCTACTGGATGAAAGGGGAGAAGTTTATTGAAGAACTGGCAGGTCACATCAGAGAAGGTGAAATAAGGTACAGAACTTGAATTGCTTATTTTTCTTTGCCGTCTTTGTAGTTAAGCAATGGAACATCCTAGAAGAGCTTCTGCCTGGATTTTCATTGCAACTCCAAATCATTCCATTTTCTAAAAGCTGATCTGGTGGAGAAAGTGAGGCTGGCTGCCTCAAGAAATGCAAATGTGTAAGCTTCCAATATAAGGAAATTTTCTCAGATTGTAAAAATATGCCATGGGGCGTAATGACCCCCTCAAAGCTGCCTAAGCAAATTCCTTTGAGTTTCCAAAGCTTAGGTCACTGTTACTCCATCCAGTCATAGCAAAGATCCAAACTTTGTAGATGATGACTCAGACCGCTGGGCAAGTGCTCATTTACTCTCTGGGAACAGACATCTTTCATACGTCATAGATGTAAAGCTGGGATGGCAGTACTAAGCTAGTACTCCCCAAAATAAATGTTAATTCTCATTGAATAGTGTTTATTTTTCCCAGTACCCACTGCTCATCCTGAAAATGACTGTCAGGTTAGCATCCCCAGATCTCTTCTTACTCTCCTGTTACACAGATACCTCCCTGGTATATAGATATCTACTCTATTAGTTTTCTAATCCTATTTAGTATGATTGCATTTGTACAAATAAAAGATTGGTAATTTTTCCTACTTCACTTAGTCTGTGGGGTTGCCCTTTGATTTCAGGGATGGTAATGTATGAGGTACATTTCTCGTTCTGATAGAAATTCTGACTCTTCCTCCTTCCCATTAAGAATCATGTAGTGGAAACCAATTCAATATTTCAGTGCAACTAAGGTTAAAATATATTCTTTCACTTTTCTTACTGAATATATAGCAGTGTAAAAGAAGCAAGTATACTTTATATTACTTACTATGATTAAGTGTAATTTATAATAACTGCCATGACAGTTTTTCTTCATGTTTCCATCCAATAACTCCACTCTAGGGGTTCATAACTTTGAGGGTCCATGTCCCTCCTGAGAGCCTAAGAAAAATATTGACTATATGATCATATTTCTAGGAAAAAAGTACGTGAAAAGGTGCCTGACATCATTAGTCATCAGGAAAATGCAAATCAAAATCCAGTGACAACATTTGATACTCACTAGGATGGCAATAATCAAAAAGTGAGATTATAACAAGTGTTGGCGAAGATTTGGAAAAATTGGAACCCTCATATACTGCTGCTGGGAGTGTAAAATCATGCAGCCACTTTAGATAACAGTCTAGCAGTTCCTCAAATGGTTGAATCAGCAATTCCCATCTTAGGTATATAACCAAGAAAAATCAAAGCATAGATCCACACAAAAACTTGTGCACAAATGTCCACAGCATCATTATTCACAATAGGCAAAAGGTGGAAATAACCTAAATGTCTATCAACTGAAGAATGGATGAATAAAATGTGGTATATTCATACAATGGAATATTATTCAGCTATAAAAAGAATGAAGTACTGATACACACCACAGCATGGATGAACCTTGAAAATATTCTCAGTGAAAGAAGTCAATGACAAAAGACCATATATTACATGACTTTATTTATGTGCAATATCTAGAACAGGCAAATCTACAGAAACAGAAAGTAAACTAGTGGTTTGTTAGGGCTGGGAGGATAGAGGGATATGGTAAATACCTAAAGAATATGGGTGGGGTTTTTTGGTATGGTGGATACAATATAACATAAAATGCACTATTTTTAAGGTGTACAATTCAGTGACATTTAGTACATTCACAATATTGTGCAACCACCACCACTGTCTAGTTCCAGAAAATTTTCATCGCCCCAAAAGGAAACCCTCAGAAGCAGTCTGAGGCTTCTTTTTGAGGTGATAAAAATGTTACAAAATTGACTGTGGTGATGGTTGCACATACCTGTGAATATACTAAAAAACAGTGAACTGTACATTTTAAGTGGATGAATTGTATGGTATTTAAATTATATCTCATAAAGCTGTTTAAAAAAAAGACTTTGAATTGATTGCCTGGCGTAGAACAGATGTTCAGAAAAAATAATCAATATATTACAAATAATTCTTAACTATTAATTCTCATTTAAACGTTAAGATTCTGAGTTTAGTAACACATTACTAGCCAATTTCAAGTTAAGGTTTATGAAATTAATGCAACTGAATTTCTTTTAAATTATTTTACAAGATATGTGTTTAGAATTATTCTCAATGTATCCACCTATAAAAGACTTTGAGTCACTCTTCATTTTTCAGAGAAAGAAACTGGTCCCCAAAGGGCAAATGATAGGTACAATGGTACATAGTAGCAAAATTTCTGGTACCAAATAGCTCAGAGCTATATTTCATGATCAAATGTAGTAGTTATATGAGCCTAATATAATTATCGCCCTTTTTCTGCACATGACTGACTGGATTTTTTTAAATAAACACATTTTAGGGGGTATAATTAACATACAATAAATAATACACAATTTAAAGTGTGCAATCTGTAAGAGCTGACTGCTATATGTATACACCTATGAAATCATTGCCATCATCAGGATAATGAACATATCAACCACCTGCAAGTTTACTGGTACCCCTTTGTAATCTCTTTCTCCTGCCCTTCTTCCACAACAACACTAATTTTTCTGTCACTGTAAATCAGTTTGCATTTTCTAGAGTTTCATATAAATGGAATACTGTAGCATGTAGTCTTCTTTGTCTGGATTATTTGACTTAATACAATTATTTTGAGATTCATCCATCTTGATATATGTATCAATAGTTCATTATTTTTTATTATGAGTAGTATTCCATTATGTGGATATAAATATTTTGGTTTGGTTATCCATTAACTTGTTGATGGACATTTGGGTTATTTCCAGTTTGGGGGCTATTACAGATAAAGCTGTTAGGAACATTCATGTATGCACCTTTGTATGTACATATATTTCCTTTTTTCTTGGGTAAATACCTAGACATGGAGTGGCTTAATAATATAGTAGGTGTATGTTTAACTTTTTTAGTTCTTTCTCTTTAGCTCTTTTTTTAAAACAAACTTTAGTTTTTAGAATAATTTTAGATTTACAGAAAAATTGTGAAGATAGTGTCTTAGCTCGGGCTTCTATAACAAATATTCCAGAGACTGAGTGGCTTAAACAACAAATGATTATTTCTCCTGGTTCTGGAGACTGGGAAGTCCAAGATCAAAACACACAGGCAGATTCAATGTTTGATGCAAGCCCACTTCCTGGTTCATAGAAAGCCATCTTCTCACTGTACCCTCACATGTCCTCACACGGTAGAAGAGGCAATAGAGCTCTAGAGCTCTCTGGAGTCTCTTTTATAAGGATACTATTTCCATTCATTAGGGTTCCTGTCTCATGACCTAATCACCTCCCAAAAGCCTCATCTCCTATTATCATCACATTAGGGATTGGGATTTCAACATATGAATTGGCAAGTGGGGGCTGTGTGGGGGGGTGTGACGACCGGACAAACATTCGTATAGAGAGTTCCTATACACCCCATACGCAGTTTTCCCTCTTATTAACATCTTAAGTTACCATGGTACATTTGTTACAATTAATGAACCAAAATTGATACATTATTATTAACTAAAGTCCATATTTTATTCAAATTTCCTTAGTTTTTATCTATTGTCCTTTTTCTTGTCCGGGACTACTTAACTTTTTAAGAATCTGCCAAACTATATTCCAAAGTGGTTATACTATTTTACAAAAGAAAAGTTAGGCACTGCTGCTGCTCTTAGCAGCAAATGATTAGCGTGTGACAGACAAAGCATACATGTGTGAAACACTTCAAGCCAATCTAAGCCACTATATTTGGTGCCAAATGAGTCAACCAGATAGTAAGTGCTATTGTTATCGAAACCAAAGTGGGTTCACCTCCTGGCAAGTTAAATCAGACTCTCTACCAGAAGTAGTCATCACACAAAGTAGGGTATATTTGCAGCAAATAGGAGGCCACGCAGAATCATTTCCAAAGTTGTTGTGTCCCCGAACAAGGGGAAGCAGGGACTTTTTGTTTTGGATGGGAATGAATATTCAAATGAAGAAGTGGGTATTCACTTGCGCAGGCTCAGTTGGAAAACATGCTTCCACATACACTGCAGGTTATGGTGATAAGGCCTAAGCTCCTCCCAGAAAAGAGATCTTAGCATTAAAAATGAGGCAGGGGGCCGGCCTGGTGGCACAGTGGTTAAGTTTGCACGTTCCGCTTCTTGGTGGCCTGGGGTTCGCCGGTTCAGATCCCGGGTGCAGACATGGCACTGCTTGGCATGCCATGCTGTGGTAGGTGTCCCACATATAAGGTAGAGGAAGATGGGCATGGAGGTTAGCTCAGGGCCAGTCTTCCTCAGCAAAAAGAGGAGGATTGGCAGCAGTTAGCTCAGGGCTAATCTTCCTCAAAAAAAAATAAATAAATAAGGCAAAAGTCATAGGCCTCGCTCTGTGATGGAGCTTGGTCTGCTTCAGAGTGGTTGGGGATTACATCTTTTAAACAGTTAAAGGCTTCCAAACCCACCCTTGAGTTCCTTGGGTGCAATTAGTTGGTGACACTATAGGAAGTCAACTTTCAGGACTTGCAGAATGCCCTTATTTATTTGATTTTCTTACATCCTTTCTCCACCCTCCCGAAACCGCCCGGTAAAAAAGGATACGTACCTATATTTGCAGTGGAGGAAGCTAACATGGAATTTGTTTTGAAATTTTCACAAAATCCTACTAGCTAACTAGAGACACCTTCAGAGTAGTGCAAAGGAAGAGGCAGGGATTCCTGGCCAAAATCAACACACAGTCAGCCATTTTGTAATGTTAATTGTGTGACCTATGATCTCTTTGGGAGCTTGTGTGGGTGTGAGAATTCCTTCAGGCTATGACCATTTATGCTAACACAGGAGTTAATTACTAGATTCTGTCTTCTAGCCTCCAAAACCAATGTCCTTGAAAGAAAGCATACAAGATTTTTACACAGCATGGCAGATTGGAACAAATCCAGTAGTTTCATCGAAAAAAATTGCTAATCATACCATTAGTTCAACCAAGAGAAGATCTGCATTCTTTCATAGCCCACACATTTTCTCCAAGGGGAACAGTTCTGACAGCAGAACACTGAAAATGTTAAGTAGAGGATTCTTCTCAAAAGCATTTCTGGAAACAAAATTTCCTTCTGGATGCATAGCTCTCCCTCAGGGTATTGTGTTTGTTCATATTTTAATTGAATCATAGCTCTGGTGTTGTGCATGCATGTCAGAAGTACACTGCCCAGTAGATCTAAGAAAAAAGGATGTAAATAAATTGTTCGCAAGCAGTTGATTTGTGGAGAAGCTGCCACAGAGGCACTGGATCTGGAAGGAAGACTGAGCATGCCGCCTAGGTTCTCCGTTTCCTGGGCAGCAGCTTGATCCTAGAAATGTGTTGCGACTTTTATCTCTTAGTATTGTCCCAGAGGAATAGAGGACTTTCAAAAAAGAAATCTACCTAGGGAAAAAGCTTGGATATTTACTAAAAACTTGATGCAAATTATGTCACTCAGATTACAGTAAGTGCAACCTCTGTATTCAGCAGTTGGCCTGCAACTTCACTAGCATATTTGATCAAATCCTGACCAGGGTTTTGGAGTTCTCATTTGTTTGTTGTTTGGGTTACGTTGACCACCAAGGTTCTTTGCATCTCCTGACTTGCAACCTATTTCCAAAGTACTCAGACTCCACTCTGGGCATACAGATCCCCCTTTATTTCCCTTTAAGCAGAAATTGGCATAGCCCTCCCAAGTCTCTGACGTTGCTAAGAGATTCAGCTCTAAGGAAACCTGAACCCAAATGTAGTATCCATTTACAACTGCCAGCCTATCCCATATAACTGTATCACAGCCTTTCCACTGACCCCAGAAGACATCATTTGTAGGGATGTTAAGGGAATTTGGTGTGTGTAGTAGCATAAGCTGCAATTGTGCAAATTTGGTTATTTTTATCAACCGTTTTAAAGTCATTACAACAAGCTGCTCTCTACAAGCTCTACCATGTCTATTCAGAGAAGTCAATTATATGGAGGAGGCCCAGTGGAAACCATCAGTAGGAGAGGACTTCCTAATTTCTGTCCCTTTGTTAAAGGTTAATGGGAACAGCTTGCAAGGTGGGATAAGAGAGTTCATCAAAAGGAGTAGTCTTTGGGTGTGAGCATTCTAAGAAGTCCAACCCAGTTCCATACCTTTACAGAACTTCATTTTAATTAATCGTACCAGAGGCTTGAGAATTAAAAAAAAAAAGAATTTGCTAATGAGGTACATATTCCACAGTGCTAGTAAAAAATGCCAGAGAAATTGAACCCGTCCTATTAAACAAGAAATAATAGTCTTTAAACTTGCCTGCAGGATTGTGAATTGGATCTGATTGTTGAAGGAGACTGCATGAATTTCAATGCAATTGCTTTACCCCAATAGAGAGTAATTTCCAATTATAAATCCCACTCTACAAATCTCCCTATCAATATCTAATGTTTTTTTTTTCCTCAGGCAATACCATAAAACAGTTTACCAAATCTTTCATAATTCTTGACCTGAAAAACATATTCAATTTATCTTAAGGTTTTCCAGACAAGCTTCTTAAAATGCAAATTATTTCATTTACTTTCAATTCCTGAAAGGCTACAAGTTGAATATGGGCTTTGTTTTTAGTTTTGGTTTTTTCACTCCTGCTTCCACCATTTTCTGTCCGTCTGGGTGAAATCCCTTTACCTTAACATACTATTCCTGAATGAGTGAAATGCTCTTAATAAAGGAGGGAAAGTGATACAGGTAGGAAAAGATTTTATTTTTGTAATAAAGTGAGTCTATATTAAAGACCCAAAATAACCTATTAATAACTCACCAATTTTTTAAAAAGGGAGCTGTGACTATGTACTTTATCCCTAATGTATAGAGGAGACTATTGAAGTCCCAGGCAGCCAGTGCAAAGTGATGGGCTCTGCTTTGGCAACTTCTCACCACACTTTTTTAGTCCTTCGAAGCACCCCACCTGCCCTGGTCTTCCCAAAATTGAGCTTCCAAAAATTGTTCCCCAAAACAAAAGAAAACAACACACACACACACACACACACACACACACACACACACACACACCCCAGTTCTTCTTTTCTCCCACTCTCAGCTTATCCCACTGGAAGAAAGAACACTGATCAATCATTTTGCTTTTGATTTAAATCAGTTTCAAATCTCATCGTACCTATACGTGAATGTAGATTTTGTAAGTCATGAGGAGGCTTCAATGGAAACGTAAACTTCATAAGCAGCATAGTTTTACCTAGGGGCAGCCTTAATTGCCATTTATCTGAAGGATGATCTTTAGAGGACTGGTGACTGTACTATTTACAGTTCCACTTCCATGGTTGGTCTTAGCCTTGACCTATGGATAAAATATTTAAAGACTACCTAAGACATATTTGTTATCCCTCCTCATTTACTGAGTAGACTCTAGATGCCCAGTCTCAAATATGGTGTTTTGTATTGTAAGCTGCTCTAGACAAGAAAATAGTAATATTAATAATGATAATTCCTCTTCATGATTTTATACTACACAGTAGATTGCAAAAACCTTTTGGCATCCTAAATTACATTGGATTTTCATTAGTAACCATTTGAGATAAATAGTTTCAGTTTATTTTACAGATAAAAAAACTGAGGTTTAAAGACTGAGGAAAAGCTGTTCTTGGAGAGATGGTTCACAGTTTCAGTGGAGCTAGATTCAATTAATCAAAACACAACTAGCAAGAATCTTCAATTGCCTAGAATGTTTTCTTGTGCTCCAATTTTAGCCGTAAAGAGTCAAAACCTGCCCGGGACTGAAGGAGTGAAAATTAGTTTGGACTGAGAATAAGCAGCCCTGCTATTAATCAGGCTGGGAGGACAGACAGATAAAGCCAGCTGCAAAGTTAACAAAAAACACTGTTTCTCCCAAGGTCATGCAGCAGTTGTAAAATGCCATAACGATCCCCACCTCCACTGAGTGATTACTGCTTCTTACCAGTGATGCCCAGACCTGCTTTGTTATTTTCATATACTACTGGAAGTACCCAATTACTAAGCCGCCCTCGTCTCATGACAGTATACAACTCCTAGTCAATCCCCTCTTCTCCCGATCCCTCCTTAAAAATTCCAACCCATTCAGAACTTATCAGGGCTTCCCTGGACTCCCCTCAGAATCTTTCAGTGGAAACCCAAACATTACAATAGATGCTTTCTTCCTCTCTTCAATCAAGGAACAAGCCACAATTCCTCTGGAGTGCCCCATCCTCAATGCATTCAGTCAATAAATCTGATTTTGTCAGATTACAGGCTTGATTCTGACATTTGACTAATAAGACTTTAACAGGCAAAAAAAAAAAAGCAAATAACACTAAAAGAAAGATTTTATTTAATTAAGAGGTCTTTTTTAACATACTGCCTATTCTTGATATTCTCAATCATCATTTCAGTGATTACTCATACTCAGAATAATGACCCCAAGTCTTTGTAAGATAACCTAGACATCAAAGAAGCACTCACTTTGGTTTAAGGGACCATTCATGATGAATAGAAATTGGAATTAGGTGTTTTATTTTATTTTATTTTGGGGGGAATCAAATCTCTTTCCTCTGTTTCATGCTGGAATTTTAAAAAAATATTTTCCAGCTTTATTGAGGTATGATTGACAAATAAAAATTGTATATATTTAAGGTGTACAATGTGTTGTTTTGGTATATGTATACATTGTGAAATGATTACCATGATCAAGCTAATTAACATATCCATCCACGCATAGCTACCATTTTTTTGTGTGTGTGGTAAGAACACTTGAGATCTACTCTCCTAGCAAATTTCAAGTATAAAATACAGTATTATTAACTGTAGTCACTATGCTGTATATTAGGTCTCCAGCACTTATTCATCTTATAACTGAAAGTTTGTACCTTTTAACTAGCATCTCACCATTTCTTCCACCCTCCAGCTGCTGGTAACCACCCTTCTACTCTGTGTTACTATGAGTTTGGCTTTATTAGATTCCTCAGATAAGTGATATAGTATTTTTTTATTCTCTGTCGAACTTATTTCACTTAGCATAATATTCTCCAGGTTCCTTTATGTTGTCACAAATGGTAATATTTCCTTATTTTTTAAGGCGGAATAATATTCCATTGTATATATAAACCACATTTTTAAAATTTATTCATCTGTTCATGGACGCTTAGGTTGCTTCCATTTCTTGGCTGCTGTGAATAATGATGAAATGAACACGAGGATGCAGGTATCTCTTCAAGATCCTGATTTCATTTCCTTTGGATATCCCAGAAGTGAGATTGCTGGATCATGTGGTAGTTATGTTTTTAATTTTTTGAGGAATCTCTGTGCTGTTTTCCATAGTGGCTGCACCAATTTACATTCCCACCAGAGTGTACAGGGGTTCCATTTTCTCCACATCCTGGCCAACAATTCTTGTCTTTTGTCTTTCTGATAACAGCCATTCTAACAGGTGTGAGATGATAACCCATTGTGGTTTTGATTTGCAAGTCCCTGATGATATTGAGGTTGAGCACCTTTTTGTATATCCTGTCGGCCATTTGTATGTCTTTTTTGGAGAAATGTCTATTCAGGTCCTTTGCTGATTTTTAAATCAGGCTATTTGTTTTGTTTTATTTTGTTTTTATATTGAGTTATGAATTCCTTATATATTTTGGAATATTAACTCCTTGATAAGGATTGATAAGGATATTAACTCCTTATCAATATATGTTTGCAAATATTTTCTCACATTCTGTAGGTTACCTTTTCCCTTTCTTGATTGTTTTCTTTGCTATTTAGAAGCTTTTTAGTTTGACGCAATCCCACTTGTCCTTTTTTTCACTTTTGTTGCCTGTGCTTTTGGTGTCATATATAAAAATTCATTGCTTGGACCATTGTCAAGAAGATTTTCCCTTTGTTTTCTTCCAGTAAGTTTGTGGTTTCAGGCCGTATGTTTAAGTCTTCAATCCTTTTTGAGTTGATGTTTGTATACGGTGTGAGATGAGGATCCAATTTCATTATTCTGCATGTGGATATACAGCTTTTCCTAGACCACTTATTGAAGAGCCTGGCCTTTCCCCGTTGTGTATTCTTGGCACGCTTTTTGAAGATATGTTGACCATAGATGTGTGGATTTACTTCTGGGCTCTCTATTCTGTTCCATTGGTCTATACATCTGTTTTTATGCTAGTACCATACTGTTTTGATTACTATATCTTTGTAATATAATTTGAAATCAGGAAGTGTGATACCTCCAGCTTTTTTCTTGCTCAAGACTGCTTTGGCTCTTTGGGGCCTTTTGTGATTCCATGTGAATTTTAAGATTGTTTTTTCTATTTCTGTGAAGAATGCCATTGGGATTTTTATAGGATTACACTGAATCTATGGATCACTTTGGATAATACGGACATTTTACCAATATTAATTCTTCCAATCTATGAATACAGGATGTCTTCCCATTTATCTGTGTCTCCTTTAATTTCCTTCATCAATGTTGTATAGTTTTCACTCTACATGTCTTTTACCTCTTTGGTGAAGTTTATTCCTAAGTATTTTATTATTTTTGTTGCTATTGTGAATGAGATTATTTTCTTAATTACCTTTTCATGCCTTCTCTGGTTTTAATTGAGCATTTGATATGATTTTATTTTCTCTTCTCTCTTTGCATATCAATTGTACTTAAAAAAAATTTAGCAGTGGCCCTAAAGTTTGCAATACACATTTACACCTAATCTAAATCCACTTTAAAATAATATTATACTGCTTCACAGGTGGTAAGGTACCTTATAACAGAATATTCTCAATTCCTCCATTCTGTCACTTTTAACATTGCTGTCATTAATTTCACTTATCCATAAGCTATAATCACCAAATACATTGATGATATTATTTTTTCACTTTATTGCAGAATAATTGACAAATTAATTGTGTATGTTTAAAGTATACAGTGTGATGATTTAATATACATTACGTTGTAGAATGATTATCAAGATCAAGATAAACACATCCATCACCTGTTTTTGAGGAAGATTAGCTCTGAGCTAATATCCACTGCCAATTCTCCTCTTTTTTTTTTGGCTGAGGAAGATTGGCCCTGAACTAACATCTGTGACCATCTTCCTCTATTTTATATGTGGGATGCCTGCCTCAGCATGGCTTGATAAGCAGTATGTAGGTCCATGCCCGGGATCCCAACCAACAAATCCCAGGCCACCAAAGTGGAGCACACGAACTTAACTGCTGCACCACTGGGCCAACCCCAACTCTTTTTTTTAATGTGATGAGAATACTTAAGATCTACTCTCAGAACTTTCAAGTATACAGTGCCATATTATTAAGTGTAGTCCCCATGCTGTACATTAGATCCTCAGAACTTATTCTTCCTATAACTGCTATTATTGCTATTATGATTTTAAACAAACTATTACCTGTTAGATCAATTATGAATAGGAAAAATAAATATTTTATTTTATCTTTGTTCCTTCTCTAACACTCTTCCTTTCATTATGTAGATCCAAATTTCTGACCTCTGTCATTTTCATTTTCTCTGAAGAATTTCTTTTAAAATTTCTTGCAAGACAGGTCTACTGGCAGCAGATTCCCTCAGTTTTCATTTGTCTGAGAAAGTCTTTATTTCTCCTTCAATTTTGATGGATAATTTAGATGGATACAGTATTCTAGGCTAGTGGTTGTTTTCTTTAAATACTTTAAATGTTTTACTCCACTGTTTTCTTGCTTGCATGATTTCTAAAAGAAGTCTAACGTATGTCTTATTTTTGTTCCTCTATAGGTAAGATCTTTTTTCCTCTGGATTCTTTCAAGATTTTCTCTCTGTCTTTGATTTCCTGCAGTTAGAATATGATATGTCAAAGTGTAGATTTTTTAGTATTCATCCCGTTTGGTATTTTCTGAGCTTCCAGCATCTGTGCTTTGGTGTCTGCATTAACTTTAGAAAATTCTCAGCTATTAATACTTCAAATATTTCTATTGTTGCTTTCTCTCTTTGTTCTTCTTTTAGTATTTCCATTACATGTATGTTACACATTTTGTAATTATCCCTCAGATGTTTGATATTTTGTTCCATTTTTTCCGTGCTTTTTTCTCTTCTCATTTCAGTTTAGGACGTTCCTATTTACATATCTTCAAGATCAGTGATTCTTTCTTTGGCCATGTCCAGTCTACTGATGAGCTCATGAAAGGGATTCTTTATTTCTGTTACAATGTTTTGATTTTTAGCATTACCTTTTGATTCTTTTTTTGAATTTACATCTCTCTGGTTACATTACCTATCCGTTGATGTATTATGTTTACTTTTCCAATTAGATCACTTAACATATTAATCATAGTTATTTTATAGTCCCAGTCCAATAATTCCAAAATCTGTGCCATATCCAAATTTGTTTCTGATGCTTGCTTTGTCTCTTCAGACTGTGTTTTTTCTTTTTTGCTTCTTAACATACCTTGTAGTTTTGTTGTTGGTGGTGAAAGCCACATATGATGTATCAGTTAAAAGAAACTGAGGTAACTAGGCCTTTAGTGTGAGATTTTATATTTATATGACTAGGAGTTAGGCTGGGTTTACAGTTTGCCATATTTGCATGTGGAAGACATTAAAATTTTCTATAGTGTACTTGTTTATGTCTCCCCTGTTTTCTTTGGGTTTTCCTGGAAACTGCTTCTTAAATAGGGTCTGAGCTTTGCACTTCTTTCAGGCAAAAGTCCTTGTTATCATACTGGAGCCTGATTGATGTGGTATACTATTCTCTAATTCTAGCTTGAAGTCTTAGTCTTTTAGTGAGCCTGTGCCTCTGGGATGTGACCTTCACAAGTGCTTCTCAGCTTTCCTCCCCTCTTTAGGTGAGACAGGAAAGCTTGAGGGGGTTGGAGTTGGGTATTTACCCTCCCTCAGCTAGGTTTGGTAAATCCAAGTAGTTTAGACTCTTGTAAAAGAGTTTACCTTGAGGGCAGGCCTTTGTTAAGGAGAACAGAGTGCTCTGGCTCATTTCAAGATAGTTACTTTTCCTTTTCCTTCGCCAGAAGCCTAAGAGAACTTTCCCTAAGTTTCAGTGTGAGACCCTGGTAGGGCTCCTGGAAGCAAAACTCACAAAAGTGTGGGAGACCCCTAATATTAGATCCCATGGAGTTTGTAACTCTCAAGCTAGTCCATATTGGGCCTGCAGTGACTCATCAATTACAGTGTAAGTGTTTCTACTGGTCCTGTCTCCTGCTCCTGGGTTTCTGCTCCCAGTACACTGTGACTTTCAGTATTTGATTCTATCTCAAGTTTTGGGGGGCAGTAATTTGCCCTGTGACATCAGTTTTCTGATGGATCTAAGAAGATTTATTGATTTTCACTTTGTTCATATTTTTCCTTGTTGTAGTGATGAAAGTAACAACTTCCAAACTTTTTCTAGTATTACTTTTTAATAATTTTAACTAAATAAAACTTTTGAAGGTAGTGATTTCTGTCACCCGAATTTATTATTTTTGTTTTGCCAGTGTTCACTATTACATAGAATTTGCCTTCAATGTTAATCCTTGGAATGAGATACTTCTGAAGTTATTTGAAGTACATCCCAGGATCCCCTCATTTGTATCCTTCATTCCAAAACCAGTCTCTTCAGTGTCTCTCTTTCACACATTCTGCAAAGACTTGCTCTTATCTTCCCTCCTAGAAAACTCTCCCTTCTTCCTTTTGTCTAGGCAGAGTCTTGTCAAGCTTTTTCCAGCTAATTTAGTCAATAATAGTCTCTCCCTTCTTTTAAATCCCATTGTAAGCATGACTGTACCACCCTGCTTTACCTTGTTCTTTCTATATATTTTTTTCAACTGTGTAGATCTTGTCTCCTTTAAACTTTAATGCTCACTGGGAGAAAGCACCAGGTCTTTTAATGCTTATATTTCTCTTATACCAAATATCTAGCCCACAGCTAGGCACTTATCATGGAATTGACAAAGATCATTGATAGATTGGTATATATCAACCTTTGCTAAGAAATTGTGACTGCTCTGCAGAGTCATTTGTAGACATAAACACCAACTTGCCCTTTCGTTCCAAAAAAGCAAGTCACCTCTAGATTTTCAAGAGCTGATAATTAAGACACCTCATATATATTAATAGATGGATGGAGGATCATTTTTCAAATACTCTCTCCAGATTCTTTCTGCAGCCTGTGAAGAAACCTGTTATTGGAAACTGCCTTGGAAATGAAGAAGCAAAGGCTTGGTCTGGAGGGACAGGATCAGCTTTCTGTCTCATGCCTGACAGAGGCTGTGGGTGCCCTACACATGAAGCTTTAAATCAGACTTAATTTGTGGTGCCTAAGCAGCTTCTGGCACTAAAGGGGTTCTTCCATAGCAGGTTACACAGGACCAAAAGAATTGAGTGTAGTGGGATTTATCCATAGCAGGGAGAAAATGGAGAGCAAACTTCAACATAAACCGTGAAGACAGTAAATTCCCATTTTTTTCCTTGGTTAGGTATGTTGAGAGAGGAGAAAGAGAGGAAAGCTACAACTTTAGCCAGAAAGAAAAAAAATTAATAGAAAGAGTACCAGTGAAATGTGGTTAAAAAATTCTTATTCTTGTCTGGTTCAGTGATGGTACATAAAGGTAAAGGGCAGGAAAAGGAGAGTTACTCAAGTTACAAATGCCAGCATTATCAACTCAGATATGATTATTATTGGAAGGGAACAGAAACAGGGTTAATTTTAAAAGCATGTCTATTTGGAATATTATCTGGGCTTCAGATTTCAGTATGGGAGACTCTCAGATTCTGGGAACTCTCTTCCACCAACCCAATCTTATGCCCTTCCTTCTCTCAAAGGGGAGCCAGAAGAGATTAAGCCAAGCCAGTTTTAAATATCAATAAATGTAAATACAAATAGTTTTGGAGGAGCCAAAATGTAAACAATCTACCTTTGGATAATGAAATGTTGATGTTTAATAACATTCCTTTGCATGTGCGTAGTGCTATTTACTTTTTAAGTCACTTTAACCCATTTTATACTCACAACAAAGTTAAGGTAAGTACAGTAGATATTTTTCCCAACTTAAAGATGCGTTAAATTAAGGTACCATTGAGTTAATGCCTTTGTAAGCATCCAGCTTGAGCTTGTAAGTGGGAAGCCTGTACTTAGAACAGAGTTTTCTCTAAGCATAGTTGTCTTCTCCAATTTTATGCTAAATGCCAGTAAATTAGAGGGTCCTTCTCTGCATTCATGACCAGTTGTCCAAAAAGGAGATGAGAATTACTTCTAGTGCCCCAATTTGCCATCTGAAATATTTCATGCTCGCAAATACATGTATTTAAGAATGTTACCCAAGAACTTAACGGCAGGATGGCCACCGTGTATACTCACGATTTGCTCTTTCTTGGGTCAAAAGGCAGGAGGAGACAAAAGAAAAGTCAGCAGGGTACTCACTTTCACCTCACGCAGGAGGCAACCAGCCATTGGTGAGAATATAACTCTTCAAAGAAACAGGAGACATGCTCCTCAGGGAAGGTTCCTGGCCACTCAGCTCCTCAGTGAAGAATACCTATTCCTAGCCATTCAAGGCCCTTTGCAACTTCACTTGGGAAAGCAAAAAGCAGGACTATGAGAAAATGTCACAAAATGCGGGATTTCTCCTGTGAGGGAGGAAAGGAGAAAGACAAATGGGGATCAGTGTCTGGAGAAAGCAAGGCCATGGTGGGGGGCTAGCATCATTAGGGCACAGGTAACATGCCTGCATTGGACAAAAGGCAGGAGAAAAGTAGAGAGAAGGCTTCTCACTGATATTTAGGGGTAGAAGGCCACTAACCACTTTCACTTTACTTCTCATAAGGCAACAATTTTCAAGGCCCCTTTCTGTACCTTCTTACCCCCTGTTGTCAAAACTCTAACCTCTAACACAAAACCTACACTCCTACAGATTTTTTTTGCCTACATGCCATGGTGCAAAAATCCAGTTTGTTTTTCATAAGCCCAGCACAGAATATAGAGCCCAATGTTTCCTCCTTTTTGCCACACAAATCGTGTTGGCTTCATTTATCAAAGCCTAGTGGCATGTTAATATTTCTTTTTGCTTAATGAATGCCTTGCCTCTTTCATGTGCCATGTAATATTCACATCAAGAGCCATTTTTTGTGTTTTCTTGTAGAAGATGCTGCACATACACCCAGTCAGGACTTCCCATGCCCACTGAAGACTTGTGTGAGCTACTTACGTAACCATCTGCAGCCCTTGCATGGCTGCTCTCTCCCCATATCAAACCAATTCAGCCAAACATATTGTCTTTATTTCAGGCTCCTTAAAGAGCATCTTGGAGAAAAAGAAGTTGAGTTGGCACTCATCTTTGATTCAGTGGTGGAGGCTGACCTAGCAAATTATACCTGCCATGTGGAAAACCGAAATGGACGGAAACATGCCAGTGTTCTGCTGCGTAAAAAGGGTATTTATTTTTATAACTATCATTATGATTTGTTTAGCTACCAAGTACCTATTGAAGTTAGTTATGTTTCTTGGCCTTATTTTATCATTTAGTATAAATTTCTATTAAATATTTTATCTTTTTTAAAAAAAACAAATATCTCTTGCTGTGAATATTAGCATAAAGTGCCCAAGATCTTCCATACCATTAGGAAGTGGATGAATGAAATGAAATATTGTTATGTGTTAAATCCAGTGAGATAAAATGTACCTTCGTTATAAATGTTACTTAAAATTTGATAGGTTCGACAGTCAAAATTTTCTCTGTATTTCACCTTCATCTTACATCCCTTAAATGAAATATTAGGGGTTTTATTATTGGATGAGAAACAGTAAGTTTTTTATTCCCAGACTAAAATGTAAATAACAATAATGAATAGTATATAATATTCTTACAATTTCTAAAGTAACGATTATACACAATATTTCATGGTATGACCTGGTGTTGAGGCCTTTAGCAGGTGTATATATTTTTAAACAATTTGGCATTTATGGAGCTCTCTCTCTAGAGTTGATTCCAGATGGGGCGGAAATTGTATATAATGAGCAAATAAAAGAAACTCTAAATTTACAGATAAAGGAGATATAAGGAGACATAGGAACAACAATCCCAGCAGCTGGAGCAGCTTCTGAGATTGTCTCTTATCCTGCCACAGCTCTTGATTACTGCAAAAGGCTAAATACTTTCTGTATGTGTGCATCTGGCAAAGGTTTTGTAAATGTAAAAGAACAAATGTTCTCAATCAGTGTTCTTGTTGTCTGAGCTATAGAGCAATTGAACAGATTCAATCAGCAAGGTCAGTAGTTGTAGCTCCTAGCCAAGATGGAATTTCTATTTTCCAGCCAGCCCTAATACTTGACCTTGACCAGAAGCTCTAGGAGAAGCAGAGAAATGTCATTATCCTGAAAATAATGCTTTTATCCCTCTAGCACCACTTCTTACTCTGTTGGACTTGATTCTGTCTTAAAATAATAAAGTCTTCAAGTATAAAGGAGTCTAACAGAGAAAGTAAAGTCAGGAGACCCTGGTTCAGGAGATCCTGGTTCAGCCACTGATTCAGCTGCCTGGTTCAGTGGGACTAGCTCGTCTGGTTAAACATCCTGAACCTCAGTTTCCTCATCTGTAAAATAAGGGTAATAATATCTACCTTGTAGAGTCACTTTGAGGCTCAAATGATAATGATATGGTGTGAAATACCATGCTCAAACAGTGTTTGTTACTATATAGAACTTGGATAACTTTTCCTATGCACTAGGCGACCACTTAGTCCCCCTACATGAGGGACAGACGTTGATCATGTCCTGATACCTCGCAGCAAGGATCACTTTGTTCCTGTCCATCTCAGTCTTATTTTAGGCTCAGAGATCCTTCAATCCAGGGTCTGCTGTACCTCTGTATCCTTAACAACTTGGGCAGTGTCTGATGACTAATGGGCACTTAGAACCCATTCTGCTTAATAAATGAATATAGTTCTCTTTTCTTATTGAGGATCATGTATAGCAAGCATTGTTCTAGGTACTAGTGAGTAGAGTGCTGAATAAGACAGGGGCTTATAGTCCTCAGGGAAGTGAGGATGCAAAGAAAGACAAACATTAAACATTAAATAACAAATTACTCAGAAGATGTATAGCGTAACAAGTAAAAACTTGCTATGAAGAAAAATAATGGGGGGTCCTATTATTCAGTTAGTGGATAGAAATAGCCTTATTTGAGTTTTAAAATAAATCTATTTCTCTTAAATGAATAAAGCAACCACTAGCAAGACTTAAAATTTCTAATAATCTGATGCTAGAAACCAAGGCACACTGTAAAACTGCCACCTCCCATGGCTTCTGCAAGGAAACGTGTCTAAATCATGAATAATTGAGAAGATTAATTCTCATCTTCCAGATCTCTAAATATTAGATTTCCCCAAGGTTCAGGCCCACTCTTCTCACTCACTCCTTAGATGATTTCATTCCATCTCCATCTCAGGGTTTTGCTTACCATTTATATGCTGACAACTCCCAAATTTATATCTCTAGCCTGGACTTCTAGCCTAAACTCCAGAGTTGTATATCAATGTATTCAACAACTATTCCAAAACTCCACTAGCAGGTATATCTGGTAGGCATATCAAGCTTTACTTGTCCCAAACAGGATTCCTGATTTCTTCTCCCTATAAACGTGATCCTGCAGTTGCCTACTCCATCTCCATCACCATCCTTCTAGTTGCTCAAGCTAAAATCCTTGGAGTCGTCCTTGACTTCTTGTTTTCTCTACTCACATGCTATATCTATTTCAACAGCAAATACCATGGCTCTACTCTCAAAACATACCCAGACTATGGACACTTTCCCCACTTCACTGTTACGATCCTTTTTGAACCACCAGCATCAATTGCTTGGCTCACTGCAATAGCCTCCTAACTGGTCTCCTTGCACCCCCTATGTCCCCTTACAGTCTATTATGACAGCGGCCAGAATGATTCTAATATGTGAGTCACATTATATCATTCTTCTAATCAGAATCCCCCAATTTCAGAACCCTCGCTATTGCACTTAGAATGAAATCCCAAATTCTCACCATGGTCTACAAAGCATGACTCAATTGGTCGTCATTTCTGATCTCATTTTCTACCACAGTCTGCCTCAAGCATCACACACATTAGCCTCCTTTCTATTTCTCATGCTCACTAAGTACAGTCCTGGCTCATGGTCTCTGCACTTGCTATTTCCTCAGCCTAGAACTCTCTTCCCTGACCTGTTCGCGTGATTCACTCCCCTTTTTCATACGTCTCTGCTTAAATATTACCTACTAGATAGGCCTTCCTTGCCCACCTCATATAAAACAGTACTACCCATCATTTTCTTTTTTAAAATTATTTTAGTTCTATTGAGGTAAAATTTACAAATAAAATTATAAGATATTTAAAGTGTACAATGTGATGATTTGATATATGTATACATTGTAAAAGGATTCCCCCTACTAAGTTAATTAACACATCTATCACCTCACATATTTACCTTTTTTTTTTTGGTGAGAACGTTTAATTCTAACCTTGTAGCAAATTTCAATTATACAATCCAGTGTTATCAACTATAGTCACCATGTTATAATTAGATCCTCAAACTTTATTCATCTTATAGCTGAAAATTTGTACCCTTTTAACCAATCTCTCCCTATTGCCTCCTTCACCCACTAGGCCCTGACAACTACTTTTCTACTCTCTGTTTCTGTGACTTCAACTTCTGTTTTTTAATTCCACGTATAAGTGATACCATGCAGTATAGTCTTTATCTTTCTCTGTCTGGATTATTCCACTTATCATAATGCCCTACAGGTTCATCCATGTTGTAGCGAAGGAGAGGATTTCCTTCTTTTCTGAGACTGAATAATATTCCATTGTGTATATATGCTACATTTTCTTGATCCATTCATCTCTTGATGGACTACTCATCACTTTCTCTTTCCTCTATTGCTGTTTATTTTATTTATTACTATTTGATATCACATTATATTTGTTTTCTTATCATCTTTTCCCCCCACTAGAATGTAAACTCTATGAGAACAAGGACCTTTTCCATCTTACTTACTGCTGTACCCCTAGTGCATAGAACATAGTAAGTGCTCAAAAATATTTGTTGCATGAAAATGCTCCTCCTTGAGGACCAGTGCAATAGGGTGGGGGATGGATAACAAGTATTGGGAAAGAGAGGATTTATTTGCAATCTTGTCTTGATTAGTGTCTGCCCTGGGTTGTCTAAATGCATTTCTCTTTTCAAAGACTTTCACTTTCCACATTGGAGGTTGAAAACTCAGAGACCTCAGGGGCCAGGCAGATATTAAAATTATTGGGCTGGCTATTAGGATAAGCAAAATAGTCACTACTCTTTTCTAGAAGATTATTGCCATGCTTGCTGGAATGCAAACCCAGGGATAGGACAGCTTCAGAGTTTTCAAGTGACGTTGAAAGACTATGAAATCATTTGATTTTTAAATATTAGTATCCACTTTTTTGAAACATCATATAGACCAACAAAACCTTTTTCTGGCCCACGGTATACCAGTTTGCACTGTTTTAGGTAGCAGTTAAATTTTTTCACTGTGCTTTGGAAAATGATGCAGTTCATCTTTCCTCACTCAGTCTCCTTAGGAGCTCTTGACAATATGATGGAGCTCCAGAAAAGAGCAAGAAGTCTCTGTTCCAAAGTTTTTAATCAGACTTGGCTCTGGCTTGTTTTGCAAAACTTCAGATATTTCCTCTGGAGTTAAACCTTTCAGGTTTTATCATATTATAGCCTGGCCTCAGTGGCTATAGTGTTTCCACTTGGAATATGAGTATATAGAGCAGTAACTTCCTGATGAGCTGTAAGTCCAATATTGAAAATGCCCTAAACGGTCATTGTGGAGAAGAAACATTTGATGAGTCCTTTCATAAAGTAAAAAGGAAAACTCATGTCTAATGTCTCCAATTAACAGGGTCAGGCTTTCTCAAAACAAGTCGTTCCTTACTTATGCATCTTCTACATGCACCTACCACTTCCACACTCTCTGATGTCCTATTTGTCAACAAGTACAGCTAACATTTCAGTAAGAAGTCCATCCCTGTTTTTTTTTTTTTTAGTGAATCAAGACTCTGAACTTATATTAAACAAATTTTGATAATTATTTCTTCTCTGTGCATACTTTCTTTCCCACAAACAAGAGCATATCACTGAATCTCTCTTCCTCTTTTCATTCCCAGTGCTACTGCCCCACCCTGAACTCCCAACCTGTAGAGGAAACCCTCAGGTGGGATCTCCCAACCTGCTTCCTAACGTATGAGCAAGCTCAAACATTTCCAGCCTTCCCTCTGTCCGGCCCCTTGGCTTTAACTGCTACTTGTCCCATTCTGCAATGTCTGATCTTTGTGCTCAAAATAGTCGGGTTCAAACTAAGAAGGTTTAAAAGAACTACACTTGTACTTTGGGTGCCTAGAAAAAGTTATAATCCCATAAATATTTGCTGTTCTGGCTATAGCTATCCTTGTGAAGTATATACAAGGCACAGTCCAAATAAATGACTTTCACCTTCTCAGCCAGGAAATGTCCCTAGAAGTATAGATCCTGCTGAGATGGAAAACGGCAGTTGAGAACAAGACAAAAGAAAAGCCAGGTGTCATCTGAGTGATGGCAATTCTGCCCTCAGATTATAGGATACATGTTTCCCTTTTAATGTGACTTCCTGGGCTAAATCAAAGAATACTGGTTGAATCTCAGGAACTAGGTCCACGGTTTTCAATGTAAACAGTCATCATTAGGTAATATCTTTCAAAGGCATTTTTATAAAATGGACCACAAAACCACAAAGGTACTTTTCACACCACAGTTTTCTTCCATAAATTTACTGCTGCAAAAGGTGTCTGCTACTTGGGAGCACAAATTGTTCCTGCTGCTGAAGTTTTCCATCTACCTAATAGCAACTCTACTCTGTAAATAACATAGAAATTGCTGGAAAAATTCCCATTCGGTGACTTTGAAAACAGTTGAAATCTGTTCTGACCAGAGAGAGACAGAGGGAGAAAAAAAAGAGAGAGAGAGTGAGACAGAGAGAGAGAGAGTTCAAAAAATTTACAACATAAAATGTGCATTTTATAGCAGGACAAACATGTTGAATCAAGTCAATCAATGCCCTAAGATGAAGGGAAACTCATTTTTAGAATCAGAAAAAAAATCATATTGCTCTGTCAATTTAACACTGGCTGCTAAGAATGCATAACTGATGTAAGATGATGAGAAAACAAGCGAAGATTGTGATATTGCAGTCCTACGGAGGTCTCATAAGCAAGCCTGCCTTACCTCTCACATAGAGGCAGGCAGTGGTTCCTGGGGAGTCACTTTCTGCATAGAGGGCAGGAGGCAGAACTAATGTGTGGTAGGACTGTTTTTTTCACCTGAAATTTTGAGGTTAAATTTTCAAAATGACCACCTTTTGCAGCAGGCAGAACAGAGATAGATTCCAATTCCCTATCTACCTATTATGTGTCCCCTCATAATGTTCCTTATTAACATGTTTTTTTCCCTCACAGCAGCTCCACTCCGTTCCTTTTTCCATCCTTCTCCCCTTTCCTTATTCGAAAAGAGTGACGTTTATTTATGTTTCTTACCATTTCCACTCAGTGACACTCCTGATTGGCCATGCTCTCTCTGGCTACCACCGTCTCCTCTCTCACTTCACCTCCTTTCCAAGAGCAAATTCCCTCTCTCTCCATGAAACCTAAAACTTTTCTTCATATGCTAGACTCCAGGGAGCCCCTCCTTCCTCCATGGTACAGCTATAGGGTACTTGAGTACCCTCCAATGAAGGGCCTGACCTCTGCTAAGTCCTTTCATTCTGCCTGGTGAATTGTAGTTTAGCTTCTTTCCTTGGAATTGAAAAGGTGGAAGGAGCCAAAATTCACTGCAAGTCACGTGTTCTCAAGAAGCTTACTAACAGTTCTGTGGAGGAATAGGGAGAAGGCTTTCCATTGTCACTTTCCAGGCTGGAGCTTAGAAAGCCGTGGTATAATAAAAAGAGCCTTGAATTTGAAGTTAGGATATCTGGGCTCAAGTCCCATCTTGGCTACTTCTTAGGTGTATGACCTTGGGTAATTGAATTAAACTATTGAGTCTCAGGTTCTTCATCTATAAATTTGGACCAACAATTCTTGCCCTAAAGGATTACTTAGAGAATAGATCGTAGACTGGTTGAACATTTTATCTATAATACATATTACTTGTAGTATATATTGTATATGTTTATCTTTTTTCTTAATCTGAATTGTTATATTGAGCCTGACTAATTTCTCTTAAGCAATAAGCCTGTATAGAAACAAGGGACATTCCCAGGGAAAAGTTGACGATCTGGTTGTCAAGAGACCTTCAAGAATGGCAGTCTGTCATGGTCAGAAATTTGATTTTGACAGTGCCCCAGAGTTGATCCATCGAGAGAGGCTGATTGATGCCAACCAAACTCACAAACAACTGATGTACAAACCAGGACACCACTCTCTTTTCCAGTTTCTAGTTACACAGTAAGCTGAATTAGAAATAAAAGAGTCACTTGGTAACTATGGATTTAGCTTAAGGGGAGGTTAGCTAATCTTTTAGGAAATTTTATCTATATTATGTTGAGACCAATGAATGTTCCTGCCTCCAGTGGAAAATATGTGTCTGGTATGGTGTCTTTCATACTCAGCATTTCTCCTCTGGACATTGCTGAATTCACATTCTAAATTCTCTGACTTCCTGTTTCTCTAAATTCCATGATATTATCTGCTGTTTTGATGATACCCCCTAGATTTGTTAATGTCACTAATTAGGCTACAGGTAATTCACTATTCCTTGAGCCTGGAATACATTATGTCTCCTTCCATTATGTATTGATTTAGTTGTTCCAACTCTCAGAGTTCCACGAGTGCCCAACTGGAGCAGCCTAAGGCTGCTATCAGGTAGCCTGATGTTAGCTGAATAAGCCAAGTGATTAGCCTATATTTCTCATTCTCTTTTAGCCCCATTGGGCATATTATATTACATACATATTATAGTCATTTATTCAAATAAGTAGGGGAAATGGATAAGCTAATTTTCCCTGCTTACCTTCTATTAGATTATGTTTTACTGGGGTTAAATGAAACAGTTAAATCCTGCAAGCTCATTAGATTTTATTTGATTCTGAGAATAATTTTTTGATGCTCTTCTCCTGTAGAAGAACAGGGCCCGTGGCCTGAGAAGTACTAGATGGTAATCTTGCTAAGCCAATAAGATAATTTAACAGTAAGAACAAAATATTGGCCCTGCACTAGAAAAAGGCAGCTCTAATTGTTCCCTGAAGTACATTTAAAGCAAAAGTATGTATGTGAGATCTAGACATGTTGAAAACAAATTGGGAGTGACTGTTTCTTCTCAGACAGACTTACCACTTTCAATAGTAAAATTACTGGAATCTTTAGAAGAGAGTTAATATTACAAGAATTTGATTTACACAAATGTATCGAGAACAAAGCTACTTACTGCGTTAAGCAAGAATCTTCTGGAAAGAAAAGCAGAATGAGTTGTACATCTTACAGTCTGGAAGTATGGGAAGATCCCAAGTGTTACTGTCTTAATTTCCTTTTCCTGTTTATTCTGTTTGTTCCAGACTTAATCTACAAAATTGAGCTTGCAGGAGGCCTGGGAGCAATATTCCTCCTCCTTGTACTGCTCGTGGTCATCTACAAATGCTACAACATTGAACTGATGCTCTTCTACCGACAGCATTTTGGAGGTGATGAAACTACTGATGGTAAGTTGTCTCTTACCGTTCAATTAAAAGGCATGAATTTGTGATTATGTAAGAGAATATCCCTGTTCTTAGTAGATACATGCTGAAATATGTAGAGTTAAACAGCTATGCCTAATGCAACTTATCCTTAAATAGTTCAGAAAAATTTTATTTATCAAGAAACAGCAAAGGGGAGAAAATATTAACAATAGGTGAATCTGGGTAAAGAATATATAGGTGTTTTTGAAATAGCTTTATTTTTGTAATGTTCCTGTATGCTTGAAATTATTTCCAAATAAAAAGTTTAACAAGGAGACATTAGTTGGTCAAGAGATAAAACAATTGCTGTCAAAGTCCTTTCTTTTACTAAGAAACAAATTAAGAATAAATTCCATTTTTTTCCTCCAGAAAATTCAAATTTAGGTACAGATCATTTTTAGCCACCCCAGGCATCAAAAAAAAAAAAAAAAAAAACACAGACAAATCATGCAAGAAACAAATTAAAAGCTATGAAAACACTATTTTTCAAGATCACAGTACATCTGGACCCATACATTTTGGATGATTATAGCATCATTCTCAAAAGTGACCTGAAAGGATAGAAGTTCAGAATGTGGCTTATAATTCTTTTGTGTTAGCCCTTTATGGTCCTTGGAAATCTTATGAATGAAATATCAATAAAGCATTGTATTGAGCCTTATTTCTTTGAACATCCAAAAATGATTTAATTTTTTCAAAACACATTACCATATTTCCAATCAATACAAATAAAAAATCATGACATGTGATTCCTTATACATAAAGTCCTCACCCACAGACTACTGTAAGCCTTGAAAACGTGTGTGGAATGCCTTAGGTAAACCAAAATGGAGAAAATGTCCAATCATAAGTCATTACTTTAAAAAGGCAGATTTAGGGTGGGAGAAATGGGTGAAGGGGTTCAAAAGGTAAAGAAAAAGGGGTCAAAAGGTAAATATTAGCTTTCATTGTATTGAAATAATGAAAGTTAGAGCTTTTGCTTGGTTTGTTTGAGATCATGGTCTTACCTCAAAGGAGAGGTTCATTATTTTATTTTCTTTTTATAGTGATAGTAGAAAGGCAGATCGGTGACTATAACATCAAAATTTTAAAGAAATCTTTGATTTTGGTCTTATTGTTACTGTTATATAAGCAATGATATGAGTGTGTTTTAATTGATTTTTATGTTTTCACAGTAAATTAGAGAAATGCTGTTTGATGAGTACATATGCATGCTTATTATCAAAGGAGTGTATTTACCCAACTATTATAGCAGCCCATTTAAAAGTATTAAAGACCCTTATTCAAACATTTCTTCGAAATGAGAAATTAGGGCCTTTCCTGGCCATAATTATATGCTCCAAAAAAATATATGAAAACGTGGTCAATTATCCCCAGTTTCTATATACAACAATTAATATAGAAAAATACGACTTCTTACCTGTGCATATAAAACAATTAGATGAAATATAGTGTTGAGGAAAATGTCACTGGTTGCCAGGTGCCAAGAAGTGGCTAAAGTATCCAATTGAGAATGTAAAAGATGCATTGTCCATGTGAAAGAACATGAAAGGGGGGCTCCTGTGATTCATTTGTTTTGAGTCTTGATTAGAAGCAATTTGTTAATATTCTCTGTAAGAGATGATACAATTTCAGTTACTCTGCAATAATTAATTACTTTCATCACCCATACTCAATAATCCAGATTAACTGATTAGTTGTAGTACAGATTTGTAAGATTAAATTCATGCTAATATCATAGGACATTCCAGGATCAGAGAGTCCATTTTGGATCTGTATCTCCAATGTAGCCTGTGTGATCAAATATGACAACTAATCTGGAGCCTTTTGATTTGAGAATTGTATGTATTGATTTCAAAGCAGTTGTTTTGGGGTAAAAATGCAATGTGTTGTGAGGGAATTCAAGGATTCTCATTAGGAAAGAAAGTTAAAATATTTCATATTTCTACATGGAAACTTGAACCTTAAACATACAATCTCCGTACTAACTGAATGGAATACTAAAAAGACAGGAGGTATGTAGTGAGGATGAATAAATGAATATTAAAGCCCTTTTAGAAATATCCAATTTCATAATGCCAAATGTCAGCAAGATAACCTACTGAATTTTTCATTTCTTCATTTAAATATATTGGCATCTCATAGACGCAACTTCGTTTTAGCCGTATACTTTTTGTTCATGTTTTTTCTTTGATTTATATCTATAGTAGCATTTCCTGAAAGTTCTTATAAAGATGCCTTATTTTTTATAAAATAAAATCTAGCCAACAAATTTGACTTCCTAGCCATTTTTCGATATAATTCATTTCAATCCACCAAACAATGATTGCTTCATTTATTCGATATTTGGGTTATTCAGTCATTAAGTACTTATTAAATGTCTATTATGTGGCAGGCACTAGGCATGACGTATTTAGTTATATTCATCTGGATCAACACTACACACACACAGAGACACAGATACTATAGTAGGCACTAGAGATATAATAATCAACAATTTTGCACAGTTTTCGCCTTTAGAAGCTAAGGATTTATCACTGTTCTTAGCATAGCCCCAGAAGAACTGGGTTGTAAACAGGAGCAGCTTCCTGATAGTGAACGGGATTAAAATGAGATTTAAAAATGGGGAAGCACAGGTGTGACAACAGAAAAATTCTTCCACAGACAGTTTGGTTCGCTTTCTCATAAGTTCTCTCTTCATTTGGAACAGCATAGCTATGGTGACCCTCATGCAAGCGCTCTTATAATGCTCTGTCTGCATTGTGCTCTATTTTCCTGTTCCTCAGATGAGCTTAGTCAGAGGATTTAACACAGAGGAAGGCTCATTAGCCTTGCCTAGAAAAGTGGTGTCGCTGAATTACCATTTGGTTTTAAAACAATTTTCGGGCGTGGTGTTAACCTTATTTGCATCATGTTGTTGATTTTGCTCTATCCATCTTGCTCCTCTTTGTGAGCAACAGCTGTGGCTATTCATGAGGTTTTCTTGGCTGTCTACATAAGGCTGAAGTGCATTTTTTAAGCTGTGGCATCTGCGTCACTGCTTGCTCACTAGCTGGCATCCTAGAGCTTTTGGGACATCTGACATGGTGGCTTTGAGAGCTTTCTTCCTGCTTTGGCCAGCCACCATAAGCTCTTCACCTTTAGTTCATCTTAAAGGGATATGGCTAAAATCAGAGGCAACTGTTTTCCAAAAATGATGTGCCTCTAGAATGTTAGGTAAAATTTATTATCCACATGTTTTGGGTGTTAACACATTTCAAACACATCCATGTTCCTTGTCACAATCTGATTTGTGATATGCAAATAGGCAATATTTTTCTAGAGGATGGTCTTTGTAGCGTCACCTATATTAGGATATAGGTGAAGCAAGTAAGGATAGGACCGGGACTATGTGAGTTTAGGCATGATTGGAAGGCATACAGTCATAGTCAGGACAAGCAATGGGACAAGAGTCCAGAAGGCTAGGTCAGATGGGTGAACATGTCAGGTAGTCACTGCAGATGGCAAGCTCATAGTAGATTCTCAACAAATCATTGTTGACTGAATTAATAGGTAGTTGAATTTAGGGAGGTTTTTGAGGTATAAAACTTATCAAAGTCAAAGGAAACGAGGGTCTAGTCTGACATTATGAAGTTTGAGGCGGCAACACCGTCCACCAAGAACAATGAAATGCATTCTGCTCACAGGAATGGAGCTATTTGTCCTTTGGCCTCTTTTATTCTTCCAGCTGTGTATTATCAGCAGCTCTTAGTCCCAAGTGAGTAATCATAACTGGATAAAGTCAAGGACCTGCAGGTGCATCCTGAGCGTGATTGGAACAGGGGCAGAGGTGCTAAGATTACCAGGAGGTTCTTACATTAGCATTGCTTATGAATATTCTCACTTCCACGTGGCGTTTTATGCATAACAGTGGAATGTGCCCCTTTTGTAAGCCAAATGGTCTCAACTATCAAGGGCAGTCCTTCATGTGCATCTGCTTCTAGGCAATCCAGTAACCCGACCAAGGTTTATGGAACCCTTTTCCAGCCAGAGGACATGCTAAAGAGAAGCCTCCTGGCTTCAGACACCATCTTAACATAAAAACCAGGGTTTCTTTCGTGTGGGGGTGGTAAAGACTAGAATCTAACTAGAATTTGAACAATATAATCCTGCTTCAGATATCTCCAGACAGTCCGGGGTCCTGCCTACTCCTACCATAGGGTATTTATATCTCTTTATATGCCTATCATTTATTCCTCCTTCAGCAGGTAGAACCAAATCATTAATGGTATAGGTAAGCGTGTGCCTGCTTCTTTCTGTAAATTACCTTTTGGTCAGCTTTTAGCTATATTCTAATCAGGTCTCTTAATGGAAAATATTGATGTGTTTTAGAAACAAATCCTGAAATGTTTACCTGTCTTTTAAAATTATTATTTGAAATAACTAGGTTGAATAAATACGAATAGTGTTTATTAATAGTATGCATTTAATAGTATTTATTACATATGAGTCTATGCTCACTACACTAACTTTTAAAAATAATTTTTCTGTAAATAAGGGAATTTTTAAAACCACTATAACTTTTCCGATGTGGCCCATCTAAAACCAATGGGGACTAATACCTTGAGTAGCTGTATTCATTAATATTTTTCAGGAAAAATGCATATATATGCACATTTTCTTTTTGGAGATGCCTGCGCTGAGCCAATACAGCAAAGGAGGAAAAAATACATTCTCAAAGCACAGTTAACTCTGACTAAATGTGTGAAGGGAAAACCTAATTTGGCAATACTGGAAAGATGTATATTTTGAAACAAAGGCTTCTTTTGGAAGCTTGTGTCAAATTAGTTGGCCATGGATTGAACAAGAATAACAGGCAATGCACTTGTATAAAACCCAGCTGCTGTCTCTAATATTTGGTAATGAACTGCTTTTTGTATATGAAGATGATGACACTAACCAACTGGAAGTATGGCATGTGCGATGAGTGGTGTCTCCAGGAGTGAGTCTGGATTATTTCGATGTTCCACACTTTAAGGCCCAGCCCCTCTTGGATCTCTGCACATATTTGTGCAAACAAGGTATAGTCTGTGACGAAGTGACAGAGCCAAGCCAACTGGCACAGAAAGAGTTCAAATCCATGATTTTGGTCTATTTAGTCCTGCATTCAAACACACTGAGCTAATCGTTCACACATCATTGAATATCACAAATATGTATAGTCACCAAAAGTCACAAATAATAATTCTTTCTTTTATTCTGTCCTTGCTATAGGTTGCTCATTGCACAACAGTTTCAGTTCATATCATATGACTAGGTTATTTTGAAATGTACTATATTTCTTATAACATGGCATGTCACTTATTTTTTCCAATTATTAACAATAGTCATTAATTATAGTGCTTATTACAGCCTGTTAGTGGTTTTAGACTTCTAGTACTTAAAGAGAACCTGCTAATATGTACAACACTTTTGTTGTTCTTTATATTTAAGACAACAAGGAATATGATGCCTATCTTTCTTACACCAAAGTGGACCAAGATACTTTAGACTGTGACAATCCTGAAGAAGAGCAGTTTGCTCTTGAAATACTGCCAGATGTCCTGGAAAAACACTATGGATATAAACTCTTCATCCCAGAAAGGGACTTGATTCCAAGTGGAAGTAAGTACTTTCAAGTTTTCTGTTTAAAAAGTTTGGTTTCTTTTAGGAAGTGATATGGAGGCTTCAAACGTCAGAGCCATGTATTTAGATAGTTGTTTCTCACAGGAGATCTTATTAAATTCAAATTTCTCCTGAATGTCTGTGTTCTGACTTTCTAATATCCAAATTCTTTGAAAGGCACGCTCACTTAAAATTTAGTTATGGTTTTAAAATTGTGCCTTAATAGTATTTTTTAATATATTGCGTTAGTGTTCCAAGAAAATGATGATCCTTTAAAAAGTAATCTGTATAAGTCAAAGTCATTTCAATGCAATTCAGTTCCAAAGCTGGTCTTCTGTCGTTGTGCTTCTGGTTTTACCTACAATCGTTGTCGCTAATAACTCTGAATTTATGCCTTGTTACTCATTTCCAGATTTATAGGAAAAAATCCACTTAAAATGGTATGTGAGGCCGTTGGGTATAGCACTTTTACTGTGTATTTAAGAGGTTCTGGACTATGTGGGCTTGAATGCTACTTTTAAATTATGCTACATATTGAAAGCTATATTTGAGCTTTCAGAATAAATTCAGGTTCAAGTAAAAATATATACTTTCTTCCTATAAATGTTCAGAGTGCTATACAGAGTAAAGTGTAAGGAGAATACAGGAAAGCCTAAGATATGGTCCCTGCCCTCAAAGGGCTTAAAATGCCATTGAGGGAAAATAAAAGTGCTACAATTAGTTTGCATATGTGTCTATGTTAGTATCCTTGGGGGCGGAGGGAGATTAAACTGTGACCACAAATTAGAATTTGGTAATTTATACACATTTGATAACAAAATTAAAAAGCTTATCTTTTCAATATTTCGCAGCATTTAAAATGCTTCACATACAATATTTCATTTCATCTTTACAATAAAAAAATCCTATGCGGAGAGAGAGCAGTGGAGACATTTACAGATGAGGAAATAAGGCCTCAAACAAGTCCAAGGTCAGACAGCTGGCAAATGGCAGGGCTGGGGATTAGAAGCTAGATCTGTTTGACTGTAGTTTGCACTTGGCTATATCACACTATTCCTCAATAACATTTATTCAGATTATCAGGAGTCCACCCTGGTCACTAAACTGACAGGACACAAATTGAAACAACTGAGTTTTTGCTATTTGTCTCTTTTCTCAGAGTGAATGTGTGTCTATGTATGTTTGTGTGTGTATGTGAGTATGCACACTTACATGTGCATAGAAAGGAACAAAAAAGGCAATGTTTCCTGGTCCGTTACTTCCCTGCACCACAAATGAAAAAATTCCCCAAACTTTTTCCCATGGTCCTCCACTCTTTCTTTTCTGTAATTTCCTTCATTTTCATGACTTGATATACCACTTGTACCTTGATCGAGCCCCAAGGAACGTGCTGATACCTCAGAGTCATTTTTGATTCTTCTGTCTCTCTCTCCCAAATCCAGTGTCCATTGTATCTTTTCCATTCTCACGTCCACCATTCTCGTATAGATCCTAATCACCGCATTCCTGCAATGGGGGTTACTCTCTGCTTTCCCTATTTTTCCTCTCATCCATCTAGTCCCACTAATATGTTATACCTCCTTTATTATGTCACTCCCTTATTCAGCAACCTTAAATTGTTCACCATTTCCTATAGGGTAAAATCCATAACCCTTAACTAAACACTTCTGCAGGCTGGTGCAAGCCTAGATTTATCCCCTAAACTTGTCTCCTAACATTAGCCCTACTTGTGCCTTCCACTCTAGCCAAATTGTGCCTTTGATATACATTGTGTGCCCCTGCAGTGCTTTTGTGAATGTTAGTCTTTTATAACTTTACAAATCCTATTTATCCTTCTCCATAACACTGCCTCTGTGAAAAGTCACAATAATTTCTCCGGCCCTTGAGTTCATGGTGCTTAATCACTTGTTTGACTATAAATTTTGCACTCCTGTAATATTTTGTATAGTTTTATTATTTTAGGTAGTTTTCCATCTGTTTATGTTTTATCTAGTCAGTAAAATTGTAAGCTTCATGAGAGCAAGGACTATATCTCATTTATCCTCATGCCCCTGTCATCATCTAGCAGAATACTTGAGCTCATTGGATGCTTCATATATGCTTGTTGATTTTGGTTGAACAGTGTTGGTTTAAGACAGGAGGAAATAATGAGGATGAAATGCGAAAGGATTAAAATTTTTGCATGATAGTATCTGAAAGGCATTTTTCTTTAACAAGGTGAATGTGAAAGCTAAAAAGGAGCTTTCTACTGAAAGAAAAAGGAAAGTGAGTAATTCATAGGAATAGTCTCAGCCCTTAAAACAGGCTAATGAGTATATTACTTTTATTTCTTCAAATATTAGAAAGAATACCTATGAGGAGTTGATCAATCATTGATGAAAATTTAAAAATACTTCTTTAGTATTTTTTGGCTTAATTCATTAGATTAATATGGAATTTGTATATTTTTGCCAAGAACATCTTGGTAAACATAGAAATTTTGCAAAATCAATCTTTAGAGTGATAGTATCCTAAATTGTATTAAAGTGATATCATTACCAAAGTGGAATTTCTATTCTATCTCAAGTCATCTGCAGTAGGACTCAATGTGGTGCCGGCCTTCCTGCCTTCCTGTGTTCCAAAATTGTTAGCACCACAATAAGCAGTCTTTATCAACTTCACTAAGTGACTGAAAAATGTCAGCCTTCATGTCTGAACATTTAAACATTATCTTTCTTCTGAACTTGGAAACCGTGCTTCGCCATCGTGCACATTAGAAAGGGAAATGGTGACAACACGGAACACAGGAGATCCAATTTACTTGAGACTCAGTAGATGACATTTGCTTATTGTGTAAAGACGCAGATATCGTGCGTGGGTGAGAGTGAGACCCAGAGAGAACGAGGGCAAGAGAGATGCAACCCCAAATTGTGTCCTGTTAGTGCTCTCAGATGATGGTCCATTTTGATGACTTGACATGTCAATTGCACCAACCTGCTGTGTTAATTTAGTCAAACAGATGGTAAAATATTTTATACCTTATTGAGTCAGCTAGTTATTTGGCTAAGTTGATTGAAATCGGTTAGTTGTTTGAGTGTATCATGGACAGGTCTGAATAGCCTCCTTGACCATGGGCTGTGAGGATTATACAAGCCATATTTCCTAGTTCAAAACTACAAGATTTTAGTTGAAGACTATAACAGACTGCATAAGAGATGATAGGAGGTTGTCACCTAGTATACCCTGGCATTTGAAGAACTTACTGTAGAAACACCCAAGAAGATGTCATCAGGATGGACTGAGGTTTTATAGTCCATAGAAGTTCATTGTAATCTCTTTGAGATTATACAACCATCAGACTGACCTGGGACTTGGATCCTGGGTATTCAATGGTACACAGGAAGACTCCTTTTACAAGTAAGCCATTTGGGGCAACTATGCAGTTTTTAGATGCAACCACTGGAGGGTGTTTGATTTTAATCCTTCCTTCCTGAGCGAGGAAATTCATGTTCTCTGAATTCCGATTTGCGAGTGTAACCTGCAGAAGTTCTTATAAAGGCCCTTTGACAATTTTTCTTTTCCATCAACATTTCAGAGCTGGCTGAGCAGTCACCATGTCACGATTAACGAGTTTTTCCTTGGCATTTTTAGCACGCATTCAGGAAGTTGATGAAGTATATGAATAATATACTTGATTTACACATGAATGACAGAGTAGAGCATTTTGGACTTGGTGTATGTGTGTTATTAAAGAAGCTTCTGTGGTCTGTATTTGCAGCCATTGGTTCAGATTTAACAGGTTATGCTATATAAATATAGACACATTCCTGCGGGGGAGAAAAAAAACCTAGTTACAATATTATAAGCTATGTTTGTCCCTCACATCTCATTTAAACATGTTGACCCAAGACTACTCCTTCCTCCAAAAACTAGCAATGAGGCCTTTGAGGATTGTAAAAGCAGACTTCATAATATCATTCTTGATCTACAATAATTTGCTATGAATCAGATTAATGAAGACTGTGATGTAAAGTCATTCATGGTTAACGTCTTCACTTTTGATGTATCTTCATTTTCTTTGCACCACTCTCATGGTATTCCAACTCAACCTCATTAACATACAAACCTTTCCAATGCATACAGTTTCAAAAGTACATGAATGGGTCTCCCCTCAGCTTCTCTCTCTCTCCTTCTGTCTCTCTCTCTATTTCATATGACCAGAAGTTCTCAAAAGGCTTCAGTACAAAGATGTCACTTTCAAGGTGAGGTGGAGGTGTCTGTACCCTTCTCACATTCCCTACTAAGAAAGTGTCTTTTGCCCATTGTGAACCAGCAGAGATGGGAAGATTTCGCACAAATATTTTTCCTAAATGCTGAAACTAAAAGTCTTCAGATCTGGACATTATTTTCCTGGCAGTGACCTACCTTTCCATTCTTGAGCCTGTGGCCAGGATCTGTCTTATGTTTTCTCAGGTTTGGTGCCTGAATGTGGCAAGAGTTCCTACTTTCCAGTAAAAGTTTGGTCCGTCTCTTCCCAGGCTAGAAACATCTGTCCTGAGAATAGCAAAAGCAACTTTATTGCCAACAGGCGTCTGAATGTCAGAAGTGACAGGCAACCAAAAGAAAGCCAGATAGAAAACACCCTACTCAAACTGCCTAGAGACACAAACTTGAGAAGTAGAGATTTTCTCACCCCTGCAGCTGCTGGGTTTTGCGGTGTAAAGTACTCTACACAGAGCACATTGTGTTCATGGGGCCTAGTGGATCCTTGAGGAATGAACAGATGTGCTCTGAAGCTGACATGTGACCAACAGAACCCAGCTGTGCAATTGAGATCCTGAGATTGAGGACATTTTTGGATGAGTACCATTTAGACTCGAGCCCATCTTATCTCAGTGTTTCTGCAGAGATTAAAAAAAGGTTATTGAATTGGGCTGAGGGCGACTGATCAGATTGAGAAAACAGCATTCTAAGACTGAAAGTAGAAACAACCCAATCCTGCAGCTTCTGTTTGCCTTTAAAAGAAAGCAAGCAATGTGCTTTAAAGTGCGTTTGCAATATTTATTAACAATTATAAACGGAACCACTTCTGACTGAAGCTTTAAAAAAATCTGTAGATGTCTAGGTGGACTTGGAAGAGAAAAAATTCCTTCAAAGGCTTTTATCTCAATTTCCCCTTCTATTCATAGGAAGACTATGGGGTTTTATATAAGATATTCATGCATTATTGCACCAGAGAAATACACTAGTGAACTAATAATATTATCATGCTTATGGTTGTTCAGCCATGTCTGTTGAAATCGTATTTATGATTTTGGCCTCGAGTATCAAATCATCTTTCCATTTGTTTTCATGCTCAATTTTCTGTGAGTTTCTCTCACTTAGAAATTCTAGGACTCCTTCAGTAATTTAGAGGAAAAATTATAATGTCTGATTACATTCTTGCATTTGCTAGACTTTCCTTACTAGTCTAATCTTCAGTTCTTTAATGCTTAGAACTAGCCATGTGATTGTGCTGACAATCAAATGACAAATGACTGGAGAATACATCTGGTGTCAGATGATCCCTAGTCACTTCTGAAGTGAGGCATGCAAAAAACGTTTTTGTACATGGATCTGTAAGTACTCATTGCCAATAGTTCCTCTAATAACAGGACATATTGGACACCATTCAAGTAAATTATCCTTGGGGAGTAATAAAATCCTTTTCAAGGCAATCTGATGTCTGTGACCTAAAAAGTGTGAGGCAGGGGTGACATGCATAACCATGGGAATTTAACACATTGTGTGCAGTTTATTCACATGGAATAAAATTAGATATGCCCACCATCTTCTTCATGTTAGAGTCAAGAGAGAGGGACCCGTACTCATTATGCCCAGAAATGGACTGAGGTCAATGGACTGAGCTTTCTCATCAAAGTTTGAGATAAAAGAAGAATCCGTTGTCTAGAATTTGGCACAAAGAACAAGCAACTTAAAAAAAAGCAAGAGTAGAAGACCAGGATAAAATTGTCGTTAAGTACCAAAGGAACCACAGAAAAGACCATATAAGGAACAATAGTCTTGTTCCACATTTACTAAGATAGCACTGATTGGAATTAGTTATATCTACAAGTTTGTTTCTAGGGCGTGAGGTTAAGGGAAAAAAGAGGAAGGGAAGGATATTTTGCACACTTTCTTTGCTGCTCTCCACATTACCTTTCTTTTAATATTCTCTGAATGTATTCCATTGCCTACCTCTCCTCTTGGTGAAGAGGTGAAGAGAGAAGAGAAATAATTGAGAGATGTGGACAACATTCCAGAGTAGGTGCTGCCCACTATCATGCTTTTCCTCCCACTCACAGGTGAAATGCAATAGGAACAGCAAAAGGTTCACTACCAGCAATATAGCCTTCAAACTCAAAGCTGTAAATAAATATAATTCCCTACACTCACAAGGTCTCAGTGAATCCATGTTAACTGTTGATTGACCTATTGATCAGAATTAATTAGGACCCTTAAACTAATCAATAAAGAGCAAAACTCTTGCCATCAAAATTTAGCCTAGCAAACTATCTATGAATTGTCAAGCTAGGGACTTGCATGTGGAGGGGGCAGGGAAGTTTTTTGTAGGGCAAATAATATCACATACTGTTTAAAAAGCACCCCCCACACACACACGCCTGGCTAAATAAAAATATTGTAGCCTCAATCTCTGTGGCAGACAACACAGGCAGAATCTTACATCTGCTGCAGGCAGAATCGAGACCCAAAAGCTTTAGCAACATCAGCCAAGATGAAGAGCCAGGTTTTCAACCTGTATAACTCTTTCGATACATTAGTATTAAGCATCATTATTTAAAATGCAGAAAGTTTTTAGTGAGACTACATTATGAAGCACTGCACTGTGAGCCTCTAGTTATACCAGAGGCCTAATATTTTTTCCCAAATATGTACTGCTGAATAATACATTTTTTGATACATAGGAAAACTGTATTATTTTTTCTGGTTTCTCCACACCAGTCATAGGAAGAGATCCATCTCAATCATTGTCAGAAATTGTCTTAATTTTAATTCTTGATATATTAACCCATAGGTTTTATAAATATCATTGTTGATCGATTAGCTAATGTTCACCCAAAATTAATGGAGTATTGTCTGTTTTGATGCATGCTGTCTCACCCTAATGATTTGTCTGTTTAACTGATAGTGCATGTACATAGCTGTAGGTATAAGTATATCAAACTACTATTATTTTAACCTGGTAAAGTGATAAATGATGCCTTTGTCTACAGGCTAAGTATTTGTCTTTCAACTTTTTTAATATGCTAACTGCCCCTAATAATGACCCTGACATAAGTGGAAGTGTCAACACAAAAAATAATTTACCAGTAGCTAATTGATTAGTTTGATAAATCAGATGGTTAGTAGGCAGTAGAAAGACCACAGGGAAAGTCATGAATATAGTCATTTTTCTCCTTTGCCCTTCTGCCTACATCTGTAGCATATTCAGAGCCTGCGATTTAGGAGAATACTGAGTTCTTTTAAAAAAGGATATACATCTCATTAGAAGCAATTTCGTCGGGCTGCCATTCTTCCTGCTTCTATTTTGTTGCTTTACTGCTTCCTTCAGTTTACTTTTTTGCTTTGTTAATGTGTCCTATTTTCAAGTCACTTTTGTAGATCTAATCCTACTTTTCTAAATGCCCTGGAATTTTGGTTTATACAACTGCCCCTGAAAGGGACTTTAAAATTGAATTTGCTTTACTTTTAATATGGTTTTAGGTAGTCATTCTCCTTGTTGGCTACAAATACTTGTGCTACTGGCATGACTTTTATTCATTTCTTTAATAGGTACACATCCCAAGAAGGGCCAGTCACGATGCATTTTCTTCTGGAATATTTTCCTAACTCTCCGTCAACTCCCAGTATAGACAAAAGGGAAAGTTTCTTTGCAGTTGCACTTATAATATGAAAAATGAATTTATACCAGCTTAAGCACCCCTATCAAAACTATGTTCAGGGGAATTTTTCCTTTACCAAATTGTGAATATCACACGTAGGTTAAATGTAATTAGCTTTGTTTTTTGTCTGATCACCTGGTGTGGTTTCACAGCCTTGTCTAGAGAAGAAGAAGGCTATAAGGCACAACTTCTTTTAATCTTTTTTGTCCTCATAAATTACTTGAAACCAAAATTTGCAAAAAAATAACTTAATAACCTTTCACATAAGCAATATTTTATATTCTTATGGGAAAAAGACCATCTTTTAAGGGATTCCTGCTACTCAGTTGCTAAATGTGCCTGAACAAGTCAGGGCAAGTTTTAACGAGTATTCGTATGTGCTGTGGATTTAGGGATTTTTTTGAAGAACATTTCTTTATCTCTTCGTGGTAACCTGCTTTTTAAAACAGTTTCTGAAGGTTTCTAAAATGTCTGCCACAAAACCACAGCCCTACCATGGCAAACACCACTGCCTGTCAGAGACTACACTAGCTGTGGACCAGCAATGTCTTAACTTGATACCTGTTTCTGCTTAGCTTATTTGGAACTTTTCCAAACCTAAACACCCTGATTGGTTTCTAATTCAGAGGGGGCAAACTTTCTCTATAAAGGTCCAGATAGTAAATATTTTAGGATTTGTGGGTCATATATGGTCTCTGTTGCATCATATTCTTATTTTTTTCCTTTTTACAACCCTTTCAAAATGTTTAAAAAAAAATGGTTCTTGCTCACAGGCCATACAAAAACAAGACATGGTCCTAGTGGATCAGGCTCCAGTGCACAGTCATTGGATGCAGACGTGCAACCCTGGGGTAAGGAGGAAATTATTTTGAGCACTTGCTACATAGAAGCCAGAAACAACTCCCTGGCTAAAGATTAGCAAATGAAAAATATTAACTCTACCTGTTTGGCCTCTTGCTAATTTACTTATATTTTCCATGATGGCTAGGTCATTGCTTTTTCCAAATGATGAAGAGAAAGAAAAAAAAGAGACTTAGGAAGGGAGGGAGGACGAGGGCAAAGCAAGATAGGCAAGAAAGGAAGAGAGAATAAGAGAGGGAAAGGCAGAAAGAGAGAGTGAGAAAGAAAGCAAAGAGGAAGTAAAAGGACAAGAGAGAGACAGGACAGAAGAAGAAAAAAGAAAGGTAGACAGGAGCAAAGGAGAGGAGAAAAAGAGAAAAACAGAGAGAGAAAAACAGAGAGAGTGCCAGAATATGGAAGCTAGGGCACAATCTCTCCTTCTTTTCCTTAGGGCCAAGCAGCTCTTAGAGGCACCTCCCCAGCTGCTTTCAAACGTTGAGGTTGCTGCCCAGCCACTGATCACCATCCCAAAAACTGAAATGTGGGCTTCACATCTGAAAACTTCCACTTGGTTTTTCACCAAGTGAAATGGAACACGAAATTCAGGGTCCAAGCAAATGGCTTGTGTTTTCTTTGGGACACTTGGGCTGTGTCTACCCAGGGAAAATTTTGATGTACTAACACCAGTGCATATGATTAATGTATATATAGGGCAAACCAGGATAATTCAGACCTTTTTTCTTCCACAGCAGGTTTTCAGCTGGAATTATCTGGATGGTTGCCTCAGCTCTCCACTAGGCTTTGCCAGTATAAGCACAGTCAGTGTAGTATGCAGGAGACAGGGACCACTCCCTCTCTCCAAGGTTCCCTTCAACACCCACACCCTGTGCAGCTGAGCGTAATGGGATCTGTCCTCACAGGCGTTCCTTCTGGGGGCAAATTAAAATTCTATCTAATGAATCTGTAAGAAGCCCCAAAACCCTAAATGTTGCATTTTGCTGCTTAGCTGTCAAATAGCAAAATATAATAGACAGGCGAAGGGGGGAAACCATATTAATGGGAAAAATATTGCACCCTATTCCCTTACCCTTTTGAGAAAGAGGATAGAGCCAAAGCCCATGAGATCCCAATCAAATTAATTAGTATGTATGTGTGTAGTTTCTCTTATAACTGTGGACACCTGGGTTGTATCTTTTTCAGTTAAGTAGATAGAGATATGTATAGATATACCTTTTATTTTTAAAAGTACAATATAGTTAAAAGATAAACTATTTCAACACATAGAAATAGTGTTGTTCGTAGAGGTAGAGTTTATGTTACAGATGTGTTCCTGACAAGGTTTGTAAAGATCAATTTTTTAAAATTAAATGAAAAGCTGAAATTAATAAGGGAAGAATACTACTTGGAATAACCCTGTGGTAAATTATTTTGTAAAGAATTCCTCTATAAAATTAACAACTCATAATTTACCTGGTAAAACTACAGTTTTATGGACTCCTGCACTTATACCATGATTTTGGGTTTGGGTTTTGTTTTGATTTGTTTGGAGGAAAGGTGGAAAGAATAATGGGAAAGATGCATGATAGTTTATTTTACTGTATCTTACAGATCCAACTTCTAATGATGAAGCTTCCCACATAACTTCTTTCTTTTTGGGAGCAGAAAGAAAGGAAGAAAATGAAGAGTCAGAGCTGTTGATACATTGGGATAATATTTTTCCACTCTATTGAAACTTTCTACCTTTCCTTCCATTCTGTTTCACCAGTTCTCTAAATGATAATTACAGAGTTATAACTTCCCCAATGCTACTTGTGTGGTGTCTTTGTTTTTATTTTTTAGCATATTTCAATGCTGATTTTTTTCCCTGAATACATAATCTCTAAAATAAAATGCATAGAAGTCTTAAGAGGTTCACTCCCCACTTAGAAGTTGTCTTATCCCCTGAGATCATTGTAACTACTGCATGAGAAAGTCCTGAAATGTATTAAAACTAAAACAGTGGTAACAACGAATTGTTAAATGAGCAATTCTATGTGTATCTCTTAAAATTTTTTTTGTTTATCTGTAGGGTGTGTAGAAAGTTTGCTCATTTTCACTTGTGAAAGTGTTCTTGCTGCCAAGTAGTGGAAATTAAACCCTGGAAAAGAGAGATCATCTGTAAAATATGCATCTGTAAAAGAAGTTTCTCTTTTCAAATGGCTTGTACTGGGCTGTTTGGGGCCCCACACTATGTACTGGACGTGACTCCTTGAAAGCAGTCTGTAACCTTGAGCAGATTTGTAGTGACAAATGTTGCTATGCTTCTGTAAGCACTGCTTCTGCTAGAGGGCACTGTACATTAGACAAGGCCTTGTGCTCTACTTAGTAAAGACAGCTCTCTGTTGCAGCACCTGTGTCCAAGTCTCCATTTGTTAACACATGTGTGTGTGTTTCCCTTTTTGGCTGATAAGACTTTGGGAAGCATGATTGGAAAAGAATTAATCCATACAATAAATAAATCTAGAGTTAGTTGAGTGTTTTTCTACCGTGAAAAGGCCATAACATATTCACCTCACTCTCACAATTGCTCTACAAAATAGAGCAAAGACTTCTCAGTTGATAAACTCCTCCTCCTTTACTGTTCATTGCACACCATCCCCCACCTCCAATTCCACCCCTCACGCTTCCTCTGAACAAAGAGCAGCTGGTTCAAATTAACGTCATGGGCAGACACACACCACTTCCTTGTCTCCGGGTTTGAAGGGCAAAATGGAGAACCTAAGGTTGCAAATAACAGAAGGTATTCTGACAAACAAGCTATGATTCTAGAAGATATTTTCCACCATCTCTATCACAATTGTCTTTGAAGTAGTTCATATACATAGACCCCCTACTTACTTAGTAGTTGAAAACTAGGGGAGAAAGCAAATCAAATCCATGAATCCAGTGATCCTTCATTCATTAAAAGGCTCCATTTCTCTTTTCATCAACCCATTGATTGCTTGTTCACTTAGAGTAACAGCTTGGATGCCTGCCTTGAATTAAATGATTAAGTAAATAAAAATAACAGGAGTACCGCTAGGCTCTGAAGAAGTCAGAGTTTACATTAACCAACAGAACACTGTAAGTAATGATGAGGGAAAAGAAGATAAGTATTACAAGTAGTTTTTAAAATTTTTATTTTTAAGTAAATGGGATTTCTGAATGTGCAATACAAGAAAAGAAACTGTAATGTACTTTAGTGAAAGACTGGATCTTTGCTATACTAGCATGCAAATACTTTAAAGACTGGAAATGTCTTTGTTTTACTCTTTCTCTCTTTCTGTGATTTGTAGCATACATTGAAGATCTCACAAGATATGTTGAGCAAAGCAGAAGACTTATTATCGTGCTAACTCCAGACTATGTTCTCAGACGAGGATGGAGTATTTTCGAATTGGAAAGCAGACTCCATAACATGCTAGTCAGTGGAGAAATCAAAGTGATTTTGATTGAGTGTACAGAATTAAAAGGAAAGGTGAATTGCCAGGAAGTGGAATCACTAAAGCGCAGCATCAAACTTTTATCCCTGATCAAGTGGAAGGGACCCAAAAGCAGCAAATTAAATTCTAAGTTTTGGAAGCACTTAATATATGAAATGCCCATCAGGAAAAATGAAATGCTTTCTCAGTGCCATGTTCTGGACTCTGCAGAACAAGGACTTTTTGGAGAACTTCAGCCTATACCCTCTATTGCCATGACCAGTACCTCGGCCTCTCTGGTGTCATCTCAAGCTGACCTCCCTGATTTCCAGCATTCAGATTCGATGCAAAGGAGGCACTGTTGCAGAGGTTATAAACATGAGATGCCAGCCACCACCTTGCCAGTACCTTCCTTAGGCAACCACCACACTTATTGTAATCTGCCTCTGACGCTACTCAATGGACAGCTACCCCTTAATAATGCCCTGAAAGATACCCAGGAATTTCATAGGAACAGTTCCCTGCTACCTTTATCATCCAAAGAGCTTAGCTTCACCAGTGATATTTGGTAGTGAAAAATCTAAAGTCCTCTGAACAGCTATGTGAGCATCCAGAATTTCTCCTATACCAAGCATAAAGTGCACCTAGAACATTGAGGTGCTGAAAAAGTGTTCGAAGCTAAAGGCACAGAAATCGCTTTTGTACTTAAATTTTTTTGTTTACATTTCCAGAATAGTGGGGGGAAAGAGGACCTGCTTTTGTAGTATAGTACCTTGTTCCAATGTACAGTTTTGATTTCTTCCTGAAAAGAAAAATTTTAAAATCCTATTGTTTTAGAGTAGGTTTTATGTTACCACTTGGACTGCAAGCTTAGGAGGTGAGCTATCTTCCCCATATCTATGAATATTTCAGTATTTATATGTTATTTGAAATAAGGAAAACTTAAAGACTTTAATTGAATTTGAAAATTTTGAACTAAGTGTAAGGGGGAAGAGAACTTCAATAGAATAACTAAAAAATCAGGAATTATCAAGAAAATGTTGAGGCACTCCATTTGAAGATTGTTTGTAAAGGAAAATCAGTTAAGAAAAATTGTGATTGAAATGTTTAGAACTTCTTCAACATAATGGACAACTTCTGTAGACTAAACCAACAACTCATAATGACAGCTTTTAGTTTTATTAGGCAAGCACATCTTCTGTAGGCAAACTGGTAGGTAGGTAAAGAATGTGCATTTCTTAAGCAAATGAATAGACAGGCTGTTAGTTCTTTTGATGATTTTGCACAACTCTTATGGCATTCTAGCCAATTTCAAAAGTTTTACAAATTTGAAAGCACATTTTAAAGTGCACGTTTTATTGTTTGCTAACAAATTCGCATTTGGACTTTTTTCCAAATGATCTCTTGACCTGCTATAAGCTTTATACGAAGATGTGAGCATCTTTCTACGTTTTTTCAGCATCGTTGGAGTTTGAATTTAAATACATATTGACTGGTGTCAGCAGTAGAAAAGAAGTAAAACAACAATATTCACAGCTGAAGTGCTAAATGATTCAAGTTTGCTAGCGGTAGAGCAGCAATTGCAGTGATTCTCATCTGAAATGTAATTGTGAAACAGACTATTCTGTACATACACAATATCTGCTTGGCCATGTGTACAAGGCTTCTGCAGAAGTATCTCTATTCCTGGTGCTTCAGAGAGTATATTTTATAGACTAAACTTCAACACCCTCACATTGTGACTGTGACTGTACCATACCAGAAAATCTCTGTGAATAATCTAAAATATTATAAACTTGCTGTAAGGAATGTGCCCCTATGCCAGGATTTATTATGGGTTATGACTCCATGTTCTTTCCAATTAATCAATTTTGGTGTGCTCTCCACCGAGATGCCTGTGGGGGTCAACTGTTATTCAAGGTTGATTCTGGCATTTTGCAAATGGTTCTTAAATCATGTTTTTGGACAAATATAAAAAAGGACAAATGTACACATTGTGTAAAAATTAAGAATTTTCCAAGACCTTGTGAAATTGTGAAACTCAAATGTATACGAGAACATTCGATAATATGTTTTGATTATTTTTTAACCTCTTTACATTATTGATTCCCTGTGATCCATGTGTTTTGTTCAAAGTACTTGTTTCTCTGTTGCTTTTCTATATCCAGCTGCTCAGAAAATGCATTATGCACCAACAGTATGTGAAAGCTTAGCAGTGATACATGTTTATTTCACAGTGGGACAATCAGTTGCTCCCTTGGAAAAGTCCTGTTCAACACATATAGGTGTTTCATAGGTGTATTTTTTCCACCAAGAAAGGTGATTTTGCTTCTGTAAAAACTATAGGCATTTTAAAATGGAAATTTATCAATTCTGAACTTTTTCTAGGTGTTACAAAGTTGTATTTATTCTCATTGTTCTTTAATGATATGTGTAATTACTAAGTTAATAATCTGCATGAAATGAGTAGTATATGTTTAAGTGACCAATTGTACTTTTTATTATTTTGTTTTTCAAAGAAGTCTAGATTAATTCAAATAGAATGCTCAGTGGTATTTTTAAACTAATAGTTCTGTATTGAGCATGCCAGTTCTGAAAATATAACATGGGTCTCTCTGCTTCCTTTATTTACAATGATTAAACGTGGGTAGCAATTTGAGTTGGCTGGCCACAATGTGTCCTTTCACTACTAGGAGGTATTCAAAAACAGAGCATTCACACTTGTGCTGGGGAACTTGACAAGAAACCTTTTCTACCATTTTCAGGAACCAATGTGTACACTATCTATAAAAATTTATTTCTAGATGGCAATTCAAAATTTGATTTTTATCAGAGATTTTTAAAAGATATAGCCCATAAAGGTATAATAAGTATTTAGTCTAGAACATGATGTATTCTTCCAGTTGCTTTCACAGTGGGAAAAATTTTTCTTCTCAATTTTTCATTGAAATGGATTTTGGAAACTTAGAAAAATACTAGTGCAAATAGTTCCCATACATTAATAGCAAATTTATTTAGCTCAGCCATCAACAGTATACTTACTTTTTAATACTGAGGCTATTTTAAGATGAAAAATTCTGAAAATGTCAGAAATTATTAGACAAATGAGAAATTCACAAAAGCAATAGATGTATAGGAAATGAAAACTGTATTAAGAATAAATAATGCTCAGGGAGATGGACAACTTGTACATGGTTTTAATTTGGCAAAATAGGAAATCTAGCAAGTTTGGTAATCTATGGGCTCTAATCTAACTGTGGAGACTCTGAAAAGTAGCTGGGTGGTTCCTGAAAAGAAGTAAAAAAGTATCTCTTCTCACCTCCTGTAAGTCTTAATTGAATTAGATCCAATTAGATCTGCTTTTAATCACGCATTAAAAAAAATGGGTACAACCTGAAATTATACAATGTTATAAACCATTATAATTCCAATAAAATTACTTTAAAAAAATGGGTACAAAGACACTTGAGAGCTTCTGCTAAGGCTTGAACCCAAGGTAGTATCATGCAAAAAGTTGATATTTTTTTGAGGATTGATGGCTAATATTGCAGTACTTAAAAGTAGGAAATGGGCTGCAATGAGAGGAGAAACAGTTCAGTTATGAAAGAGAAGTTTATAGAGGAGTTTCAAGAGGACATGGAAATGAGTAGTATCCTATAGATTACTTCTGTAACAAATCGGAAAATAGCATGTGTGGGGGAAAAAAGGAAATTCTGGCTAGAAAGGGAAAGAGATTTCCTAACCCACTTGGTGATTGAAGGGCTTACAAGAGAATGGAACCACTGGTTTCAAACATTTACTGCCCTTTGGCATTTTATTTTTAAATAAATTGGTTGGTTTTCACAAAGTGTTTTCTAGAAAATTAAGTAATGACCAAGGGAAATATCCTGAAAATTGTACATATAAATCTTTATACCTCTTGTATTCATTTCCCAAGGTGAGGTAGTGAACTGATAAAACTGGAGTGAAGTTAATATAGAAAATAGCTCCATAGTGACCAGTTAAGTTTGAACACTTGAAATTGTTGTTGCTCTTTTCTAGGAGAGAATTTAATGGTGAAAATTGGCTCAACTTCTCTGTTACTCATGCGTTTTTGTTCTAAGATGTTTGATAGGAGGTCACAGTGTTGAACGTTAAGGCTCTCTGATGAATGTATGGGAATGCTTGATAAACAATAATCATTTTGTTCAAACTCTTTCCAACTTGCCCTTTATAGAACTGAAATCAGACATAGGCAATTTAGGAAGGTTATCCAGCACTCTATTTAATTACTGTGAGATCACAACTTGTAAAATCACCTACACTCATCTAAACTTGTCTTCCCAAATCTTCACTGCTGTTTGATCAACCACATTTTCCCCATATGGTACTAAAGTCAGTCATGAATATTTATTGAGTGCCCACTGTGTACTGTCCACTACATAAAGTGTAATAGAAATATTTTTAAAAAATTGAAGTCCCTGTTTTCAAATAGTTTATACATCATATGCACGAAGAAAGGAGTATTTGCAAACACATTCCAGTGTAGGAAAATGAATATTGTATATGTAGAGTAAATAAGTGAAGTAAGGTGATTCAGTCCCAAATTGGGCAAGACACAAGTTTGGAATAGAGAGAACAGTGGGGAAGAAAGGCAATTTCCCAAGTGCAAAGAATAGCATGTGTGAAGGTTGAGCGGGAAATAAGCAAGTCCTAGTTAGCTGATAACAAGCATATTTGGCTAGCAAGAGCAGGAATGTGTGTGCAGGAATAATAAGAAATAAAGTGGCTGGGAAAGTGCTGGAATATTCATTTGGTAGCAGATGCAGGAAGAATTAGGGGGAAAGAAGGGGGGCAGGGGGACCAGTTGGAAGACCGTTGTCATGGTCCACATGTGAGGTGATAAGAGATGGAGAGTGGTGACCTGAATACTCTCAGAAAAAGGCAAATCTGAGGAGGAAGAGGAATAGTCAGGGTGTGGTGATGTGATAAGTGGAAAATGAAGAAAAAGAAGAGTCAATAAAGACTCCAAGGATCAAGAAAGTTAGTTGCATCAAAGGAATTATTTAGAGTATGTAACTTACCTTTTTAACTGAGCATTCTGACACTGTAAGGACAAGAAGAGAGACAACACAATGATAGGTGAATTTGCTACTGGAGCAACCTCTGAAGTGTTTGCAGGAGAATAGTGGTCAGGAAAGGCAAAGTGCTTCTGCAAATCTGCTTTAGAAACAAATAATTACATTCACTCTACTGAGTATAATCTCAAATTCTCAAAGAAGGAATTGATGGAGTTTGGTCCTTTAGGTCTCATCTTCTGATTCTATTTAATTTCCTCACCTCACTTTGGAGTAAAGAATTATGATCTTAAGATAAAGCCATTGAAGTTATTCAATCAGAGAGAGCTCCAGGAAGCAGAGATTGGGGGTGTTTGTCACCAGTTTTAAAACAGAGAAACTGGACAAGGTTCACAAAGAGCGAGAAGGACTATGTTGAAGTGCGTTGAAGTTGTCGGGGGAGGTGCAGAGAGCGATTCTGTGAAGAACAATAAATAATTGATAACTATGTAAGATTTGAACTCAAGGAACCAAATTTTCACCAAAATTGAAGGTGGAATATTGCTGTCTTTAAAATTATTAAGGAGATTTTATAAAGGACATTGTATTAGTAAGAGTAAATAACTATTGTTAAGGACAACAACCCAAATCCTGCAGCTTAACACAATAAAAATGTATTGCTTGATCACATCACAGTCTAATGAGGATTGGAAAAGGTTATGGGGAGAGGCTCTGCTCCACAGTCATTCAGAAATAGGCTCTTTCTATTTTGTTCTTCTGATTTCCTCTAGGTCCAAGGAGCCTATAGATGAGTGGAGAGAACATGGAGGTTGGCACAAGATGGCCCATAAACACCACGCACATTCCAAGGCGGGTAGTGGAGATAGGGAGTGGGGAGTGGGTAGGAAATGTAGTCTAGCTGTTTGCCGGGAAGGAAAAGGAAATGAAGTTTAATGAATACAGTCCATTAGTAAGATGTTGAAAAATTCTTTTCCATAATGCCAGAAGATGAAACAAAAGGCAGGAAAGTTATAGGAAGGAGAGCGTTTACCTTCTGAAGCAGAAAACACCAGACTAGATGATGAGTTTCTGAAGATCAATGGCCATGTCTTATTCCTTACTATATAGTTCAAGCACTCATAGCAGTACTGGTCACAGAGTAAGTGCTCACATCACATTTCTTGATTAAATGGACAAATGAATTTGAGAGCATCTGTGAAGTTTCAGTTCCTGGAGTCCTTAAAAATATGAGGGACATGTTTTCATTTGCTTTTTTCAGCAAGCAATTGTTTTTTATTGTTTCCAATTTTAAAAAAAGAAAAATAATGGATTAGATTATCTCTTTATGTGCTGTCTAGGTCTAGGATTTTAGGATTCTAAGTCAATTTGTGGTTGGAGATCAAAGTTTCTTAAGCATTTTGCCAAACAAATCATTCTTCCTCAGAGCATTCAGACAATTTTGTTCTATGAGGCCACCCAATGTAGTTCATTGCTCCTAACCACATAGTCCTTTTCTAAATATATACTTTATATACTGACTTATTGCCAATAAAAACATTTCCTTTCTTTTTTACAAAGGGTGCTTGTATGCCTATAATTATCGTATTGGGTGGAAGAATAGGGATTAGATTAACCTCCTTTACTAGGCACAGGGTGTGCCACAGTAGCAGTTCCATCCAAGAACTCAATATGCAGAAACATCCAGGTTTCTGTTATCCCTTGGCATATTTTCGAAACAGCCAATACATTGTGAGTTCCCCCCAACCTTTTGAACACAGGGAATGTGGGAAAATGAACAGAAAAAATGAAAACACCACCCATTTTCATCCTGGGAAAATTACTTAAACTTTCATGCCTTTATTTCCTCACCTGTAAAATAAGGATAATAATAATAATATTCGTGGAGTTGTTGTGAACATTGTGAATTAATGTGTGTAAAGTGCTTAGAACAGTGTTTGACATAGTAAGCACTATATAAGATCTACTATTATAATTATTATTTTTATACAAAAATAACGCCACTGACCAAACCGTCCATGAAAAATGCATTTTTATTTACTTTCCAAGTGATAGAGATTGGATATTCAGCTTCTTGCATGTCTGCCTGTAGGACCAAGGGCAATCCTTTTCCAGACAGCTGGCTGAGGCTAGAGGTGCGTTCTGTGGTCAGGGAACAGATCAGAGCTAACTGGCCCATACAAGGAACAAACCTATGGTAACTTTGACCTCATTAGTAATGTGTTCTGAGCTAGACAAAAAACAGGACTCTCAGAGCATGGATTATTCAGATTTGCTGTCCATGTTAATCAAAGTCCCCAGATGATTGCTTGATATTCTCCTTCACTTTAGCTAGGTTTACATAAGACCAAAACATCTGGATGAGAAGTGAAAAAATGCAGATGTTTAAGCCACATGATGGGAAACATCCAGATGTCTCAAATTTGGATATGTCATTTTGTTCTTTGTTTTAAAAGAAAGAGAAGCCAAAATAAAAAAAATCTGCCATGGTTTGTCTTTTCCCTTAACCTGGGGAAAATCAAGCTGGTGTCTCATCATAGAAACGTAAAATGCCCAAAAGCTAGTCAGGAAACTTGGTGTTAATATCACTGGATGAGCTGTGCTTCAGGAGGAGATTTTTTTTTTTTTTAAAGAAGACATCTGATCCGTGAGTAGCACTGGGAGAAGCAATTGCTTTTAGACTGAGACATTATTTTGGAAGGGTTGGTCATAATGAACAATCTTGGAAAGTATGGCTGGGATGATACCAATAGAAAAGGAAAATCTGCTAAAAAAAAAAACTCAGAAATATTGTTTATTTCCTAAGAGGATCTGAGCTCAACTAAATGAGTAAGGAGTTAAGTCCAAAAGAATACACGTAAATCTCCTTCTTCTTACAAAATGACTGTGGATATTTGCTACCTGGAAACAAACAGAAAGAGTTGACTATAGGCATAAATAAAACAGGTAGCCATTTATGGAGTGTGATTTGAAGGAAATCAAAATTCATGAGGAAGTCCCTGAAATGCCTACCATTAGTGTTTGAAAATCATTTTAACTAGGTTAAATTGTGATGTTCCCAGGGAGTTTCCATAATCTGGTCTTTATGATTCCACCAAACTCCTCTATCAGGAAGTAAAGCACATTCATGAGATTCCACATTAACACAAGTATTGACTCATGCAATTTTAAAACTGGATGAGGCCTTCAAGGTCATCTATTTCAATCCCTTTATTTTACTTATGGGAAAACAGAGGCCCAGAAACTAAGTGACTTGTTTAAGTGACGTGGAATACAGAAGCCTATAGTTATGAGGCATTTGATGGGTAAGTTTTGATAAAGGTGGAAGGAGACAGAAACAGAAAGTAGGAAGGATTCTGGAATTCGTGAAGGCACTGAGTACATGGGGAATGCTAGGAATATGCTGAAGATAGGAGTGGGAGTTACGTGGACACCAAGCAGAGGACCCAACACGAGTACACTTCACCTATGAATAATTTTGTTAATGTATACACCACTACCTAACACAAGTAACAGCCTTTTGTGATTGCTCCATCTTCCGCAGTGGTTAAAAATCATTGAGTGTAATATTGTTTGGAACTTGGATCAGCTCATTTGACAGATGAAGATATAAAGGTTTAAACTTTCCCCCAAAGACTCAAATAAGGTGTCGAAGGACTAAGCTCAGGTTTGGAGAGTTGGTTTTGATTATCAGGTAGTGCTCAATTGCACAAGCACATGGCAAGCAAAACTACCTTCAGATCAAAGTGAGTCTTTCCAGGTCTCTAGCACTGTCTTTGACAACATGTGAGCAGAAAATACAAATCAACTGTTCTCAAATGCTTTGAAAGGCATGGATTTAAAAAAAAGGAAAACATTCTACACACTTAGGTTTCCCCAAGTAGAAAAAGCAAAGAAGAATTTTCTCCTCAAAGTCCCCTCATCTTCCCCAAAGTACTCCTATATAATGAAGAAAAGCCTAAATTAGGACATATCTTTCTTTCAAGTAATAGGACTAAACTCCATATAACTGATTACTGATTACAATTAACACATGATGGCCATTTTGTTTAACACAGTGGAAATCTATCTGGGAATAAAAATGTGTGCATTAAAGAGAAATATAGAATATCAGTATAGAATTCAGATTTCAACCATTGCACCATACCCGACCATTTATCATTTCAATTTAAAAACAGTAATGCTGCCAGTGGAAACAGAAAACAAGTTGTCAGCATATTTCCTTGAGCATGATAGAACCACAAAGCCATAGACTAGGCAGTAAAATTTGTTTAAAAAGCTCAATGTCTCAAGACAAGCCAGATTACTATGGGAGATATACCGTAAACTACTCAACTAATTTACTTTGCACTGATGCCAATTCACATGAAATTAGCTTTATTGAGTTGAAAGATTTGGTTTTCTCCTTCCCTTCCTTCCCCTTCCCTCTCCTTTTCTCCGTTATCTCTCCCTTCGCTCTCCCTCCCTCCCCTTCCCTCCCTTTCCCTTCCCTTGCCTTCCCTTGCTTTTCCTTTCCTTTAATGTGAGAAAACCCAGTTCTGAGACAGACTGTGAAAGATGAGGGTCCTTGATCTCCTTCTTTGATTTTCTCTATCCTCTCCACTCTTTCAGTCACGTTCTCAGCAATTCTCACTGGATTCTTAAGGCATTTATCCATCGATCTACCTTTTCAGGTGAAGGGCAGCCAATGTCTTGCCAATTCATATAACTTTAAATCTTTTCAAACATCTTTATGTCACATGGATTCATCTGCGAGATCCTAAAACGTTTAATAAAACATACTACATAGACAAAGGGACTGCAGTCAATTGTGAAACTTCCTCCCTCATAACCACCATCACTACTTGCAAGAGAGAAGATATATTAGTCTGGACTATGGAAGCTCACCTTCCCCTTAAATTTGGTCATCTTAGCCCAAACAAGTTGGGAAAATTTTCTAAATACTGTAAGACATTATTTAGATTCTACTATTTTGATTGAGATGAGTACTTGGATATGAGAAGCACTATGAGCACCAACTCTGGAGCCAGACTATCTGGATTCAAATTCCATTATTGAATTTACTAGGTATTTCACTTTGGGGAAGTTATTTAAATTCTCAGTACCTCAGTTTCCTCAGCTGTAAAATAAAAATGAGGTGGTGATGATAACAATAGTGTCCACTTCATAAGATTGTTGAGAAGCTTAAATGAGCAAGCAAAGTGTTTAGAAGACAGCCTTACATATTGTAAGTGCTATAAAACTGTTAGCTATTACTTATATTTTCCTTTCCGCTGTATGGGGGAAAAAAGTTGGCTCAGCAAATTAACGCCCAACATTTGGCATTAAAGGGACTATTTTAAAAGAATTTTAACCATGAAATGTATGTAAGGATGGTTACTGTTAATTATTATTCATTAAAGCTGGCTAAGCACGTCCTTTCCTTGAAAATATCATCATAGTCTTTATTTCAGTTACTATTTTTATTTCAAATATCACTCTTTTTCAAATTAGGAAGTGATTCAGACTTTTCACTAATTCGGTAAATAGATCCTCCAACTACTCTTGAATTAGTGAGTTGTGTGGCTGTATTTCAACACTCCTCTCTCCCCCAAAATAATAACAAATGTAGACAATTTTTAGAAAGAAGTAGTTTTTCATCCTGCCTAGTTCCCTAGATTTTCCACTCACAAAGATTTCAACACGTTTGAAAGGCCAAAATAATAAAGAGGAAGTTCACCAGGTCAACAAGCCATTGCGTGGTTGTGGCTTTTAGGCAATCACAAGTTGAAATTAGTCAATAGTGTGATGTAGCCACTTAGAAAGCAAATGCAGTGTTAGAATAGAGCAATACAAATAGAATGCCCAGTTCAAGGGAGGAACTCGGCACTAATCAGACCATGTCTGGTAGACTGTGTTCATTTCTGGGTACCCACATTCTAATAGGAACTTTACCAGTCTAGAGAGATTTCAGAAAAGGATATTCCAGATGGCAGTTTCTGAAATCATGCTGTGAAGGGGTGATTGAAGAAACTGGAAATGTTTTTCTTAAAAAAGGGAAAATTCAGCCAGAATGTGATGTGGAAGCAAAATTAGACATGTTGAGTGTAACCCCAAGGGGAGAATCAGGATAATGAGTAGAACTCACGAGGAGGCAAATTTAGGCTCAGGATCGGAAAGCTCTGTCTAAGGATACAAAACCCCCATAAACAAAATGGGCTGCCTTGAAAAACGGTGAACTCTGTCACTGTAAGCTATCAGAGACTGGGAGAATGCAGAAAGGATTTCTACTTTAAGTTTGAGGTTAAAATAGTAGATATCTAAGAATATCTCTATCTCGGATGTATGATTATAGCCTCATGACTATATGCTTAGATGGCTGAAATACGCATGTAGCTGATTTGTCTTCTGATCCACCCTGAACACAACTACACTATTGTCAGGTTAATCTTTCTATTTAATTTTTATTTGCAGCTCCTCTCTCTCTCACACACTCTCTCTCTCCCCTTCCCTCCCCTCTTTTCTCCTCTCTTCTATTTTTTTCCGCCTCCCATATATATGTGTTTATATATTTATATATATATATATTATATAATTGCTGAGGTATATATGGAGTTCACTGTGTACCAGGCACTGTTCTAAGCACTAGATGTATACACACACATACACACACACTTTATGTATGACTGCTTCTTTCCTCACTTTTTGATCCAAATCTATTTTCTGACACTTTGCACCTTCTACTACCTGAACTTCTCTCTCTTAGCAACCTTTATCCCTCTTTTCCAAAATATATTCTCCACTATTGAAGACATCCTACCTATGTTAAACTCATATTTTACTCCATGCCTTTGTATGTATTCTATTTCTTCCTAACATTCTCTCAATCCTTCCCTCTACAAAGTTAAATGATACTCATCCTTCAAGGCTGAGTTCTAGCCTATCTTTTACCCAACCCCTTCTTTGGCAATTACAGCACACTGTGACACTTGTTTCTCGGAATTTGTAAATATAGCACTATCACATTTTCAATCTCTAAATTTATGTAACCCACAGTTTTCCCAATGATAAAATGATAATATACCCAAATAAAATGACTTGTCTAAGCTAACCCAAAAATAAGTAGCAGAGCCAGAAAGGGAACTCAAGCCTTTCTTTTCTTGGTCTGGGTGCTTTCGTGTGTAATTCTTTTGTATCTGTTTATTTTATCTCCTCAGGTGGATTCGAAACTCATGGAGGATAAGGACTGCTCCACTTTAAAAACTTTCTTTGTATCCTCAGAGAACTTGCCACTTTGATAGGCATATAGTTACTCTTCACTAAGCTCTTGTTGATTGATTGAGCCTACTTGGAAAGTTTTATTGAGTTCCCTCTCTGCCAGTCACTGTTCTAATCACTAGGTTACTGAAGTGAACAAAACAAACACAAATGCATGCCCCCATAGAGCTTACATTTTAATGGATGGCCAATAAACTCCTAGAAAAGAAGGACTTGTTGAAAGAATAGTTCGTCTGACATGCCCTTCTATAAAACTTCTTTGCAAACCACCAAACTGACTTGAACTAAACAACACTGGCCTTACCATGTAGAACAATTTTGGAAACTGGATTCTTTCCCCGGTGTTTTAATGTACTGATTAGAAGGGTCATCTGCCATGCTCATGTGAATGAAAGTAAGTCCTGGAAGCTTCTCGTCTTGTCCAGTCTAACTAGTTATGTCCAGTCTAACAATCCAAACAAAGATGACCATCACTAAGAACAGAATGACTGAGTTCAGCTGTCCAAAGCCACATTTGCCCGTTGAGCTCTGCTCTTTGGATTTTTACCTTTAAATGAAAATTCAATGACCCCATCTCTAAGAGTTAGCGATATTAAGTCACTAAATATCATAAACTGCCAGTCAACATGAAAATTGAAATCAATCAGTAGATATGGAGTATCTATTATATGCTGAGCATTGTGCATATAAAGTATAAATCATGGCCCCTGCTTTCATGATGCGAGGCAAGAAATAAAGTGTACGGAGAGTGAAATATTAGCACTTCATATGTAACCCTACCCCCTTCTCGCCAAACCAAGTATATTTGCAGGGAATAGTATAGGGGAAGGGCAGAAATGAGAGTTCCAAGTTGACAAAACCTGAAAATGTCCCACTTCTGATATTGTGCCTCAATGGATGAAACCTTGTTTCTGAGAGATTAGTTTAAGAAGTTAAAGGAGCTCTTTTTCTCCCCACTCTTCACTTCCCCCACAGACCAATGCAGACTATGGAATGTAAGTCCACAAACCGCCACATCTCCACTCTTTACCTTGTGAGGAGGCCAAAAATGTTTAGCTATGTCAGTGGGTCCAATGGCCAAACCTCATATTTTTATGCATAAATAATTGGGAGTATGTGTAACACTCTGTCCTCAGGGTTTTCAGGGACTGGGAGGGTGTAAATCATCTTAGAGTGCAGAATAAATGCAGATTGATAAAGAAATGTACACAGGTTTACACATATAAATTCACAGATATTAATATGCTGGAACATTTTCTGCAGCAACCTACAAATAACAACTGGACCTCAAATATTTGAAAAAGATTTATAAGTCCAGCAACAGTTCCTTTGCTGTTTCTCCTTTAGGAGCTACAACTGGTGATTTTTATGTGACTTCTAACAGCTCAGCTAGTAGTCTGTAAGTTCCAGCAGCTTGAATAAGGAGACTCAATCTGAAGGTGTGACAGTGCAATTCCAAAACCAGTTTTTACAATCCAGAAAGTTCTAGTCTCATTTCATGAAAATTCCCCAAAGAAAGAGAAAGCTCCCCTTGAGAAGAAACTTCTTTTTGTGCCAGAGACTCTTATTTTACTTTCTGAAGAGGTCTCTTAAAGCGTATTTGTCTACGTTTATATACAATGATGGTTCTGAACATATTTTTGGCTCATGGAGCATGTTGAGAATCTGGTGAAATTTGTGGATCTTATTCCTCAGAAAAAAATTCACACATACACAAATATACATAATTTTGCTCAGCTCACAATCTGAGATGGTTCATGTATTTTCAGAAGCCCATCTATTGGGGTCATTAAGGGTCAGTGGTCCCCAAATTGAGTGCCTCCTGTGCAAGTTGTAAACTGAGCATAGGAAAAAGGATGCATAAGAAGAGAAGAGGTAGAGGATGTAACTTAACACTTTCAAGTAAAAAGAAAAAATGCAAAGAATATAAGCAATCTAGAATTACAGCTGTGATAGCCCTATTCCAGGAACAAAACAAAACAAAACAAAACAAAAAAGGTTATGCGAGGAGTTGTCACAGAGCTATGAGCTTTTTACTTTGCAAAAATAAAAGCAGAATATGCTTAAAGATATTCTTGCAGAATGAAGAAACCGTGACCCTTGGCTGCTATCATATTTTTTTTCTATTTTTCTTGCCAAACAAATGTTATAAAAGACTATCTCCAGGCATTCACTCTACCCTGAGGGTTAAAAACATGTACAGGATGGAAACTGGCAGAGTGCTGAGGTTGGCGGACTCATCTGCCTTGCTAAAGCTTCTAGAGACCTTCAAGGGCTCTAGGGATGAGGGAGTTGTCTTTTTTAAAGAAAATCAGGTCACAAAAAAGTGTCCAAATCTCCAGAACAATTGAGCCATGGCAGCAGATACAAGTAGAAAAAACGTTCTTCAGTGTAGATCCCATGATCTCAGAATGCTGTATTTTACATTAAGAGCATCTACAGGAAATACTCTTGCCAGCACAAATAATCAGGAACCTTTCTCAATTGGAGAAACTGGGAACAAAACAGCAGATACATTATATCTTGGTAGCAGATAGATGATTGAGGCTTTGAGACAGGATTCCTTGGAGCTAAAATTCTCAAAAAGAATTCTATGGCAGCTGAAATCAGATATAGTCCGATTTCCAAGGCTTTTTTCATTATTCTGCTTCCTCCAAGAAAGCCAACATCATACTGTCTTTTGTATAATTAAGTCTCTCAACATGCTCTCATGAGTTCCTCTTATAGGCCCTGGACTTTTCTAGGCAGAAAGAACACAGTAGAGATCATAATGGATACAGTTCCTTTTCCTAAGGAACTCACAGTCTAGTGGGGAAAATAGAAATGCAAGCATGTAATTACAATTAAGTGTCCTAAGTGCATTAATAGAAGTATATATAAGATATTAAATAAAACAGAGGAAAGAGCAACTAAGTCTCCTTGAGGAGGTGGCACTTTGACTTAGGCCTTGAAGAAAGAGTAGAAGTTTGCTAGATGACCAAGGCGAAGAAGGGCATCCCAAGCAAAAAGTACAGAAAATATGAAGAGATCAAGAAATGAAATAATATGCATGTCTGGAAAAGTGCAAACAGGATATTGTTACTGGACCATAACATGTGACAAGTTAAACAGAAGAAAGTTAGTGTTTCAGTTAGACCCATTGATTTTCAATGGCCATGCTCCATGACACCCAAGAGAGTTATAGTTAGGGATGAGGTTGATCCAGATGACATTAAGAAGTTTTTTAACTTGATACTGGGAGCGTCAAATGGCTAACGCTGCTCTTTAAAAACGTTACCTCAAAGAGGTCTTTTTCTGTGTCTTCTGTCCCCTAAGTCCAATTCATTTCAGAATGCAAAATGTGAACCTCACTGCCGAAACACACATTTCTACAAAAGCAACATGGATGGTGACTGCCTTTCTTGTTCCTTGACAAACTAATGAGATAGAAATTTTTTTAAAAAAAATTTGAGGTAAAATTAATGTAACATAAAATCAACCATTTAAAGTGTACAATTCAGGGCCAGCCCTGGGGGCCTAGTGGTTAAGTTTGGTGTGCTCTGCTTCAGCGGCCCAGGTTCAGTTCCTGGGCACAGATCCACACCCCTCTTTTAGTGGTCATGCTGTGATGGTGGACCACATACTAAAAAATAGAGAAAGATTGGCACAGATACTAGCTCAGGGTGAATCTTCCTCAGCAAAAATGATGATAATAATAATAAAGTGTACAACTCAGTGGCGTTTAGTACATTTAGAATGTTGTGTGACCAGCACTTCTATCTAGTTCCAAAACATTTCCATCACACCAAGAGAAAACCCTGCATCCATTAAGCAGTCACTCCTTCCTTCCTCCCCCTAGCCCTTGGCAACCACCAATCTGTTTCCTGTCTCTATGTATTTTCCTATTCTGGATATTTTATATAAATGGAATAATTCAACATGCGACCTTTTGTATCTGGCATATTTGACTTAGCATCACGTTTTCTAGGTTCATCAACGTTGTAGCATGTACAGTCATATGTCACTTAACCACAGGGATCTATTCTGAGAAATGCATTGTTAGGCGAGTTTGTCACTGTATGAACATCATAGGATGTACTGAAAGGGAACAAAATTTGTCACCCCGAAATGTGTCTCTTTAACATGAGGATTGTTTTAGGCTGATTATTTTTAAGAAACAAAAGACTCATAAAGCTTTTCCCATAACCTCCCCCTTAACTGCCTAAAAGAATTCACATAAAAAAACCTGTCTCAAGAAGCAAGCTATCAACTTGGCATAACATGGACTAGGTGGTAGACAGGGAGGAACCTAGAAAAGCCTGTTTGTTGGGCTTGTCTCTGTGTTCTTCTGTTTCTGTGTGGCGAAACACTTGTTTTCCAAATGTTTGCTCCTTTTCACCTCCCTGTGAATTACCTTCTTTCCCTTTCAAGTCCCTAACTCTCCCCATGCCCAACATCTTATTTTGTCTTTAGCTGAGGATAGCATTTAAGGTGAGAGCTTCAGCCATTTTGGTGATCACTTGGTTTTCCTGAGTTTCTCCCATGTATACATGTTATTAAAAATTTGTTGAGTTTTCTCCTGTTAATGTCTCATGTAAATTTAATTCTTAGGCCAGTCTGAAAAACCTAGACGTGTAGAGGAAAATTTCTTCCTACCTTACAGTACTTACACAAACCCAGGTGATATAGACTACTATACACCTAGGCCATATGGTACTAATCTTATGGGACCACCATCATATATGTGGTCCATCATTTACAGAAATGTCATTATGTGGTACATGACTGTATCAGCACTTCACTTCTTTTTATGGGTGAATAATATTTCATTATATAGATATACCAAATTTATTTATCCACTCATCGATTGATGGACATTTTGTTTTTTTCAATTGTTTGGTTATTGTGAACGGTGCTGCAATGCACATTCATGTACAGGCTTTTTGGGACCACCTGTTTTCAGGTCTTTTGGGTGTACACCTAGGGGTAGAATTGCTGAGTCATATAGTAATTCTATGATTACCTTTCTGAGGAGCTGCTAAACTGTTTTCCCCAGCAGGTGCACCATTTTACACTCCTAACAGCAATGTATGAGGGTTCCAATTTTTCCACATCCTCACCAACGTATCTTATTTTCAGTTTTTTAAAATTATGGCCATCCTAGTGAGTATGAATAAGATAGAATTTGTCACAACATAAGACAGGGAGAAAAAATCTACTTCAAGTCCACATTGCAGACTACCACATCAAGTAGTGGAAACCTTGGTTGGTCTCTGACTAGAAGATTAAAATCTAGGAACAGTTAGCACCATTGGTTAAAATCATGATCATCAATAAGTCACAATTATCATGCTTTAAAAAAAATCAGTTAACTTCATTCTGGATATACATATCCTTAACCCAAATATTCAAAAGGAGAGTAGATAAAGTGCATACCAGATCTAGTCACACAACTAGAAAAAGAAAAAAAAAACACACTCAAATCTCATGATAAGTTAGAACATCTTTATCTTCTATGAAAAATATATTTCTTCATTAACATTAAAGCCTATAGATGCTATTTGCCCGGTCAAAAGCTCATTTTTATAAAATATCTGAGCCTGCTAAACCCTCGGGCCAGCTCAAGATTCCTTTATCGTCAATTAGAGCTACAATAATTTTCCAGTGATTTCAATTCGGATCACACCCCTGAGGGAACTAAGCTGCTTGGGTGGGGTGGATAACAAAAAGCTTTGTATGAAAATTCTAGTATTGAACAGTCTCTGGCAAGCCAAAGCAGCTGGATGAGCTGCATAGAGAAATTCATATGAACCTGGGACCAGATTATATGACAATCTCTTACTTCCAGAAAACTAGGCCAGCAAACATTTGCCAAAATTAATTATCCCACAGTTGAGCCCAACAGCCAAAAGCAGCATAAAATCCACAGGACAGACCAAAATTGGAAAACCATTTTGTCCTTAAATATATGCATTCCATAAGTTATAAATGATGCCAATGGTCAGCTAGTGAACAAAACTTCTGGGTGTCTAGGTCTTTCCATGAATCCAGATATACAAATCAAGACTGAAGGAAGAGCTTCTTGAACATCTAACAGACAAGAAACCATAATGGAAGACTGAAGAAAGGTGAGGTAGAGTGAAGAAAGTTTTCATTTGTAAAGTTATTCAAGAAAAAAAAAGGCAATCATCTGTTGTCATTACTAGGCCTGCCATAGTCATACGAATAGATGGTACATTTCTGCATGGAGAGGAATTCAATGGATGCTTGGGAAGGTCCACCTTCTGACAAAAAATATCTACCCTATTCCTGCCTTAGTATCTGAGAATTTCAACATTAGACTCATTCTTTCAGTTTTAGGCATTATCTCCAGAGGAGCTCAGAGCCTACATATAAACATAGAAGGCCAGGATCAACACAAAATCTTTGCACTGGAGAAATGTATTAATAACAACATTCCAAATAACATGATCCTTGAATTTACACAGTGTTTACTTGTGTGGAGCACTATGCTAAATATTTTAGGTGAATTATCTCATTTAATCTACACTATGAGGTAGGTAATATTATTATTCCCATCTTGCCATTGGGGAGATGGAGGGTCCCAGGTTGTAAGGGACTTGGGCAAGTTCATACAATTTACCAGTGACAAAACTGAAAGTCATTATATATGTAAAGATTCATACTTAAATAAGGAGAAAAAATACATAAAGCTCCATTTTTTTAACCAATGGATAAAATTAAGGGTGAATATTACCTTCAGAAAGTAAATTTTTTTCGCATTACGAAAAAGAATTCAGCATTCTGTAGAGAACCTGGTATATTTAAATGTTGACTGAGAATGCAGTTTAGTGAGAACAGTTTAGCTAAACCATTAAAACCATTTTGAAATTAGACTATATGCTCCTGAAAGACAAGAATGTTGCCACAAGGTACTTTGTATTCCCTTTTCCATGACACTGGGGGCAGAAAGAAAACTATTATTTCTTTTTTTATTGAGATATAATTGACATATAGCATTATATTTGTTTTAGGTATATAACATAACGATTCAATATTTGTATCTATTGCAAAATGATCACCACCGTAAGTCTAGTTAACATCTGTCACCATATATAGTTACAAAATTTTGTGTGTGATGAAAACTTTTAGGGTCTACTCTCTTAGCAACTCTCAAATATGCAATACAGTATTATTAACTATAGTCACTGTGCTGTACATTACATCCCATTGACTTATCTATTTTATAAATGAAAGTTTGTACCTTTTGACTCCCTTTATACATTTCACTCACCATCCAACCCCAACCTTTGGCAACCACCAATCTGTTCTCTGTATCTATGAGCTTGTTAGGATTTTTTTCTTAGATTCCACATATAAGTGAGATCATATGGTATTTGTCCTTCTCTGCCTGACTTATTTCACTTAGCATATGCCCTCAATGTTCATCCATGTTGCTGCAAATGACAAGATTTCATTAATTTTATGGCTGAATAATATTCCATTGTATATATATATATATATATACACCACATTTTCTTTATCCATTCATCTATCAGTGAATATTTAGGTTGTTTCCATATCTTGGCTATTGTAAATAATGCTGCAATGAACATGGGTGCATATATCTTTTTGAATTAGTGTTTTCATTGTCCCCAAATAAATACACATAAATGGAATTGCTGGATCATATGGTAGTTCTATTTTTAATTTTTTGAGGAACATCCATATTGTTTTCCATAGTGGCCACACCAATTTATATTCCCACCATCAGTGCACAAGGGTTCCCTTTTCTCCACATCCTCACCAATGCTTGCTTTTTCTTGACTTTTTGATAATAGCCATTCTAACAGGTGTGAGGTGATATCTCATTGTGGTTTTGATTTTCATTTCCCTGATAGTCATGTTGAGCAAATTTTTATGTACCTCTTGGCCATCTGAAAGTTTTCTCGAGTGGAATGTCTATTCAGATCTTCTGCCCAGTTTTTAATCATATTGTTTAGTTTTTTTGATATTGAGTTGTATGTATTCTTCATACATTTTGGATATTAACCTCTTATCAGATAGAGGATTTGAAAATATTTTCTCCCATTTAGTAGGTTGTCTTTTCATTTTCTTGATAGTATTATCTGCTGTGCAGAAGCTATTTAATTTGATGTAGTCCCACTTGTTTATTTTTCCTTTTGTTGCTTTTGCTTTTGGTTTAAAATCCAAAAAGTTAATGTCAAGGAGTTTACCGCCTATGTTTTCTTCTAGGAGTTTTATGGTTTCATGTCTTAGATTCAAGTCTTTAATCCATTGTGAGTTGATTTTTGTATATGGTGTAACATAGTGGTCCAGTTTCATCCTTTTGCGTGTGGCTGTCTAGTTTTCCCAAGACCATTTATTGAAGAGACTGTCCTCTCCCCATTGTACATTCTTGGCTCCTTTGTCATAAATTAATTGAACATATATGCGTGTGTTTATTTCTGGGATCTCTATTCTGTTCCACTAATCTAAGTGTTTTTATGCCAATACCATACTGTTTTGATTCCTATAGCTTTGTAGTATAGTTTGATATCAGGGAGTGTGATGTCTCCAGTTTTCTTCTTTTTCAAGATTACTTTGGCTATTCAAGGTCTTTCATGGATCCATACAAAGTTTAGGATTTTTTTTCTACTTATGTGAAAAATGTTATTTGAATTTTGATAAGAATTGCATTGAGTCAGTAGATTGTTTTTGGTAGTATGTACAACTTAACAATATTAATTCTTCCAATCCACAAACACAGAATATGATTTTCATTTATTTGCATCTTCTTCAATTCCTTTCATTAATGTCTTATTGTTTTTAGTGCACACATCTTTCACCTTCTTGGTTAAATTTATTCCTAGGTATTTTATTCTTTTTGATGCATAGAAAGAAAACTAGTATTTCTTAAATATTTATCTGGTGTTAAGAGTAGTGTCAGACACCATTACTAGTTAGAACTAGATTTGTCTTCAAGTGATAGAAAACCCAAAATAAACAAAAAAAATGATATATCTCTCTGTTGTATAGGTAGGTGTAGGTGATTCAGAGTAGCATTATATATAATAATCTCAGGAATCCAGGTTCATTTTTACTTGTTGCTCTGCTCTGTTGTCACTTCATGGTTTAAAATAATTGCTAGAGTTCCAGCCATTATGTCCTTATTCCAGCTATCAAGAGAAAGGAGCAGAAGGGCACATTCTTTCTCTTTGAGGACACTTTTTGGAATCCCCATATTCCACTCCCACATGTATCCCTGCATAAATTACCTATTGCTGCATAATAATTATTCCACCCTTTAGTAGCTTAAAACAATTCATACTTCTGTGGGTTAGGAATCTGGGCATGGCTTAGCTGCATCCTCTGTCTCACAGTCTTGTACAAGGCTACAATCAAGGTGCTTGCTGAGGTGGCGTTTAGTGTGAAGGCTCAAGTGGGGACAAATTTGCTTCCAAGCATACTCACATGGCAGTTGGCAGGATTCAGGTCTTTGCTGGCAGTTGGCTGAAGGTTATCCTCTGTTCCTTGCCAGTTCATTCTTCTCCAACCTGATTCCTTTAATCAAAACTTAGTTATATGGCCAAATCAACATTCAAAAGAGCCTGGAAAGTGAAGTATTTTAGGTTGCCATGTGACAAAATAAAATTAATCATTCTACTATTAGGGAGGAAGAGTAGCCCAGAATATTGGGGAACAATTCGTGGTTTCTGCCACAAGCAATTTATACATTTTATCCCATTGATCCTCATAATTACCCCGTAAGGTAAACAATCTTAACCCCACTGTACAGATGAGGACTTTAAGGTTCTGTCTTTGTTCATTAACTTTTCCAGAGTTACAAACCAATTAGATTGGGTGGGGAAAAGAAAGGAGAATAACAGATGGAACAACCCTGCTCGAAGATCACCCTAATCTTCTGATCTGTATGAGGGCACGTACCTCCTGTTTTCCATATATTCCACACCCTCTTCTTTAATAGTAATCATGCGTTCTTGTAGATGAGTGTGTGATCTTGCTCAAATGTCAGCCATTTTTAAGCATTTTGATTTGGGCATATTATTATGCTATAACCTAGCCAATAAAAACTGAGAAACCAATGGGATTCTAGAAGCTGCTAAACTAATGGGAGAAAACCAGCTTAATTGTAAATTCCTTGAGGGTAGCATACTTGACGTATTTTCTTTCCAAAGGTACAGTGATGATAATCACTCCAAATTTCTTGGGCTTCCATGGAGTTCATTATCTTTAAACTTATCAAGATATTTTAATTGACATATTGATAATTTGCATAGATAAGTGCAATACAGAAGGAAATAAATGTCTAACAGTAAAATAACTAGGACCTTGATTATCTAAATGGCTACTTCAATAAACTCAGCTGAATGGATACCTGGGATGAGAAAAGAGAGTGATTTTAATAAATGAGTCTTGCCCTGCATAAAGTTGGAGACAATTTCATAAGCAAAAACCCAAAACTAGGACTTAAAATTGGTTTTCACAAAGAAAGTAGAACTCTAGTTCTTTAGTGAGCTCATATTCCCAGAACATTGCCTAAGCTAACTAATCCCTTGCCACCTAGACCCATAAGGCCACTCTGGTCTCTTAGAGTTCCTAGTTCTAACTTTCATTTGCCTTTGCTGCCCAAATCCCACTGTGACACCACGCATACTTTTACCTTGATATTTTCTCTATCCTCTGCCTTCTTGTTTTTCTTTCCACCTTTCCCTTGCTTTACTCCCTCCCACTCCTTTTTTCCTCTGCATGACCTTTCTGTAAAAGTGGGGAACAGATCATGTCTGTGTGATAGAAAGAAAGGAAAATGGACAAAACTTACTTATCTGCCTTATACCCCCACATCAATTCCAGTCTCAATCTGAAATATATCCATTGCTGTGCCCACTAAGCATAAGCTGGGGTGCAAATGATTCCTTGGGTTTGGTTAAACTTGACAGGATCTTTTTTAGGGAATAAGGGACTCTGTGAATTCCTTGGGATATTTTAAAGGAGAAATACTCAAAAGCTCCCATAATCAATCTGTCTATATACTCCTGCATGTTAATTTTGCCACCTCCACTTAGTTGCTTTGCAGAAGTCCTCAAATTTATGTTTGAAAGCTGGGTGGACATGTAAGTCACTAATGTTTATAAGTATCCCAGAAAAATGTTTATAACTGGGGCTACAATGTAGGAAGGCTCAGCTCTGGCTATAATATGTTCTTTACCCTCTGCCATACATCAGCAATAAAACTATGTTTGTAATACAACTTTGACAGCCTCTTAATTCTAGCAGAGCTTCCGTGAGTGTCCTAAAAGACAAAAGAAGTCTAGAGCATATGGGATACTTGGAAGATAATGCCTAGTTCGAAAGGCAAGAATATCTCTGAGACATGAAAACCTCATTTGTGAATTATAATGACAGATGAGGTTGACATCAGTAAATTATGCGCTCGTCAAGCATTCTAAAAGCAAACCTTGGAAGATAATTCATATATTAAGATCCACATATGGAAACTACCAGGCTCTGTTATAGCTAAGTTCTCCTTTACTAGGAAAAAGCCTATCAACTTTACCTAAACATATTAAAATATCAAGGGCTATTCAAAGCCAACAGAAATGTCAACACACTGAGAAAAGGTTATCAGAAGTGCCAATGCACTTATTTGGAGGCTTTTCACAGGCGTGCACAGCTGTTCCCGTAACCTTAACCAAAGAACATGGGCCTCTCTCTCTGAAGGTCAGCTTCTTCCAACAAGTGAGTAGTTCCATGAGAGACTCACAAGGAGGACTGAACAATGTTGCAGCCTCACCATTCCACATTCTAGTGTAAATTTACCTGCCCTCGTAATCATCATCTTAACCAAACTACAAAATCCAGAAAAGCATACTTAGGAGATCTTGTCATTTTGAGAAGGTGAGATTAAATAAATAAGATAAAATAGAGTTTCAACTTGGACAGTTTTCTTCATGCTTGTAATGGTCACCTACAATGGAACCAGTGGGGAGGGACCTACAATTTATTAAGTACTTACTGTGTTCCAAGCACTGTGCATGTGCTTTTCATATATCATCTAATTTAATCCTCTCAATACTTGTGTTACGTAGATATTACTATATTTTTATAGGAGAAGAAATCAAGGCCCATAGAAGTTAAGTGAATGGTTCAATGATAATACACAGCTAGAAAGTGACAGAATTCAGAATCAAACTAAAGATAGCCTGACTCCAGGACCAAGGCTCACTCTGACAGATTCTCAGCCAAAGAAGAAAGAACCATAAAGGTTTTTTTCCAGCTTCTTTTGTGGTGGGGAGGTGGTGGGGAGAACGGTAGATTGACTTTCAAAGTTACATTTGTGTGATTGGTTATTACAAAATATTCTCGCATACATTATCTCTTTTAATTTCCACAATGACCCCATGCAGCAGGTGTTAGCATTCCAAACAATAAACTAAAATCTAAATGTAAAATCCTTTAGAAGATATTTCTAGAAAGCCCATATCCTTGCCTCTTTCTGTTATCCTACCTTCTATTCCTTGTGAAAAGTACCCCTCCCAGCTAACACCCCTTGTGCCAACTTGCTTCTTCCTTTCTCTTTTGACCACTTACTCTTAGCTATTATTAAAAGTGCCACCCAAGAAGCTTGGGAAGGAGACCACCATGACCTGAAATATGAGAAATTGGAAACTAAAATGTAAGCCCAATTATTGTAAGTCCAATTGATTGGAGGAAGTGTGTTAACCTTTGAGCAGAGATAGTTAAAGTCTCCTGTAGCTTTTCACTTCAGTAAGTTAAAAGGATAGCAGACAGATAGAATTTCCCTCAGTTGAGAGGAAAGGGGAAAATTAAGAAAATTCACTGCTAGCATTTGAATGCTTTAAAAATTGCAAAAAGATATCTTTTTAAAAGAATAAAGTAATTTTCTCAGTCTTTATCTGAGTGCCTTAGCCTATCAGTAAACAAGGTCCAACCTCATCTCTCTATTCAAAGTTAGAAACCATCTGGGGAGAAGAGGAATTTAACAGATTTAAATGGCCTTCAAAATAGAATCCAAATGATCTATTAACAAGAGAGAGATAGTGATAAAGAAAGACCTTCAACGTGGTTTGCAAGGTTGGAAAAAATCAAGGTAAAACAATAACAATGACAGCATCAACAACAGTGTAGAAACCATTGGGGGAGGCAATGTTTAATGCAATATGCTGCCATGCAAGTAGAGTTAGGCCACTTGGGCGTGCTTTTAGTTGGTATCAATAGGAAAAATTGTTGGGTGAGGCCGGCCTGGTGGCACAGCGGTTAAGTTCGCACGTTCCGGTTCTCAGCGGCCTGGGGTTCGCCGGTTTGGATCCCGGGTGCGGACATGGCACCGCTTGCCACGCCATGCTGTGGTAGGCGTCCCACATATAAAGTAGAGGAAGATGGGCACAGATGTTAGCTCAGGGCCAGGCTTCCTCAGCAAAAAGAGGAGGACTGGCAGTAGTTAGCTGAGGGCTAATCTTCCTCAAAAAAAAAAAAAATTGTTGGGTTTATCCAAACTGGCTTCCCAGTTTGCTCCCCAATTTCCAGGAATTTTCAAGTTATTTCTTTCTATTTAAACTTCCTTGTCGTGTCTTATTCCTTTAGTGACTTGTTTTCTACTAGATAGAATCTGATAAATTCATTTAAGCAAGGAATTAAAGGCCCAAGATGATTTGTCAAACCCCGAGTATATACACATTTTAGCAGGAGACTTTAATGAAGACTTAATCCAAAGGATGAAAGTACACTCTATGGCAGGAATCAGGCATTGGCATAGGCTGACTAGAGAGGCACTGGGGAGCAGGGAGTGATTTCAGCATCTTTCAAGTCACACCATTGGAAGGTTACATATAGTGAATGTACAAATTGCAGAGAAATGAGGTCATTTTAAAGTTGATAAACTATACTAGAAAACAAATACAATAATATAATCGGGTTAAAAGCATTGCATTAGGCATAATGCAATACTAATCAGGGCTTGAGAGAGAAAGAGAGAGAATCTATCTCCCAATAATACACATTTCTCACTTCTTGTCCTCAATATCACACATAAGCATCACATTTTTTGGCACTTGCAGAGAAAGAAGAGCAAAAGCACTGTTTGGGAGAAGGGAACTGTGAGTAGTCAGCTTCTAGGTCAGAGACTAGACCAAATGTCACCAAACACAAGAGCAATATTATTCTTGCTCTACTTTTGTCAACCTATATCCACTCCAACCCCTTCAAGTACTGATCTCCCTATCATTGGTCTTAGCTAACTGAAAAAATATAGCATGAGTTTCCAGTTAAAAAATACAGAAATAATAATGATGATGTTTCTACATAAGAGGGCAAGTTATTGAATCAAGGATGAATCAATCAAGGAGCCGTGAAAATTAAGGCAACTCTTTTGCCCAAGAGGAACAGGGCCTTAACCAGAACGTGGTAAACACATAATATCCATTTACTTAAAGCTACTCACCTTTGAGTGTCCTGAATGACATCTGATGCAAAGCTAAGCTTCTCATTTCACCTTCCAAGGCTAGCTATCCAACCAAATTTAGGTACTCAAGTATCACGCGGTTTAGAAGGACCCTTCATTTCCTCATGAAATTGCTGCCATCACACTGCTAATAGCCAAGTGGCCAAATAGTTCATATAGAAAGTGACATTGGCAGCAAAACAGAAACAGCCAAATAAAATGGAAAAAAATGTTAAAAGACTCTCAATTCAAGTTGAAAGTAAAAAAAAAAATAGAATGACCTTTTTTTCATCAAAATTTCTGTAGAAAACTTTGAAACACCAAGGTGATATATTCTAAATACATGTTTAGAGAAAACCAAAGACATATAATTAAGGAGCATTTGTCCTTCACTGCAACTTAGTGTATCCTGAACCTATAACAATGCATATATTACATAATAATACACTTGGCTCTTCAAAGACAATGAAAGTTCATAACATGGATGATAGAAAACGAACAGTTATATGTCAAAGAGAAACTGCATGAAATGTACCTGAATGTGTTTTTCATCTATTAGAAATCAATAAAATATAGCATTTGTGTTGATGAGCTTGAGGATTTCTTCCTATGGCAAAGTAGTTTGTTTTAAAAAAGACACTTTTAAAAAATATTTAAATAATATTCCTCAAAATTTCATTTTAATTTATAAATGTAAAATACTTAATATTTGAAGAATATTCAGCAAAAACAAACAAAAATCTGTCATTAGTTAGAGTTCTTCTTTGCATACATGAAATTGCATTCCAAGCCAAGGGCATAGACCAAAGGAAGCTGAATCCTAGCCTAGCAAGCAAAAAAATTAAAAAATGAATTTGGTACCCAGACAGGCCTGTACAAATATTGTTGAAAATTTCCCTAAAGGAAAATTCACTGGATGAGTGTGTGTTTGTAAAGGTAAGCAGAAAAGCTCCAATGACCAAGGTGACTTGAGAAATAATGTCATGATGTTGTGGGACAAACGTTGAGCATAGAAGCTAATCTGGGGCTGAAAAGATATATATGGCCATCCTGAGAAACCCAGAAACATTGCTGAGAAATGCTACTTTGCATAAATTAAATGGGTGATATTTTTGAATAAAGCGTCAAGGAGTCCCTTTCTGAGTGACTAATGAAGGGTGTGAGTGAGACTTGGAGCTCAAGTCTGGCTGAGGGGATTAAGGTGGCAAAGGGTACAACGTGATTAACGTATCAAGGCCCTCCTCTTCCAACTACTCACTCAATGGGGAATACTTGGGAAAAGGGAGAAACATAGACCTTGTTGTGAAATTTCTTTTTGGAGAAATCCATTGAAATAAACTCAGAAGTTTGAGACAAATAAAAGAGTTGTTAAAATTACCATCTCCTAAAGTAAGGATGTTCAATGGCAAGTATATTAGCAATCTTCTTTCTGTCAGTAGATCAAGGAGGAGAAAAATCTGATGTCTTTTCCCCTTACTCATGCAAGACCAATATGATTTAAGATCCCCAAATTCGTGGCTGTACAGCACAATGCAGAATTTAATATATTCTTCTGGGAATTGAGACTCTTTAATTGAACCTCTTTAATTAAATTGAATTGAGACTCTTTAATTAAACGAACAAACTGCTCGTGGCACAATGGTCAAAGTGGAAAGAACTCACAAATCAAGAAAAGTAGCCTTTAGTACACTTTTGGATTCTGTTACACCACCAAACAATGTTTATTCACTTTCAAATGGTGCTGACAAATCCAAGTTTAGTATCAATTAGAATACAGATTTAAACATCTTGGGATATATGCAAGCAATTCTCTATACAAAAATTTATTTTTTTTCTTTTCTCCAAAAATGTATGATTCAGATATAGAACCAGATTGGTTCATTCATGAATAGGGTAAAAAAGTCATATTTTTACCCACTCAGTAATGATATAAACTGAGAGACATGGGACTTGGAAGAGCTGTTCTTCATCATTACGAGTAGCCCGTGGAATAGGCAGCCTAACTTATGGTGTGATTATAGGGATATCATGAAGACAACCTCTGTCTCTTTTCCTCTTTCTCATTACCCCATAATACCTCCCTCATCTAGCTTGTTCATACCTAAATTTCAGTCATTGCTTTATCCTTCTGGCTTAAGGCACTGTAGTATTGGTTAAGAACACAGCTTTGAGATTCATTCAGACTTATATTTCAATCACATCTATACCAATTATTATCTGGGTGGCCTTGGGGAAATTATTCAATCTCTCTGAGCCCATTTTCCCAAATTTATAAAATGAAGATGATGAGAATAATAAAAATGCCTACCTTGTTGGATTATTATATAAATTAAATGAGATCACATATTTAACACAGTGCCTGGAATAGAGTAAGTTTGAAGTACATGTTAGATATTAGTATTACTAAAATTCACCTCTCCCCCAAGGAGAGAAAACATAACATATTTAGTTTTATCCATCATTTTCTGATGAATTTAGCAGCTCTCTTAGAGAAGGTCATGAGGAGGTGAAAATTCAGAGACCACATCGGGTTATTGAGAAGGCTGTGTGTAATGGGGAGAGCATCCCCACTCTAGGCAAGTGGACCCCAGTGAATGATTAGCAATTTCTTTAACCTGATTCAAGACAGAACATCAGACTGGTCCAGTCTTAAGTCTAAAGCTTTAAAAGCAGATTAACTCTTGAAAATTACCACATGGTGAAAGGGGGTATCCATAATTGACTAGCCATGTGACTCAAGCAAGTTGCTTAAGCTCCCTAGGCCTTGAATTCTTTGTGTATAGGATGGGTTAGTAGTTCCTGCAGAAACTAATTGCGAATTTAGTGAAATAATGTTCCTAAAGCTGTTAGTGCAGTAACTCCTTAAAACTGATCACAGTTAGCGTGCTTGGTGAATTAACTCACACTGCTGGGTAGCATCATCGTATAATAACAAGAACATAAATTTCGGAGGCAAAAAAAATCTTAATTTTGAATCCCAAACTCCTATGTTACCTTAAACAAGTTATTTAACCTTCTTGAGTCTCAGTCTATTCATTCACAAAACGGAAATAATAACACAGACCTCCTGGAGCTGTTATAGGAAATAAACAAAATGAAATAATATGTTAAGGAGTCTGGTTCAGGACAAATGCTCTGGAAAATTCAGTTTCCTTCCTTTCTGCACAGAAACTAAAAAATTGCTCTTTAATGTCTAGAGAAGATTATTCCTTTATTGGAAAAAAATTTACAGTTAGAAAAATTTTTCCCCACCCCAATAAAACAGTTTGACTTAAGGCAAAATGAGGCATGAAGCATAACTGGCAAATAGCATTCTCAGCAAAATGTCACCTCTTCACTGAGCTTTTAACTGACTGCCTTATATAAGGACAGTCCTCTTATTATTATTTTCTTTCTCCTATCCTTTTTATTATTTTCACAGCACTTTTCAAAAGACACAGTTATTTTGTCTATTTGACACATACAGATACTCTATAAATATTCCTTAAATGAATGAATCTTACTTCTTTCCAAGAAAGTAAGATATCATTCCATAAGCTTTTTCTACTTGCGTTGGTCCATCAGCGCCTGGAGATACGACAGATAGCTTCCTTATTTTGCACACTGAAATAATAATCTTCCCTCACTCCCCACTTACTTTTATTTCCCTGTGGAAATCTTTTTCAGGGTGACAGACCCTTCTGAGCCACCGCCACTAGTAAGACATAGGCTTTGAGCTTATTTTAAGGTAGTGGAGAGAGGTTTATATTGAGCTATTCACACACACTCTGTCTCTGCCCATCTTGTTATGAAAGCCATAGTTATACCACAGAGTCGACAATGGTTAGCATTGGAGTCTGCAGTTCTGTGCTACAACAAAAGCTAAAAGGCCCACATGGAAACTACACGCGTAATTTTGATCTTATTAACCATTTCCTCCCCACATTTATCCAGATAACAGACCATAGAAAGCATAAAGTCAAGCCCACAGCACTGAGAAATAACTTTGCAATTTCCCTTGCCAGACAGTAACTCTGGCCCACACGCTGATCTTCAAGGTATAGAACAGCTTGGGGGGGGATCCTCCACCCCATCAATCACCAGAAGTTATGGAAGATGAGGCAGTACATTCTTAAGTAGTTTTCTGACCTACCAGGGATTCCTCTAATGAAGAAAAAGCCTTGCAAACATCTCCTGTTATTCTCCCTTCCAAAGTTTCATAAAATCTCTGATCTTATAGCATTTTGGGGACCTGTAAATCCTTTTGAAGAGAGTACCTTGTGCTGTCAGTCATCAAAATCATCAAGGTCCATGATCTGATGGGTGTGTGCATTTTCCAGCTAACCTGGGAAGCTTGACAATTCAGTCATTTAACAGTGAGCACCTGTTATGTGACAGGCACTGTGCTAGGCACTGGTGAACAAGACATTTGCTGTCATGCATCTCATTATCCCAGTATTGAGGGATGCAGTTCAAAAGAGTAATGTTTAAAGGGATTGAGAAAGAAAAAAAAAAGAGATTTCATGGAATGTACTGCAATGTCTAAGGGCTTTTTAGTAAGGCTGTCTATTTTTGAAATCACTGACCATAGCATAATCTTTCAATCACGCTTAATACTTAGAAAGTTACATATTTATTATTTTTATGAGAGTCATTAATTGTTGTGTAGAAGATGCCCCTAAGCTGTTGGGGGATAAATATGTTACAGAACAAATGTTGGCAGAGTGGGCAAACCTTTGGCATGGTATGCGAAATAAAGAAGGGCCAGGTTAAAAGGGATCCAATGAATACAGGCTTGTTCAGTGAATGCTAAAATATTTGAATAGATTCTTAGAAAAGGATAACTTTGTGCTAGACAAAATCAGTACATAGGGGGTACTAAATAGACAAATATCTCCAAAAAAGGCTTAGATGTGCGCATGAATGACTGGCCCATATTGAGCTATTAAGGGAAAGTAGGGTGGTTGATGAAGTCCTTCAATGATGTGGTTGAAAGGCTCTGCAACCTTTGAGATGTCATAGATTAGGGGTCAGCAAACTACAGCCCCACAAGCCAAATCTGGACCACCACCTGTTTTTGTGTGACCCATGAGCTAAAAATGGCTTTTACATTTTTAAATGGTTGAAAAAATCAAAAGGAAAACAATATTTCAAGACAAGTGAAAATTACGCGGCATTCAAATTTCAGTGTCTGCAAATAAAGTTTTGATGGAACACAGCCATGCTCATTTGTTTACATATTATCTATGGCTGCTTTCATGCCACAATAGCAGAGTGAAATAGTTGCAACAGAGACTGTATGCTCTACAAAGCCAGAAATATTTACCGTATGACCATTTGTAGAAAAAAATTGCCGACACCTGCCACAAACCATAGTAGCTTTAAAATTTCATAGAGTTGGGTTCAAGTCCTCACTATGCTTTGAGCAAATTACTTAACCTACGTGAGCCTCAATTTTATTATGCAAAAAGCAGAGATATTAATAGTATCCTCATAGAATTCACATGAGATAATGAATGTAAAACATTAGCACAGTGCCTGTGATGTTTTAAGCATTCAATAAATCAAATCTATTACAAATAATTTACTCTGGGTCTGAGATAAATTGCTGAGCTGTATGGGCCATGAAAGAGCCCTAGGTGGCAGTTCTGATGGTTTTACTGAGATATCTGACTAAGAAGCTCTAAGCTAAAATCTGGAAATCCATTCAATATTTGCTATTCTTTCTCTTGCCCCAAACTAAGCCTCAGAACCATCAGATTGCTGTTCTCCACAATGATTTCCATAAAAGCATACTACTACAATGATAACTTAATTCCTCAATGAAATGATGATGCTCATGCTAGTTTGGCCAGGTGGTGTACAAAAATATTGACTCTAAATTTTAGTTGGCACATTGGCAGTGTTTGTTAAACATCTTCTCATCAGTCTACCAGATGGGCTGAGGTCACCAGACACCAAGGAACAAGCTAAAACCAAGAATTCTGCAGAGTTAGATGAAATGAAATGAGTGATAGGCCTTAATATAATAATACTTTGTTATATTTAAACGCTTTTCCCCACCATTATCACCCCCTTCCACAAATCAATACTCTTATGAAAAAGATCAATAGATTGAAGACCTAGTTCCATATGTAAGGAGCTTGGAAATCACCACTCTATCCTAACAACAAGTAAAAATATGAACAGACTGAAAAGTCAACAACTCTTCTTGGATCTAGAAGAGAGGGGAGGACACAGGCAAATCACTGCCCCCAAGATTGGAGAGACAGACAGACAAATACAGAGTTGCAGCTTACAGAAACAGGGACTCATGAGCAGAAACTGCTGCGGGAACCAGTGTTGGGGCAGGAAAACCCAAACTACAAATGAGTAATTGATGGAGGCTCAGTGTAGACAAGTCTGAGAGTTAAAAACTCCAGGGGGACCTAGTCATAGGGAGGCCCCCATGATATTGTGAAATTTACCTCCAGGAGCTTGAACAGGTTCTCATAATAAATATTGGAGAAAAATCCTCATGTGCTTCCAGAAGGAGGAAGGATAAAGGAACCATTTTGAAATATACCAGAGTACTCTGTTCTTCTTAACAGGGCCCACCTTCATGGGTAACTAGTTAACCAAAGCTTAACTTGCCAGGGTATAATCACAGCTTAACTACCTAGGGGAAGTGAGATATCCAACTCCAGGCCACTCTAACCATCCTGTCCCAACTAAGAGCGGGGAGAAAAAAGGAAACTCACATGAAAATATTAACAGATGCAGAAAAGGCGTTGTATCTAAAAAGTCATCACCATAATTGACAAAATAATTGACAAAACCCAACATTCATTCATGATAAAAACTTTCAATAAACTAGAAATAGTTAGGAACTTCCTCAACTTGATAAATATCTACAAAAAACCTACAGCTAACATCATACTTAATGGTGAGAAACTAAAAGCTTTCCCATTGAGATCAGAAACAAGGCAAGGTTGTCCCCTCTTATCGCTTCTTTCCGACATCATACTGGAAGTCCTAGCTAATGCAATAAGACCAGAAAAGAAAATAAAAAGTATACAGAATGAGAAGTAATAAATAAAACTGTCTTTGTTTGTAGATGACATGATTGTCTAAGTAAAAAAATCCAAAAATAGAAAAATTCCTGAAACTAATAAGCGATTACAGCCAGGATGCAGGACACAAGGTTAATATATAAAAGTCAATTGTTGTCTCATCTACGAGCAATGATTAAGTGGAATTTGAAATTTAAAACACACTATCATTTACATTAGGACGTCCTAAAATGAAATACTTAGGTATAAACTCAACAGAAATATGTACAAGATCTACATGAGTCAAACTACAAAAATATGATGAATGAAATCAAAGAAGAACTAAATAAATGGAGAGATATCTCATGTTCATGGATTAGAAGACTCAATATTGTTAAGATGTCGATTCTTCTAAAATTGATCTATAGATTCAATGCAATCCCAATCAAATCTCAGCAAGTTATCTTGTGGATGTAGACAAACTAACTCTAAAGTTTATGTGGAGAGACAAAAGACTGAGAATAGCCAACACAATATTGAAGGAGAAGAATGAAGTTGAAGGACTGATACTACTAGACTTTAAGACTTAATATAAAGCTATAGTAACCAAAACTATGATATGAGTGAAAGAAGAAACAAATAAATCAAGGGAACAGAATACAAAACTGAAAAATAGACCCACATAAATAGAGGCAACTGATCTTTGACAAAGTAGCAGAAGCAATACAATGGAGCAAAGATAGTCTTTTCAACGAATGCTGCTGGAATAATTGACCCTCCATATGCAAAACAAAAAAAATGAATCTAGATACAAACTTTACACCCATCACAAAAATTAACTCACAATAGGTCAGACCTAAATGTAAAATGAAAAACTATATAACTCCTAGAAGATAACATAGGAGAATACCTAGAAGACCTTGGGTATGGTGATGACTTTTTAGATGCAGCACAAAAAGTACAGTCTATGAAAGAAATAATTGATAAGTTGGACTTCATTAAAATTAAAAACTTCTGCTCTGTGAAAGACAATGTCAAAAAGATGAGAAGACAAGTCACAGAATGGGAGAAAATATTTGCAAAAGACACGTCTGATAAAGGACTGTTATCCAAAATATGCAAAGAACTCTTAAAAGTCAACTATAAGAAAACAAATAACCCAGTTAAAATATAGAGCAAAGACTTTAATAGACATTTCACCAAGGAAGATATAGTGATGGCAAATACGCTTATGAAAAGATGATCCACATCATATGTCATCAGGGAAATGCAAAATAAAACAACAATGAGAAACCATCACACACCTATTAGAATGGCCAAAATCGAGAACAATGACACCACCAAATGCTGGCAAGAATATGGAGCAACAGGAATTCTCATTCATTGCTGGTGAGAATGCAAAACGGTACAGAAGTTTTGGAAGACAGTTTGGAGGTTTCTTACAAAACTAAACATACTCTTACCAAATGATCAAGCAATCATGCTCCTTGGTATTTTCCCAAAGGAACTGAAATTTTATGTCCACACACAAACCTGCACACAGATGTTTATAGCAGCTTTATTCAGAATTGCAAAAACTTGAAAGCAACCAAGATTTCTTTCAATAGGTGAATGGATAAATAAACCATGGTACATCCAGGTAAAGGAGTATTATTCAGCACTAAAAGTAAAAGAGCTGTCAAGCCATGAAAAGACATAGAGGAAACTTAAATGCATATTACTAAGTGAAAAAAGCCAACCTGAAAAGGCTGCCTACTGTATGATTCCAACTATATGATATGCTAGAAAAGGTAGAATTTTACAGACACTAAAAAGATAAGTGGTTTCCAGGGGTTCAGGGGAAGGGAGGAATAGGTGGACCACAGAGGATTTTAGGGCAGTGAAAATACCCTGTATGAGACCATAATGATGGAGACATAATGATGGATGCCATTATACATTTGTCCAAATGCATATAATGTACAACACCAAGAGTGAACCCTAATGTAAACTATGAACTTTGGGTTATTATGATGTGTTAACAAAGGCTCATCAATTGTAACAAATGTACCACTCTGGTAAGGGATGTTGATGATGGGGGAGACTGTGCATGTATGGTAGCAGGAGGTATCTGGGAAATTTCCGTACCTCCCCCTTAATTTTTCTATGAAGTTAAAACTGTTCTAAAAATATAAAGTCTTTGTTTACAAAATGATTCAAGATCCCACAAAATAAATTTAGGCACATAGAGTTTAATAACATATACATCTTATTGTATATAAGCTATATGTATATGTATTGTATTTATTTTAAAATCTGAAGAATTATTGATATGCGTAAACATTGGTAGGCTTATAGTTCTTCATCAACCAAGAAACGTTGAAATTTCATTGCTATTTTAGAAAACAAAGAAAAGAAATACTGACATCATCTATTGGAGCAAAGGTGTGGAAATGTGAGAACACTTCCAAACTGCTGGTGGGAATGTGTTTGCTACAAAACATTTAGAAAGTTATGTGGCAATAGTTATTAAAAATTAAAAATGCAAATATCCTGTGAAACAGAAGTTTCAGTTTTGGAAATCTGTTCTAGATAATATAAGCATCAGTACATAGGCTATATCTATAAGGATATTTATTGGAGGATTATTTATAAAGAAATAAAATCTAGAAACCACTTGAAAGTCCAATAGGTTGAATAAATTGTGATAGATCTATCCTATGAAATATTATGTGGCTATTTAAAACAATGGGCTGGATCTTCGCACATTGACCAGGAAGAAGTCCATGAAAATTGTTAAAAGAGAAAAGTAGGTTGCAAAGCAATGTATTTAGGAGATCTTGATTTTATTTAAAATAGCCTTTGTTATGGGTTTGTTTATGTCTGTAAGAGCATGGAGAATTGTGTGGTAAATACTAAATATAGTTAACTCATGGAAAGTGAGACTGCAAGAGTGAAGGTGGGACTTTTATGTTTTTCTTTATACACCTCTATGTAGTTTTACCTTTACCCTGTTTTTACAATGAGGTTTTATTACTTTCATAGTTTTAAGGAAATATGCTTTTTCTTTGGATTTACATGTCCCTGACTACTATGAAGTTGAACAAGTTTTTATATATTTATTGGTTGTTTGTATATCTTCTTCTGTGAACTGCCTATTCATAGCTTTTGACCATTTTTCCATTGGAGAGTTTCTTTTGTTCTATCAATTTGTAGGAGTTCCTTGCTTATTAGTGATATTAACTGTTGGTCATATGTGTTGCCAGGCCCATTTCATTTTTTTCGTTTACATGTGATCAGACCTGTCAGTCTTTTCCTGTAGCTCTTAACAAAGTAAGTTACATCCATATTCTTTGACATCTATAACATATTAAGTGAAATAAAGCAAGTTGCTGAGTAATATGATAGTATGATCATATCTTCTTATTTTAAAAAATAGAGGGAATATATTATGTTTGTGTATGTTTGCATATATTTGTATGAGCAAAGATAAAGATATGGAAAGATAAAACGCTGACTGTTAACATTGATTATCTCAATGGTGCGAGATGGGGGAGAGACACATTAATTTTTTCTTTACAAATCTGTATATGATTTGACTTGTTACAGCAAGTATGCATGATTGTTGTACCTTTCAATACATCCAATAAATGGAACAAATGTTAAAGAATACCATCACCTAACTTTCAGCATCCTCCTTGGAGGAGAACATATATTATGTAGGGCAAGCACTACTCTCTTTCACAGATGCCCTTTGGAAACACTATAAGAGGAATAATTGATTGGATTTATTCTATAACTTACAGTTGGGTGAGTAGCACAATCACTCAGACACATTCCTAGAGGTGACAAACTAAACCCCACAACACCCACACACTACCTGACCTTAATGATCCTCTTTAAGGTTCGAATATCACGAAGAGAAAAACAGAAGAGATGGAAGTAGATATTTGCAGATAGTGATGAGAGTGCACTCTGCATGGTAACTCTTAAGATCAGGAGGAGGTTAAAGGGAGAGGGAAGGAGTGGTGGCAATGCTTGCATTGCTTGGCACTTGCTCCACATATAAAAATAGCTAGTTATGCCTTTGCGTTCTAACCAAGTGTAACATTTGTTCTGTGACTTTGTATAAAATGTAGTTTCATGGGTGTGACTTAAGGGTAGTACATGTCCCTAAGTTGGAAACAGAACCACAATGTCTTCTGGGTAAATAGCCAGAGACGACAATACATAGAGGAAAAGAATAGTAGTTGCACAGTTTCTCAGAATTGGAAAGGATTTAGAGTTGCTTTAGTTCAATCCATCTTCTAATCCATGAGTTCTTTGTACACATCCGGGGCAGATGATGAACTAGTCTCCACTTGAAATATTTCCAGTTAGAAAGAGCTCTCTCCTTTATAAAAAAAAGCTAATCTTTACAGTGATAATTATTAGAATGTTCTTCCTTAAATTGCCATGAGTTTTACCTTTTTGGAACCTCTAGCCATTGTTCCTTCGTCCTTACGACTTCTCATTAAAAATACATGAAGACAGCTACTCAGTCTCCCTAAGCCTTCTCCTCAAAAGGCTATACATCAACAGTTCCCCAACGTTTCCAAATGATATGATTTCTAAATTATTCACCATTCTACTTTCCCTAGTTTGGAAATGATTTAATTTGTTTACAATGTAATATTCTTAAATAATCACATCTTTACCTGGTATAGGGTGCAATTAAAAAAATTGTCTTTCCTTATGGTAAGTGAAATAAGCCAGTCACAAAAAGATAAATACTGTATGATTCCACGTATATGAAGTACTTAACATAGTCAAATTCACCGAGACAGAAATTACAATGGTGGTTACCAGAAGCGAAGGGAGGAGGGAATGGGGAGTTGTTGTTTAACGGGTACAGAGTTTCAGTTTTCCAAGATGAAGAGAGTTCTGGAGATTGGTTACATGACAATGTGAATATATTTAATACTACTGAACTGTACATTTAAAAATGGTTAAGGCGGTAAATTCTATGTTACGTGCATTTTACCACAATTAAATCATTTAAAATTAGGAAAAAAAAGAAAATTGTCCTTGATTTGGATATTTTACTGGTCTTTCTGGTATCACTGCAATACTAGATTAACACTACCTTTTAAAGTTAAGTTTCTCACCTATTGTGCTTATAGAATTGATTGATTTTTTTAAAACTTAGGTGCAAAGTTTCGCACTTATATCTGTAAAATGTCATCTGGTTTGTTTAGGCCAATAATTCCAGGCTCTTGCACAGTCTGATTCTCTATAGAATGTCCCTGCTACTTTAATACTCTAGCCTATGCTCAGAGAGAATGCAAAATGTCATAGGCAAAAACAACAGAAGGAATAAGGCAGCCAAAATTCAGCAAGAACAGGCCTTCATTTGTGCTTATTCTTTGTTCCATTTCAGTATGCCCCCTGCCTCCCTTTCCTAACCCCCTGCTCATTCATCATTCGAGCTTCCTGTCAGCTCCAGTCTCATCTTTAGTTTTATCTTCTCAGCTTGTCTGCTTCACTGCCTCCCAACCCATGCCCAATTTATTGCTTTTCTCATCTACTCAGTCCTGGCCTTGGGATTCTTTCCTTTGAACTAACCCTAAAGACTACCTTATGTCTCAGCCCAATCACCTCCCTATCTCTACTCCCTTTTGCTCTGACCTTGGCGTGCCAGACCCCCCCAAAAAATGCTGTCAATCTATATATTAATAATTCTTCCAAGTTTGTGCTCGTCAACAAAAGTTATAAGCATATCTTTCGTGTTGTCACCTAAAGCATCGATAAATAATTTGAATACTGGGCCAAGAACAGAAAATTTGTACCACGTTCTTTTTCAGGTTTCTGTCCTTAGGGTTCTATTTATTTAATCCTCTAAATTTTAACAAATCTTATTTCTTAAATCATAGAGAGTTTCACTGTTCCATAGAGTGGCCACTAGCCACGTGTATATATAAATTTAAATTTATATTAAATAAAATTAAAAATTCAATTCCTAAGTTGTAGTAACCACGTTTCAACTACTCAGCCACATGTTTCTAGTGGCTATCATATTGGACAGTGCAGATACAGAACATTTTCACCACCAAAGAAAGTTCTATTGGACAACACTACTCCAGAGTGTGTATTTGATTATGCTCAGCATAACCTTACATCAATACTGCAAGTTCTCTTCAATTTACTATTGATTCATTAGTCAACTGTTTTGTTCAACTAGTCATGAATATGTCTGCCTGTGCTTTATCTAGCCCATGTTTGTCTATCTTGTCTAAGAGGATATTATAAGATTCTTTGCTGAAATAAAAACACATTGACTATAGTAGTATTCTGGTCTACTTGATAAGCAACTCATTTGATTAGTTATTTATTGCTTTGCAACCATCCATCCCAAAATTTAGTGGCTTAAAACAATAATCTTCTTATCTCTCATGTTTTCTGTGGGTTGGGAATTTGGGGTGGTTTAGCTCAGGGTTTGCCAAGAAGTTGCAGTCAGATGTTGCCTGTCATCTTAAGGCTTGAATGGGGCTGGAAAATCCATTTCCAAAGTGACTTATCACATGATTGGCAAGATGATATTGGCTGTTGGCCACGGACCTTAGCTCTTCTCCGTGTATGTCTCGCCACGTGGCTGCTTCAATGTCCTCCAAGCTTAGCAAATGGCTTCCCCCAGATCAAGCAGTCTGAGAGACCTAGCTAGAAGATTCAATGTCCTTTATGACACAGCTTTATAAGTCTTACATTATCACTTCCTCCGTATTCTATTGGCCACACAGGATCAGTCCTGATTTACTGTGGGAGAAGATCACACAAGGCCATGTCATGAATAAAAAGATGCCTAGTTCATTGGAGGGCACCTTGAAGACTTAAAATGATGCTATTCGAAATAGAATATGAGCTGGCTTGTTATGGCTCATTATTAGCGTATACCTGTTTGCTCCTGGGAAGCATCTCCTAGGAGCCATCTGTATAATAATCTGTAAAAGTTCTGTTAGGATCAACATCAAGTTTACTGGCCCACAGTTTCTGGAATCTTTTTGCTCTGTTTTGAAAACTGGAATTTTGCCTATTTTCGAACATGTGGCACTTTCACTATATTCCAAAGATCACCACAATCATATCTGCAGGGTTTTGTTAATTTTAAGTCTGTCATTTTTCTGAGACTGGAGATTTGCCCCTAAGCACAACAGCTTGGAACTCTATCAATTTTCTCTCCTCTCCAAATTTTGTGTAGTGTATCACAATAATTTTTTTGTTAAGCTAATTTCTCTCAGGACATTCTTGATTCTGTGTTTATGTGTGTGTATATGTGTATGTACACGTGTTTTGTTCTCTACAAACCAGAACCATAAATAAGAATCATACTTCTGGGGCTGGCCTGGTGGTGCAGCGGTTAAGTGTGCATGTTCTGCTTTTGCGGCCCAGGGTTAGCTGGTTCAGATCCCGGGTGCGGACATGGCACCACTTAGCAAGTTGTGCTGTGGTAGGCGACCCACATATAAAGTAAAGGAAGATTGGCAGCAGATGTTAGCTCAGGGCTAATCTTCCTCAAAAAAAAAAAAAAGAATCATACTTCTTGATCATATATCTATATCTCCTGTAATTTCCAGATCACCAACGAGCTTTTCCTCATAATTCAGAATTAAATCAAGAGTAGTAGCTTTTCTCATTGTTTCTTTTATCTTCTAATGAATTAAATTGTCAGCATGGCAATTCAAGAACTTATCAGATTCTGTTTCTTCTTTTAGAATGCGTCTAAGGGAATAATTCTAGAACAAATTATATCTATATGTTTCCCTGGAAAGATATCATTGATACATGTTGTTAAGTTGCAAGGTAGTACATATGCTGTGGTCCCATTTTTGTTAAAAAATAAAAGAGAACAAAAGAATAAGGAGAGAGAACTCTGTGTGTGTGTGTGTGTGTGTGTGTGTGTGTCCATAACGTTTATGATCATGGAGAATGGTATAGAAGGATATACATCAAATTGTTAACAGCTTGGGTGAGGGAGTGGTGGTGATGGTGGTGTATGATTGGATGGAGAAGGTAGAGACTGTTACCTTTTTCCACATTCACCTTTGAATTTTTTTTTACGTAATATGATGAATCCATATCAATTTTGTAAATTTTTTCTGTTGCAATAAGACATTAAAAATATGCTCTCTGTAATTATTACTTCCTCCCCCGGTGGCAGTGTTGTGACCTACATTTAGGAGAGTAATCCTCATGTAGTTCCTGTCATCAGTCTGTAGTATATTCCCGTAATGATATCACTTCTGTTTCCTCTTTCATTTTTATCCTCAATCAAGAGGATCTCTATCCTGCTTATGTATGTATTCCTTTCTACATAGATGGATAATTTCTTAAAGTTCAGTGCTATTCTTCTTTTCCTTCTTTGAGTTTTCTCTCTTTTCAAAATACACAGTCTCTAGTCGTGGATTGCCAGTTGCAACTCTTATTTTGTTAAGCCTCACAGATGTTATGGAGATTACACACACACACACAAGCACATATTTCAACTTTACTATATTCTCTAGACATTATGCATTCAGGACCAAATCCAAGTATTTTGGATCTGAAGTTTTTATATTTGGGGGAGTATTCATCAAAAAGAAATATAAAATTTTCAATGCAGAATTACTAGGGTCACTCTCTAGTAAAGTGCAAGTGAGGCATCTTGAAGCATAAGCTTCATTCGCATCAAGGTAAATGTGTTCCCATGTGCATTTGCGCTGGGTGAAGAAGGATGGCTAGCCTGAAGTTTCCGGGTTGGGAATTCCTGAACTAGGATGGTATGGCCTCCAAAGAGGGAAAAGACTGATGAAAAAAGGTAGCCCCAAGACCAACTTCAGAAATTCATCTGACTTTTGGTTTTATTTTCTCTGTTTTAGTTCTTTTTATAAAACAATTGTCTTTTTTTAGAGTAGCATTTCAGTTTTCAATAGCAGCGAGCCCCATGTTCAGCTAGGATCAGATTTCCAGGGCCCCATTTAGAAACAAGCATAGCTCAAATCATGTTGAGCTTAAGAGCATTCCATGACAAGTGACAGAAGCTTTGCAAACTATGGTCAGAAGGCACATTTCATGACCTTTAGCCTTCAGAAACATCAGGTGGCTTGTTGCTTTGTCCCCAGAGGAGTGGCACAAAGGAAAAATCAAAAGTGGTGCCACTGAGTGGTGGCAACAGTGTTGGGAACCATTGCAAAGGTTTCTCCATAGAGAAGAAAGAAAACCTTAAGGTTTTTTAGGCCAGTGGTTCCCAAAGGAGGTTTCTCCCTCAACAAGACTTCTTGAGACTCTTTCAGATAGGCTGCCCCAGCCCCTGACAGGTATACTGGGAGATGCTGGACATGAGTGTTTGCGATCACAAATGTGTGAAAGTATATTTTCAAGAAGATTGCTATATAACTTTATTTAACTCTTCCTACTCAGGACCAGAAATATAGACAGGAAACTTGTCTTAACAGAAGTTTGCAAGATACTAATCTTCATATGTGAGGGGTCAGAGTAGAAGAAACACAATAAACGACAGGTCTTTTTCTGCATTTAAATGCTTAATAAATGTTTAATAGAGCATTTTATGAGATTAATGTTTTAAAAATTGTCTATTAAGATATATATCGCCAATCATAAATGTATAAATGAAAAAGCTGCCTAGAATTTTTTGAATCTATATTTTCCATAACACACATGTGCTCTTGCAGTATAATTTCTCTAGGTTACAGTGATTGGCAATCTATATGAAAAAAATGAATATGCAGTTCTTTGTATACAAAGATGAAAGTACTAATTTTGGAGTTATTTTTCCAGAAAAGCATTACTGACTGGCCAGAAGGGAGAGGTTATTAAGGGCTAAAGAGTGGAGAGATGCACATTGGCCCTCTGGGAGATCAAACCCATACAGTTGGCACCATATCTGCAGTACTCCTACCAACTGAGCTAATGGCTGTTACCTTGCCATTTAGCATCTCAGGTCTGCTAAGCACGATTGCTCACAAACACAGCCTCCTTCAAGTCTTCACTGAATAGGGTTTATTCTCAGCCAAGAAACTCTCTGGAAGGAATAGAAATGGATTTTAATATTTTTTAAGTATTGAAAATTGCTGATTTTTTTTTCTTTGGAAGTTTCTTGAGCTTGAAATCCATGATTTTTCCCTGTGAGGTGATCCACTTGGTAATCTTTGCTCAGGCAGGTCACTGGCTACTCTTAAGCTATGTCTGGGTTCCATTTCTTTTTATAAAGCCCTTGTTATTTCTGTTAGGAGGGCTTGAAGGCTGAAGCGGGGAAAGGGGAACTGGATAGCTCAGGGGCCTAGCTAACGTTATCTGATCTCTCTTACCCTGAGGCATTTTTGAATTTGGCTCCTCTTCACACAGTCTCAAAATATGCACCGGCCCTTCAACAGTCATTGACAAGTGGGCTCTGGAGTCAGACTGCCTGAGTTGGAAGTCCGGCTCCTCCAAGTACTAGCTGTGAGGCGTTAGGAAAGTTACTTCATCTCTCTGTGTCTCAATTTCCTTGCCTATGAAATGCAGAAGATTCAAAAACTGAAAGAATTTTTGACGAAATTAAATGAGATAATATATACAAAACTCTTGGTCCAGAACATATAGCAAGCACTCAATAAATTTAAGCTATTAAAAAAATACCAACAATCAAAAGTTACAAAGGCTCAGGGGCTTAAGATAACAGAATAGACTGGCAAAGAGAGGACTGAATAAATATGAGCCATATAGTGCTGGCAGAGAAATTATTTCTGCGTAAAATACAACCTGACAAGTTCCTAGATCCTGGATGGACTAGGGTTATTTTTATGCTGTTTCAGGTCAGGAAAGAAAGAGAGGAAAAAGAACACTTTGGAAGGAGAGAGGGGAAGTAATGGTTGTGGGGTGGGGGAAAAGTCGTGAAAATGGAAAACAAGTGCCCTATTTCAAGGTTTCTCTCAGGGCTGAACCTCATGCTGGTGGGTTATCTATTTGTCTTCTGGTCTGCTAGGCGGGCTGACCTTCCCCAAGCCGGCCACAAAAATCCCCATAATGCCAGCTTACAAGGCAAAGTTTCCATGCCCTTCCACGCCTCCTTTTTCCTTGAAAATAATAACTTCAAAAATGTGTAGCTTCTCTGTCAAGTTCTGGTCAAACACCTAGCCTCCCCTCCCCCCGCTGCCCCCCCACACACGGGGGTCCCAACGGGCAATGTGGCTAATCCCCATGGAGTCATGAAGCCGCTAGCCTCCCACGGAGGCTTGCAACTAGAGAGCCCAGTGATCTAGCCTAGATTCTTTTGCCTGGTCTGGACTTGTCCCCTTAGACAGGCTAAAACAGTCTCTGCCATCGGGGCCACGGGGCATTTCCCCACACCCTACCTTCAGCAAACCGCATTGTCAAAAAAAAGAAAAAAGTCAACTTATGAACACTTCTTCCCTTTAGCAAAGATTCTCTTCAGAGTTCTTTTAAATGTTGTAAATGTTGTATTTCTTGACTCCGTGTCTTGATTTTTAAAAAATAGATATGTATATAAAAGTGTAACTTTCTATTAAGTAGCTCATCTGCCCATCTCTAGTTATTAAATGTTGTTTTCAGACTCATATTTAGCAGGATCCAGAAGAGTTTTCCTCATCATCCAGGAATTCTTAAACTGTGTTTTAAAAGGGCAAGATTTTGTGCGGTATTGTCAAGATTTGAATTATTGGAAACTGTAGTTTCTTTACGGTTTACATCATATTTGAATTAACACGAAAATTCGATCCAGAACACCCAGGTTTCTTTTTGGGAGGAGGTAGTAGTTGGTTTTCTCCGCACCCGTTAACAGAGAATTTTCTTTATTTAGCGAGACGGGGTTCCTCAGACAGGCTTTGGCCATTACAGAGCTCACCGAGGCTCCGAGGTTAAGGAATGTAAAGAGGTCAAACTTGGAAGTTGAAACAGACACGAAATAAACAAAATCCACCAATATATAAAGAGATTACAAGAGTAAGAAGCGTGGGTCAGAAATTGTGACCTCCAAGTCGGTGGGAAGAATTATTCGTCTTCGAGGAGGTAAAAATTTCTTAATTAAAAAAGAAAGAAACAGGAAACGAGCCCTCTCCCCCCACACACACATCGCGTTCGGACCCCAGAGTGCGGGCGCGCTAACGCAGTGTATGAGCTCCAGGGAAAGTAAGCAGCTTCGGGACATTTTCTAAAGTGCTCTTTGCAGCGCGAGAGCTGAGAATGAGGTTTTACACATCGACTCCCTTACCCATAAACTCTTCAAGAGGCGCCTTACCTCTCGTGGCTAAATCGCGTTTGTCAGATCTTTTAAACCATGTGTCAGAACCCCCGAGCTTTATGGGGAAACGGAGGCGAACAGCCTGGGCGCCTGGAAACGTTTGCAAAGAACCAGCGAATGAATGAAACCTGGCCTGAGCGCTGGAGACTGGGAAGGACGCAGGAACTTTCTCTGTGCATTGCGAACTGCAAACTTAGGACTGGGGTATCCGGGAATTCAGAGACTCATTCAGTCTCTCTTAACTCCCAGCACCTGTGAACAGGTGCGGTTCCGATTGAGCGACCTGGGCCTGGTACCAACTAACCCAAGGATCCAAGAGATGCCGCCGGCTTCCAGGGGACTTCGCAGCGGCCCTGTCCACGCTGCGCTGCCCTCGGCTAGTGGCTTCGAAGGCTGAGTTGTGGTAGCCCTGCGGCGCAGATGGTGCTCTCTCGTGGCCCTCACAGGGGCTCTCCTAGGTCTGATCCCTACCACAGTGGCAAGTCATTTCCTTACCTAACTTGATGGGTGTTTGCAATAAATGGAGCAATAAAGTCAGAGGAGCAGAAAGAGAAAATAGACAACTAGAAAAGTCACAAGTGTTTCGTGGGGAGATTAGGGTGCGGGTTGTTTGGACTGTGGCAGAGCTGTGGGGCCCAGACTGGGAGCGGCGCGGAGCGGGACCGGTTTTCCGGGGCTGGCAGCTGCCTCGAAAAAGTTTCCTGTGGAGCACTCGCCAGCGGGGGCGGGGGCGGCGGGCGCGGCGGTGAACGTGGGAGGGGGCGGGAGCGCGGGGGGAGGCCTTGAGGGGCCGGCTTGCAAACCGTTATAGTCCTTCAGCACCTCCCTTGGCCAGTGGCCCCCCTAGCCCGCCTCCCCGCGGCGCCGCTGCCCACCTGGCGACGTGACGCCGCACCAATCCCCTTCGAGCTGCTCCCGGGGGCACCCCCCCCCCTCCTTGGACCGCCCCCCTCCCCACCCTGAAAGAGGCGCACCCTGCCGGGGCAGACGCTGCGCTCTCGCCCGCGGAGCACCCCTCTAGCTTCTTGGTCTCTGGGACGGACGCTCAGGCTCTTCTCTTGCTTTAGCCAAACTTGCTTTCCCGCCTCTGAAACTGGCTTCCCTCCACTCCTAGCTCTTTCCCTCCACTTCCCCTCCTCTATCTTCCACGCCACAAACCCCGTCCCCCATTTCTTTCCCTGGCTTTCTCCCTTCTCCTCTCCCCTCTTCAACTTCTTGCCCACTTCCACCTCAGACTCCCTGAGCGTGCCTCAGTCGCCAGCTCCTATTCGGCTCGAAGCCATGGCAGGACCTGGGGGTTGGAGGGACAAGGAGGTCACGGATCTGGGCCACTTGCCGGTGAGTAGAGGACGCCCCGTTGCCCCTGAAGTGCTCTCTTCTGCAGGTTCTGAGTACCGAGGGAGGGGAGGAACCTCCGCAAGCTGGCTAGGCCAGGACTTCGACGGGATTGCGGGTGCAGGAGGGGACCCCAGGAACGGGCTTTCAGAAAAGGCACCCCTGGGCACCGGGACATGCCAAACGCACGGAAAGGCAAAGGGCCAAGGATGGGGGAGGGTGGAGAGGGGGGAGAATTGGGTAGCATTGGGATGGAACGGGCCCTAAACAGCCGGACCTTTTCTAAATGTGGCCCGTTTCCTTTAGCTGCGCTCTGCTACCTGTCCTAGCGGGGCTCGAGGAGAGGCCAAAGAGCGCCACGACGCGTGGCTTCCTGAGAGCACTCCTCCCGGTCTCCCTGCCGCCCCGTCGTCGTTTGTTTCTTTTGCCAGCGGAGATGCCCACTTGCGGAGTGACCTTTACTTCTAGGTGACAACGGGCTAGAAAATTAAAGCGTTGGAGTCTCACTTTTCTCACTTTCTAACAGCACTTTGTAAAACCTTATTCTGCCAGCGCACTGTTCCCGATTTAGTAATGCGGGAGTAAAAGAACTCGACGCCAGTTGGGGAAGAAGTAAATTCTGCACCCCCCAATTAAAAGAAAAAAATATTGCGTTCACTACCTAACCAGATTTAGCTTTTTCTCGTGGTTTTCGTTTGTGGATTCTCCTTTTTTTCCGAATGCCCATCTTTCCTCCAGAGTTGTAATTGATTGGTGAGCTATTATCGCCGTCGTTATTAGTAGACTTATTATTTTAGTAGTGCCGTTTATTTCATTGGCATCTGTTTTCTGACAGATATTGGATCCCACCCAAATCCGTTTTTCAAGTTCCCTTTTTAGATTGGCATTTCACTCGCACCCTCTCTTGAATGCAAAGGGCCCCTGGACTCTCTGAAGGGGAATAAGCATGCACCATGCTGGAATGATCGCCAGGCAACTGTAGTTCAGGGCAGTGGCCTGCTTGCTTTGGGAAAAGCTAAATATTTACCTTGAGGTTATAGAACCATTCAAAGTCTCATGCCTTAATTTTATACATATTGAGCATTTAAAGGTTGTCTTCTTGATAATGGCAGACACCTGTCCCTCTCAAAATGGAGCATTCCCCAAGCATCACCCACATAATTTTACACTAGAATGGCGTGAAGAAGGTGATGCAAGTAGGTAACATTTTAACAAACTGTTCTCAACCTTTAAAAAAGGAACCTCAATATAAACGTGTTGAGTTACAAATATTAGCATTGTGGTTATTGATGCAGCTTCTTGAAATAAACTCATAGAATTTTTAAAAGTTAAATCTTTTTCCACCCTGCGTGCACCCGGCACACACATGAGATTTCTGGAATATGGAGGCTTCAATTGGTGGTTTCCTTTCTGAACAGAGCTTTCATATTCCAAGTAGATTTGCTCCCAAGTAAAAGTGTAAAACCGGTGAATGAAATGTTACCCTCCTCCAGCATTCTCTGTCTGTAGTGGGAAAAGAGAGAAAAAGCAAACTCCGGCAAATATGTGAAACCACACATGGGCTAACTGAAATAAACTCTTTTCTAAAATTGACTAAAGAGAGGAATGGGAAAGACCTCATAGAAATGATAGGGCAGGGAATTCCAAAACCAAGGAGAAAAAGAAGGAAAGGTTTTATTGCCACAAAAAATGGGGGGAAATGGCCCAGACTAAGTGACCCGGTCATGGCCCTGGGACATAAGAACTTGATGAGAGCAGAGGAGATAAGGGGAAAGGCTGCAATCTTTACATTGCAGTTCAGTGGAATATTAGTTTTCTGGGGGTTGATGGGGGTGTGGAGGGGAGAAAGATGAGATTGGTTTTTAATGTAGGAGTAGGGAGAAGACAAAAAACCTCAGGACATTGATTCTTGGCCTCATTGTACAGACTTCATGAAAGTCTCACAAAGTCCTCAGCTTTTAATAATTTCTAAATTTCTATTATACAGGAGCCATTTTATCTCATTGTAGAAGTCTTCTCCGTCTGAGAAAATTATGCATAATTCTCCCCTCTTCCCAAACATCCAGGTCTAAATCCTAAGAAATCTGGCAGAAGAGTAGCACCCCTTTTGGAATTTCCTTAATGTCAAATTTTTAGAGATATAAAAAAGTCACTGTTTCTCTGGTCACTGAGGTGTATTTTAGTGATTTGGGATTTCTTTGCACTTGACTTATTTCCTGAGTCTCTGAAAAAGTAAAAGTAAATTAAGAGGTCAAGAGACATCTAAGTTAGCTGTTTGGAAGTTTGCATTTTGACCCAAAGTAGAGATGATAAAGCAAGCAAAGAAACCTACATATCGTGGGATCCCTTGAGATAATTGTCCTCAATAGGATATATATGAAGGTCAGAGAGTTGGCACCTGTCAATACCAAGTATGCCAATTTGGCAACAGCCAGATAACAAGGGGAGATTCAAACCCCAGAGTTTCACATTGAGCAAAAAAGAATCTTGCAGATTATAAATATGGGACTAATTTAAGATTGATACGTTATGTCCTTTGTAGGACTGGCCAGCTGAATGACCACCAGACAAGGACCCTTGAGAGAGGTTAGGCTTGCTGTGCAAATTGGGATTTAAAGAAAGTGGCAGAAGATTATTTAGCGTTTTTTTTATTAGATAGGTATTATTTTTTAAACCTAAAAGCAAGCAAGTGAAAGCTGGGGAAGCAGGAGGTGAGAGGGAATTATATAACATTTTTTTGCATAATGCCCTAAAGTTAAAGGCATGTAATAAGAGAGCCAGTATAATAACCAGAGAATGATAGGTCAACTACATTTTGTTTGTTAATTAATGGGTGGCTGTTATTCTTCCTGATTTACTATTGAATAAATATTTCCTGTAGGTGGCAAAACAAGAAAGAAAGTACAGAAATTTGTGGTTTGTGCTTCCTTTTTAAAAGAGAATTGCAAAGCTTTATACGTATCTGTGTATGTGTGTGTGTCTGTTTTCACCTCGCCTGCCAGCAATACCTGGGCTCACTGTGCTCTCAATCTCTCTCTGTCTCTGTCTCTCTCTCTCTATATGTATATTTCTTTTTCTTTTTTTTTCTTTTTACCTAGTATGCCTATGTCACCCAATCCTTGGGACTGGAAACTATTTCTTCATCTCCAAATCTGGCATGTCTTTCACTATGATAGTCCCCTTTGCATTCTGTGCCCAGTATGGTAATGACATTCCTCACGGCTGTGGCCTTGGTATTTGACACTGCCATGTGTAGTCCTAATCTATATTGGGGTCAGGATTAGACAAGCCTGGAGGACAGTAGTAGCAGAGGTGATCTGAAATAGCACATGATCCAAAAACTATATTTGAATTACATTAGGCTTATATTTAAATATAACTTCCAGCTCTCCTAGTCTTCTACCACCCAGACCAAGCGTGCTTTCCACACTCACTCATGAGGACCTCCCCACTTTGCCAAGTCCCTTAGCTCCCTGTCTTAAAGCAGTTTTATCTTCTAGTCCACAGGGTCGAAACATCCAACATATCCCCCATTGTGTATTCTAGAGCATCACCTCCGCATAACATTGTACTTCAACCTATTTTGTCAGTCTTTCCTGCCCAGTTTCTAGAGCAGCAGGTTTTATGTTAGTGCACAAGAATAATCTGGGGATCTCGGGAACGATCCCCAGAGATTCTGATTTCATAATTCCGTGGCAGGGACAACGAATCTTTATTTCTAACAAGATTCCCTAGATGATTCTCAGGTAGGAAGAGTCTATGCAGTCCACAGTTTGAGAAACACACGGCCAGAGGAAGAAGTTTTCCTTTCTAAATTTTCCACTTGAATTGTGAAACCCATTCCTCCAACTCTCTCGGAAACTCACTCTGGCATTTATCGTGTTATATCCACCATTTTCAGGTTCTCTCTCCATAAACATTTTTCATAAAATTGCTATTTCAAATATTTAAACAAAGGAAGAAACGCTTCTGCCATTCTTTCTATGTACCGTGCACTTTCTTTCCTTTGGCTGTCTGACTACTTGGATGTATTCCCTAGTTCTCCTTCTTTACTACCCTAAATGTGAAATTTATTGCTACTCATATTGCCCATTTATTGGTTCCCCTTTGTTCTTAATTTCTGCTATATTTGGTTCTATTGATCAGCCTCTGCTATTGAGTCTCTTCCACGACCAGTAAATACTGCCTTCTAGTGGTTCTTTTTCTTCCTGTTACCCCCCCACCCCCTGCCCTTATTAAAATTATCCATCAAGTGTTCATTCTTTCCCCATCTCTTTGACTTCGGAAGAAGAAACAATTCCTCAAAATTCTGGGTTTCAAGGAGCAACCAGGCTGGGACTTTTAAATTACAGGAGATAATTTAGATAGTAGAAAAATATCACAGAAGTATAAAGTATTTGCCCAACATTTTATGGTTCAAAAAATGTTTTAAGGGGCCAGCCCTGTGGCCAAGTGGTTAAGTTTGTGTGCTCCACTTTGGCGGCCCAGGGTTTTGCCGGTTCCGATCCTGGGCACGGACATGGCACCGTTCATCAGGCCACGTTGAGGTGTCGTCCCACATAGCACAGCCAGAAGGACCTACAACTAGACTATACAACTATGTACTGGGGGGCTTTGGTCTCCGGAGAAGAAGAAGAAAAAAAGAAGATTGGCAACAGATGTTAGCTCAGGTGTCAATCTTAAAAATAGATAAAAATAAATGTTTTAAGACTTAGAATTTTAGTAATTTCTTTTGAGAAAAGCTTTTACAAATTAGGGTTTATTGTTTACTGATCATTTGTTTTTTACCCAAATGGAACACCTAAGCATACCAAACTACCAATCAATCTCCAAATTGATACAGCAGTCATAGATATAAAGACCTTTCCTCCTCTGGTTTTCTTATCTCAGAGTGGCAGGGCAGAGGAGAAGACTAACTAATTATGGTGACCTCTCTAATGTGAACCTTTTAATTTCACAGTGACCAAAAAAAAAGGTTCTTTTTCAATTCTTCCTTCCTTGGGAGCCCAGAATAAACTTTCTCTGACTATAATTCAGTGGAAAATCTTATATAAGAAATTGAGTAATATTACCCTAGTAATTAGCATAGTTTCTCTTCTCTTTTTCCCAGTTTGACAATCATTTAGCCTTGAAAGAATAGTGTGGAGATGCAGAATGAAAAACGTTGCATAAAACTAATGAAAAAAATACTCTTAGAATAGATGAGTACTAAGTTGAGCTGCCTTTAAAAATGGAAGAACAATTTCTAAAATTTTCTTTTATTAAATGTGAGCATGAGGAGAATTAAGATGTTTTGGTCATTTGTGAGCAGGAAAAATTTTCCAAATAACATTAATATAAATAAAATAAGGCCTCCAATAATTCCAAAGGCACTTTTTTGTCCCCATCCATTTCCTTGATGTCTCTTTTGAGTAATTAGATACCTAAGTTCAAATCTGATTAAGGTACTTACGTTACTGAGAGCTAGAAAAAGGATTAAAGAAATTTAAGACTGTCTTTGCTCAAAGAATCAGAAATAAAGTTGTTCAGATAATACAGTCATTCTCTAATATAGAATATCTTTTTCAGTTAAAATGTAGCCTTATAACAAAGAATGGTTTACCAATAGGAATCAGCGAACATATTTGATTCTTTTGACTGATGGCCAAGAGCCTGTTTCTCCAGAATTAATAATGTCTAATATAAATCCCTCAATGATATTCTTCAAAGAAATATACGAAAACGATAAAGTCTTCAAGCTGAACCTTAGCGGCTTCTTTGTTGGATAATTTTTTCCCATGCATTTTTCAAAGAGTTGTAACAACAATGATATGCTTAATATCAAAGCCACTATAACAATCTATTTTTGCTTCTCTTGAATCCTCAAAATTATCATTTTAAATAACTTTTATATTTTCATTGGGAGAATGTTACTCGAACTATTTCTTATAATGATACTGTGCATATAGTGACATTGATTTTGCTGATTTTAAGAAAATAGGCTGCTGTTTTCTCTAATAATGGTCATATCAATTCAGTGGAAACCTCTAGATTTTAGAATATTGGACTCTGACTTTTTCCTGTAGAATTTTAGAGCTAAGAAATCACCTAACACAGCACCTTCATTTTATATATGTGAAAACTGAGTGCCAGAGAGAGTAAATAACTTACCCAGAGTCATATAGTTAATTAATGGCAGAGATGGGGCTCTAACTCCACTCTCCTGACTCTGTCCAGTTGAATACTTGTTGACTGAAGTAATCCTAGAGCTGTGTCATGTTCCTATGACAGTTTTGCTAGATTACACAAATATCACGCCAGTTTTAATGAGTCTATAATTTCAGTCATATACACTGCATACGCTCAAAAGTTTTTCTGTTTCACTCACATTTGTTACAGTGATAAAAATGTTTTCAAACAAGGTTAAACAAAGTTTGTGTAAATAAAATATGCTTTCTGTAAAGAATGTGAATTTCCAAGAATTGGCCAACGTTCCTACCGCGTTGTGTATAAACTGACATCTACTCATACCTCATATGAGTTTTGCTAAAAGAGCAAATAAGAAGCTAGACTAAAAGTTCAAATAACGATAAAACTCAATAAACAATTTTTTGTGGTGTACAAGAAAGGAATATTCATATTCTAAGGTAAGGAAACAATGTTTAAGAATGAATATGGAAGCCTTAGGAATCTGTCCACAAACATGTTATATTTTGTCTCCTGTGATGCCATATTTAGGCTTAAGACGCAGAAACTACCATCAGTGAATTTGTACCATGAAAAGATATTCAGCGAGTATAAAGATTAACTTAAAAACAAACAAAAACAACTGTCTAGTTTTTTTTTTTTTATAAACAGTGCTCTTTTAATGCCATGATCTTGCCTTTTCTTTTTGTTTTATTTCTTCTCCCCAAAGCCCCCCAGTACATAGTTGTATATTCTAGTCATAGGTCCGTCTGGTTGTGCTATGTGGGACACTGCCTCAGCATGGCTTGATGAGCGGTACCATGTTGGCACCTGGGATCAGAACTAATGAAACCCAGGGCCGCCAAAGCAGAGCGTGTGAACTTAACCACTTGGCCACGGGGCCGGCCCCTCACTCTGTTATTCATATTTAGAGGCGATACTCTTTCTTAAAAATTACTATTATATAAATAATCTATCTGGACTTTGTATCCAATACCTACCCATCATTGCTGTATGCTAAACTTTCTACTTGTCTGGTTAACATTCAAAAGATGGATAGTAAAAGAGTATTTCAGTTGCAAGTAAATGAACTTATTTCTATTTTAATAATCTTTCTAATTACATTATGAATATGCCTCAACTAGACATAATTTTATGTATTTTATGGTTTTATGATAATTAATTATACAACTACTTAATGTTCATATCATTGTTTTGTTTTTACAAATGACTACACTCAGTCCAGGGAGATTCTGACATCTCTATTCTTTTGGTAAATGACACTTAGATTCTTCCCATGGAAATTCTAAGGGAACAAAAGAGATTGGAAATGCAATTCTGGATAGTTGAATGCTTGCCTATTTTCCCAAGAAGACTGACAATTTTTATTTTACATTTTTGCAGGATCCAACTGGAATATTCTCACTGGATAAAACCATCGGCCTTGGTACTTATGGCAGAATCTATCTGGTAAGTGGAGTTAGATTATGTATTCATTCCTTATTTTCTAATAACTGCAATGATTGCAAGTCAAAACCCTACACTGCAAATCAAATAATGCGAAAACACATTTTACTTCGAGAGATGAATCAAATTAAGATAACTTAGTGACATCTGTGAGAATTATTATAAAAGGGATGGATTTGAAATCTATAGTGAACTAACCAACAAACAACATTTAAAAATTATTAGCAGAAAATTAATAAAATCATCAATGGAAAAGGGAACTAATTCAAATAAGATGTACCCAAATAAAAATATCACTTGTTTTATATTATACGTCCATACCTTTCTAGTTACTCACATTAAACTTTTAAACTGAATGCTACAAAAAGGAAAGTTTCCATAACATTCTATATCAAACTGTGCACATGAGTGTGTACATGTGTGTGATAGAGTTTGCCAAATAATATATAAGAAAAATTCTGCATTTATTTCGTGATTATTTGTTAAACACAAAATATGTGCCAGGCACTGTTATAGTCTCTGGGGATAAAACGATGAACTAGCCAGACGGTCCCTGCTCTTACAGGGCTTGTGATCTAAAAATTTGTAAGTGGTTAAATGTGTGTATGTGTGCGGGGTGGGAGAGTTGGGGAGGCATGTGTATAAGTGAGCACACAAATAAGTGTATAATTGCAATTGTAATATACTCTTTGTACAAAAATTCCTAGTGATATAAAAGCACAGAACAGGGGGGCTTAATTTAGACTGAAGGGTCAGCATTGGCCTCCCTGGGGAAGTGACTGGTAAACTGATACTAGGAGGATTAATATGAGGTATCCAAGCAAAGGTGTGGCTGTGGAGAGTGATGCAGATGCATTCTAGGTAGAGGCAGGGGCAGTGTTAAGGGCTGGCTTGGAGATGGCGTGCTTTACTAGCCCTATCACCTTGATCAGGCACCCTACCCCCACTCTCTAATATAGGAAGTAGACATGTCCTCAATCTTCTATAAGGTTCTGAACAAATGCAGTGTTCTTTCTCGGGTCTGTCCCTCAGAAACCAGATCACTGTTCCTAAGCCGATACTGTAGACTGACCACAGGTCCTCTACATATGGGTTGTGTAGAGGTGTCTTGATGTAGGTCCAGAGGAAGGGGCTTCTAAGTTCAGACACATGTGCCCTCTGCTTGCCAAGCCTTGCATCTTTAGGGCTGCATCTGCCCAGAGTAGGGGCTTCTTCTTCTTCTTCTTCTTCTTTTTTTTTTTTCTTTTTTGCAGGGAAAGATTTTCCCTAAGCTAACATCTATTACCAATCTTTCTCTTTTTTTTCCCTCTCCAAAGCCCCAGTGCATGGTTGTATATCTTAGTTATAAGTCCTTCTAGTTCTTCTACATGAGCCACCACCACAGCATGGGAACTGACAGACGGGTAGTGTGGTTCCATGACCAGGAAATGAACCTGGGCCACCAAAGTGATGAGAGCACCCACCTTTAACCACTAGGCCATCAGGGCTGGCTCCAGAAGGGGTTTCTTTTTTAATTCACTAGCCAGGTTGGGATAGGACAGAGATTTAAAATTTGCACAAAAGTGCCTGTAGCATAGAGGTTGAATACTAGAAATAGCATTGTGGAAGGATCCTAAAAGCAGAAAGAACCTTGGTGAGTATAAGGAACAGAAAGTATGCCAATATTCATGACAAAAGTTTTTTCAAATCATTTAACAGAACCAATATGCTATAGACAGTGATGTGATACAGACACAAATGTAGTGTTTATATTACCTCAATTGCATCCCAGACTGAATGATTAGTTAACATTTGTTTTATCTAGGTGAATTTTGCCACCTTATGAATAGATACCCACACCTTATACATAGAAGTTCCTTTTCTTTGTGGCACATTTGCAATCTCCATGGCTCTATACACATTTTAACTCGTGAGGGGTGTGTGTCTGTGTATGTATACTTGTTTTGATTTGAAAGCATAGAGCTCTCTCCACCACCAGATCTTAGTAATAAAAACCTCAGAATCAATTAAGGTAAAAAGCAAAGGTAAGAGTAGATAACACAAAAAGATGGTTTCTAGTCATCAGTCATCAGAACTGTGATGCCATAAAAAGAAGAAAAGTCAAGAAATAAAATGGTGAGTTGTACACGATAATTCTCTTTTTTTTAAACTAGAGTTTATTGAGATAGTTTATATTCTATAAAATTTGCCCTTTTAAATGTACAATTTTCTGAGTTTGGACAAACACAGTCATGTAACTACCACAGAATCAAGATTTTTCAATGTACCTCTTAAATTACACAGTCTACCTTTAAGTAAAACTCTACTATTTCACTGTCTGGTGTCCCAGCTTGTGTTTGTTGGTTATGGTTGTTATACATTTTGCTTTTACAAAAAAATATGACATAAGCCCACAATATTGTTACTTTGTTCCTTATACTCACTATTACTACTTTTTATTTAGTTGATTATCTTTTAAAGCAATTAAAAAGAAGAAAAGCATTATATTCATGAGCCATTTCTGGAATCTTCATCACTTTGGATAAATCCGCGTTTCTATTTAACATGATACTCCTTAAGCCTGAAGAACTTCCTCTAATGTTTCTTATAGCGTAGGGCTTCTGATAATGAATTCTCTGCCTTTGTTTGTGTGAAAAGTCCTTATTTCTTATTCATTTTTGAAAGATATTTACACTGGATATAGAAATTAGGTTTGACAGGGTTTTTTTCTTTTTTTTTTTTTTTAGCACTTTAAAGATATCACTCTACTGTCTTCTGGCTTGCATAGTTTCTGGAATCTGCTATCTCTCCTATCTTTGCTCTTTTGTATTTTTCTTCTGGCTTCCTTTAAGATTTTTCTCTTTATATTTATTTTCCAGCCTTTTAAATGTCAAATGTCTAGGGTTTTTGGTTTTTGTTTTTGTTCTGTGTGTGTGTGTGTGTGTGCACGTGTGTGTTTGGGGAGTATTTATCATCCTTGGGGTTCTCTGAGCTTCTTAGATGTGTGATTTAACATATTTTATTATTTGGGGGAAATTCTTGACCTTTATCTCTGCAAATATTTCTTCTGCCTTCTTCTCATTCTTCTCCTTGTGGGAATCTAATTTCATATGTATTAGACTATTTGATGTTAACCCACAGCTCTTGAATCCTCTGGGTGTTTTTTGTTTGTGTGTGTGTGTGTATGTGTTTATTTGTTTCTATTCTTTCTCTTTGTATTTCAGTTTGGATTGATCTTTTCCCTATTTTTAGTTTCACCTATTCCTTTCCCAGCTATTTTGAGTCTACTGATGACACCACCAAAGGCAGTCTTTACCTCTTTTACTGTTTTCATTTCTAACATTTCTACTTGACTTTTTTTATAGTTAACATCTTTGTTGAAATCTCCATTTGTTCATGCATGTTTTTCATGTTTCACTAAAGCCTTTCACGTATTCATCATAGTTATGTTAAATTTCCTGTCTCATAGTTTGAATATCTAAATCATCCTTGAAGCTGGTTATATTGATTGCTTTGTCTCTTGAGAGTGGAGGTTTCTTTTCTTGCTTTTTGGTTTCTCAAATTTTTTGTTTGAAGGCCATAGTACATAGAACAGTAGAAATTGAAGTAAATAGCATTTATGCTTAGAAATGGGCACACTTTTCTGTTAAGTTATTAATATCAAAGGTTGAGTCAATCTAATGGGATGAGCCATGTTTGAGTTATGCTGTTGCTATGGTTACCCTCAGTTCACCACCACCAGCTTCAGATTCCTCTCTTACCTTGTGCTTAGTGTGGGGGTTGGTTTGCTGAATGTTTTTTTCTCAATATTTCTGCTCTACCCTCAGCGTTAGACCTTCCCTGTGCATCTGTGTCTCAAAGAGATTCTCTGTGCCTCGCCTAGTGGTATACTGCTATTGCTTCTTACTAAGTACTTGTTAGCCTGGTGGTGTAGGGCAGGGAGGATTTCTCTGTTTTTGTGATTCAACCTCAGTCTTGGCCAGATCCTGTGCCTCTGGGTCATGGGGGTGTGACTTTCTTAGTTATCCTGCTCCTCTACTAGTGGTAGGACACTTTTAAATGGTTTGGGCCAAGGACTCATTCCTGCCTTTCTCCCAGAAGTAGAGAACTTTATTTTTTTTGCATTTTCCCAAGCTGCAGTAGGTCTTCATTTGCACCCTGGGGGAACAGGGTTTTCTGCCCTTTCCCTAGGGCTTAGAACTTTTATTCCTTAGGGGGAAAGGAATTGGACATGGTTTCATGCTTTTCCTACTGCAATTGCTTCTCCTCTCCACCAGGTCAGTACCATAAATCTGTGGAGAAATGCCTGTAAGTGTGTATAAATTCCTCTTGTATCTGTGGCTACCGAGGGTACTGTACACTCATGCTAGCCCATACTTTGCCTTTAGCAGTTTATTCAAAATTTAGCTGAATTCCCTATACCAGCTTGTACGGTGACCCTGTCTTCCCCCTGTAGCAGCAGGTGAGCTGGTGCATATCCCATCTCTCCTTGTAGGTGCTTGTCTTTCTTTAGAAGTCAGGCTGGTTGGTTGCCTTGAGACTTCTCTCTGGGTTCAAGAAAGGTTAAGAGTTTGTAGATTATTCAGCTTTTTCTCATGGTTAGGGTGAAGATGATGTTCTTTCCAGCTTTCCACATCTTCATTAGGAGCCAGAAGTCCGTGGCAATATTCCTTTTAACCGAATCTTTATGAAGCATTTACCATATTCTAGGTCCTGTACACATTTATAATTCCTAAGGATTTTATATGTACCTATTCGGATTCAGAGATAGAGAACAATTTCTACCATCAGATCTTCAAAGTAGAAACCTCTTTGTTACAGAAGGTTGATGATTACGGATCCTTTATTTTCATTAGACAGCTTTTCCTTTGTCACTCTTTGATGTGACCTCTTTTTTTCTGCCTAAAATTAATTTCTTTCTGTAAAACACTTTGAGATAGTGTCACTGTACATCAATACCTCCTTCATGAAAAACAATCTTGAGTATGTAGTGAAAGCTTTCAAAATGTTCATACCCTTTAAACCAATAATCCCACTTTTGGAAATCTATGATAAACAACAAAAATACAGAAAAAGCATAAACACATTCATTTTACCAGAAAGGTAGTATATTATGGTGAAACGAGGGCCTGCTTTGGAACCAGGCAAATCTGATTCAGTGCCTACTTGGCCATTAATTAGCTATGACCTTGTGCAAGTCACTTAACCTCTGAGTATGATTTTTTTAATTTATAAAATGGAGCTAACAATACCTACCTTGCAAGGTTTTATAAAATTTAGAAATAATGAATATAAAATGCTTGACACATAGTAGATATCTTTTAAAGGTAGCCATTGATGTCATTATTAGTGTTGGTGTTATTTGTAAAAAGGCAAATTCAGCAACATCCTAAATAGTAGAAAATAAAATGAAGTTACCTTACACCAAGTCAATGTATCATTGCTCTGAAAAGCAATGTTTATGAAGTTATCTAGCAACATAGAACTATGTTTAAGATGTTAAGTAAAATATTCCATATTATATATACAGTCTGCTTACAACTATGTTAAAACATGCACATGAAAAATGATGACTTAAATGATTAGAATAGTGAGATATGGGGTGTAATTTTCTATTCTATATTTTTTCTATTCTATATTTCCAGTGTTTGTAATGTTATATTATTTAGGTAAAGAACATACATATGTGGCTGTATATATTAAATATATTTTTATATTTATATTAGACAGTACCAAATACTATATAAATACCCTGTACAACAAAATGGAAGCATGATACCATTCAAAATTAATGTCAGAGTGACTCATAGAGTCCTTTGCTTTTTCAGTGCTGCCAACCACATCCCCTGCTGGTGTTTGTTTTGGTTAAAGTCTCTCCAATGTCTTCCAGCTTGTTTCCAAGGCTTCGCTCTCTGGCAGGTTTCCAGCTGTCTGCTGAGGTCTGTGCACGTTGAAATGAAGACTGAGTTGCACACTCCACGTCGTAACCCTTTTCCTTTCCTTCTTTTTCTTCTAATTAGATGCCCATCTTTCTACCCTCTCCCACCTCCTGCCAGTACAAACCTCAATGAAAATTATGGGTTTTATTTTTCTCTCCATTTTTTAGGAGAAAGTACTGGTCTTCCTTTTATTTTCCCCTAGTAGAGTTATAAAACATGATTTTTTTCTTCACCTTTAGCTGCTAGTCTCATAGCTTAAGAGTTATCCTTTAAATTGGAGGAATATTTAGATTTTGCCCATGTGAAACCATATTAGCAAAAGAAAATAGGTCGGAACTTGTTTTTAATGGTACTATTAAAAAACAAATAATTTCCCAAAGAGCAATGTACACAGAGAAACTAACAGTTACTTTATGAAATATTAAGAAAAACACCAAGACCCTTTAGGGTGGCACAGTGGGTGGCAACTTGACTCTCCTGCTAACTGACACTATACATGTAACTTGACTTTTCTGGTCTCATTTCCTGAAGTAGAAAATAAATGTGTTAGACTAGACCAGAGTTTCTTCGGGCTCTTCCACAATACACCTAGCATAGAGCCTGGAACCCAATAGAATGTAAACTATTATTATTCTTACTGTAATCAGCATAATAATTATTATCTTATATTCCCTTCATCACCTTGCAAACTAGAAGTTCATTATTGGCTGTTAGTTGGAGTGGCTCCTCATTTCACCAAATAAAATTATTTTCATCCTGTTTTTCTGTTCTTTCCTCTACTTTGCCACCTGATAGCTAGACCTGATATTTAGCTCAGTACTTACTATGATACTCAATGTAAAGGTAAAAGTGGGTAGCAAGTATACTGGGAATGCAGCATGCTTCATTATATGTTACTGTTATTTAGCACCATTTTGTTAAGCAGAATACTAGTGGGGTAAGACAATGAACTGAATCTCCAGAATGAAGCAGTTCGCCTTCACCTTCACGAAGTCTTGACTGTACACGTAACCTCAATTACCTGTTCCCACATTGCCATTTGCAGGTGGTAAGGGAAGAAAAAGGAGTGGAAAAAGGTTCCATACAACCATTTCAAGCAAAGGAAAAATTCACCTGAAATAGAGTAGACCTCTACAATTGGGTCAAGAGCTTTATTGTCATGTGTATCTGATGCCTAGTTGGAACTCAGTTAATGTTGGTGGAAAGAAGGGACTGCCCCCCGAATCTTATTGTTCTAAAACCTGAAAACATACTCTTGGCATATGGAAGCAACTGTCCTTGAGAGATATTTGAGCAGTCATCCTTGGTAGTCAGTAGATTGTCATATATATGAAGGTGTGGCATTACAATCACGAGTTACAAATTCCTGGATTGCTTGCACTCTGTAAGTGCACTGTTGAATATGGAAATTTCTTTTCAAAACACTGTTCTGTGCATCACCCTTAATTTTGATTTTTTTAAAATCACACATTGCTTTTACTTGGACGGGTGAGATTTAGGTTTATTAGTTACATTTTCTGGATTTGAAGTTGGGGCAGGGAATGGGAAGAGAAAGGCAGGAAAGAAATATCCTCAAAGTGGATGACATACAATTTATGATATTTTAAATTAAGTTTCAGAAACATGGTGCTGACATTAGGGTTGCCTAGCCACTAGGCCTGTTGGATAAGGGTTTTGAGTATTTTTCCTTTTGGGCTGAAATTATACTGTTTATTTGCCTACCAAATGTCTAGCACTGTGAATGCTTTCTTTTTAGGTAGAAAAGTTTCCTCACATCCTTGCCATTTTGCAAATATACCTCAATTAAGTCAGCCAACAAATATTGCTTGAGTGCCCATAAAGTGCATAACACTGTGCATTTCATTATACATCACAAGCCTCAGAAGCAGGAACTGAAGCTGAAGCTGAAGCTGAGTTGAGGCCACAGGCTTACTAGGGTGTTGTGCCTTCCTAGTGTAGTACCATAAGTCCAGAGCACTCTCTTGGTTCCACCTTCTTCCTGTGACATCACCCCCCTGTGATAATGTGTCTCAGAGCTGGGGATTGGTCTTTCTTAACTAACTTTTAGGCTGCTCTAGCACAGGAAAGGTTAAATTTATGCATTAAATACAAACATTTCTTTGAATGTTTAAAATTTCCAAAATAAAAAAATAATATTTATCAAATTCCCACTATGTCCCAAGCACTGTGTTAGGCACTAGGTGCTAGTTAGAAAGATCAGAAAACATTTTTAGGGGAGGTGGCCATTTTTGTTTAGTTTTAGTAGACATAAGGAAGGAAGTTATTTTACCTATGATTGTGACCTCTACATTTGAGGGAGGGAGTAATGGGTAATAGGAAGGAAAGAGAGAGTTAGGGTGAGATTGGGCAAAAGGAGGGAGGAAACAGGGATATCTTTTTTTTCCTGGATATAGAATGTCTAATGAAACTTCTAACTGAGGCTCCAGGAACAAGTTTTTCCTCAATAAGAGAACCAAGGTTGAATATTTGCAATGGGGGTGAAAAGAACCAACATAGGCTAAATAAATTGAGACTCGGGACTAAATTAGTGGAAAGTGCTGAGGCTTACGGGCCTTGGAGAAAATGGAATATTTCAATCTTGCGCATGACGTCTCTCCAACTGTGGAATATAACCCAGGCTCTGAGTTGTAGGCTTGTATTTTTCTTTTTGTGTTATACCAAAATTTACTTCTGCCTCCTGATAAATCTTGAGGGAGGAAGAAGCAGTAGCATGATAGGAATGAAAGGAGAAAGTAAGTCATATGTGGGATTTGTGCTCTTAAGAGGCCACAATTAAAATTTTTAACAGTTACTCTAATCTGTTTAATAATTTCACAGATATTCATGGAGAGAAATTCAAATTCTATATTTGGTGTATTGGGGTAATGCAAAAATCATAACCTCAGATTTTCAGATACTTAATCCAGTTGATTTTATAAAGTTGTTCAAGGGGAAGAAAAGACAAATTTAGATAAATGGAGAGAAATACATATTTCTACACAAAAGCCAAGACTAATAAACTATAGCATGGTGGCTTTGGTCAATCAGATAAAAATGTCCCAATTATATTTTTTCAATAAAATATAAATATAAATCTCTGTGTGTCGGGGAATAATACAGTTACTTAAAAATAGATATGCAAAATTGCCTAATTAATGCTTAATTTATACACTTAAAGCTCTTTTTTTATTGAGCTCATAATAGTTTACATCATTGTGAAATTTCAGTTGTATGTTATTTCTTGTCTGTCACCACACGAGTGTTAAAGCTGTTTTTAATATATCAGTCTTACGAAAATTTATGTGGACAAGCTTTTATAAACCACTTTAAAGAGCGATGAGAGTGAGTGGGAGCAGGGCTAGAAACATTAATGTACTCTTTGTCTAATATATTGAAAATCAAGTTTTGTTTTATTTTGCATATACATATGCATATATATTTATATATACTATATGTGTATGTATATGTACAGGTATGTACATATATACATATATCTTTGTATATAAATATATACACAGAATACTTGTATATGTATATATCTACTATATATACTTATATATATAAACTACTATTTATAATATGAATGTTATATATATATATATATATATGTATATATGAATGATTGTGGTCAGATTCTCAGTAAATTCAATGAATGTGGGTGAAGTATCAAGAATTCTTGCTTTCGTTGATCCGTTAGTAGTTGACCACTAAAAAATGGTTGGGTCCCCACCACATTTCATGAAACAGACACTTTGGAAAATAGCGTTTAGGCAGTTCAAACTCTTGAAATAAGAATGAGTCCTAACTGGGTTTTAGGACTTTCCAATATTCTACCATATTTGTGTATCTGTGTCTAAGGTAGTTTTGTGGGTAATGCCAAAATTGGGTTTAGAAATTAATGTGATACTGTAGCTCTCTAGAGGCGTCAAAGGAAAAGTGGAAGCTCTTACACTTTTGTATTGCTGGGGCTACACTGAAGGCAAGCTCTTACGAAGAAGCCTATGAGTAAAGTTATGCTGAAATATCAAAGAATATCAGACTATATAAGCAGTTTTTTAACCTGAAGTTCCCTACTCAACTACACCCAGGTTATAACAAATTCCTCCTCTACCAGAGCATGGAGAAAGAGAAGAACAGTGAACTATAAACGATGTGTCATTTCAATTGGAGAAATAATGATATGGAGGTGGTTTATGTGTAATTTGTGTTGGAAAAATAAGAAAGCTCCTTTTAGGTATTTCATTTATAGGCAGAGTCCCTTTATGACTGGGAAAAGGAGGTTGGCTTTTTCTATTCCCTGAGGGAAAAGAAGACTGATTGTATTCTAAGCACTGCCAGTAACATTTTGTATAAATCATTAACTCTGAAGAGAAACAAAACAAAATAAAACAAAAACACCACTATGATCAAAAAGGACAAGTCTAAGAGTCCTCAGGAAAGTACAGGTTTTCTTGACTCTGAAAAAAAGAATTAAAATTAAATAAAATTATTTGGTATACAAATTGGGTGAGAAAAAAAATGGAGAATGAAATGTTAGTCACTTTAGAGATAGTGATCTCAATGTCCTAAAAATGGGTAATATTTACTGAGTGCTTACATTGTGCCTAGCCCTTAATTTGCATTATATCATTTATATATCATGCATTTTATCATTTATATCTCATAAGAGTGTTACGAAGTGGGTACCATTATTATCATCATCCTCTCATTTCATAAATGAGGAAACTGAGCATCCAAGAACTTGGGTTACTGAACATGTTCACAATGCCAGTAAGTTATAAAGTCAGGAGTCAAACCAAATTTGCCTGGCCCCTAGGTCTGTGCTCTTAACTCTACTATATTATATTCAGTTCAACATGTACAAACCAGAGTCAAAAAGCATTCAACTAGATCAGTCAGTTGAAAAAAATATCTGCCCAAATACAAAAGTTTAGGGGAAACTGGTGAGCAGAGGTCAGTGATGATCCTTTACGATGAGTCCCTCCAGCATATTTGTTTCCTTCATGACAGGCACTACGGCACACTCTAGTCTGAGGGGCTTCTTCTGGGACTTAGCATAATTTCAGAAGTGCACAGGGACAAGCACATGGGCTTTATAAGACACTTGATGCTCATGACTAAATTCCTACTCAGTCTCCTGGAAGCCCTGGGAAAGCAGAGAAGTGCTTGCTGTTATTCCTTTACTTTCTTCTAGTGAGCCTGTTTCCAGGGCCATTTTACCTCAGTGACTGCTCCTACTGGGAGCCCCAGGGAAGAGAGAGGCAACAAAGGATCATTGAAAAGTATTGCTTCTCAAAGATGAAACAGAACCTCAGCGTTTCCTTTGTGGATGATTGGCTTCTGAGTGGCAGGGATTTTAAAAATTAACAAATTAATAAAATAATTTGTGTATTTTCTAATAGAGGCATTTCTAAGAACATGGATGAGAATTATATATTTATATATGTATATGTGTATATAAAATTTAGGGTATCTTTATTTTTTCCCTAAGAATAGAACTTTTCCCACAGTCTAGGCTGGAATAAGATACATGTAAGGGCTAAGCGGCTATAGCTTAAAAGGTTAGAGGCTGGCAGAAGAAGAGAGTTGAGCAGGTGGTTGGAGGCAGGTTTGGCATTGGGATGAGGGGGTGTATACCAGGTTTGCTACTTAAGTAAAATTCTCCTTATATTGTCCCATTATATGGGGATGCAGGTTTAAACAGAACATACAGCTTGAGGCTTTCCTGGTGGTTAACCTCTACAAGCATTTTGCAAGCAGCCAAATTCCTCCCACCTTGTCACAGAATAAAGTGTTGCAATTACAGTAGAAAACCAGCTACAAGGCTTGGAGAGACTGCTGAAGAATTTATTAATGTTTAAAACCAGTTCTCAAATTTCTTTAGGAGTAGGGACCAGGACTTTTTTACTTTGGCTATACCTCCAGAGCACCTAGTAAAGTGCTTTGCACATAGTAGGCACAAGGGCATCAGGGACATATGACAAACGGAAATTTCAATGTAGATGTCTTAGTGTGTTTTCTATTGCCTACACTCATTTTCTCTTTTTATTATCAGTGTTGTCATTCTACAAGTAGCTATTATGAAAAAATTAGATGTGTCCAGAAAATCTATCTTAGTCTCCTTTGTAATCTCTTTGGGACTAGCAGAATACCTTATACATATGGGTGCTTAGCACAATTTCTTGTGGGACTGAAAAGATGTGTGCAAAAGTGACCCCTACCAAATGACATATTTTAACAGGGACTCTCTGCAGATATGCTTGATGGGAAGGGTTTACTAATGACACCCTGTTAAACCAATGCTGAAGACAGATTAGCCTTTCAAAATTATACCACCTAAGTTACTTTCTACTCTGACTATAAAAAAAAAGGTGGCACTGTGTAGAGATAAATATTTCCAAAGGATGGAAATATTAGCCTTACTTTTTTTTTTTTTATTGCTTTCTGCTGAATGAGTCATTTAGGAAGCTTGAAAGAGTATATTTTTTCTTGGGGTACCGTAGTTTGCTGTAGTGTTGTTGGCATGGCCAAGGGTAAAGATGGTTTCAAGAGAGCCTCATACCTTCAGGAAGATGTCTAGAACATGTGTAAATATTTCCTGAGTTGGAAGATTGGCAGCCGTTAGAAAGAAAAACACATAAATAAGAGCCTGCAAATGTCCTTGCTTCTCTTAGCCTTCTATCCACGCTTGCCAGTTGCTGTAATGGGGTTTTTAACTACTTTAAATTTTAGTGATATTCAAAGAATTAAATGCTCAAAAATGTTAAACTCTAAAAGTTTTAGTAATATGGATTTTGCAGGTCTTACATGTATGACAGTGTAGGACCTGCAAAATCCATATTACTAAACATTTTAGAGTATATATATATATTTACTTATATATAGAGAGAGATGTACATTTATTTATATGTACTTTGACCAACTTTCCTTGATTTGTTGGGTACTTTTCTGGTCCCATGTCCTGGGAAACTTCCATCAGTCCAGGACACCATATATATATGGTCGATTTATGCCTTTTCATACTTGAGCAACATGTTGTACTTACTAAAAGGTAGTTGTATCCTTTCCTCAACTGCACTTAGGGCAGAACTAACAGATGTGAATAGAAAGTGCAAACTAGTTTAAAAGAAGTGGAAAACAGAGTGGTGATATTTGTAGGGAGCACAGTCTGTGTTTATCCCAGCCAGTGCAATGTGAAAATTGGCTGACTGATTTCTTCACCACCACCACCCCTCCAAAAATATACAGACAGAATTAATTGACTGGTTATTTGACAGAAATTGCCAAAATGTTTGTTGGCATCTAGTATACGTAGCCTTACTAAAATGGAAAATGGACGTTTTACATTGCATCCAAAATGCTTTTTATAAGGGACTTCTCAAGATCTTAATGCTTGGACTTCAAGGGAGGGAAATTAGAGAATCATAGCTCACTGTCAGCCTGCCTCTCTGAGGCCCTTCAGATGGGATGCTCTGGTATGAGGCCAGAACGTTCCAGGTCAACTTCCCCTTTTTCCCTTCACCTTTTTTGGTTCTGGCAGCGGCATGAGTGATAGGTGAGATAGGAGTGGGTTTACAGAAACTAATTAGAATATGGTCAGTTAATTTATACAAAATAATTTATTTAAAGAAATAAATAGCAAAGTAACTATTTCCATGATTCCACTGAGGCTGAGTTGTAAAGCCTTCCTCACTCTCTGCAAATCAGGAGTGTTCATATTTTTCTTTAAATAGGCAAAGGATCTGCGTCTGCACAGCAACTGGTAAATATAGTAATGTGCTCTCAACTCCTTTATAAATGCTTATTTCTTTTGACTTCTCTTGGTGCTGTGAATTATCTTGCCATTTACTCGCGTATTATATATCATTATGCACTTGGTAGAGAATTACAATGCAGTTTGAATGAGTTACAGTAACAGGGATTTAGTGCCTGAGGATGTGTCTCAGGTATACATAGAAGCAAAAGCCACTTGAGTCTTTAAGTATGCAACTTGCCCTCTAATTGCATTAAAATCTGCAGAATGAGATGTGGACCCAAGCATCTTCACTTGGCCCCAATCAAACTTTTCATTCTAAAAATGCCATAAGGGCAGAGACTAGATAATGTATGTTGCTCCTTTAATATTCCCTTTAGTAGCACTGTGCTGAATCAAATTTTGTTGTTTAATTCTATATTTTGTGGTTTTCTTTATTCAAATCTTATATTCCAGGGCCCTGATGATCAGGTAGGGGAGTGGGAGAAATGGAGAGAATAAAAGGAGAGAAATAGAGGGGTAAAGGGGTAAGAGAGACCTTAAAACCAGGGTTGCCAGATTTGACAAATAAAGATACAGGATGCCCAGTTAAATTTGAATTCTGATAAAAAACAAATATATATATATACATGTATTTTAGGGTTAGTGTATCCCAATAGTATATATTTATACTAAAAAATTATTTGTTTCTTTGAAATTTGAATTAACTGGGCTTGTTCTGTACTTTATCTACGAAGCTTATCCAGAACTGACTTTTACCTGGGTCACAGATTTGCCACTTGCCAACTCTATATTAGGAAATAAGAGGGAGATTATCTCTCCACCTGCTGTGGTATGGTAGAGAATGCCAATTCAGCCTGTCTAAGAAGCTGCCAAAGGGTGGGGAGGAGGTGGTCTTCTGGTCCTAGAACAGCTGCTACTCCTCCCTGCTTCTTCTAGCAAATGTTGTTTGGTGCTGCTTTCAGAGCTCCATAGCAAAGCTGCTTTGCTGTTAACTGTAGGGGCCACTGAGTCCAAGTGAGTAATTCTCTCCCTACTTGAGAGGCTTAGTAGAGGAAAGAAGGAGAGTTCTTTTCTTTGACATGCCAAGGAGAGCATTTAGCCTGCTCAGTCCCCTGGGCTGGAGGAGAGAATCAAGATCACTTTTTTTTCTTATTCCAAAAGTGGAAGGGCTCTGGGCTGCTGACTTGATTAGTCGCTCTCCAGTTTTCTTGTGCCTAATACGGGTCCAAGTACTTAGTGTGATTGTAATCAATATCAATAAGTTACAGTTTTTTGTTTTGTTTTGTTGGATTTTTTTTTTTGGGTGAAAGACCTTATGTTCTTCTGTTTTGCAGGCCAGGGTATCACTGGCATCAATCTACAGATTGCTCGCAGAAAAAACATTTGTGTTGTTTAGAGCTCCATTGCATGTGGACCATTTCCTTTGTGACTTGTGAGTTAAGTCACTCATTTTGCCTGTAGTGCTGAGAGGTTTACCTTAAGGAAGGATACGTAGAGCATGACTGATTTACAGTGAAAAGTAGAGGAAGACTGCCAGCAGAACTGTTTAAATCCAATCATCATATCATGCTGCTCAGAATTCCAGCAGTATGGCCCAAAGAATGTGCTATCTATTCTCTCTCCTTCGTAAATAATGTTTCCCCATTGATAATCAGTTTCCCCACTGATAATCTGCAAAGGAAGAATGCTTCTGTAGATTTTAAGAAGATTCCAAAAGGGGCAGCAATATACTGGAGGTTGTCAGTTGGTGTGGCGTTGTTAGTTATGCCCTCTCTGGATTTGCTGAGAATCCCAGAAGAGAGAGAAATAGAGCCTGAAACAATATCATTGTCTACCGGTTCTCTCAGGGACTTCATTTGCTGGACCTTCTGCCATCGTCAACTCTTTCCAGTGCTTCAGGAAACAGTAGTTCCTAAATAATAAGTGGGGTAGGCCATGCACTGTAATGTATAGATACACAAGAAATCGGTCTTGAATTCTAGCCAACAACCATTGAAGTAGCCATTAAGTGCTTACTATAAACCAGGCACTATTTTATATACATTATAGGCATTAATTCATTCAATCCTCATAGAAATCTCATGAGGTACCTTTATAAATGTTATTCTCATTTTGTATATGAAGCCGAGACGTATAGAAGTTAAATAACTTGGCTAAAGTCATGCTGTAAGTGGTTAAGCCAGGTTTGAAACTAGATCTCTCTGGCCTGCAAAGCCCTCACTTTTAACTATGCCATATAAAACTACAATAGGATTGTTAGGTACAAAAAGGAACACCTTTCTACATGATATAGTTGGCTCACTGAGAACCTGGAGGAACCAAGGAGTGTTCATGATGAGGCTCCAGTGTATACAACTCTCCCAGTTTCAGTAGCATTATTGTTTTCCTTCAGTCAATCTCAGAGAGCCTTTCTGATGAAGACAGAGAGAATAAGAGAATTATCTTTTTAGTCAATTGGTAAAACCAAATTACATGGTACAATTTATGGGGAACATTAGAAGCTACATGGGAAATTAATTAGCCTTTCATAAAGTGCCTGTTCTGAATAGTAAACATTTAAGAAGGATTCAATTAAATTTTCTCACTGACAGCTAGCTTTTGCTTTTATTTTATTATTTTATTGAGTCATATTGGCTTATAACGTTGTGTAAATTTCAGGTTTACATTATTATATTTCAGTTTCTGTATAGACTGCATCGTGTTCACCACCAATAGTCTAGTTTTTATCCATCTCCATAAATATGTGCCCCTTTACCCCTTTTGCACATGTAACAACTAATCTGTTCTCCTTGTCCAGATAAACACATAGCTTTTATTCTTAAAGAATAAATTTTATGTGAAACGTTTCAAAAGCAAAGTGTCTGGCACGCAATGTAGGTTTTGGAACCATCCAGAACAGAAATAAATTAGACATGCTATCGATATTGTGCTATACAATTTCAAGAGGGAAAGCTCTTCTCTCAAAAACTAGACAGTAGACACATACTATTTAACAAACTAATCCCTTAGATCAGAGCCCTGGCCAGGAAGGTATCAGTTTAGGTTCATGGAATAGCGTCTAAGTAGTCAGATAAAAATTCATGTAGAGACTTATTTTGACCCAAGTTTGAAGTATGCAGCTTCCATCCTTGTATAATCAAGTCCGCCTAGTCCCCTGCCACACCACAGTAGGAGCACGTGTTTTGGTGCTACACAGATCTGAATTTAATTCCGTGGGGTGAGTAACCAGGAGATGGGTCACTTAACATCTCTAAGCCTCAGTTTCACAAAAATAACTGGGACAATAAAACGTATTATGCAGTGTAGCTGTTATTATCCCCATGAGAGAACATGCAAAAAGCCTTTCATCAATACTGAAAACATTATAAAAATGTTATTACCACTGAGAGTGGGGGACTTGGTGGAGGAATGCCTTTCTTTAATAGAAAGTTTATTTTAATATTCACTACTCAGAAAGCTGAGGCAAATGAAGAAGAATCAAACTCTATGGCAGGACAGAGCTGGATGGAAGCCCTAGAGAGCAAATAATTTACAGATGACAAAACTCAAGCCCTGAGAGGGGAAGTGACTTGCTTAAGGTCAAATAACTAAAGATGTAAAGCCTCACTTTGTTACAGGAACACCAAGTTCGTATCCCTTGCTAGCTCACACTCAATCATTCAAGGCTTCCAAGATGTTAATTAACTACTCTAATTTCCAGGCAGTCATTTCCTAAGTATCCTACTTCTTCCTGGGGAGCTGAAGGTGAAATGTCTCATTTTCCCCTCTCATCCCAGATTATGAATAATCAAAGTGGTGATAATTCAAGTTTATAGTAATAACTATTGTCTTATTATACCAGTGAAACGATAATGTTTTGGAAATCCGAAATGACAATTCAAATGTACCTCCAGACTCTTATGAGTAACAGCTATGAGCAAAGGATATTATTTAATTTACATTAAGGAGGATTATTGGTGTTCATCAAATTGCAAGGAGAAATATGTTTCATAAATCAGGCTTTAGTTACTCCAGAGTCTGAAAAATGAATCTTTAGCTCACATCGGCCCCACTTCATATCCCTTTCTCTTTACAAGTTCTCTCTTTTTGTATTTTACATCCCCCCTCCTTATTTTTTTTCTTTAGATACTAATAATTCTAAGGTTGTAAATGACTTGGACTGCCATGGGTGTCTTTGACTTTTTTGGACAGAATCTGGGAAAATGTAAAAGAAACTTACTAGTTGACTTTCCAGAATCACTTTCTACCTTGCTTATTTCCATATGTTATGTATTATTACATAAAATTTTGAGTAATTTTCCCAGGTATATTAGATGGCAATGAACATTTGAAAGCACTGAAATCAAGTGAAGATTGGGCCTGCCTCACCTTAAAATGTCTCTCTGTATTGTTCCTTATATGGCCCTGTAGCAGGTCAAATAAATGCTGATAATTGATTTGCAAGAGGGGAGAGGGAATGAGAGAGAGAATCAGTGAAAGAATATATACTCATGGATCTCAATGTTGCATTCTTTCCTGAGCAATTCATAATTTGACATGAATTGAGAAACTGTATTTAAGCAACATTGTGAGCAGAGGCAGTATCAGGCCTGGACTTGCTGCCTTCTGATGGAGCAGAATGCCCTTATTTCTGTATTTCCATGGTTCTCAAGCAGGAGTGCATATCAAAATCCTCTGGAGGAATCATTTGAAAATGTGAATACTGAAGACCCACTCTGAGAGATTCTGATTGGAATCACTGCTTAGCTGAACTTGAGATTCTATGTGCAAGCTAGAAATCTCAGAGAGGATTTATTACTTTTTTCAGAAGTGGAAACAATTAAGCAGATGTGCTGGGAGGGCAGAGATTTGAGTCACTATGGTGTGATTTAAAAGAGAGATATCCCAGACTGAAAATATGTCCTACAGACAAACCTGCCACATTCCTTGAAATCCCCATTATTAGAGAGTCATTCCTTTAGACTTATTACCAAAAATCACCTGTTCACGTGCATATCATAAAATAAGTAATGCATTAAACCACTTATTAACACTTTAGCACAGATGAGATTAGTTCACACCTTAATCCCAAGGGAAATGAGGCACAAGACAGGTAAATTATTTTTGATGGCTGTGAGAAAGGGCAGAGGGAGAGTTTTATAACATGGGGAGTGGTTCCCAAGGAAAGCAAGCCAGATTTAGCACCTCTGTAAGGGGAGAGAGCCTTAAGGGCGACATGGGAGGGGGGCAGGGGAGGAAGGCAAAATACACTTTGCCAGAGGTTATCCAATCGCCCTTAATGGAGGGAGCATGCTTCTCTCACTCCTACAGGCTCAAGTCTCTCTGACTTAGACTGACCCTCCGCTGACCCTGGTTCATTTAAATGCAAAAAAAAAAAAAAAAAAAAGGAGAAAAGCTGGAGGGACTTAATTCTACCATTTAGTCTACACAGTGTTAAACAGCTGATTGATTTAGTGTATTCAGTGAAGAGAAAACACACACACATATATTCAAAGCAACTGTTAAGTTTATTTGTCAATTCAGGGAAAACAGTTAAACTATGTTAGACCAGTGGAGAAACAACTTTCTCAATCTTTTTGCAAATGCCACTTTCTGTTTGCTCACCTGAACCTCAGCCAGAGTTGTGGGTCCTACTAAGTCCGCTGGCGGATAGGGGAACTGACTCTTGGGTGAAAGAAAAAATATTGTCAGAACCTTTAAATATGCTGAAAATGCAAGCACAGGGATCTAGGCCAAAGGCGGGATAGAGGGGACACGGGAAATGGTCATGTAGATCCCGCAGTTTTAGGTTAACTGAAAAATGATGAAATGGTGAAAGAAGTTGCAAAAGAACCTTTGGGATGTTGGTAACCATGAATTCTACTATGACTTTTGTCTCTCTTTCCAGATATCAGTAAAGCCCATTTGTCCAGATATCCTGAGCAGCATGTAGTTAAAAGACTATTTTCCCTTAAAAAGTATGGTTTTGATTCATCTGCTCTTGGATCATCCAGTTGCTCTTCGGTCAGACGACTTGAGTCTTGGACTTTTTATTAGTTTTTTCTTTTTTATATTTGGCCATGTAAAAGAAGGATTAAAGCACATATCAAATCTAAGCAGCAGGATTTAAACCAAGCCAAACGAATGAACTCTCTTTCTTACACCGCCCCCGCCCCCCCCGCGAAGTTAACATCTCTTCCCTAAAGCAGGACCAATGTTTTCAATTAAGGAAGCCAGCTGAAGTGGCATGAGTGGGGACCACTTTCTAGAGGGAAGCCCAGAAGCCAAGACTGAAGTCTTGGCAGATAATATAGTGGAATTAAAATCTAGTCAATATGGATTTACTGAAATATGCTCAAACTTCGCCAAACCCCCAAGACCTTAACAGTCTTGGTGGCAAAGGAAGGTAGGATGTAGTGATTTAAAAAAGAGGTTTTTTGAATACCCTATTGCGCCCTCATGAACTTCAAATCTGTCAACCAAGTAATGAAATTCTTTTTTTTTCCCCTCTTCTAGCTTACCAGTGTCTTCTTGTAAAGTTCAATGCTGTGTCACAGTTGTCCTTGGAATGACTCTCTAGTCTTTATTTTATGATCTTTTGGAGTGGTTGATTCACAGATTCTACTTTCACATGTTAATACTCTTAGTACAGTGGTTCTCAAAGTTCGGCCTCTAGACCAGCAGCATCAGTTTCACTTAGGAATTGTTAGAAGTACAAATTCTTGGTTGTCACCCCAGAAGTACTAAATCAGAAACTCAAACTCTGGGGCAAGGAGTACTGATTGTGGGGGGCAGGCAGCCTGTGTTTTAACAGATTAGATAATTCTGATACATGCATCAAGCTGGAGAGCCACTGCCTTAGTACATTGCTTGGTTATATCCCATCTTTGAATGTGCTCTGTTGTCCTTCTAGTGCACATACTACATGTTCCCATGTCATGCATATACATTTATATAGACTATCCTCCAGATTAAGTTCTTAGAGAATATAGACTTGAGGAAGGTATTTAAGACTCTCTTCCACAATAAAACTAAACTATAAACTCTGAAAGTATGTCCTTGGGCATTGATAAAAGCAAATCTCCTGACTCCTCTATTCCCATACCACAAATCCCCAAAAGTTTAGAAATACATGCAGCCCTGGTTTTGATTATAGAATTAGTTACTTTTCCTTGCTTTGCATGTGTATCCTGTTAGTGAGTTAGAAACTTCAGCAATTTGTTCCTTACATCTTAATACACAGTCGAGTAGCATTTTGGAGCTGTCTGCACAAAGTTCTTTCTTGGCAAGTTAGTGGTGGCAGCTTAGTGCCATGGTTTGGAGTACTGTAACAGCATTCTGCAGTAAATTTTCCCGTGATGATGGCTCAGAATTCACTAATTGTTTCTGCAGAACTTTCAGATCTGGAAACCTGGGCAAGATTTCTCAGAAAGGGCAGGAGTTGAGGATGGTAATGGAGAGAGCTTTATGATCCCCTCTTCTGGTAGGATTTACAGAGTGAGATACTTTGCACATGATTTGAAGACTTTTGTTGTTTTGCTGCCAAACAGATTGGTCTATTCCAGTCAATTTGATCAATCAATTTAATAATAAAGAAAGAAACTTTGTCAAACCAGTCGTTTGACTAAATTAACTCTTGATTAACTATGTGGCTGGTTATTTCATTCAAGACACATAGCCTCAAGACACAGCCGAAGTTTGATATATTCCTAGGAAGAAACTGAGGAAACACCAACATCAGCAAGCTCCATGAATGTAATTTTATATTTGTTCAATGGCTTCAGATGAAACTTAATCACTTGAGTCACAGGAAGCACCAAACTGTTTTAGTCTAGTACACTTCACCTACGTTTCTTTTAACGTGCACCCAAGTTGACTAAGCCCAGGTTCACTATGGTCTGGTACATAACATAATCAGTGCATATGTCAGATGATAAATGTTCTTCTGCTTTCTCAGAGGTTGAATTTCAGTATTTATAAGAGAATCCAGTTCTATTATCTCTCTCTATTCTTATTTTAAATAAATAAAACCTGGATTGCTTTCAGGAGCTGCATAGTGCATTGCAGAAATCATAAGCTTTAGAGTCCCTCCAACCTGGGTTTTAGCCCTAACTCTGCAACTTACTATGTGACCTTAGGCAAATTACTTAACCTATCTGAGCCTCAGGTTTCCTCATCTGTAAAATTAAGGAGGATAATACTTACTTCACAGGATACAGTGCCTGGTACTTAAGAAGTGCTCAGTAAATGTTAGTTACCTCCTTTCAGGACAAAGGAATCTACACTTGAGAATCTAATCTTAATTGAGAGGCATGAACACTGAGTTGTCCTAGTGACCTAGAGGGAGTATACTGTTTGTCTTCCTGAGAGAATCAGTCAGAAACTGTGCATATGGTAATATATAAGCTGTTGAACACAGGGGAAGAGAAGGGGAAAGGGCCTGAGGTTGGCATTTCTGTGCTCTGATTTAACAACAAGGATAAAAAGAATTTTGATTCAATGGAGGAAACAATACCAAATGGTAAAATGGAATTGCAGAATTTTGAGGGAAGAAGTAAAAACTAGAATTGGGAAGAGGAGGAGAAATGTATCTTCATAATTGGACTAGTAGGGAATTCAGAAACCATTGTAATATAGTGTATATTGTAATAAGTACTATAAAAGAGCTATGAATGAAAATGGGTGTTTGTGAGAGAGACATATTGAAATTATTCTGATTGAGAAGATTGGAGGTAAGAGAGTTCTAGAAGCTTTCTCCTCACACCCTCTAACTCCTCTAGCTGGGAGATAAGTCTGCATTTGCAGGATGCATAATTGACTGTCTCCTCAGGTGACTTTCTCCTGAATGATGATATTTATCTAGCTTATAAAACAAAAGAATGAAGGAAAATTATTGGCAGTAAGGACCTGTAGATATTCATGCCTCACCTTTTTTTGAGACAATAATATTTTTTAATTGTGCTCTGACTCTGACAGAAACACGATAACATGAAATCCACTTAAACCACTGCAGGGGCTATATTTTTTGTGGAAAATAAAATATGTAATTAAGGTACCAACTCGTGCCTCACTGATTTTTCATGCCTCACTTTTTAATACCACTCTGGTGTACCTAACATTAAGAGAACAACAAATTTAATAAATGATCTAAGGATCATTAGGATGAACAGTCACTCTACAGCTGTTAGTCAATAAAAAATACTTATAGTTTTTCTGTGAGCCATTTGATCCATGAAAATAATTTTCACCTAATTTTTACCATTTTTTACAAGTTTTACCTGTATCAACCACACTCAAAAGGAGAATTTGGCATAGTAACATTTCTGTTGCTTCTACTAATCGATTTCCTATAATCCTTCCTTCTTTAGTTAAAAGAAAATCATTTTGGACAGTTTGTGGAAGCCTTGAATTGATACTTTGTGAAAATACGCCTAAATATGTTATTTAGTTACTTTAATAGTTGCCTACAACAAATTTAACACCAAGAAATTTATGAGAAAGCTCTGCTGAGGAAGTACCTAGGTATCTAACAACTCTCACTAGAATTCTTGTTCTTAGGGGAATTCAAAATTCTGGGACTATGTTTACTCTTCACTTTTGCCACTTGATCTTCAATGCTATGTAAACAGTCTGTAATAAAGTCACACAAATGCCCTGAAATGCCGTGAAAAATCTCATTTTAGTCCATTATGTCATAGGGTTAGTGCTCATTTACATAGGATGCTAAACATCTGGTTATTTGACAACATTTGAATGTTACAGTATCACATCATTATTGCCAATGTGCATGCCCATTATTTAAGAATCTTCATGGATGGATCAGCAGTAGAGAACAACATCAATATTTATTATGCTTGTTAGGCCATTCCAATTTCGGTAAAGTAGAAAAGAATAATATACCATGCTAAGTATACCAGTCCTACAGGAACACTGACTATTTAGGGACAGAATTAGGGGCCTCAGGTGAAAGAGATAAAGGGCCTGATTTTTTTTAGCTTGAGCAATATCTGAACTTAATTATCCATCTATATTAGGTTGTTACAAGTAGATGCTAAGTCATATAGGTTTGATCAATAAGTGAGTTGTTAGGGTTGATTTAGAAAATTATTTGACTCAACAAATAGTGAAAGACAGTATTATATAATCATTAAAAACATACAATTTGGATTTTCTGGATTTGTATCCTGGCTCTGTCACTTAAATACCTATGTGATCTTGGCCTTGTGACCTCTCAATTTTCTTATCTGCACAGTGGGTATAACAATACTATGCACTCCATAGGGTAGTAATGAGGATTAACTGAGATTATTTATGTATCAATTCTTAGAACAGAAACTGGTACATAAAAGCCATTTAAAAATTATTTTTATCGTCGTTATTAGTTATTTGAGTCTAATGGCTCTTTGCCCTGGAGTAATTGTGAGACAATGCCCAGCATATTGAAGAAATTGAGACTAGTTCATTTTCTTTTTTAAGCAATCGTTTTTTATTGCTCTAATATGCTATTAAGAAAATAGTATTGCTCTATAATCTTTGATTAGAATCACACACCTCTTAAAATATGGGCTATCAGTTAAGAAGCAAAAGGTTGGTATAGATCCCTGTCCCATGTTACTCTTTTTAGCCAGTTACCAAGCAACCAGATGTTAATAATTTATAAATTAAAACTCGCCTTTTGTCAGAGGATCTCGAGGTAAATTATAATGTTAATATGCATTGTTAGGGTCAAGGTGAGAGATCAGAAACCATTTAGGAGAAGAAAAAATATAATTATCCCAATGATCTAAGATAAAATGAATTCAATTGATCTGGATTCCCTGGTATCTGAGGCCAAAAAATAGAAAAAACCAAAACCTTCCAAACTGTAGTGGCATTTATATCAACTTGTAGAGAATTATTTTTTTTAAATAAAAAAATTGTTTTTTTGCAATCATATCTTGATTCGTTATGCCTAACCAAAAGGAGCCATAAGTTACTGGTGGGTTTGTTACAGAAATAGCTTGTAGGACAATGAGGAAAATAACAAAGCCAACTTCAAAAGCTATTTGCAGGCATTTGCTGGCAGATGGGCACACATTCAGCAGGTTTTCACAAATCTTCTGTCTATATCAACCTTCAAGATTGCTTCTCTGTAAAATATATGAATAAGCAAAGTTTTCTTTGCCAACTCCCCTCCCTCTTTTGTTGCTCCTTCCTTCCTTCATGCCTTCTTTTCTTTGATTTGGTGGAACCGCTCCCAGGCTCATACCCTGAGGAACCCTACCTGATGAAGTAAACTGGCCTACATCTCCTGCTTTTCACTTCTCTACTTAATAAGGCAGCGCATGGACTCGAGCATTTTAGAAAGCTTTTCGGCAAAAGTGGTGCAAAAAGTATTTTTTGGTTACCTTACAGTTAAGCTAAACATTTAGTCAAACAGAGCTTTCCATAAACTGGGAATTCCATTACCAACACTGTCAATATAGTAAGAATAAAGTGCCACCCAAGGAGATATTCTGGGGATAATGAGAATATTCTGCATCTCGATTATGATGGTTACATGGCTGCATGTGTTTGCCAAAACTCATAGAAATATAAACTAAAAACAGGTTAATTTTACCAATGTAAATTATACTTCAATAAACCTGACCCCCCAAAACCGTGTGTCATCTCCATTGTTTTTTCTTTTTGGTATTAGAAAGGGAAGGATTCGGAAGATATGTGGATGGATAGATATCTAAAATGCTATGGAGATAAAATTATGTAGTTATAGAAAAGCATTGAGACTGAGACCTCAGAGGCGTAATTTCAGGCTCAGCCACATCACTGGCTACACTTCTCCTCCAAGTGACACCAGTAAGGTTACTTTCCCTTTCTGAAGATTGTTTATGCCTCTATAAACTTAAGGGGTTGGAGTAAAATCTCATTAAGCTAAAGCAATTCTCTGTTGAGGTAACCTGATTTGGGGGGAGGGTGGGAGGAGCAGTTAAGGAGGTTTGTTTAAGTGTCAGAAAGTAAATCATCTGTCACAAAAACAGGTGGAATGGATAATGTCATGTGTAATTTGAGAAACATCTGTTCGCCTATAGCAGTGTCTGGGTCAAGATGGAGCCACCTGGGTTGATGTGATGTATCAGGTTGCTGAAATCAGAATCTAGTTGACCCAAGACATTTTGACCAGTGTAAAAAAAGGCTATTATCAGTTTTATAGTTTTTATGATTGTTTTCACTTTCTCTAATTTCTGGGAATTTTTTTTTGAGCTAGTGAGGGAAGAAGAAAAATGAATTAATGAACAGTTTTTTTCTGAGTTAGAGGATTATACTCATTCTAAAAGAGTAAAGATTGCCTCTAGTGTGAATAGATATTATTTTATGAATATTTTACTGTCTTGCTTTCCTGTAATAGCTTGCTCAAATAGTTCTCTTTCAATTAGAGAAATGAGAAAAATCTGTATCGTGATTGCATCAGTATAGAATGTGAAAGAGTAATTCATTGAGCAATATGTGCTATAATAAAAAAATAGGAGTCAAGGCAAACTATGTTTTCTAGTTGAACTTGGTTGTCTTCAATGTATAAAGAGCGTCTATAAATGAAACCTACCAGATAAGATTCTCCAGTGATAAATTAGAGTATTTTTATGTCAATGACTCATCAAATAATTGTATATAGACGGTATCAGCATGATTTTAGTGACTCATAACCCAACGAAGGTGTGGTTAAGATAAAATGTGGCTTAAACCTAGAGAACAGCAGCAACTGAGAAGTCTGCATGTATCTCAGAAACACACTGCAATGTGTTCCTCGACAGAGTGCATGGAAGCCTCTACAAGGCTTTACAAGCTTTTACAAGCCTTCTATTGTAAAATACTTTTGAGAAATATATTACAGATATCCTCAGTGAGAGATAATCACTTTATAGTGTTCACTTCACTGTGACATGCATAAGTAGAATTCTTTGCGCTACTTTATTTGATGTTTCCATAATCATATGTGTAACAGTGAGGGCTGTGAGGGTGCAGAAAACTTCTGAGGGGGCAAATGGGTAGTTGGGGATCCCTTGCCACACAGAAAGCTTGGAAAGAATTATAAAACTGGTTGGTAATTGTTAATAGCCTAGTTGACGATGAACCTCTTGAAGGTGAAGTCCTTGACTTAATTTGTTTTTGAAGCTCAAGCCCAGCGCCTTGCATTGGATGAATTAGTTCTGTTTGGTTTTACATGTGTTTTTTTTTTCAATGTTTACTATGTATCAGGCATTGTGCTACTCCTTTTTATGTACATTATTTCTTTTAATTTCCAAAACATACCTGTGAGAAACATACATATCAGCATTTCTATTTTACAGATGAGGAAACTGAGACTCACAGTGGTCAAGTAACTTGCCTAATAGTTGGTCATGTGTTAGGTAATGGTAAACAGCTGAAATCAAAATACCAAAGTTCTCTTTCTACCATACCAGAGCTTGCTTCACTGTCCAAAGAGATTAACCATATATTAATGTGCCCCTCTAATATATTAGTAATTATTATCAAGCTGTTTCTTTTGTTAAATTATTCTGTTAAGAGGAGAGGAAATTCATACTTAACATTCCCACAATTGTTATTTAACTTATTTTCATTTTAAATAACAGCTTTATTGAGATAAAATTAACAAAACCTTCACCCTTTAAAAGTGCATAATTCAGTGGTTTTTAGTATATTCACAAATTGGTGCAACCATGACCACTATTTGATTCCAGAACATATTCATCACCCACCAAAGAAACCATGTACCCATTGCCAATCATTGCCCACTCCCTCTCTTCCCAGCCACTGGCAACCACTAATGTACTGTCTTAGAATGTTTGCATATTCTGTAAATTTCACGTAAATGGAATCATACAATATGTGACCTTTTGTGACTAGCAACTTTCACTTAGCATACTGTTTTCAAGGTTCATCATGTTGTAGTATGAATCAACACATCATTTTTTATTGCCGAATAATATTCCACTGTATGGATCTACCACATTTTTTGATCCATTCATCAGTTTTGATGGACATTTGGGTTGTTTCAATTTTTCTGGCTATTATGAATAATGTTGCTATAATTATTCATGTATAAGATTTTTCATGGATGTATGTCCCCAATCCTATTGAGTATACACCTTGAGATGGAATTGCTGGGTCATATGGTAACTGTATGTGACTTTTTCAGAAACTGCAAGACTGTTTTCCACAGTGGCTGTACCTTTTTACATTCTCATTAACAGTGTATGAAATTTATGATTTCTTTCCTTCCTTGCCAAAACTCTTTTCCATTTAAAAAAAATTATTATAGCCATCTTTGTGGATATGGTGTAGTATCTCATTGTGGTTTTGATTTGCATTTCCCTAGTGAATAATGGTGTTAAGTATATTCTCATGTATTTATTGATCACTTGTGTGTCTCCTTTGGGTAAATGTCTATTCAAATCCTTTGCTGTTACAAGTCCTCGATCAGATATATGATTTGCAAATATTTTCTCCCATTCTGTGTTTTCTTTTTGTTTAATTTTGATGAAGTCCAATTTATTTATATTTTCTTAGTTGCTCTAAGAAAGCATTACTTAATCCAATGTCACAAAGATTTACTCATATCCTTTCTTCTAAGAGTTCTATAGTTTTAGCACTTAAATTTAGATAACTGATCCATTTCAAGTTACTTCTCGTATATGGTATGAGGGAGGGGTACAACTTCATTCTTTTTTTTTTTTGAGGAAGATTAGCCCTGAGCTAACATCTGCTGCTAATCCTCCTCCTTTTTTGCTGAGGAAGATTGGCCCTGAGCCAACATCCATGCCCATGTTCCTCTACCTTATATGCGGACGCCTGCCACAGCATGGCTTGACAAGTGGCGTGTAGGTCCACACCCAGGATTCAAACTGGCGAGCCCCAGGCTGCCAAAGTGGAATGTGCACACTTAACCACTGTGCCACCGGGCCAGCCCCACAACTTCATTCTTTTGTAGGTTGTCCCAACACCATTTGCTAAAAAGATTTATTCCTTCTCCATAATTATATTAACACTCATGTCGGCAATCACTTGATCGTAAATATAAATGTAAGAGTATATTTAAATTATTTTCATCTAATTATCAAAGCTTTTTATGATGCCTGCCACGAATTTGATTTAGATATTTGAGCTGCACACAAAATGAGACAGTGACAAGATATGAACTGTGCTTACTTGCTATAAAACAGTTATTGAAACAATTTTGTCATTAAGGAAGCAAAATTGAGTGGTTTCTAACCTTGAAAATAATTATCCTTGGGTCTTTGTTACAGTAAATCATTCTCTACTATAGTTTAATCTTAACTGTGAAATGGATTACCCAAGAGCTAGTTTTGAATAAAGTAATATATAAATGTCATCATTGACTACCTTCTATTAAATGCAAAAAGAATTTCTTACTGGTTAGCTACTAAAATTACAAAGGAGAAAAGAAAAACCAGACAGATAATTACCCTATACAAATTAAATCTAATCATAAGATATTTAAAAAAATAAGAATAAAAGGAAAGTTGTCAAGCATCTTCAAAATGAAGAAGAAATACATTTTCTGGTTCTCTGAACTTCTTTCCTCCTTGTGATTTTCGTTTGGCTGAGATTATCCAGAGATTTGTTTCAAAGAATAGCAATGGGTGACAGGATATTTTGGTACTGTGATATGGATCATTTGAAGTACAAACAAACTATACAGAGAACAAGTTGATTTTAAAATGGATGTGTTTGTGGCTTTAACTTTCTTAAGTCAACATTTACGATGGAGACAATTAGTGGCAGATGTTAAAACCAGGGTGGAGGGCCTAGTGCTTTTTGTAGTCTTAAAGCAGCTCAGCAAGTTGGTTCAATTTGTTTCCAGTGGGCGATACATATGTGTCAGAAAGGCCCTGTGTAATACATAGCAAATTCATACTTTGTACTTTAAATCTTCGAATGGTGAGTGGCTGGTTTGAGAATTAGGATTTTAGTCATTAAAAAGTTAGAAAGTAGCAGGAAATATTATATTCTATTTATTCTGCAGGATAGGCCTGGGAAAATCAAAACCAATATTGTATAAACAATGGACAAGGAATAATAGTTAAGCTACATGATGGTCTGATATATAATTTTTATGGAACCTTAGCCCAGGCTTTTGTGCTGCATTGATTGTATTTCCTGCAAGGCAAGAAGGAAAATCACTATGAAAACACTAGGGATTATTCTAAGAATACTGAAGTCATAAAACATAAAAAGGTAGTTGTATTATTGAATACTGCTACCATCAGGGAATAGAGAATTTTGTTCCAACACCTCTTTTTAGACTAGCCGAACTTCAAACTTTCAGGTTAGATAGTTACACACACATACAAATTTGTAAAACTCTATGAAAAGAAAGTAACCGTTTGCATGTTATCATTCTAATTGTCAAAGAATTCTTGCTGATGCTTACTGAAAATCTTTTCTTCTTGAATTACAGCCTGTTTCCTTTTTATCAGTTTCCTATAGTCATGCAGCATCCATGATCTTCTGTATTTGCGAAGACAATCTTCCAGGTTACTATTGAATCTTCTCTCAGCTTAATAACTCTAATATCTCTAAACTTTCCTAGAAAGATTTGCTTGCTATCACTTCAATCATTTGTTATTCTTTATAAAAGAGTATTCCTCTCTTTAAAAAATAATGCTCAAATTAGCATAAGTAGATTGTCTTCAGGAGAGTCAGCGCTTTTTGTACTTTTTCAGGTGAAAGAAGGAGCCTAACAATCTCAAAATTTGTCTGGGAGCTTTCCATTCCTCACCTTGACATTTCTCTGACTGTTTTTTCTCATCATATGTGGTTATATTTGAAAATTATATGCGCAAAGCTTATGCCAAAGCATTTCTCAAAGGCTTTTGCCTTTGGAGTAAATTTGCTCAGTAACCCAGGAGAACAACTTGTTTAACCAAATAGAATCACTTTTTGCAAGAGGACAATCTTCCAAACTTTCTTTTATCCATGGCCATTCAATGTCATGCATAAGAATATAAAGTTGGAACTCAGATGGAAACTTAAAAGTTGGATTAAAAAGATTTTTTTTCTCTATTGCTGTAACTTTATTTAGAATATATCCTGCAGGGATATGCTGAGTTTAATTTACACGTCTGAAGGGTCAGAGCATAGAATTATAAATCCCTATATAAAGAATCCCAGTTCTTGGTGCTGCTTTATATCAAAAATCTAAATGGGACACAGACAAAACACAGATATTTAATCTGCAAAGCTGTGTAGTACATCTAGTTATCTTGTAAACATAAGGGAGATCTTAAAGCATCTATGGACCACTACCCAGTTATAATTGGCCAATTATGCAAATTTACTCACCCTATTTGTCAGGAAAATCTCCCCTTATTGTTTGAGCTGGAAGTTTCTAAATTATTTCAAATTAAAAGGAATAAAATATGTACTAGTGGAAAAACCCTGAAACAATCAAATATACTAAGTAGAGGAAGAAATCAGATCTTTATAGAAAATCGCCATTTATTTTAACTGGTAGCAAAGATGTGTCAAACTGTCCAAAGTTTAATGAATATATACCTGTTAAGTGAAACACACACATGAACATTTGTATATGATTCTCAATACTTGAATAATTGTATCGATGTAATTTGGTAGTCAAACTTGTAGGGGTAGAAAACCTAGTTTTCATTTGGATTTCTGTAAGGCAAGACTTGGTGAGGTCAGAGTTAATTTGGGAGAATAAAACTAGGTTATTTAGGGTGTCTGAATTTTGCTGAGAGACTAGGAAACTTCACAGATGCCAGGCGAAAAGGTCTAGTAAGATGAATTGCTTTGACTGCACACTTTGCCCACTCTCTAAAGAGGGTAAATCTTTCTCCTTCCCTCCCCTTCCCCTTCCCCTCTTCTTCCCCTTCCTCCTGTTTGTCTTCCTCCTCCCCCTTCCTCTTCCTCCTCCTGCTCCTCCTTCTTCTTTTCTCTTTCTCTCTCTTTCCCCCTTCACTCCCTCACTCCTTCTCTCACTCAATTTGGGCAGGAAGGTAGTCCATAGCTAATCATCCCATCAGACTCCCACTATCACCTAGTCAAAGTGGATGGGTCTACTTCTCTGATCTACATAGCTCCCCTTCAGGATCCTCTTGGGAGATTTTTTCCCCTTCAAGATTTCCTTTGATGTTTATTTTAGTCTGTGAATCTACCCTGCCTTTAAATGTTTTTTGCATTCCTTACCAGCTGCTGAAATGTATTATAGGGGATTCAGTTCAGCAAGACAATTATAAAATAATTATCACTATCTCTAAGCCCACACGTAGAGTGATAGGTTGGGGAGAATGGGAGGGGAGGTAGTGGAGGGTAGCAGTGTATTCCTTAGAGGGAAGGCTTACTTTTCACAGGTACAGTATGCTCCATAAGGAAGCCTTTGAGCTCACACTCTTTCAGCTACTGCCCCATAAAAATATAGGAATTTTATGACTTCACATAGTTTACAGTGGAATAAAGGTATAATGTATGAAAAGGAAGAGCAACTTCTAAATGTCCTTACTGACAGTAACACTTAACCATAACACCAGTGAAGACCCTTAGAACCAGAGTTCTTTGGTTTTGTGAAATCCCAGGTTTTGTGAAATCCCAGGTGTGGGCTTAGAGAGACAGTGGAATCTTTTTTTTTGTAATTGTTGTGCTGAAGTGGAAACCCTGCAATATGTTTCAGCAACTGTTAAGGGGATTTAAACCCACACAAGTGTCAATGTCTGCTGAGCTACTATTCATGTAAATATTGTAATCTGGGCTTGAAAGAAATTGGATTTTGTGCATTAATAAATAAAATAGGAATAAAGAAAAAAATTAACCACCTGCCTTTGCTGCCTTTCTTTGCAGGCCTCTAGCTCTATTTCCATATCTGCCAAAGTCTTATTAAGGAAAAAGATACGGGTCATACATCCTTGTAGGCATTGCTATGGCAAAATGATCTTTTCCCTATTTTGTTTTTGCCAACCCAGCCATTAGTTGGTCAATTCAGGGAAAAACTAGTTTAGTCAGTTATTTTGTTTTTGAAGTTTGGCTCAAGGAATCCCGCTTAGCCTGGGGAGTACTTTAGGTGGCATAGCTCTCAGAAAATGTAAGTCAGGCAGTTAAAACAAAACAAAACAAAAGTAAGCAATAAACGTCAGTGGATTTCTTCATGATAGATTTTAATTTGTGCTATGAAGTCCCAAATGAATATTTTTTCTTGGCTTAAATATAACTTTATTAGTGATAAAATTAGCTTATTGCATAATGATGAAATTAAAAATCTACTGGTAAAATACTAAAATATCAGAATTTCTAGGCATATGCACCTAAAAATATACCCTAAAAGTAATTGAAGCTAAATTGATAGAATTACAAGGAAATGTTGATCCATCCACAATCACAATCTAAGACTTTGCACCTGTCTCAGAATTTTACAAATCAAGTTGACAAAAAATTAATAAAAATACAATTAGCAAGCTTGATTTCTCAGAAATATGTAGAATTATGCAAGCAACAATTAGAATAAACATTCCTCCCCAGCCCAAAAGAGACATTTTGAAAAACTGATTATATGTTTGCCTATAAAGAAAATTTTAAGTACTAAAGAATCTGTATCCTACAGAACACACTCTCCAACCAAAATTCAATACGATTTCGAAAGCAACAACAAAATGGTAACATAAATCCTCATCTACTTAGAAATTGAATACATGCATATGCAAATAAGTCATAGAGAAATTAATATTTTAAAATATACTCAAAAATATTTATTCAATCAGATGTTTATCCAATTCAATAATACTTTCAATTACATAGGAAAAGAGTGAACATCCCATGCATATCAAATGATAGTAGTAAACCCAATACTTGTTGGTTGATTGGAAAAATGTATAAGTAAATTCACATAATAGACAATTGTAAGGAGATTATTTAGGATAATGATGTTTTTAAGTCCTTTGGCAGCACTAGATATTCTGTCACACACTTCCTAACATAATGCTTTCAGGCATTCAATTAATTTTTGTTGGATTGTATGCAGTAGAAAATAGTGAAACACTATCCCTAAGTATAGTCTTGATGAGTTAATTGAAAATCATTCTTACACGATCATTAAAGTAGAGTCCCTAAGGTTGTCTGTTAGGCAACCTGAATCAATATACTGAAGTTACTTCAATTTAGATTTTGGAGTAATTCAGATTGGCTTTCCTGAATATTCTGCTAAATTAATGAAGCATTCTACAGTTGTTTAATCTTTTTGAAAAGGCAGAGTGACTCAAAGCTCTGTCTTGCAGGTGCTCTCTTGCCCAAGTCAGGTATGGGTCAAGTGTCCTCTCTGGAGTCCATACTCTGATCCTAAGCCAGATGTGGATACGTGGTTTTTGAAAGGTCTGGTGATTAACCAAGCTGAGCTTGCTAAGTGTATAGATAGGTCACCTAAACCTAGTGGCCTAATTCCAGACTAAGAATTAGCCCCCAGTGCCTGACATATATAAGCCTACCATGAAAATAAATCTCATCAAACATATTTCTATTATTTAATAAGTCCCAGCATAGTCAGAGAAACAATGAACGGGTTAAGCTAATATTTAAAAAGCACATTTGTGCCTGCATTTGAATTCACAGAGATTTTTACAGATGAAACTCTTTCTTCCATTATAAATAGAAATTAAAACATAAAAAATTTGATCAGCCTGTTACACCTTCCCTTATATCCTCCGAATAGTAGCAGTTTGCTCCATTGAATTTAATCAAGGATCCATCCTGAAGCTTATGATTATAACAGTAATATGTGGCATTGCAATCAATATGAGACCATATACAACCTACGACCTAACAAAATGTAGCTGTTATGTATGAATTCAAATATATACTTGGAATTTGAAAATAGTCAGATATATAGAATGTCACTGATTTGTGGGAATGCCAGTCTGGATTTGTGAAATGTTTTCAATAGGAAAATCTTAAATATAATTCTAAATATTTCAAGGACGTTGTAACTTCATCTGCATGCTTATTATGAAAATTACCACACTGTCTCCGAAATTATGGCAGTTTGTATACCTTTATTACTATATTAAATGTTCCTTGAAAGTAGAAACTGTAACTAATTTGTATAATGTCTTGCCTGGTATCTGGCACAGGAGTGGGATTTAATAAATACTTCTTTAAATATGGAGGTTGTGTGAAGGAGTGAAAAGAGCACCAGAGTGGGAGGAGAGTCTTGGGCTTAATTGTGGCTGTGCTACTAATTGGGGGGACTAGTAGTGGATAATACGGCAGGGGGAAATGGCAAAACTATTTGAAGGAGGAAAGAAAAAATTCAAAATTATGAAGGCAACGTTGATCTCTACATGCTCCCATGATTCTTTAGATCTCTTTTGTTCCTCTCCTGCAAAGCTGGGAATCGTCATTGCTACACACTCACACTGATCCCCACTAACACTCCTCCCATGTGTGTGTGTGCGCGCGCACAGGCACAGACACAGATTTTATTGAAATAACCAGATATTTGATGCAAATGTGTGTTTTCAGCCTTATTATTTTCAGCCTTATTATTTAGCCTTATTATTGCTGTAGTCTCTCTGTCTTCCATATTACCTTGCTAGATTTGATTTGCCTCAATAACTTTCCTCTTTTGGGTAGCATTAACTAAGATCTCCCTGTACTTGGATTTTATTTTCTCGTGCACTAGCATCATTTTCCTTTTATCATGTTATAGTTCTCAGCTCGACATTCTCTGAGTAGCTATATCCCACTATACTTCCCCCCCGACCACCTCTGTCTGCCGCACAACTGTGAGGGATACACTGAGGGGTTTAACTTTGAGCCTTTAGTTGATTTCACACTCTTCAGATTTCCTTTCTGTAGGCTTGATGTAAACAGCCTTTTACTGTCAAATCCAGCACTATAATAGTCAAAATGTGCTGAAATTCCTACCATCTAGATAATTCCTTAGAGTTAAAAAGGCCCTCCAAAAAGCAGACAGCTCTAGTTAAAATGCACATGTACTAACTTGGTGAGAAGAGAAATCACTAGACAAGACCTTCGGAGTATATCAGTAAGGGAAGGTTAGCTAATGCTTTGACTTTGAAAAGGTCAAAGCAGGATTCTGAAAGAATGGGGGCAGCAGAGTGGAGTGTTAAGGGAGTAAACATCTGGGGCAAGGTGCATTACCCACAAAGGTCAATTCAAAGTCAATTCAAGAAGAAGTAGCTTTACGTCAACTTAGGGCTTAGAATGAGGACTCGAAAACTTTTTTTCTTTTTGGTGAGGAAGATTGGCACTGAGCTAATATCCATGCCAATCTTCCTCTATTTTGTATGTGGGACACCTCCACAGCATGGCTTGATGAGCAGTGTGTAGGTCCGCACCTGGGATTCAAACCCGTGAATCCTGGGCCACTGAAGTTGAGTGTGAACTTAACCACTATGCCACAAGGTCAGCCCCTCGCAAGCTTTTGAAACTGGCAGGGCCTAGGAGTTACTGGTAAATTACAAAATTGATATTGATGGAAGATGTCTTTTACTTTCTTTGGATCTATGCTTTAAAGCACTGGCTAGACCCTAAGGGCTGTTAGTGTTTCTGGACCTATCTTCAATGAAAGTCATTTTTTTCTCCTCATCTCCTTTCTCAATCTTTATTACTCCCTGCCTCTTCTCTGACTTCCCCATTATACCTTCCTTTGCCATTTTCCCTCCTCTTTGGCTTTGCCTAACTCTCAGTGTCCATCATAATCAAATTTAGGTGCTCCTAAGGTACCTTTGAGAACTACTAATCACTGCTATAGATTGTGGAGACAATTCAGTTTATAAGGCATAGAACTTTTTTCTTCAAGCCATCAATATCCTCGCCACCTTAGCTACATGCTAAGGGCTGTTGTGTGTGTACCTCTGTGAACAGACCTGCAAGAGTTGAGAATCATGTTTTGATTGAGAAGATTTTGAGGCACAACTGCTTTGGGTCGAATCCCTCTCCTTACCCATCACCCATCTGTCTCAGTGGTTTTCTTTCAACTATTTGTGCTGTTTGATAGAATTGGAAACACTGCAGCTTACATCTGTCTGAGCAGATGGAATGCATTTTGTATGAGTGTTAACTGATTCATGCATTGCATAAAGAAAGCAATCTGTGTTAAAACATTGTGACATTGCAATGAAGTATTATCTGTTGTGTGCTGAAACCTGTTTGCTTATAGAGGGTTTGCTTCTTTGGCCTTGCCCATGCCCCCACTCACTACCCCATGGTCAAGCCCAGGCAAACCTTAAAGAAAAGAACTATATTATCTATGACAATGGGAGAAAATAGGAACTGAGAGAAAAAAATCTGAATGCAACAGTGGCTTCTGGCAGCTGAGTTCCCTTTTATTTTATAGTGTATGATCCTTCAGAGGGAAAAACATATATGATTGTGGGGCAGCTTTACACGTGGAGAACCAAACCCTTATCTCTTGCTTGATCATGATTTCACTCTACTTTATAGATAAAGCTGCTTGTAAGTGTTTTCAGAGCATTTGACATAGTATGGGCCCTAGTTCTACAGAGTTCCTATATAGTTTCCTCAACATGAGCATAGTTACAGACTGTGACTTTAAACTTGAATTTATGACCAGAATTGAAGGTTTTATGATGTCACCCATTTGTAGCACAACCCTCAATGGCTGTGCACTTTTGTCCCTTGTAGATGGTGATATGATTGTCACATAGCAGTGCATTGAGTTCTTCCCTTAGTTGCCGACTAGAAGCTATTCATTTATTTCCAGCAAATATTGTCCGTATCCTGCAGCCAAGAACATTGAACTTTATAGTCCATTTTGTGCAATTTGCTGTTTGAATGCTGTAGCCAAATAGAGAGCAGCTCCATTTGCAAATGATGTTACTACATATTTTGACCTATTTTTCCCTGCAGGAGTAACAACAAGGGTAATAAAACTCGGTTGAAGCTGCTGTATAAGCACACATAACTGCCTCAAATTACAGGGCAGTTTCTAAGCTACAAAGCCACTGAAACCACGAAGGCCCTCTTCCGATTTGTTTCACAGGTCTAATAAGCATGACCAACACTGTCCCAAATTTCTGGATGAGGGAAAACATTGTTCTGTTGGATTATGCTGGTGGTTCAGTAGCTTTTTAGCTACAAAATTTCTGTTTCAGTACATATTCTTTAGCTCCATTTAACCAGGGTTTGGGTAATTTGGGGGTTTTCTAAGAACAAAAGAGATGAGGAACTTGGAACTCTTACCATCTCATTCACTCGTAGTTGATATAACCACAAGGGGTATAAACAGCAGATTTTGGGTGAAGAAGTTTTGGGAGTAGTAGCCATGGGTTAGGGGAAGTATGGATAAGAGTTAAGTAATGTCACCTGACAAAGCAAACTTGTACCAATTTGCCAAGAGCCGTGGCACTTTGATTACGTTTATAGGCTCATGCCCTCAGACCTTGGTTAGCTCATATCTTCTCCCTTGAAGCTCTCTGAATGAAGAGAGTTGTGAGGAACTTTGAGTGGCTTCACTGTGGAACCACAAAGATGACTATAGGGTAAAAAGGGGGAATTCACCTATGGACAAATAATGGCCTTTGAGTGCCTGGAGTACTTTGCTGGACAGCAGCATTTCACAGTTTTTGTCAGGAAACCCCAGTGTGTCATGGGACACACTGTACTATGAGCTCCCTCTAACTCGTCTCCCACATAACTTGGCATAAAAATTATCTTTCTGCCACCCATCGTCACGCACACATATACATACACATCTTTGCCCATGCATCTCCTCACCTATTTTGAGCTTCATATGGAGGTTGACTTTATTTAGTTCAACACATATTTGCTGAGTGCTGGTGATGTGTCAGCCATTGTACTAGACTCTAAAGATATAGAGAGAGTAAATTTGCCCTTAGAGAGCTGCCAGTCTAAGTAGTAGAGATAGATAGATAAATAGACTAAGTAAAAGGAACTTATGAGGCCTCAGGAATATAAAGAACCAACTTATATAAACATAAGTTTCATTTATGTTGCTGAAACAACTTGAATGCAAATTTACTCTCATTAATTATTTATAAGGATAAGATACTTCTTCATAGTGACCTAAAACTGACAACCGTGTTATAAATAATATTTATAAAGTCCAGCAACAAGCTCTTTGTTACTAGTTTTGAAGGAGGAACAACTCCATTCCCCCTCTGAATTGCAGTGCTTCCCCTGAAAGTCGTAGCAGCTTGATTATAGAAGCCTTCAATCCTAATGTGTCAAGGTTAAAATAGTATTTATTCAACTCCAGGCTCCATCTGCTCTAAGCCAGAAATATCTGCTCCTGCTTATTCTGAAATCTCTCCAAAAGGGGAGGATCACACCCAAAAAGAATTTTCCAACTTTGATACACTTGGCTGTATCAAAACCTTTGTGATGATGGGGTGCTCATGCAAATATCAAATCAGAGGCTCTCTTTAGTGCCATTTGGCAGCTAAATGACTTTTGCCCCTTAATCAAATGCATTGAGCAGTTTTTGTGGCCTAGCTCTGCATTAGGCTTTGTGGGACTTATAAAAAATGTCTTAATAATCTTGTTAATTATCAAACAGCACTTATCAAACATCTACACATCTGTGTATTTCTTTAAACTTTTTAAAGCAAATATAAGGTTAAAGAAGTCTGTAGAATTTCTTTAAGGAGCTCCCCAAACCAGCTGCATTTCTTCCTTTGGCAATCTTTGGAAATAAGTAAACGTTCCTGATGGATAGGGTGTGAGGTGGAGGGTGATTGACATGTTCCCTTATATGTTTCCAACACTACCCACCCACTACTACTACCAGTCTGTGCTAGATTCTGTCCAGTCTTGGCCAAACTTCCAACCTCTGACTGATCTGAATCCAGCTGTCCCTTTGGGGTTGTTGAGCTTGTCGATGGTGATGAAGACTAACAAGGGAAAAAAATGAAAAAACTCCCAAATAAGAACCAAACCATCTTTACTTCTCATCTCAAGCAGTGGTTAAGGAAAGGCCCTGCTTGGAGGCAAAGATATGGACATACTAACCTTTGAAAGTTGTCTCCAACCCCGTGTCTTTGTTTCTCTGCATAGACACAGTGGTGACAAAAGCTACCCTGTGAGCCATGCTGTCTCATCCTTCCACAGGATAGCACAAAGTATTCCTGGATGCTGTTTATGGCTGCACCCTTGGTGGCCTTGAAGCATCACTTGGCTTATTTGCCAAGAGAAAGCTGGCACCCAAACAAATAACCAGAAGAACAAAACTGTGTAAATGAAAAACAATGTTACTGAGTGGACATAAGTGTAGAGAGTGCCTTGTGGCCTTCCACCACCACAAAACCAATTGAAAAGAAAGAAAGAATGCCCTGGGGATTATGTGGTTTAGATTTGCCAACAGAAGGCAAAGCAAATAACTAGAAGGACTATGTAACAACTGCTGAACAGTCGGCAGTCTTTCCACAACAGTTTCCTTAATGGCATGATTAAAAATAAAGTTTTTAGCCTAATCAAAATTACAAGGCCATCAAAGATTGTCTTGTATTCTTTCTGGGGAAAAACGTGGTAATTGACTGCTGCAGAATGATGGATTTTTCCAACACAGCTGTCACAACTGCTATTTTAAATCATTTGTTATGGTTTAAAATGTGTAATCCCCAAGAAATTGATCATTACTGCAATTCAGTGCTGGTTTTTCAGTGCCTTAACCACACTGAGCTTTGCATCAGAGCATTAACTAATAAAAGCCAGTCATAAAGTACTAAACTACTAATGGTTAATTTCTCAATGATGCCTTCTGTCTTCTTTTAAACAAGATTTTATTTAAAAAATTTTTACACTGAAATTTCTGGCATGGCAAAAACAGGTGCACTCTCATGTTCTCTCCTTTTCATCTCTCTTCTCTTTATGGCCACTCGTACTTTTTCCTTTTCTTTTCTTCTTCAGTGGCTGTGCCTTAATACACAGCATTATCTCATAACCTTTGTGCATGGTGTGTCACTCACTGGGTCCACCCTGCCCTTCAGAATCCATTCAAATGCTGTGTCATCTTTGTGGTCCAATTGACATTCTACCTCTTCCAGGAAGCCTTCTCAGTTATTCTATTCCTCGTTCTCTCAACTAGTATTCATCAGAAGGGTCTTATGTACTAGTACAATGGCTAGTACCTACGCACTAGAGATACCAAAATTAAATAAATATGTTTCCAGACTTCAAGAACTTTTATGTTCCACCTGATTTTATTGGTGGAGTGACTAAATCCTTGATATAACAATGTGCTTAATAACTAGACTTTCTTGCCTTAATGTATTTTTCCATTATAATTGTGTATAATTAATTTACCCATGTATCTTGCTTATCACTGTCAATGTAGTTCTGTATTTACAAAGGATTTGAGAAGACTGGGCCTAACGTAGGGCCATAACCTGTTTCCTGCTCAACCACTACCCCTCTCCCTACTCTCCCTTTCACATCTACATCTATCTCCTAGATTTGCTAGCAGAAATCATAATGAATAACTGGAACAGCCACTTATCTCCATCTGAATATATCCAAAGGCAGAAGACAGACCTATAAAACAAAAGTGGATAACTTAAGATGCTCTATGCCAAAAAGAAGTATAGTGGACTGGTTGGTCAGTTAGAAGTCAGCAAGTCTAAGTCTCAAGGGACCAGGATAAGGACAATTCATAACTTTTTCTGCAATCATTAGGTAACCTATAGTTTGATTCTGGATCCCCAATGTACAAGTTGACCTGTGTTTATTAATTTTGAGATATTCCCCCAAATTGGAAATAATCTGAAATGTGGTAATTTGACTTTCCAAAAATAATTCTGAGAGATTGATGTCAGCAACATGATGAAGTCAGCTGTTCCCTTTGTCTCACCTGCTCTGAATTACAACTAAAAAACATTCATTGACCAGCAGAGGATAACCACACAGCACAACAGGACTCCTGACAGACCCAGCTATACATCTGAAGGTGGATATACTGGGTCCCCAGGAAGTAGTGGAGATAGGTGAGCACTCCCCTACCCCTGCCCAGCAGGAGCAAGCCAGGTTGAGGGTCCTCTCACAACAGCTGGTGCTACTCTAAGAGGAGGTGGAACAGCACAGAATGTGGGTGAATGCCAGCCCAGCCTACAGAAGTGCACGCCATGCTGTGGTAGCCCCACCAGTGGGATCATGCCCCATTGCAACTGTAAGAAGAGCTGGTGGCAGCCCTGGGTGAAAATGTGAATGCTATCCCAGCCTTCAGGAGCACCCACTTTGCTGACGTGGCCCTGCTAGTGGGAATGTGCCTTGGTGCAACTGTAAGAAGAGGTGGTGGCAGCCTTGTGCATGTGCATGAATGCTTTCCCAGCCTGCAGAAGCACACACTGTGTTGCTGTGGCCCTGCCAGTGGGAACATGCCCTGGTGTGATTGTAAGCGGAGGTTGTGGCAGTCCTGTACACACCATGCCATTGTGACCCCAGTGAGTGGCCCCAGCTTGGATCCTGCCAAGAAGCCCTGCCCACCAAGCACAGGGGAACACATGACCATAAGTGGAGGTGAAGGCAGCCTGGCACATGCATGAATGCTATCCCAGCCTGCAAGAGCACTAGCCACACCTGCACAACTTCCAGCAGGTGGGGTGGGATCAGAAACACAGCTTCTGCTTCCCCGCAGCAGTAGCAGGTGGAATCTGCAACCTGATACTGCCACAAATGTGATGGCAAAGGATTCATTCATCAAACACCATGAAAAACTACAGTAACAATTCATAGGAGAAAGAAAATGACAGATCTCCAGTAATCAACTCTGAAGTCACAGAAATTTACAATCTAAATGACAGAGAATTCAAAATAGCTGTTATAAAGAAACTCAACAAGGTGCAAGAAAACTCAGAAAGACAGTTCAATGAGCTCAGGAATACAGTTAATGAGCAGAAGAAATACTTCACCAAGGAGATTTAAATTTAAAAAAAAAAATCCATACAGAAATTCTGGATATGAAGTACACAATTAATGAGATAAAAAAAATCTAGAATCCTTTAAAAATAGAGCTGACATTATGGAGGACAGAATTGGTGATTTAGAGGAAAGAAATAGAGAAATGTTGCACGTGGAGGAGGAGAGAGAACTAAGATTTTTAAAAAATGAAGGAATTCTTTGAGAAATATCTGACAATTAGGAAAAGCAACATAAGGATTATAGGTATTCCAGAGGGAGAAGAGGGGGAGAAAGGAGCAGAGAGCTTGTTCAAAAAAATAATAGCTGAGAACTTCCCAAACCTGGGGAAGAAATCGAATTTACAAATACATGAAGCTAATAGTACACCTAATTATCCTAATTACATTAATGCAAAAATACCTTCTTCAAGGCATATAATAGTAAAACTGGGAAAAGTCAACAGCAAAGAAAAAATATTAAGGGCAGCAAGGCAGAAGAAAGTAATCTACACAGGAACCCCTATCAGACTTTCAGCAGATTTCTTGGCAGAAACCTTACAGGCTAGGAGAGAGTGGAATGATATATTCAAAATACTGAAAGACAAACACTTTCAGTCAAAAATACTCTATCCAGCAAAACCATCCTTCAGATACAATAGATAAATGAAAGCTTTCCCAGATAAAGAAAAGCTGAGGGAGTTCATCACCACTAGACCTCCCTTACAAGAAATGATAAAGGAAGCCCTCATACCTGAAACAAAAAAGCAAAGGTCTACAAAGCATTGAGCAAGGAGATAAATAGACAGACAAAATCAGAAAACTGCAGCTCTCTATAACAACAGGTTAGCAAACAATTTATAACATAAAAGATAAAGGGAAGGAAAGCATCAAAAATAACTGTAAATGCTTCAATTTAGTCACAATCACAAAACAAAACAGAACAGAATAATTTGTGACAACAATAACAAAGAAGGGAAAGAGGAAATGGATGGAAATTGCTTAGGCTAATGGAGATAGGAGGCTATCAGAAAATGGACTATCTCATCCATGAGATCTTTTATACAAACCTCACAGTAACCACTAGACAAAAATCAGAGTAGAGCCACAATTTGTAAATACCATGTCTATTCAGACAAGGGAAACAAAAGAAAAAATTATCAAATGGGACTACATCAGACTAAAAAGCTTATGCCAGGCAAAGGAAGCCATGAACAAAATGAAAAGACAACCCACTTGGCGGCCAGCCCAGTGGCACAGTGGTGAAGTGCACACGTTCTGCTTCGGTGGCCTGGGGTTCGCTGGTTCGGATGCCGGGTGCAGACTTGGCACTGCCTGGCAAGCCATGCTGTGGTAGGCGTCCCACATATAGAGTGTAGGAAGATGGGCACGGATGTTAGCTTAGGGCCAGTCTTGCTCAGGAAAAAGAGGAGGATTGACAGATGTTAGCTCAGGGCTAATCTTCCTCGGGGAAAAAAAAAAAAAAGACAACCCACAAACTTGGAGAAAATATTTGCAAATCGTATATCTGACCAGGGGTTAATTTCCAAAATATATAAAGAACTCATACAACTCAACCACGAAAAACCAAACATCCCGATCATAAAATGAGCAGAGGATATGAACAGACATTTTCCCAAAGAAAATATACAGATGTCCAACAGGCACATGAAAAGATGTTCAGAATCACTAATTATTAGGGAAATGCAAATCAAAACTATAGTGAGATATCACCTCACACCCTCACACCTCACACTCACAATTATAGCAGGATGGCTATAATTAACAAGACAAGAAATAACAAGTGTTGGAGAGGATGTGGAGAAAAGGGAACCCTCATACACTGCTGGTGGGAATGCAAACCAGTGCAGCCACTATGGAAAATGGTATGGAGATATCTCAAAAAATGAGAGAAAGAAATACCATACAATCCAGCTATCCCACTACTGGGTATTTATCCAAAGAACTTGCAGTCAACAATTCAAAGAGATTTATGCACCCCTATGTTCATCACAGCATTATTCACAATAGCCAAGAGGTGGAAGCAACCCAAATGCCCTTCAACTAATGAATGGATAAAGGATATGTGGTATGTATACAATGGAATACTACTTGGCCATGAAAAAGACAAAATCATCCCATTGCAACAACATGGATAGATCTTGAGCGTATGATGTTGAGAGAAATTAACCAAACCAGAGAAAGACAAACACAGCATGATTCCACTCATATGTGGAAGATAAACAAACACTTGGATAAAGAGAACAGATTAGAGTTTACCAGAGGGGAAGGGGGTTGGGAGGTGGGCAAAAGGGGTAAAGGGGAACATATGTGTGGTGATGGATAAAAATTAGCCCAGTGGTGGTGAGCACAATGCAGTCTATACAGAAAGTGATAATAACGTATACCTGAAATTACACAATGTTATAAACCATTATGACCTCAATAAAATAATTGGAAAAAAATTGAAAAAATTAATTAATTAATTTGAGGAGTCTGGTGTTTGATGAAAGCTAGTACAAGTCCATTTGTAAACTAGAGAGTTCTTTTATGACCGTCTCTTCATTTTGTTGTTACGTATATCAAGTTTTTCCGTCAGTGATTTTTGTTTAAAGCAAGCACATATACCTTTTGACAATGTTTTATGTGTGACTGGTATCCTAAATTCAGGGACATGCCATATTTTCTGTTCAAAAGACAGATTCAGAATGCTAATATTCAGCTTGAGGCTATTGATGAGCAATAACACAGTAATAAACCCTATTTTTCCTTTGGGAAACAGACTAAACAACGCTGCTTATTTGATTATCTAAATTAATTAATTAAGAACGAAAATCCTTGGCAAATTGAAATCAACACATTAAGGAATTTATCTGCTCTCCTGGGTAATTACAAATGGTCCTGGAAAAAGAATACACTTTTCATTCTATTTACTATATTTTAGAGTACAACCCTAGAAAATAGTTATGAGAGTTTAAATTAGGATAGTTTTTTAGGACCTTATTTAAGACCTTCCCATGGCTTTATATATTCATTCTCTTTAAACATTTAAACAGTATTTAGACTGTATCTGAGACCTGAACATTCATATTGTTAACTAGTCTTTGCATTTGGTTTACTTCGCTAATTGTTTCAGGTGTATACTTCTTAAAAACTGTAAATTCCTTCAATAAAATTGTGACGGCGCATTTTGTCTTTTCACATCTCTATCTCCCCTTATTTTTTTACTCCCTTTGAATATTCAGAATCCCTTCTCACTCACTTTTACCTTGCTCCCCATTCCAGGCACTTGCTACCTTCATTATGGCTGAGGAGCACCCTCTCCTGGAACTCCTTAGACTTTCACCCATTCATTCCTCCACCTTGTGCTTCCATCAAGACTTAACTATTCCATGCCATTCTTGCAGTAATCTACTCTGATCATCTAGCTCATGCTAAAGTGTTAATGACAAATAATAACTCAATGTGTCTTTCTCTCAGCTAACATTTGCATAATCAGGGAGTTTCATTAATAAAATTGAGGACATAATGATATATGATTTTTTAAAAAATATTTGCACCTGAACTCACATCTGTTGCCAATCGTATCTTCTTCTTCTTCTTCTGCCCCCCAAAGCCCCCCAGTACATAGTTGTATATTCTAATTGTAGGTCATTCTAGTTGTCGCATGTGGGATGCTGCCTCAGCATGGCCTGATGAGCAGTACCATATCCGCACCCAGGATCTGAACTGGCGAAACCCTGGACCACCAAAGTGGAGCACTCATACTTAAGAACTTAACCACTAACCAGCCCCGAATGAATCATTTTTATACTTTCTAGCAGGTTTTAGGGTGGAGGTGGATATTTTTTGAGTAGTTGACCTTCTGTTGCCACTAATATCATATCATATTAGCTGGATCTGTTAATAATTAAACTTGAATAAGTTGAATGAGCTTGATGACAAGACAAAGAGTTGCCTGAAGTGAAGGTATAGATTACTTGATTCCAAATGTCAGTAGGCTTGAGCCTAGAGTGAGGAATGGCTAAAAAGCATTGTTAATACATATCATCTTTTGTTACTCAAATAAGAGAGAGCAGTGAACTTATACAAAACATTTAAGCAGCGGTTTCTTTTCTTATGATAGGAAAGAGAGCTAGGAGCATTTTCTTATCCTTGTTCTGTGATGCTTGAGCATTAAAAGGTCATACTTTGCATGCAAACTCTATTTAAGAGAACATTGTTAATCCAGTGCAGCTAGTGGCTCCTGTATGATATTAGTAGTATTATTGATGGTAGGAAAAACAGACCAAAAAACCCACATTTATAGTTTAAGGCTTTCCTTGTGATTTTCCCGTGTAAGATTCACGAAGACCAGTGGGAACTGTGAGACTATTAAACACTCAATCTAGAATCCAAAGCCAAACTTCTTTCTTAGCATTCTCTATGTGTGTTTCCAACAAATGGAGCTTTAAAATAATTTGTCATATTGTAATGGAAAAAAGACACATCTTAGAAATTGGATTCGCTGGTCTTGGTTCAACATCTCATTTCGGGAGACAATCTGTTTATGACAACATGGTCTTCAGCTAACATTACAAAAACTGTTTCTATATAGTCAGTGAACCACAAGATGGCACCACTGAACAATTAGTTTATCTCAAGATGACTTCTAGGTTCTCTAGATAAATGCTCAAGAAGAGTGTTATCCCTCTTCAAAACCAATGTCAGTCACTTCTAATGAATAGAATATGAAAGGGAAAAATAGTAACTTTACAGTGAAGAAACATGGTCGACATCACTTTAACAAAGTGATCAAAGGTAACATCACCAATGATCAGTCATGGTGATATGGTGTACCCCTGACATGATGTGATAAGAAGGGCACTTCACCTCTGTGGTTTCTTTCTGTCAGACAAACCCAAAGTGAGGGACATTCTACAGAATACTCCACCAGTACGCTTTAAAAGCATCAAGGTCATGAAAAACAGGAAAGAAGACTAAAGGACTGTCACAGATTGGAAGACCCTGAGGAGACATGACAGCTAAATGAAATGTGGGGTCCTAGTTTGGGTCCTACAAAAAGGACATTAGTGAAAAAATTGGAGAAATCTGAATAAAGGCTATAATGTAGTTAAAAGAATATTGTACCAATATTAATTTCTTAGGTTTGACGGTTAGACCATGGTCATATAAGATGTTAACATTAGGAGAAGCTGAGTGAAGGATGTAAAGTAATACTCTGTACTATCTGTGAAACTACTCTCTAAGTCTAAAATTATTTCAAAATAAAAATACAGTCAAGATACAGAGGGAACTCTCTGGAATATTAGGTTAACAGGCAGCAATTTTCCATTTGTTTATCATCTGGATATATAAGACTTCTATGGAAGCTTGCATAATGGTTAGGCATATTAATCCAGTACATGGTTCCGAGATCTGAGGTTAATTCCTCTATAGACACAGTGAGCATGTTTTCCAAGCCCCACATTAGGATACCTTGTCTGACAAAATAATTTTGTGCAATTTTCAAGTGAGAGAATAAATCACAGATAATGAAGGTAGAACCAAGTTGATTTTCTCTGTTTTGTGGTCATTGGTGGCACCTTTTAAAGACATTCAGTTATCTTACTAATGTGTGTCATGAGTATGATTGCTGTGTACTCCAGACTTTTAAAAATTCTGTGGCTTAGTAACCGCCAATCAAATAAGACAATGCACGGTCAATATCTTTGCTAACATGCCAAATATCTGTGTTGCACAGAATAGTAGTTAGGCCCATAAATAACCTCTTAGAATCAAGGAAGGAAACATTTTAACTCCTTTAGAGTGTGTGTGAGAATCAGTTTCCAACATTGATGTATTTGGGCATACAGATGTGAGAAAAATTTGACCAGAAAGTGTTTATATGAATAATTAGGAAAACAACACTTTCTAAGTCATGATAAGGGCTAAATGAATAAAAATATTAATATATATTTTCTCCCAGAAATGTAAATAAATGTAGGAGTCTCCAACGTATTCACATATCCAGCTTCAACAGAATGAAATTGGACCTCTATCTTACACTACTCACAAAAATTAACTCAAAATGGATTAAAAACTTTACCTGAAAGTATAAAATTCCTAGAAGGGAACATAGGAGAAAAAACTTCTTGACATTGGTCTTGGCAGTGATATTTTGGATATGACACCAAAAGCATAAGCAACAAAAGCAAAAATAAATAAATGGGACTACATCAAATCATAATCTTCTACACGGTAAAAGAAACCATCAACAAAATCAAAAGGCAACTTATGGAATGGGAGAAAATATTTGCAAGCCATTTATCTGATTAGGGGTTAATATCCAAAATATTAACTATTTTTCTCTGATTAGTCAATAACCTACACGTTTTTTTTTCCTTTAAAAATTCTAGTCTTTGGTAGCAGTCATGCTCCACCCAAAACTCCTCATCTGATTCTAGACATGTCCTTGTACCTTGAACAGTAGTTTCTGAACCCTATCCCAAGTCCGGTCCATCCCCTTGCTGAATTTCTATCCTTCTAGCTTTGTGTAGTAGTTTCCTGGGGCCGCCTTAACAAATTACCACAAACTGGATGGCTTAAAAGAAAAGAAACTGATTCCCTCACAATTCTGGAAGCTAGAATTCCGAAATCAAGGTTTCTGCAGAGTCATTCTCCCTCTCAAGGCTCTAGGGCAGAAGCCTTTCTTGCCTCTTCTAGCTTTGAGTGATTGCTGGCAATCCTTGTTGTTCCTTGACTTGTAGAAAGATCAGTCCAATCTCTGCCTCTGTCATCACATAGCCTTCTCCCTGGATATCTGTGTCTAAATTTCTCTCTTCTTACCAGGACACTAGTCATTGGTTTTAGGGCCACCCTAATCCACTATGACTTCATCTTATCTTTATTACATTTGCAAATACTCTGTTTCCAAAAAAGGTCACATTCACAGGTACTAGTTGCTAGAACTTCAGCATATCTATTTGAAGGACACAATCCAACACAAACTACCTTAAGCTGACTCAGGCCAAACTCCATAAACTGAAACCAGCAATCCATGCCACCTCCCACCAGTGCTACAACCATCTAACCAGTATAGTTGTTTAATGCTTAATTTTTAAGCAAGAACTGGAGTTAATTCAAGTTGCCAATGTTTCTAGAGTTGCTGTATTTCCTGGAAAGCCTTCTGATCCATTTCTGACTCATGGCCCCATTTACAAAGAGTGGCTTGCTCAATTGGATTGAAGTAACCTTAAATGTGTGGGATTAAATCCCATCAGTTTTATCAATGGGGAAAAAATGGAGAAGTGTTGACACTTACATGTAGCATGTAACATTGATGGTAATGGTAGAGTGGGCTTCTTTTCCTTTTGAGTTTTTCTGTTGAGTTGGCTTTATTTTCATGAGAAAACTTCTAGGAATCATCTAAATACAGTATTCATTACTTCAAAGTGTATAATTTATAAAAGAGATTTGACAATAAACAAGCAATGTATTTAAGGATCACTTTCCTGAAATCAAGAAATCTCAATCTTTTGCATATTTACCCACCAGATAGGTTACCTGAGATATTAACAACACTATCCAGACACACCTCGCCTCATCTGATCATTCTATAAGCAAAAAAAAATGTTGCTGTCTTTCACATGAGAACTGTGATTAGTGACAGTCCTTTGGTTTGAATGCCCCTATATTCATTTCCTACAGCTGCGGTAACAAATCCAGAAATTAGGTGGCTTAAAACAACAGAAATTTATTCTCTCACAGTTCTCAAGGCTAGAAGTCTACAGGGCCATTCTTCCTCAGAATACCCTAGGGAAGAATTCTTCCCTCTTCTTAGTTTCTAGTGGCTGCCAGCAATCCTTAGCATCCCTCAGCCAGTAGCTGCATCACTCAGATTTCTTCCTGTTTTCACACGTCCCATCTTCCCTTTGTGTACCTGTGTCTCTGTGTCCAAATCTCCCCTTTCTCTTATAAAGACACCAACTGTTGGCCACCATAATGCAGTATGACTTCATTTAACTTGATTACATCTGCAAAGACCTTATTTTCAAAGAAGGTCACATTCTGAGGTTATGGGTGAACCTGGATTTTGGGGAGTTACTATCTGACCCAGTACAGCCCAAGAATCAAATCTTCCAGAGAACTGTCAGATGAGGCATTCTGTTTTAAGTTGAAGGCTTACATGTATCAATACCAGACTGAAATTTTTCTGTGACTGCAGCTTGAAATATTTTAAAAAGCACCAGCCACAAAATAAGAACTCTGATTCCAAACCTCTGTGTTCATTTTTGAAAATTATAAATCTGTAAGTCATACTTGAATTCAAGATAAGACTAAGTTCTTAGAACTCATAAAATTTTAATAAGAAAGAATCTTTCAGAATTTCTTCCTTTCATAAATATCCTTGGTTCGTATGATTGAGGGTATACTAAATGGTTTAAAGGCCATTGAATTAATTATGTATCAATCTTACCTGTGATCATTATGGAAAAAGTTGTTTAGTGTATGAAGAGGAGTCTAATGGAAAGATATGCCTGCATAGTACCACATAATCAGTTGAAAAAATGTTCGGTAGAACATCTCCTTTATCCCCATCTCCAATCTGAAATATTTACTTTTCATCTGGATACTTTGGTGCCATATAAACCTAGACTAAAGATACTAAGAAAGCAGTGCCTTCAAATGACCAATCATGTCCACTATTTAATTCAAACATAAAAAGCAAAACTACTCCCATAAACTTACTTGATTTTTCAAGTGAGATGCTTGGGGTTTCTTTAAAATGTTCATAATTGAATATTTCTGTTCTCTATGTAATACCTTATATTTCATCTCTATATAATATTTCATATTTCATAATAGACTACATTGTTTGACCTCATTTAATTTTAATATTTTTTAGTTTGTTTGCCTCTTGATTGCAGGATTATATAGCCAGTATTTGATGTTTATTACTATCTTGTGTTTCAGGGACTCCATGAAAAGACTGGTGCATTTACAGCTGTTAAAGTGATGAATGCTCGTAAGGTAATATTATATCCTGTCCATATTCTACTCCCTTAATGGATCATGGCCTTGGGATAAACAGCTCAAAAAATATTGTATTCGTTTTCTAAAGTCGTTATTGTATATAATATAATTATGTTAATCTGTACTTATATTTATCATTTACTATTTCCATCCATTAGTATATTATGTTTATTATTCATTTATTATATTTACATATAAAAATGCTTCACCCACAGCAAAAGTTCTACATATTTTGGTATTCTATAAGAAAGAAGAAAATATCTATATTCCTGCCTATTTCTAGTTGATTATGTGTTTCCAGGGATAGCAAAGAGGAGATTTCCTCTAATATTGTGTTAATCCTTCTGTGTTCCATCATATTCTTTTCCCTCTCTGACCATTCCTTTTGAGAATTTAGGTCAGTAGATTGTCAATGACAGGTAGAAGGAAAGAACTTGTCAGAGATGCACATTTTTCATATATTTTCTGACAGAAATATCTGAGCAAGAGAGACAGCTTAATTGGCACTGTCCCTGCTAACATTCATATAATTGTGTCACAGTTCATAATATATTGTCATAGAATTTGCTAAGCACTGATTTCTGTCCTCTTTCTTTAAGCATGAGTGTCTCACTTTCTCAAGATAATACTAGCGTGAACATAGCAAAGTTCAAAAAATTGTCACCACTATACCCTAAAGGAAAGTTCTCAAATATTACATTTGAAAAGCTATACGTGTTCACTGAACTGTTGTCAATGCCATAAACTGTTCTTCTCCAATTTGTGCTTCTTTTTTTTTTTACCAGTAAATGTCAAATGTTGCAAACCAACTTGAGTTTGAAGGGATTTTGAGGTTTAGTGGATTTATTTTGCCCTACAAACCATGGCTTCCAAATAATCAACCTAGTACTTTTTGAGTGATACTCTCTAAAATACTTATTTCCCTGTTTTAACTTGAGAGACTTTGACCCACATTTGGGTCTAGGATCTACATTTTAGATACTCTAACTTTTGAAGTATTAAAATATTCAGTCCATAGATAGTTAGTGTCAATCACCTTGTTTTGTAAGGGGAAGTAGCAATTTACTAACATCAGATTGTAATTTTCCTATTAATATGGCAGTTAAATCTGTTACTATGAATTTGGTGCCAAGTTTCTGTATACATAAGAATCTTATTTTTAATTAAAACTATTAGTTGAAATTGAGAGAGTAGTATTTTGTTATTCTTCTATTTAGTGTTTAAAGAGCACAAAGTACTTAAAAATAAATCATTTTTAGAGTGCATCAGTGATTCTAATAACATTTTGTTCTTGGTTTTGCAGACTCCTTTACCTGAAATAGGAAGGCGAGTGAGAGTGAATAAATATCAAAAGTCGGTCGGTTGGAGATATAGTGTGAGTACCCAAAGTCCTCATTACTTCCAGGTAGCTTTTCCTTTAATTTTCAACTTTAAACTAATTCCTTTGTGTTGTATTGTTATCATTAGAAGGCCACCACTAAAATCTTCCTGCCTGGACGTGATAACATATTTGTATTTTTTAACATATTCACATAGATTCAATCATCATATTTGGACACTAGCATCTGACAGAAAGCACTAGAAGAAATGATTCCCTGAACAGCTAAGTGTTGACAGCAGGTTAAGGATTGAGTAAATCCAAAGAGCATAGGGCCTTTGAGTAGCAACAAGAGATGATGGGACCAAGAGCAAATTTTGCCTAAAATTGGCTTTGGAAAGGTCCTTTTTATACCTTTTACATGGTATTCTGGAGTGACTGACTTTTCCCCCATTATGATTCTAAGAAACATTGCCATTGTACATGAGCCAAATTAGGACTATCATTTTTTATTGTAAGAACAATAGTGGACAGAAAACCAGCAGGCTACTCAGCTTAAAAGTCTTCAGACATCTTGTACAGTACTTGAATGCATGAAGGAGCGTGAAATTGCCTTATACTTGAAACCTTTTAACTGCCTTACAAAGCAATCTCTATGACACCAATAATTTGCTGGCTCTAGAACAAGATCTGACAGAAGAAATTCTTTAACAGTAGATGTTGATGACCTGGATGTTGGTGATCTATCAAAGTATTCTGTGGGCCTAAAAGCAAAATTCCTACTCTTATCAATATAATTTATTGATATCTTTTTTCCTTACTTTTTTCCCTCGCAGTCAACTATCAGGTATTCAGATATTTTCAACCTTTTGTGTCTTAATAAATATACTGTCAGGCACATTAAAAATAACCTTTTCCATTAACACAATCATATTCAGAAAGACTTTCTAGTTATATTAGAAAGGTATTGGTAAACAGCTTCATGATTCGTCTAGTAGGTACTAGACTCCTTTTTTGTTTACAATGTATCTCAAGAGACAAAGCATATCTAAATGAAACAGATAGTACTGATTAATAACATGCCTTGGTAGATGAAGAAGCTGTAAAAGGTAAAGGTATGAAAAATATAATTGTTTGACCAATTCTAGTTTCATCAAACATTTGTCTTAAGAAACCCCTTTAAAGATCTGTCCCAAACCCTCTCTGGTATTCTTTCCGTGGGGAAAAAGATTTTGATTCTAGAATTGGGTGATATTACAAAGGAAGTTTAAGCATCCTTGAGCTGCCTCTTCTTGACAAAAAGCAGGATATTCAGGCCACTCTGGGATCAACTGGCCCTGAGCCAGGAAATGCTATAGCATCATATTACTAGGATATGTGTGAGAGTTTTAAATTACCCACTTGGCCTGATGGATGTAATGTACTTATGTGTTTCTCACAAGCTCAACTTCCTGTTAATTGAGAATGGCAAACACACTAATGCTTTCCAAACATATCTGATTTTGGTTTATTGGTTTTGGGGGAGTTTACATTTATGTGGGAAACCCACTCTTAAAAATTTTTCTGGTTGGGAACTTCGCATTCTCTGATTATATTTTTTAGTAAGAAAAGTAAGTGCTAGCTGATCAGCCAGTTAACATCTCTAAATCATCTTGAATCCTTTGGGATAAGATACTTGTGACTTGCATGCACATCTCTTTGAGTTAGGGGTTTATGGAAATAGCAACAATGTGGAAGTTCAGAAACATGAGTTTAAGTCCCAAGTCTACCACTAAATAGCCAAGAAGTACTTGGGAAAGGCGCCTTGTTTCTCTAGGCCTCAGGTTCCTCACAGGCAAAATGGCACCAGAATATTTGGCCTACCACTAAACAGGGTTAAAAGTATGGTCAAATGCAACTACACAGCTGCCTGGAGGCCAGAGGTTCTCCTATTCTTGCTTGGGAACATGAGCTTTCCAACCCAGAAAGAAAAGGAATCTCCTTGATATTAAATTACCAAACAAGTTAAAGGACTCAGTCTGGCCTCTGCTTTTCTTTAACCTGTTCCTTGTGTTCTTATTCTCACATCATCATCTCATTCCTATTTACTGCACTCTTTATGAGTTTGTATTTCTCTCAGCAAAGCCTGGGTACCCTACTAGGAACTAAAAGTGTCCATGTACATATAGAATTGCTAGTTCCTGAGGTTTATTTCTATGTGATGGGGGATATTGTTACTATTTCAAAGGAGAGTCACATAACAGGGGAAGCATAAAGTTTAAGGGTCCTACATGGCAAGAATGAAAGGCTTCAAGGATCAACTTTTAGCTGTGTAGAAAACGGGTTAAGGAAATTCGAAGAGAACTTACTAACTGAACTTCCTTGGGAGGCTGGAATGAGACCGGAACCTGAACTGCCATGTAATTCTCATGCTACAAGTTGATTGTTTTATTAATTCATGTCTTTATTACACGATAAATACAAAGAGAGAACCTGTCACTGGGGTTTCCAACTAGAGAAATCAGGCTCTATGCCCTTCCCCCAAAGACAAATAGGTGTCTAGATTTATTTGCTAGTAGTTGAATGTTTATGGGTAAATCCACTGGAAAATCCTAGGAAAATGCTAAAGAATTTTTTGCAGCTGCCAGCCATTTCTCTGAGATTTCAAACTTTATTTTACAAGATATACTGTGGATATTTGGGGACGTTACAGAACCTAGTACATTGACTTATTTATTTCATAACTATTTTAAAGCCCAGACACAATATATCTAAATATAAAAAGTAATTGCCCATCTTTTCTACTGGGTCTTAGAGAATAAGCTAGAAGGAAAATGATAACTGACCAGATATATTCAGTTACTGATTCATTTCAGCTAGAAGGTATATTTTCTGTTACCCCTAGGTCATCAAGTCAAGATAATTGAAGGAAATGCGGGGGAGGACTAAAGATAATTAGAGGGTAACTCCTTAATTGCTTTTCATGCCAGTTGGCCCTTTTCTAATTTATTTCCCAAAACAAGTCAAAGGCATCCTTTTCCACCGAATTTCAGAACAGGAGTTTAGCTGTATCTTTAATTAAAAAGTCTTCTTTCCTCTACATATCACAAATATATTTCACTTTGTACAATAACAGTATTCCTGAAAAGGTTATATAAATTGATCTTTTATAGATGCAATAAGAGAGCTTTTTTATTTACAATCAAGTGAAATTTAGAGCTAGCAGGAATTTAAAGGACCCTGGTGGTGAATCCATTTGTCAAGTGCAGGATCAATTCCCAAGTCATTTCACATTACTCTCAACTTCATTATGCACTATCTTGTATTTATCAACAGTTATGTCATTCATGTGTGTGAATCTTATTTTCCTGTATGTAGGTTCCTTTAAGTTAAGACTATAATACCTAAATGCATAAACCAATCATATATTCATTGGAAATTCCTCACAATTTAAGCTATCTTTTTGTAAGTTAATATTTTAAGATATTTTTCTCCAGTGCATTGCACCTATGTAGACAAAAAGTGTGATGATTTTCAAATTATTAAGAACTGAAGAGCTTTTTTTTTTTGATGGTTAAGAAGAGTTACAGAGGGATTATGGAAACTACTTGGTTGTCATGGTACAAGCAGATATAGCTGAATCTTAGGGAGAGAGAATTGCTTTCCAATTCACTCCACTATAACAAATGTGCTAGAAATAAAGTTTGCTGATGTTTGTAGATTAGAATAAAAAGTAGAGAGAAGTATATAGCTCTGACAACACTTTAATTCAAATGAGAAGTTCAAGTAATGAAATACTGTATGATAATACCTTGCATGTGTAGCATTGTTCATCAAAGGATTTCAGAGAACTTTAAGTATATTAGTTGTTTGATTCCACTAACGTTCCATGGAGATAGGTAGTGGCTGCCATCTTCCATCAGATTTCTGAGGATAAATTGAGCCTTGGGAAGATGAAGTGAATTCCACCTCTTGGTTATCAGTGCTAAAACTCAGGTGTCCTAATTCCCAGTGTAGATGCTCTTTTCTGATGACAGCATACTGTCTTCTGCTAGAAATATCTCTTGAAATTATGTACTTTACCATGGTGATCCCATCCAAAAAGATGGCTTCAATTATTACTATATAAATAATCATCAAAAGCCATATCTCTATCCCTGACCTGTCTCCTGAGTGGCAGCCCCATATTTCCATTCTTTGAAATTCTGTGCATCCATAAAAAGGAAGTGCATTTATGTTTATCGATGCTCTTCAGATAGCAAATAAAACTTGCAAGTGACAGAAGAATGAGAACACTATGAGCTTGCTTATATTAAATAATAAATACCTAATATATATATACACATATATATAATCTGTTGATCATATCTCTACCAATTTATCTCTGTCATCTTTAGCTACTACATTAGCATAGAAAAATGTCTGGAGAAATATATACTCAACTGTTACCATTGATAGGAGGAAATGTTCAGTGAGAATAGACCACTTTCATATTTGACTTCATATACATTTTATACATATGTACCACTGTAGTGATTAGGAAAATAAATGACTTTAAGCATATCTTTTAAAAACATCAGCACAGATTAAACCAGTATCTTAAAAATGCAATGAATCACAAATTAATCAAGGCAGGGTGGTACAGGCATAAGGATAAACATATAGATCAGAGGAATAGAACTATTTTCATATACCTATGGTCAACTGATTTTTGACAAGGGTGCAAAAACAATTCATGGAGAAAAAATAGTCTTTCCAACAAATACTGCTGAGGCAACTGGATGTCCACATGTAAAAGAATGAAGTTGGACCCCTACTTTATATGAAAATTAACTCAAAATGGATCAAAGACCTAAATGTAAGAGGTAAAAATATAAAATGCTTAGAAGAAAACATTGGGGTAACTTTTCCTGACCTTGGATGTGGATCCTTACATATAACACCAAAAGTACAAATAACAAAACAAAAAATTGATAAATAGGACTTCATCAAAATCAAAAATTTTGTGCCTTGAAGGATACTACTAAGAAAGTGAAAAGACAACCCAGAGAATGGCAGAAAATACTTGCAAATCATATACCTTATAAAGTACTTGTATCTAGAATATGTAAATCTTACAATTCGATAATAAAAAGACAAATAATCCAGGTAAAAAACTGGGGCAAAGATTTTTGATTAGACATTTCTCTGAAGATCATATACAAAGGGCCAATAAACACGTGAAAAGAGTCTTCACATAATCAGTCATGAGGGAATTGCAAATCAAAACCACAATGAGATACCACTTTGTACCCACTAAGATGGTTATAATAAGAAAACAGAAAATAAGTGTTGATGAGCATATGAAGAAATTGGAACCATAATTGCTGTTGGGAATGTAAAACGGTACAGCCACTGTGGAAAACAGTTTGGTATTTTTATCAAAATGTTAAACATAGAGATACCATTTGACCTAACAATTTCACTTCTGGGTATATAGCAGAGAGAAATGAGAATATATACCCACACAAAAACTTGATATGAATGCTCATAGCAGCATTATTCATAATAGCCAAAAGATGGAAATAACCCAAATGTCCATCAATTGATGAAAGGTAAATGGAAAGGAATGTAATACTGATATTGGCTGCAACACGGATGAACCTTAGGAAAAAAGCTAGTCACAAAAGTGCACATACTATATTATTTTCATTTACATAAAATGTCCAGGGTAGAAAAATCTATAGAGATTGAAGATATATTAATGATTGCTTAAAGCTGGAATGTGTGTGTGGCAGAATTTGGGAGTGAAGGCTAAAGGGAATGGGGTTTCCTTTTGGGGTGATAAAAATGTTCTAAAATTGATTGTGGTGATGGTTGCATAACTCTGCAAATATACTAAAAACTATTGAATTTGACACTTTAAATGGGTGAATTGTATGGTATGTAAATTATATGTCAATAAAACTGTTACAAAACGAACAATAATGTAGTGATTCCATTCAATGAAAACTTTATCCGGTGGCCATTGCTGCAAGTCCGGGGATCATACCTTGGGAACCACTAAATTAAAAGATCTTCAATTAACCTTTATTATCTCCTAAATTCCCAGGTAACCAGAGATCTCCATTGTCTCACACTTCTAGTTGTAATTATTATAAATTGCTGTAGGATGTAATAGGTTGCTATGGGATTCTCCTTCTTTGATTTACTATAGTTTGGGGTCCCAGAGTCATTGAATGACATAGCTTAGGAGCTTTACTATCTGTTCTTATTCTACAGGATGAGGAAGAGGATCTCAGGACTGAACTCAACCTTTTGAAGAAGTACTCTTTTCACAAAAACATTGTGTCCTTCTATGGTGCATTTTTCAAGCTGAGCCCCCCTGGCCAGAGGCACCAACTTTGGGTCTGTATTTAATTACCTTCTTATTCCTTAAAACTAAATCTCACTTGAGGACATACACTTTCATAAGCTGAGATGTCACTTTTGTGTACCTACAGGAAAACTTAAGCACTCAACTGCTCAAAACAGTATGATAAAATGTGCTCTGATTCCTGGAGATGAGAGTGATAAAATATGGAAAAATAACTTATGTGCCTGGCAAGGGTCTTGGGGGTATGATGGGGGAGGACTCAAATGAGCACTGAAAATACCTAACGTATTCGTTTTCAAATATAGTTTTTCTGCTTTTAACATTATGTAATTACTACATTTGCTGGTACTTAGAGGTATGGCAAGGAGACCACCTGATGGATAAGTATCAGTTCTAATTAGCTTTTGACATGATCATTTGGGTGCATTTTAAGTGTTTGCTAAGTATATGCACATATGTTTCAACATAAATCTTAGAAACTCTTTTCTAAATGATTAGTTTCCTTATCCTTTTCTTAGTCTTCATGCCTATAATATGACAAATTATAGATTAATGAGATGTAAATTTTAGAGGCTAACTGAAACCCATGATACAGTTACCAGAATTGTTGCTGCCTTCCACTATAGGAGACATAGTCAAATCACAAAAAATGAGTTTTGGTCAACAGTATCTTTATTTAAAAAGGAATATTTAGAACATAAACTGAGGTTAGTGTGCAGTTACTACATTTCCATTTCTAGTCCAAGTCAAGAATAGTATTTTTTTCAAAATAATGATTGAGACTTTTCAGGATCTCCAAGTGCCAAGGAAAGATTCTGTTACATTTTATATAATGGATTTTAGGAAGCAAGACAGTGGACACTATAGGAAGGTTTTCAACAAGGGATTCAATTGAAACAGTGGTTCTCAAACTTTAGCATGCATCAGAATCTCCCAGAGAGCCTGATCAAAAACACAGATTACTGAGCCCCACCCACAGAGTTACTGATTCAATTGGTCTGGAGTCTGGGTCCATGAATTTGCACTTTCTAACAAGTTCATAGATGATGTTGATGCTACTGGTCTGGGTGCCATACTTTGAGAACCACCAAATTTAGAGATCTTCAATTTAACTCTATTTTCTCCCAAATGACTAGTTAACTAAATCTCCTCTTCTCTGACAATTCCAGTTGAGATTTTATTAACTATTGTTGCACAGCTTTAGTGGCTACAGGTTTTTTGTTTATTTTTTCGGTATACAATATTTGTCTTTTAATATATTTTTACCTACAAGTCTTTTCCTCTTGACAGTATGGCAGTCTCCTAATTGGATATATTTATTAGTACTAAATTTGTTCAGTCACTCAACATATATTCATTCATCTATTTTCCAGGCCTTCTGCTTAATGCTGGGGGTACAATGATAAGCTGAATAGATATGGACCTAGCCCATTGGAGCTTACAGTCTATATTCAAAGACCAATATCAATCATATAATCACACAAATGAATGTATAATTACTCAGAAGGGAAATGACATGCTTTCATATGGGCAAACAACAAAGGAAGCTAAATTAAATTGGGGAATGAGAAACTATTCTTGAGAAGCTTTTCTTTGAACTGAGATCTGAAGGATGAATAGGCACCTCATGCATAAATTATTTGTGGAGGTAAGAGTTTTCGTGGGACCAGTCACACTTCCTTGCCCATGAAGACCAGAATAGGAAGTAAGTAAATGACTAAATAATTACCATTTATAAAGTGTACGTGCCAGGTACTGTGTTTACAAAGAAATGATTGAGAAAATGATTGAGAGTGCCTTACATTCCTTTCACAGTAGAGCTCTTCTGACTCAAGTCATATTAACAAGATTTTCCAGGGTGCATCTTAGGGAATGGTTTTAATTGATGCTTGTCATGGTTCAAATTGTGCCCTTTTTCTTCCATTACCACAGTGTACATGTTGTGCCCATTCAATATAGTGAACATGAAAATTAACCTTTTGTGGTTTATCTGTATTATTGGTTTTGTTAGGCTATTTCTTCTCTTCTTTTTCATGAGGGTGTAGTCAAGTGAAAGACATGCACTAATATCAGTTGTGAACAAATATAAATTAAGGGAGTAATTTTCTGAAAAGGAAATTTTAGTATTCCAAAGGAAATAAGGTAGACTTTTTGAATATTCATGATTTGGGGTTTATCCTTTTGCTTCCCTTCATCTATGGCAATAATTAACTTGCCTACAGTTAAAAAAAAAAGATGTTTTGTTCTTTTGATAAAGCAGTTTGGACATGAACACTAATGCGTGAACCTGTGCTTAATGAAAGTTTGCTAGGTTGATTATAATAGATATATACTCCTTCACATTGGTCACTCCTCTAGTTAGCTAATATATGAAAGGAAATTTATTAGTTGGAGACCTGATTCATTGGTGACAAAAATAAATTTTCTGAGAAATTGACTTTATTAATAAAGCAAAGTCTGAATGAGATACTATCAAAGATACTAATCTTCAAATAGACTTTCCTTAGAAGTAAAATTATTTGGAAAAGAAAGGTGCCCCACAGGATTGCAAGTGATGCTTTCCCTTTTGGAGTTGTAGTTTGCCAGTGTCTTGGGGAAAAAATAATCTAGAATTTGAAAATAAAAACAAAACAACAATAAAAAAGCAAATCTAGCCTTAATGGTGAAGTGTAAATTCTTTTGAGATCCTTCATATCCTGCTTCTCCACCTGCAATCAAATTGTTCCTTCGACTGTTTTTTCTGTTCTACTCCAGTGGTCACTCGGGCTTGTCCCCCACACAGGCTTCTTTTTAAAGGCATGTACTCATTCCGTTTTCAACAAACTGTTCTTCCTTCTCAACATATCCAAATACTACCTATCCCCCAAGGCTTAGCTCAAGTCTCACCTCCTGGTTAAATATCCCTGGTGTGGTACCTACCTTCCCTCCCTCCATGGATCTTTGAATTTTTTTCCAACTCTTTCCAGTTCCACTAGCCTTTGGAGTCTTCCATCAGACAATTGAGCCTGTTTTGACAGTGTGTTAATCTCTAAACAGTGCATGTAAATATAAGCCATATGAACTAAAACTCTCCAGATATGTTCAGAGAATTACTTTCTAATTCTTCATACTTTGATGGCTTTCCTGCAGATGGTGATGGAGTTATGTGCAGCAGGCTCAGTCACTGATGTAGTGAGAATGACCAGAAACCAGAGTTTGAAAGAAGATTGGATTGCTTATATCTGCCGAGAAATCCTTCAGGTGAGTCTTCATTTAGTCATTCTCCCCTGGCCTTGAAAAAACCTGAGAGTAATATATACAGTGTACCTTATCCCTGCTCGTATAAGCTGTTTAAGACTTCTAAACGTAACCCCTGGATCGGGACACTGAAAAAGGACCAAAAGGCTTTTGGGAAAGCAAATTTGCAGGTGATGTCCTTACACTTTAAGATAGTCTGCCAGATGTGTAGCCAAGTCTTTCCAAATCATGACCTTTAATAGCTCTGTCAAGGTCAGACTATTGTGTTCAATAGATCATCAAATAACCACTTGGAATATTTATTATGTTATTATGATTTTTAGAGTTCTTTTTTTTTTTTAAAAAAAAGCATAGCACTGTCATTAGAGATTAAGATAAAAGTGAGGCAGTAGTCAGTGTTTTACAGAATGGCCCCAAACCATCCACAACCATTTTACAGACAGATATCCTCTTTGAATAATGCCCTATTTTTAAAACTTTCTTTATTTCGAACATCAAATTTGATGAGCGACAATCTTGTGGATCTACCAAACTCAAATTTTTCTTTGTGTCTTAAGTGCTTAGGGTCACCCAAGAAGGATATTAACAGAACTGAACAGCACCACTGATACAATGTTGGAATGTCCTTCCCATCTTAATTGGATTCACATGTGGTAATAGTGTAACTAGTTAAGAGTTCAAACTCTGGGCTGAGTTTAAATTCTGGTTCATCATGTATTATCTGTGTGCTCTTGAGTCAGTTACTTAGTTTCTCCAAATGTCACTTTCCTCATCTGTAATATAGAGTGATTTTAGCACCCTCCTCAAAGGGTTGCTTTGAGAATTTAATAATTTACTCCATATAAGGCACTTAGCACAGTCCTTGGCAAAGAAAAAAGACTCAATAAATATTAGCTGTTTTTACTGTTACTTCCATTATTAATCCCCAGTTAGTATCTGGAGTAATCTCACTGAAGCCAGGTCACGGGTTAGCCAGGTCACGGGTTAGTTTTAGTGGTGAATGGGCTGGAGCCAGCATGGTAAGCCAATACAAATTGCAAATGCTTTAAAATGAATTTCCATATTCCCCCAAATTCTCAGCCTACAAGGTTGACTAGAAAATATTTTGGAATAAACAAATGGTTGGATGAGGAATAGAGCAAACCAGTGGCTGAGCTATGATATTTAAGATGTCCAGGTTTTTACTCTTATGATTAGTTGGAAATATGGAGGCTAAAAAGGAAGGTAAATGGCCCAATGTATACAAACATTACTTTTTGGTGTTCTTTTTCTTTCATGAGTGTCCTGATTTATTTTCCTTTCCTTATAGCCAAAAATAGTATTTCTGGGAACTGGTTGTAGTAATTCCAGCCTAAAGAAAGAATTTTGTCTGAAAAATGCAAATCTGGGTTATTTTTCTTACCAAAAGTTTTTCCAAAAATACTAAGAAAAGTACCAGAAAAAGAGGAAAAATATATACTGATGTGGCTTTTTAAAAATAATAAATAAATATGTATATATGTATGCAGGGCTTAGCTCATCTTCATGCACACCGTGTAATTCATCGGGACATCAAAGGTCAGAATGTGCTACTGACTCATAATGCTGAAGTGAAACTAGGTAAGTTTATTCTTACAATACTTTAAATGAGACCCAAAATATCTTAATGGAGAAAAATCCCTCAGGATAACTGTGTTTTCTTTCATGTCACTAATAATATCCTCTACTTATTTAGGCTGTGTCTTCCCTGCCTGAAAAACCAGTCAAAATTTGAAAATTTGTTTGGGATGGGAAGTGGAGCAAGAGAAAGATGCACATAACTGCTTCTCTGAAATCATGTAGATAAAAGCAGCTTTTCAATTATAGTGAGAAGTTTACATTGGTCACTGCTTTATCCTCTATTAAATACAGCTATTACATTTATTTCAACAATTGAATTGAGTATTTACCATGTGCAGGTTTCTGTTCCATGGAAAGGGATTAAACATGAAGATGATTCTTCCACATCACAGAGCCATATTTTCGAAAGAATATCAAGGAACTTTTAAATCACTTACGGACAAATTGCTTCTCTTGAATTTTCCCTCAAATATTTAAAGAACTGATATCAATAAGAAATGATGCTCCGGTAATATCTAAGTCAAATTCAGAATTGGAAATCAGAAGATCAGAAAGTCCCTCGCTTTCTATTCCAGGGTGCAGAATGGCATAATTTATTTGAAACTAGCCATACATATTGTTTCACAGGTAAACAGGAAACAATATGTTGCATCCTTTAATGTTTAAAATAATATTGTCAGTTGGTTTTTAAATAATACCATATGAATAATGTCAGTACTATGTAACAGCAGATGACCTCATTGATATAGAACGTAAATTACTGGTATCAAATTCTGTATCAATTTTTAATTATATTTATTCTTGCCTACCATGTCCCTAGCATGACCTTAAGATAGTCCCACTTTTCCTGCTAAACAAATACAACCAGAGTAAAGATTTTTTTTCATTTATTGAGAATGCTTTTCACTGAATATTTGTGGAAGAAGCATGAGGTAATAGTTGTTCTTGAAATAAGTGAAAATTAACTTCAAGAAAGCATCTTTTGTGTCAAAAAGCCATAAAGATAGAAATACAATTTTAAGACACTGTGTTAAAATACATGAAGGACATTTAGATCTCACATTCAAATGTGCAGAATAGTCTGTCACAAGACTACACACTATGTTTACAAGTGGCAGCAGCATGCCCATATAGTTGGGTCAAGTTTCTGGCCAGCCCTCCTGTCTGCAGCCCAGAGGAGAAATTGTAAGTAACTGAAAAGCCACTGAAAAATCTGTCACAAAGTCTATGCCCTAAAATTCATGTACTTTACTCTGTGGGAGAGACCTTTTAGCAGTGGATTAGAATCTAATCAGGCTTATTTTGCACATAACCCTTATACATTTGGTTTTAGATTTCTCAGATCCAAGTATATTTTTACGCAACAAATTATAAGGAGAAGGTTGTAGAAGGCAAACCCAATAGCAGCCAAAAGGAGTGACAGAATGGAAAGAGACTGGGAAATGATTGTACTGCACTTCAATTGATCAATAATCCTTATATTCTGATTCCTAGTCACCAAAGAAAAAGTTAATTTATGCCACTGTTGAGGTCCCTACTTTTATCTTAATTTCAGCTTTTCTTTTTTTTTTTTTCTTCCATTCATCACTTCCTTCTACTCTTTTCTCCTTTCATTTTCTTCCCTGAGGGTCATGTGTCAGCTTATGGCCTTCATAGGTGTTATCTTGGCCCTTAAAGTTGGCTCTCAGGGATATCAAGAATGCTCAGCTCTGATTTAACCTATTCTCAAAAAAAAAAAAAATCTACATAATGAGATTGTTCACACCCAATGATGATTTTCTCATATTATGGACATTTTGTTGTTGTTGATCTTGTTAGAGCCTTCTTTAAAGACGGCCCTAAACTTTTAACTTTTTTATTTTTCTTTTCTTCTCTTAAGTTCTTCAAACTACTTTTCAGTCAATGTTGTTCTCCATCCTCCAGATTCCTGGAAACCATTCTAAATTAGAAAATCTACTTCATTTTTCATCCCTGTCTTATTTTTTCTGGACTAAATAACCCCAGTCTACTTTAGCCTTTTTTCTGTCTGTTTCTGAGGATACCATACTAAATATTTTCATATAATGTATCCCACAGATGAATAGGAGACAGAACTTTTATAGTCTAAGCTAAGATATAGATACCACAGAAAATATTTGCATCTGATTCAAAAGATCTGTAGAAGAAGTTAAACTAAATTCTAGCAGAAAGCTCATTTTTCTTTATCAAAGTGATGGAACCCCCCAACACCATGAGTGAGGCTTCCTAATAAACTACTAATAGGTTTTAGATTTCTTAGATGTTGCTTACAATGCTGGTCTTCCTCCAGTCTGGTGGCAGGTCCAAACACTACATATGTTATCACTTCAGAAGTCCGGGGTATAGTGATGGAACTTTATTTTTAATATTCATGGTAAACATTCAGCCAAACCTACTGTAGATTTATAATACCAGTGCTGAGTTGCTTTCCAATATAAATAGCAGCAAAAGCCTACTTCCCAGTATTCCTGGAGTAGACTTCATGGTAAAGTTTGCTGGGTTGGAATGAAAATCTGTTATCCATTGTGGCTTTTGTATTGGCTTTCCAAGTTAAAGCAATAACTTATTGAGCTTTTTGTTACTGATTAATTATTTTGACATATGGTGAATTTTGCAGTGGATTTTGGAGTGAGTGCCCAGGTGAGCAGAACTAATGGGAGGAGAAATAGCTTCATTGGGACACCGTACTGGATGGCACCTGAAGTGATTGACTGTGATGAAGACCCAAGACGCTCCTATGATTACAGAGTAAGTGTGAAAATTCCGATAGTGGGAATTAAAGTTTGGAAAGGACTTGTGACTAATGTTTGTTTTTAAATGATAAAATGAAAGAATAAAAAGCAGACTGCTCCTCCTTTCATGTTAAACTCTAATAGGAAATACTAGCTGCTATTCTTATGTGTGGTTTGATTATATGCAGAAAAATAATATTTTCTAAAAATGTAGACAAAGTACACCATTGGGAGTTATCCATATTTGAGGAAGAATGTCTAGTTCATGTTGCTTGCAACTTCTTGGTAAAAATATTATATTATGTGGCTTTATATGGAAATTTAACTTCCAGGAGCAGAGGGCTTTGTAAACTTAAAAATGAGTAAATGTAAAGCCAATTATTAATCCCCACAGTAAGTTAGCTCCAAAAAGAAAAAAATAATTTGATTACTCAGGGTAATGGAGAAAATCTTTGGCATGGTTCACCTCCAAACCACAGAAAATCAATGGAATAGACAAATTAAGTAACAATTCATGCTATTTATTAAAATTTCCACTGAAGCTGCAATTTGGACAATATACATCTATGTACACATTTCAAAAAGCTGATGTGGAAAGAAAACTCTCCATTTGCTATAGACTGGAAAAACCACACTCCCTCTCCACATCATAAGTCATCCAAACAATTCATTGTGGTTTCGTTGTGTGGAACCTAGGACTCAATAGTTGAAGTTGATTAATACAAGTTTCATCTCTTTTCCCTTTCCCTTAAATGCCCTCTCCTTGATCTGCAAGCAGATCTATTGAGAGCTTATTACAATCCAGTGCTATTAGGAGCTGTGAAGACTATAGAAGCATAATATCTTTTAGTGGCTTGCTGTAAAAATAATGTTTTATATCTGTACAATTTTTGCAGTCTTTCGAAGACTTTCACCCATATTAATTATTTGTTTTTAATTTTTAGCCCCATGTAACTGAAAGAAAGCTTAAACTTAGACCATTGCAACAACACTTTGAAGCTAAGAGATCTGTAAACTGGGGTTCTAAGAATTCCATTAACTTGTTTACTAGTTTTCCAACCAGTCAGTGTGCCTCTAGCCTTGTGCCATTTCTACATTCTAAAAAACAAGGTACAGTTAACGGTAGTGAGGATAATTTCCTAGAGCCTCTTAGAATACAATTTCCTAGAATTACAATAATTCTATCCTCAATTTACTATATTCAAGGAACTGCTGGAAGTGCTTTTATATATAATATTTCATTTAATGCTCATACCAGTCCTATGAGGTGGATACCATTATTATCTCCATTTTACATCGGGTGAAATTGAGGTACAGAGAGTTAAATCATTTGCCTAAGATTGCACAGCTAGTAGGCTTATGTAATAAGACTTCTTTACAGCATGTTCCTTTTGATATTTCAGTTAAGGTAACAATGGCAATAGAGTCATGTGCCACATAATGATGTTTTGGTCAGTGATGGACTGCATATACAACGGTGGTCCCATAAGATTAGTACCATATAACTTATGTGTGTAGTAGACTATATCATCTAGGTCTGTGTAAATATACTCTATGATGTTTGCACAACAAAGAAATCGCCTAACGGCATGTTTCTCAAAACGTGTCCCCGTCATTAAGCGATGCGTGACTGTACATCCAAGATGAATTTTCCTTACACTGAACCCCATCCCATATCAACCAGATAACATATTCCTATAATGTCTGTCTATAGTGAAGCTTTATCATAGAAAGTCCATAAAATGACTCTGGCATTGACACTCCCCTCAGCGAAAGATTGTTTTGAAATTCTGATTACTATCAGTTTCCCATTTTTAAGTGACATTATTTTTTATCATCTTTTCCTTTGCAGAGTGATGTGTGGTCCGTGGGAATCACTGCTATTGAAATGGCTGAAGGGGCTCCTCGTGAGTAAAAATGTTTGATATTTGTTAAAATCTAGGGAAATATGCTGTACAAATCTGCCACTTGTAGCAGTCAGCTTGTACTCGCCTCACAGGTGCCACACTATGTGCCAAACTATAAACGGTGGCCTTTTCAATGATCACCAGATGCTCCAGTCAGAATGGCCAGATAGGTCTAGAAAAAAGTTGGTGCTTTTCTCTCCTCTGATATCTTATTTTAGGTTGATTGAGTGTTGTTTCAATTTAAGCTCAGTGGTATTTTGTCCTGACAGTCCTAATCAACCAGAATGTAAAGCATTCTGGTAAATGTCGACTGGTGGAATATTTAGATTCTAGAATATTTACAGTCACACACTGCTACTACTTTAGACTGTGACAGTTGAGAAAATCCTCCAGTGGTTTATTGAAATTGAGCCAATCCTCAACAATATTGGGAAATAAGCTTTTTTTTCCTTTGGAGTCAGTCTAGCTCACCTTTGGTGACTTCTTTGTTCCTTTTAGCCACTCCAGTGCCCTTTATTGCTCAGAGGGCTCCATTTCCTCTTGTTTCTCCTTCCTCATCATCATTTAAATGACTTGTTCTTTCAGGATACTGCTTTCTGGTAGGAAAGTAAAAATAGAATGATAACTTAGGTATAAGTGATTGATCACCATCTAATGTATGACCCCATAAGCAGAGCATATTTGCTATCCTTAATACCTAAATCCAAAGATAGAAATGATTAACACATTCCTGGTATTGTTGAATGAGAAGTGAGAAAAATGCTTGGAGTATGTGTGGGGAGGGGAGTCTAATTGGTTTGCTTCCTTCTCTCCAAGCAGATCCTATAGGTTCCCATATTCCCGCATGCTCTGTTTGGCAATGTCCACCCACCAAGTTTTACAAGCTTGGACTATCTTAGCACTATTTTTCAAGGCCAATGGGAGTAATTTCAAGGAGTAGAAATAGTGGTAACATAATTGTTAAGAACTCCTGGTGTCCCTTCGAATATCCCAGAAGAGGCTTGGGTTAAAGCTGGGACAGATGTGGAGATCAGGTTGCTGCTGCATCTCTTCTACCACCCAAAAAACTGCAAAGTACCTATGTTGAGGGAGTAAAAATAAATGATGGAAGAAAATTATATATGCCACATATATAAAATTGAAACAAGACTAGGAAGATGAATCTTATTCCTCATTAACTCCTGATAATTTCCCTTTGTGAAACATGCTTAGATTATGTTAGATTGAGTAGCAGCAGCTGCTGCTTCTCTCTTGCTCTCTCTCTTGTTTTCTTTAAATACAAGATACAGTATTTCATATGCATATTGATGTGTATATTTGGTTAGAATGCACGACTGCATCAAGTAGAATGTTTTTTCTTTTGTTTTTGAGTGTTCCTCGCCATTTCTTTCAAAAAACTACCATTCTACATTTTGCAGATTTGTACTTCTTGGTTCACCTTTTTTGTTTCATGTTTTCACTCTAAAATATTAAATCTTGGGAGGAAAAAAGGGGTAGTGAGAAAACTCACAGAAAAAGTGCAGAGAAGGAGTTTTTAACAGAGTACATAAATGGCAAACTTCTTGCAAAAGACAGGTGAGGATGAGGATATTCTTAACTTACAACAATAGAAAATAAAACAATCATGCCTGGGTAAGTAATTGGAATGGTGCAACTTTGGTCATGAGCAACTTGAAACAGCTACACTGCTAAAATATTTGTCTTTAATCAGCCTCCTTTAGTGCCTGGAGTATTAATTTTGGATGGAAATGATTGTCATCAATTTAACTGCAAAAATCCTCCAGGTCATGAAAATTATAAGCTCAGAGATGATAGCCTTCCAAAGTGACAGTTATGTGATAATTGCTTCTGAGGTCCAGATAACAAAATTCCATTCTTTCTTTGGTAAGTCTCTCCCAGAGAAGTAAAAAGAGAGGGAGAATTTCTCACTGGAAGGGTGCTGTAAGGGATCTCACACGAGAGAAGATCTGAACCGTTGCACACCACGAGCTTCTTAAGTCTTTGGGTTCTGGATAAGAATTCAAACTTAATGTGGAGACCTTTACACCAAGGCCAGACTACTCCTAGTAGTTATTCAAACATCAGAATATCATAGGCCGGATAATATTGAATAGGTGTGGTTCTTTGTTTCCCTACTCTATGGCAAAGTGAATTGTTGGCCTGGTGGAGAAGCAGGATAAGGTTGACAGTTTACTCCTACTCTCCCTCCTTGTCAAGGATCTACACCAGCCAATTTACCTTAATCTGAACCATATCCTTCTCTATTTTAGCATTCTCTTTGGCCTTGTAGAGATTATTTTTAACATTTTCAGCCATGATTGTTTATAGTCCTTCTTCTATTCCTTGTAGTGTCTCTCCCTTACACCTCCAGCTCGATCTTTACCTGAGTGTCTCATGACTCAGATTTACCCGTCTCATCAGGAGACCCATTCCTTCAGTACTGAGAAGATTCCTTCAGATCTAAACATATTGTAGGAGTAAACCACATTATTTAAACTAATTCAAACTACCCCCAGTTTAATGTTTCCTACCCATCAAAAGATGTGTTTTCAAAGGAGGTTTGCTATTTCAAAGGAGTGAACTTCTAATGGTGGAAGTTTGGGCAATGTTGGAGATATGGAGTGAAGGGGGATTTCCTAGCATTCTTAAAATTAGACCATATAGGAAACCTCCACAACTGCTGTTTGACATAGCTGTTGTGCCCATCCTATCCTCCATTCCTTTGTGGATTTCTCCTTTCCGTTAATGAAAACTTACCTAATCAATGCCCTACCTCTGGACCTCTGAAGATGTTGTTTGTTGACTGAATGATGCTCAGATGTTGTTAGATGACAACCGCTTAATATTGTACAAACTCACGATATGTTTAAAGGACAGAATCTGGTGACTGATTTGACATAATAAAGGAATGAAGTGAGTCAAATATGAACCTGATCTTTTGAGTTTGGGGCTAATTCTGCCCTCAAGTATCAATTTGCACCTTCTATTAATTTATACCCATGTAATTGAAACAAAAGCTTGACCTTTGAACACTTGCCTTTATATCACTCTAATGAAATTACCCTGGGAGTTTTTTCCTACTACTATGAGAGGCCAGTTTGGCATTGTAGTTTTTCTGGAGATGTATCATGGGAGAAGAATGATGGCCCTAAAGAGTCATTAATATCAAATTTTCCTCACATGAATGACACACTTATAGTGTTAGATGAAATTTACACTATGGCTCTCCTTCAGAGATTTTTTGTGCTGCCAGTTTTCTTTAATCAAAACACCAGAGGAAGTAAGTGAAGTGAGACACATATTTAAACCTTTATAGAAAAGCCCAGAATTCCCAAACCAGTGAGGTAATGAATTTATATAGCACATATTGGAATAGGCTTTTCTTTGTATGGTTGTGTGTCTGAAAAAGAGAATGACAGTCCAGTAACTTGGCACAGACTTGAAGCGCCAGATAGTTAAAATCTTTATTATAATATCAGTAGCTAATATTTACTAAGTGTCTACTGTATGCCAGACACTTTTCTATGTAGGTTGCCATTTAATCCTCACAGAAACCCTTTGAAGGGATTCTTGATATATTTTCTGTTTTTCAGATGAAGAAACTGAGGCACAGATAGGTTAAGTAGTTCTCCCAAAGTCACAAAGAAAAACCTAGCATTTGGACCCAGGTGATCTTACACTAGAGAGTGTGTTCTTAACAATTAATTACACGATATCTACCTCTTTTCCTAGGACTGTGAGCTTTCAAAATAGATTCTTCTCATGTTTTTAGACTACTAAGTCATTCTTTATATATTATTGTGCTTAGCTACTAGTCTGGTTGACTTTTTTAGCCTATAATTACATATTCCAATTTTACGACTGTAGATGCCTACAATACAAAAACTCAGAAGAGGGCTTGTCACCACTTTTAGTTTACTTCTCTAGCTATATATCATCAATCACACATTTCAAAATTTTTATCTAGTATAATTTATTATTGATTTGTCACACCTGGCAGTAGCAAGGCTTTAGGATCTTACATAATAGACCGCTTGCATTAAAATGGGCTTTTCCTTTAACTACATTCTTTTGTATCTATTTATTCTTTAGTGTCTATTCAACATGATATGTGAAAGAACACTGAGAATTCCTTCTGGAATGAAGAGTGTGCTCAGTAGTTACCCTTCTTATTCATTCTAATTCTAAAATTATCTGTTTTGCTTTGCAGCCCTGTGTAATCTTCAGCCCTTGGAAGCCCTCTTCGTTATTTTGCGGGAGTCTGCTCCCAAAGTCAAATCCAGTGGATGGTAAAGATGAATGACTTAATCTCCTAAACACATTAATTTGAAACTTTTATGTAGCAAAGTAGTTTTAATTCATTTGGTCAGTCCTGCTTCAATATCCTTATTGGACAATATTTCCTAAAAACCGTTACCTTAAGTGGGGGGTCTAAATGCCTAGTTTTAATTAAGAGCTAGCTAGCTAACTAGAAACAAGTAATGCCCTCCATAGCATATAATGGTTACATTACTGTCCTGGCATTAAAGGCATATTCAGTTGTTTCTCCAGTAATGGACAGACCAATTGAAACCAATTGTGAAGTTTCTCATTGTGCTAGATCAGCAGTCAATGATTGTGACATACAGCCCAGTTATTTGACCCATTAAACTAAACATCCACATACCTAGAGAAGAGGACTTGTTCACCTAAGGGTGCTACAAGCCAACTAAACTTGGGACCCTTCTGGCTGAAGCTTTTTGATCTAGTACCTGAAGCCCTTGCTTATTGTTAGTATATGTTTCTTGCCCTGGTAGAAATGGTGACTATGATTTGATTGCTGACATTATTCCTATGATTCATTTTAGCCCTTCCCATAGATTCAGGCTTTCTGGCCACATCTGTTTTGATGGGCTATTTAATTAGTTTTGTCCCGGTGCTATTAGCACCCTTTTTTGGATCATTACATCCACATCTCTGTAGCTCACAGTGCATATAGTCAAGTGAAACATTCAGGCTTTAAAGCATGACTGCTGTAGGTTGACCAGTCTGTGCTCATGGTCTATGTATATCCATCCCACTACCTGACTTTTTACCATGTACATACTTCTAAATTCATTGAAGTTTCTACTATTACTTGGGTAAAAAATGCCGTTGACGCTGGCCTCTTCTGAGGTTTGAATGGCATTACTGTGTAATGGATTTTGTCAAGCTATAGAACATTTGCCAATTGAAAAGGCAATTACAGCTAGAGACAACTCTCTCTAAAAATATGACCCTCAGAGTGGCATGTGGGTAGGGGCAGGAGGAGGTGTGGCAGGCATGAGAATGTTCTTTCGTCTCTTTGACTCATTTGTTTTAGGTCCCGCAAGTTCCACAATTTCATGGAAAAGTGCATGATAAAAAATTTCCTATTTCGTCCTACTTCTGCAAACATGCTTCATCACCCATTTGTTTGGAATATAAAAAATGAAGGACATGTTGTTGAGTCATTAAAGAAGCATCTTACTGGTATCATTAAAAAGAGACAGAAAAAAGGTAAAATATATGAACTTTCACTTACTGGAATGAATAGTCAGATGAGAGCAGAATTTATTCATTTATTTTTTTCAGAAAAAATAATATTTGTTTTAAGAATTAGGTTGAAAGTGAAATTCTGAGGCCTTTGATATTTAGTTTTCCCATTAATATGCCATGTACACTTAATTTATTATCTCTTGTGTGATCATCTACATACATAAGATTATAAATCATTGCCAGTTACAACTGGAAAGTTTTCATATTTACAAAGACCTTGAAAGCCTCAAGAAGAATTTTTTGATGTACCAAATTTATTTTAAGAAAACTCCTAACTGAAGCAATAAAATAAATAAAAAGATAAAATTTATATCCTTACTGTTCTTTTCTGGCTAATATTTTGATTAACTCCAATGAGATAAACAGATTTGTAATTAACCATTTATTGACTGTTAATTTTAAAGTAATGTCTGTGCACATACAAAGTTTGTTTTATGACTAATCTCCAACTGTAAGATGTGATTAAAGGAACTAATTTATACAAGTAAAATTAAGCTTCTATATATTAATGCCAAAAATGGCAGGATGGATTTTCATCAAATCCAGAGAAAATGACTTAGGAAGTTCTAACTTTATAGGTTATATGGCATATTCTACATTTAATTTGGGGCACCGTAGGCACGGTTGAGAGTAGCAATGAAATGGAAAAGGGGGAACCTGAAAAAGATACCAGGCATTCTCAGATTAGCTACAGGACTGATTGCAGTGGAGCTTCTTCCATCTGCGTAACTATGTATATCCTATTTTGGAGTGAGAAGCAGCAGGAATTAATTTATTTAACCATGATGGAGAATTCATTGGACCAATATCGCAGAAGCCAGCCAGCCTCAAATGGGCACAGCAAGACCTCACATCTACTTGAGAATTTGCTAATTTCCAGAGTTGCAAGATTTACAGAATGTTACCTGCGAGAAAAGTCACATTTATATGGAGATTACGTGGAAGATGTAAATACAGTTGCCCTAAACACTTTAATATAGAAAACTCTAAAGGAAACTTCTGTTTGTAAGCTTCTATATTTCAGTACAGCACAGCTGACAGGAAAGCTGAACATTTTCAACGTGTTAAGTGTAAAGCCCAGAATTTAAATTTTTACCTTTTAATTGAAAAGACGAAAGATCCTGATCCTTATTTCCAAAGACCTTCATTGAAAGGACCAAACATAGGTGTGGGCCCAAGCCATGAAGTTCCTACATCTAGACCATACACCTATAAGCCATGTTCACCAACTATCTAGAGTTTCTCTTGTCCCTTTCTCCCTTTGCCTTTCTCAATTCTTTCTCTGTAGAATTGCAGCAATCAGATTGCTAAATTTTCTTTCCTATGCCCAGAGTAATTAGTCTCTATGGATTAGTTTCACCATGCCGCAAAAGTGGGCCTAGGAACTAGGATATTGTCTACATCACTAACCAGGTGTGATTTGAAGGGTTGTCACCTTTTTGTCCTTGTAAATTCACTCGGCATCCTGAACGTTAGAGGGTGCAAATTGACTAAGGTGGATTACATGAATCTTGGCTGATTGTTATGTGTTATTTTTTCTCTTTCATAAAAAGGAATACCTCTGATCTTTGAAAGAGAAGAAGCTATTAAGGAACAGTACACCATAAGAAGATTCAGGTGTGTGAAACGAATTACATATACAATTTGATGTTAGCAATTCATGTAAGACAGTTGATTCAATATTGTTGCACTTGAGTCAGAAAAACTGAATCCTTTCTGATACAACAAATAACAGGTCTCTATTTTCAAGAGAAATCTGAGTGGAGATGTTGAAGAAAAATTTTTCTTACTACTCAAAGATTCCTTAAGTTCTGAGAATAGAATGATCAAGTAGATTATCAGACCATTAAGGTTGAGTATATTAGTAATACAAAGAATATTTTAGACATTACAGGAATGATTCAAGAAAGATTTACTGAAAATATCTTTATTGCAGAAAATGTTCATAAATAAAATAAATAAAAGCATTTCCCCTGAATAACTTCACTCCACTGACAACTCTAATTGTGTGGCAATCATCTGTATGTTTATTTCTAGAGGACCTTCTTGTACTCATGAGCTTCTGAGACTGCCAACCAGCAGTAGATGCAGACCACTTAGAGTCCTACATGGAGAACCTTCTCAGCCAAGGTGGTTACCTGATCGAGAAGAGCCACAGGTCCAGGCACTTCAGCATCTACAGGGAGCAGCCAGGGTGTTCATGCCACTACAGGCTCAGGACAATGCACCTAGGCCTCTACAGGGGCAAGCCCAGGCACCTCAGCGACTACAAGGGGCAGCTCAGGTGTTCATGCCACTACAGGCTCAGGTTAAGGCTAAAGCGTCTAGGCCCCTACAGGTGCAGATTAAGGCACCTCCACGACTAAGAAGGGCAGCCTGGATGCTCATGCCACTACAGGCTCAGGTTAAGGCACCTAGGCCTCTACAGGTACAGGCACAGGTACCCAATGAACAACAGGCTCAGACCCAGCCCCAGGCATCAGAAGAGCCCCAGGATCTAGACCAGGTACCAGAAGAATTTCAGGGGCAAGGCCAGGTACCTGAACAACAACAAAGGCAGGGCCAGGCTCCTGAACAACAGCAGAGGCAAAACCAGGTACCTGAACAGCAGCTGGAACAGAACCGGGCACCTGAACAGCCAGAGGTACAGGAACAGGCTACTGAGCCCACACAGGCAGAGACTGAGGCAGGGGAACCTGAGGCATTACGAGTACATGCCCAGGTGTTTCTGCCCTTACTGTCACAGAACCACCACGTGCTGTTGCCACTACATTTGGATACTCAGGTGCTCATTCCAGTAGAGGGGCAAATGGAAGGGTCACCTCAGGCACAGGCCTGGGCACTAGAACCCCTGCAGGCAATTGGCTCAGTTCAAGCACTGATAGAGGGACTATCAAAAGACTTACTTCGAGCACCAAACTCACATAACTCAAAGCCACTTGGTCCACTGCAAACCCTGATGGAAAACCTGTCATCAAACATGTTTTACTCTCAACCAGAACAGGCACGAAAGAAAAAATCAAAGGTTTCTAGTCTAAGGCAGGCACTGGCAAAAAGACTATCACCAAAGAGGTTCCGGGCAAAGTTATCACAGAGAACTGAAGAGTTTGAGCTCTCAGATTTAGAAGCCCGCAGGCAAAGGCGCCAACGCAGATGGGAGGATATCTTTAACCAGCACGAGGAAGAGTTGAGACAAGTTGCAAATGTAAGAGTTTCTGATATTTTTACTGAGTCAAATACGCAAAGAAAATATGCTAGTTCATACTCATGTTTTCTCTCTGTGAAACCAAATGAAATAAATATTTCTTGTGTCCCAGAGAAGATTAACTAATTTGTGCTTCAAATAAATTATCCTGAAATTTGCAGATAATTGTGACTAAATTTGAGAAAGAAAAATTGTCTTGAATGATCCAAGTAATTGCTCGAAATCTATAGAGATATAGCTTTAATTATTAGTTTTCTACCTATTGCTCCCTTAACCAGTAAAGGGACATCATATGTACGTTTAAAATTACTATTCTGGATCTTTAAAAATCACTTTCTTAGTTCAAAATGTCAATTATAACTCATTAAAAATAAACAGGAAAACAAATTTGGTTTTGTTCCTCTAACTTCTAAGTTAGTTTACTTACTCTTTCTTCCCATAGAATGCTGAAATGTACTAAGTGAATTGCACTGATTTTTGTACTTCAGAATGTTTAAATCAAGGTTAAAATGAAAAGGAAAAACAGTCTCCAAAATATTTTGTATATAGTTACCATACGTATGACATGTCTTACTAATTTTCCACCTATTTTACATAATTAATCAATGAAGTGGGTATATAGAACATGACACAAGTTACAAGTTTGTCCCTGCACTCCTTTGAACTGTGGTATGCAGTATGTTGATCTCTTTGTCTTATTTTGGAATAGAGAATAAAACAGTTTTTCAAAATTCTCTACTATAAGTGGATATAATTTGGCTGGAGTTGATGAATTCAATCTGACAAATCTAATCTGACAATGAAGAGTTTGTGAGCTTCATAAATAAGTTAATGAGGTCAACAAAATTAGGAGAGTAGTTGTTTTCTAATACTCCACAGCATCCATTTATATTAAAGAAATCATTGTGAGGATCCTAAATAATCCCTGGTATCACCATCCATTTATCTAATAATAATGAATGTAGTAATTACAAATGAACCTTGTCTGAATGTCTGGATAAGGGAATCTTTTGGTTTGTGTCCATTGAGACAATTGAACAAATGCTATTTCCCTGACATGTTTAACATTAGAAAAGGCAAAAACAACAAGAGAAGAAAGGCTCAAAAGGGTAAATGGATGTCTAGCCCCCCCCGAAAAGCTGGAAGATACGAAGAAAAAGAATCCAGGTAGAGAAAGGGAGAGGTATGAGTCTAGAATAGTGATATTTGCCTGAAATTAGGGCATCTAAAATGTTGATGACTATTCTCAATGAGCCCTAGTAAGAATCGGATCTAACGGATTTTGCATTTATGAAAGACTTACGCATCCCACAAGACTCAGTATTAGTAGCATGGCACACACTTATTGTCTTTCAGTATTATAGATATACATGTGAGAAGCCATTCTAAAATGGAAGAAAAAGTCAATAAATAATAGTAATCAATCCCATGACCCTGACATCTTGTATAGGCGTTCATATCTTTATGTGTGACTCTTAAAGAAAACCTGAACGAGTAGAAAATTATTGATCCTGTAGTCAAAGTCATAGGCCTTTTGGAATACCTGAAAATTTATTAAAGTTTAGAGACATTTGAGAGTGCTTCAACTCACCAGAGGGAAAGGAAACACATTTTCTTTTTTTTCTTGAGGAAGATTAGCCCTGAGCTAGCTACTGCCAATCCTCCTCTTTTTGCTGAGGAAGCCTGGCCCTAAGTTAACATCCATGCCCATCTTCCTCTACTTTTATACGTGGGACGCCTACCACAGCATGGCTTGCCTAGCGGTGCCATGTCCACACCCAGGATCCGACCCAGCGATCCCCAGGCCGCCGAGAAGTGGAACGTGCATGCTTAATCACTGCACCACCAGGCCAGCCCCAGAAAACACATTTTCAATACTCTCTTTGAGTTGAAGAAATAATATTGATTGGCTTAAATAGAAAAACAGGAACTTTTCTAAACTCCTAGGGCTCAATTAGAGCTAAATATTTGCACCACTGTATTAGGGATCTTCCATTCCACAGGAGGACCAAATTTTGTACTTATAACTGCTTACTAAATATGACAGTTTGGGGTTATGAATTAAGCTTTAGGCCAGAGATTCTTAACCTGGGTCTAATAGATGAACTACAGGTGGTCAATGCAGACACGTATGTCTATATACAGTTTTCTACAGAGAATCTGTAGCATTCCTCGGGTTCTGAAAGGGATTCAGAACCAAAAATTATTAGAAACCACTGATTTAAATCAATTTTAATATTTGAAAATTATTCTTTTAAATTGTGAATTAGGATGATAGAGTTGCTCCTATCATTTGCATTTTAACAACAATTGAAATATTTATTTTCCTTTTTCTTTCAAAGGACAAAGAAGATGAATCATCAGACAATGACGAAGTATTTCATTCAGTTCAGGCTGAAGTCCAAATAGAACCATTGCAGCCATACATTCCAGATCCTAAAGGAAACGAGGTAAGTTTCTCAACATGAGTTACTGTGACATTAAGTGCCTAGAACAGTGTTTCTTAAAGTCCTTGGTCTCAGGATTTCTTTATGGTCTTAAACATTGAAGACCTCAAAATCTTTTGTTTATGTGGATTGTGTCATTCGATATTTAATGTATTAGAAATTGAAACCAAAAAAATTAAAATTAAATTTAAATTAATTTAAAAAGTAATAAGACGATTACATGTTAACATAAGAAACAAATTTATCAATTTGTTAATGAAGAATAACTATTTTGCATCTCGCTTAGTGGAAAACAGCTGGGTTCTCATGTCTGCTTCTGCATTCAATTTCTTGCCATATGTTGTTTAGATTGAAGTATATGAGTGAAAGATGGCTTCTCACATATAGGTAGTTGGAAGGGGAGAATTTTCATAGCTTTTTCAGATAATGGTGGATATTCTTTGATAATGCACCAAAACTAAAGAGGTGGCATCTAAAACCATGTCAGTGAAATTTTGTATACTTAGTAATGTTAAAATCCATTGGGCTATTGTGTGCTATGAATAGTTTTTCTCCTGCAAGATTTTGTATCTTCATGAATTGGTTAGTTGGAAAATATTGGTTTACTGTGTATGTAGATCTTTCCAAATATTTATGCATTTCATTATACAACATCAAGAAACAGCATTTGTTAATATCACCATCAATTTCATCATAACAATTATTGAATATTTATAAACTGTGAAGTGCATGGTGACAGATAAGAATTTAAAATTTTAATTTTAAATTTTCACTTGAAAGCTCAATTTTATCATTGCTAACAAATAACGTCAGTTTTCTCCTTAAATTTACAGGCTTATGGCACTGATTTTAAATAAAATGCCTGACAAATAACCAAGTTGAATAATTGAAGTTTGTCTTGTCAGTCATCCTTTTAAGTAACAATATTGCCCATGAGAAATTTGGGTAGTTCAGCTTGTAACACAATCACACATACCTTTTGCCTTGATTCTATCTGTTCTGAGATGTAGTTTATGACAGGGTCCCGGTCATTTAACTTGTGGTTTATTTTCTTACACTGATGGGAGTAATCAGGTCAGTCCTGCTGTCCAGGTGGTCTTTTGTTTTCATGACTATATTAATAGCTAGTTAGCACATGATATTGGTGAGGCCCAAGTTGCAGTTTTAATTCCTGTGTGGACACAGTAGTATCATCATAGCCAGCATTCCTAACAGCTAACCATCTAAAAATTTCCTGGTCCCTAAGGGCAACTAGGTGGATGGGTGAAGAACTCAAAACTTCTTGCCTTACTGATAGTGGATCAGGAGTCTCATTGTTGTTCTTAATCAGCACAACAGCCCCAGATCTCTATATGTCTTCTTTCAAGATGCTTCACAGTAGTCTGCTATGATGTCTTTCATGGTCAATTACCCTTTTTATATATGTTCCTTCTGATACTAACAGTCCTCTGAAGTGAATAACAGGATATTGCTTTATAAATACTAGCCACTGGCAGAAGGAACATAACCTGGATTATATTATTTAATTACAAGAGGCAATACATCTCCCTCTGTGCTTTATTAAATGATGACTTTTCACTTACTCTCAGATAATAATTGTTACTTTAAGCATGACACTTTAAGCGGGAAATATAATGAGCTGTATCTGATTGGTTTGGGATACATCATTTGCTTTAGTATATGCTATTCTTACTAATCATTCTCTGCTCCCCAATTTTCAGACCAAATACGGTCAATTCATATTAGGCATTAGCCTTTCTTATTTTTGGCCCTTACCTCTTCTGAGTAATTTTGGCCTCTGGTTTACTAGTGTCAATAAACTTTGTGAGATCAGCTTCATGAACCAAGAGGCCTAGACTGGGTCGACATGATGCCACTTACTTGAATCAAAAGTCGAAGAAGTCAGTCAGATGTCCTGCCTACTGCCAAACAGCTGGTTGTATTCGGAAACACTCACTAGCAAAACGTGAATGATTGACAACACTTTTCATTTCTTAACTATCTGTTTTTTGGAGTACAAAGACAACCTTGATAAGTTACTACATAGAGAAAAAAATAGTGTAGTAAGGTTAGTATAGTTTCTAGAAACTATAGAGTGATTTGATCAGCATGAAAATGCTACAGTTTTTTAAAAAGTATAACACATTGAATTTTCCTTTCTAAAGAATCTGGTGTGACAGCCTCATCGAATAGTCAGAATGACCTATTTTTGGGGTAGCTAAAAACTATTTTGAGTAGAAACCTAGTGATATAAAACTAAATGAGGCAAGGCCACACTGCATGGCCCTATCTGCTAATGTTAGCAGAAAGGAAATCTGCCCCACTGATGGCAACTGGCTCATTATATACGCTCTTTCTTGAGTATTTTGCTGTATTAGATGAATGAATAATTGATAAAATCCAAATTAATTCATTTAGAATTGAAAAAATATTTGGAGCACTGATTATGACATTATAGTCAAATTGTAAAGTGAAAAGACATACCTTCTAAAAGATGAGACACTTTTGACCGTTTAGAGATTTTAATGATGTGTATGTGTCTGTGTTACAAATTGAAAATCTAGGGTTAACTTTAAAGGGTGAGTGTGTGAGAAGTTTGTACTTAAATTTTGAGTGAGAAGTTTGGACTTGATATAAAAAGTAATATGAAAACATAGAAAGAATATTAAATTAGCAGTTGGAAAACACATTCTGATTATAGATATTCTTTGACTTGATGTAAAATTCTCAGAAAACTCATTTTCCCTCTCTGGGCTACAGATTCCTGAATAATAAAACGAAGGTATTTGATCATATGGTCTCCAGAATCTGATATTATACTAAAATTCAAGGATACCATCAGAAATTATGGTTAAGTAGTTCTAATGTTATACTAGAAGTAATTATGAAAATATGATCTATTTATGAAAATCAGATTTTGTAAGTTGTATTTTTAGGAAAATATCTCTATACGAAGAAAGGCATCTTCCTATAAATTAATAACTCAAAATAACTTATGATCAAGAATTCTACTGAAGTATTGCATTGTTTCTTTAAGGTCCAAGAGAGATCTAATTCTGTGCCTTACAACCAGGCTCGTGCACATCGTGTCAAGTTCTCTTCAAGGTATACAGCTCTGATTTCTTTATTCAAATTATTCACAACTTACTATCACATGGAAAATTAAAGCTTATTTGTTTAACAATAAGTTCTATATGAAGTCAAAACTAAAATATTATTGATAACATCATCATCATCAACAATGTTGGCCCATATTTAAAATCTTAACTGCAATGACCCATTAACTGGATCTTTCACATTTGGACATACTGCAATCTCAGTGTCATTTAGTTTGATACTTAGCTGGTAAAATCCACAATTTAATAGAAGAAACAACAATTGAATTCTTTGACCGCTTTCAATTAGTAATTTACAATAAAAAGATGTGAAATTTCATGTGCATCATGCACTTCAATTACACGTTTCATCATGTAATACATTATGAATATCGTGTACTACGTGATAAAACACACACACAAACCATTCCTAACCTCAGAAGCTAATGCCATAGAATGGGCAAACCGGAAATGACCTATAGAAAAAATCAAATCTAAAACTCAATATTATATCAATGATATTTTATACTAGTCACTGTATTTTTTATTTCTGTAATATTTATGATCTTCAGGAATTTTCAAAGATCATGTTTCAGATTTTAGATGTAGTGTGCAATGTGTTATATTTGAAAGCTAAATTTTAATGTAGGTTTTCTTTGAAAATCATACCCTCTCTAATCCTAACTCATAATGGAGGGAACTTAGGCTATATTTATTTACTCAGTCATTCAGGAAATATTTATTGGGCACTTACTACATTCAAGATACTGGACAGTATGGTAAAATGGCATAGAGTTGATACTATCTAGTATGTATACTCCTACATCATAATTTTTAAAATCTCCAGATATTTATGTTCTTGGATTTAACTGGTGTGTAGAAATCTTGGAAAATTGGAAAGCCAGACTGGGAACTTTCTGTTTCTCTACCTTCAGTGAATGAGTTGTCACGGTCTTTCTGACCACAAAGGGAGAAAACAGTTTGGTTTCGTATATCTGTTTTTGATATCATGGGGTATATGACTTTAATAAAATCCAATATATAAAAAAATAAATAAATCCAATATATAAAAATCAATATTGCTGTTAAACTGGAATTGGTTGTTCACATTACAAAAGGATTTTTGAATTTATGAATATCAAATGTATTAACTTTAAATATAGTTAAATTTATAAATTAATTTAAATGAAACTTGAGTCTTTCCTGCATTTGGGGGTCATATCTGTTCCAAGTCTAAATCAATAACCAAAGTCCTTCTTATGTAGAAATGCTAAGGCAACTATAAAATTTAGCAGCATTGGTCCAAAGAAACTTTCTAAATAATTCCTGAATTTGAATAATAAAAGTTGAAGTGTTCTATCTATCTGTCTATCCATCTATCTATCTAAATCAGAACAGGACATTAAAAAACATAAATTTCAGGCATTTGAACTCAAGATGATAATGGTAGAATATTTGAAATAGCAATAACTTAGCTTTTTTATCATGTCAAAATCCTCACATACACTATAAAGTTATGTTTATTGCTGTTACCCAGAAAATAATATCTGAATATTAACTTAAAGAAAGTTTATAGGAATTTTTAGAAATAAATATGATGTGTGAAGGAAACATATACTATATGGAAACACTTTTTGTATTTTGGAAATTGTTTCTCTGTTCTAGATAGAAAGGCAGGTTTGGGGAAAATGGAAATTGGAAAATATTACTTCAGCTCTACTCCTTTTCATTTTGATATATGCCCGTATACTTAAAACTTTTTGTTGATCTTGATGTTGACTTGTACCTTCCCTTTATGAATGTTCAGATATGGCACATGCTTTTCTGTCTTTTCATTAGTGTTCCTCAGCAGCCTCTTTCGGAACAAGCTCAGAAGCCCATTGACGTCAGACAAAGGAGTTCGCAAAATCCTCAAAATTGCCCAGCAGCATCAGGTGATTCAAACCAAAATTTAAACAGTCAAAACACAAGCTAATGTTTAACAGTTTATATTGCAGAAATCAAGAAAGAATTTCAAAGAGAAATAAATCAAAAGTGTTAAAGAGGCCAAGGAGGATTAAGACCAGGAGGCCACTGGATTTGGCAGTTGGGTGGTTAGTGATGACCTTTGAGAAATGGAAAGTAATTTTTCTGAAGTTTATTCTTCCAGTTGGGTAGTAGTTATGAATGTGTTTAGCAAGGCGGAGGATGTCAACTTTAGTTTCTATACCATGTGTGAAAAATATGGGAAAGGAACTTGGGAGAGGCCTCTCCAATGGGCTAAAATTTATGGACAACCCTTTGAATATTGAAATATTAGGGTAGATGTAAGCGTGTGTTTTATTTATGAGTTTGTTATTTCACCTCCCCAAAGTAAGATGTATACAGTATCTCATAAACATCCTTAATGTTACAAATTGATGTTTTTACTCAAAATACATGAAAAATTAATCAAGAGAACCATGAAAATAACTTCACAAATTGTGATATGAATTTAAAACAAGTGATTTATGATGTGCTTTTGAGAGAGCTTAAATGAATTATAGATTTGTGAAATATCACAATAAACAAAGTCAAAAGTTGTACCTTAGATCATAAAATATGGGATTATCTACTTTTATGCAATTCAAGTAAGTTAAGCAAGGACAAAATGCCTCACTGAGCCCACATGTCATCTGTGAAAATATAGCATACAGATTTTATTGAAATGTTAATAATAGAAAGGATATATAGGTGTACTGTATTAAAATAAGATATTCAAAGACCTGAACTTAAAACACCCATTTTTCTTCATAGAAGACTCAGATAATGGCAGAATTCTTTTAAATATTATCTTGTGAGAAATAAGATAAGCCCGCATGAAGAGTAACTTTAGAAATTTTTTTTCCTAGAATCTTTTTGGTTTGACTAGGGCTAATTTTGCAAATACTGGGCAAACAACTAAAAATGTAAGGTTTATTCATGTTGCCTTTTTTGAAATAAGGAAATCCTGGATTAGATCTCAAAGCAGTTATGAACAGTGGTGGCAGGGAGAAGGGGATAGCGTCTGTGTATATAACAGCTAATGTTCTTTTCAGCTCTAAAATTTCCATTATTTTATTGTGTGTGCTACACAGCCCATTTGAAGTTCCCATGAGATTGCATACTTCATCATGCAGGAAATCAGAGTACCTTACTACAAATTTGCCTCAAAATATCAAACACTCACCCAAACTTCTTTTTTATCCTAATAACACACAAAGAGACTTGAGAGAAAATGGTTTCCTGCAGAAAGATAATAAATTTCAAAAGCACAACAGTGCCAGAAGATGTGGACACAAATTGTGGGATGTACTCGGTATATTCTCAAAAGATAGCAGTGTTTGAAAGTACATGCTTCTTGGAATTGTAGTTTCTATACATAAGGCTTCAAGTAAAAGAAGGATAGTACTACTTATCTTTAAAATTCAACCATGCAAAAATAATAAACAGAGACCTGAGCATCCCCTTAGTGAAGCTTTTTCTAAGTACACTCACATAGATCTACTGATTTTTGAGCCTAAATATTCTCAATGGATTTTAAGCACAGGTGGTTTTACTGTACCACTATTTCAATCTTAATATAAAAAATCCAGACAAATTTGCATTTTAAATGGAAATATTTACTCTATAGAATTGAGCTGTGCATTGTGATAACAACTAGCCACATGTGGCTATTAAAATTAAAGCTAAAATGGGGCTGGCCCCGTGGCCGAGCGGTTAAGTTCACGCGCTCCGCTGCAGGCGGCCCAGTGTTTCGTTGGTTCGAATCCTGGGCGCGGACATGACACTGCTCATCAAACCACGCTGAGGCAGCGTCCCACATGCCACAACTAGCAGGACCCACAACAAAGAATATACAACTATGTACCGGGGGGCTTTGGGAAGAAAAAGGAAAAAATAAAATCTTTAAAAAAAAAAAAAATTAAAGCTAAAATGAAAATGAAATAAAATTTAAAAGTCAATCCCTCAGGGACACTGGCCAAATTTCAAATGCTAGATAGCCACTTGTAGCTAGTGGCTGCTATTTTGGACAGTACAGATACAGAACATTTCTATTACTGCAGGAAGTTTTATTGCACAGCGCCAGTATATGATTCCCAGCTTTATTAAAAGGGTTAAGTTTTGTCTCTTTTCAGTTGTTCTCTTCCCAACTATATTGAAATACTTGAGGATATATCATTGATGGGAAATGGTGGGATTAAGATTGCAGAGTCAACTCTCTCCTCTTGAGAGTTTTGTCTAATCTATCATCTTCTAAAACACTGTTGGGCTTTTTTTCTACTGGTTAGTATGGGAGACCAGTGGTACCACCCAGCCCTTCCTATTCTTGATACATTCTTTTTTTTATAATGGAACTGTCTACCAGTCTTACTGTGTATCTTCTTACACAGAAATATTTAGCAAGTGTACACTTAATATTGAAAACAGAAAAGCCACGTAGGTCCACGGAGAGAACAAATCTTGAGCCTGTCACTACCCCTGAAAACAGAACCTAGGACCCTGACCCCATGAGAATTTCTCAAATTATGTTTCCTGAATTGAAAGAGACTACAAGAAAAATACCAAGGGATTCAACTGGTACACTATAAAAATGAAGGCAATAGCTGTGATCACCACTGTTACTAATGTCATTTTGACATTCCACAGAATCTTCTTCTGAGGAAGAAATTCCCGTGACCGGGAGGAGGTCCCAGTCATCACCTCCTTATTCTACTATTGATCAGAAGTTGCTGGTTGACATCCATGTAGGTTTTCATCTTAATTATTAACACATTTGTTTCTGTTCATTTCGATTTCCAATTTCTTTTAACTTACTTTTGTCTTCACTTGAAGGGAAGGTTAAAGTGTTTGTTTTTTTAGGTACTTTTTCAAAGATAGATTCCCATTGCTATATGAGTACGCAGGATATGAAATCTAGAGATTGAATTTGAAGTGGAAAAACGTTTAATTGGTCAAAAAATATTTTATTTTCACATTCTTGTTCCAGAACACATTCGAGAAAGGAGTGATCAAAAGCTATTTGTAGAAGTTAATCTCAAATTAAGGAGTAGAGGCTAGATACTCAATTTTTGTCTAATATTGTTCCTTGTCTGATAAGGCAATGCATAAAAAATAAAATATTTAGTGAAAAATGCTGTCTGATTGCATAAATAAAAACAGTCTTCCAATTCTTTTTGCAGCGTGCTTTTAGATCATTTCACTTTGCTTTTGTAATTACCCCTACCCTACCACACACACATCCCTTTCAGGTTGCTCAAAGGTTGCTTATAAGACACATACCATACTTAAAGGTGGATTTATATTAATTTGCTTCTTACAAGTGTTTCAATTACACTAAGACAAACTATGTTGTGTAAAAATAGAGCTGGGAAATTAAAATATCAATTTTAAGTGCTATGTGTTAATCCCAATATCAGAGGATAAAACAAAAGGAAAAAGTGACTGTATCTTCTATAGAGCGTCAAATCATCTATTCTACTTTCCAGTACCAAAACCAAATGTCTACTCCTCAGCAGACACGTAGGGGTAATAAAAAACAAAGTAAATAAATTTTGCCCTGTGTGGTTCGGAAAGGCCATTAATGATCACAGGTTGAGGTTTGGGTTTGGGCATCTCATCTTCACAAAAATGTTGGCTCTATCTAGTGAGTAAATATCATCATTTCAATTGAAAATATATTTTAAAATATTGTCAGCTTGGAAACTTTCCAACCTAGAAGAAGAAAATGAAAGGCTACTAAAGACTACATTAACCTTTCTTGTGCACACAGGTTCCAGATGGATTTAAAGTAGGAAAAATATCACCCCCCGTTTACTTGACAAATGAATGGGTAGGCTATAATGCACTCTCTGAAATCTTCCGGAATGATTGGTTAACTCCTGCACCTGTCATTCAGCCGCCTGAAGAAGATGGTGATTATGTTGAACTCTATGATGCCGGTGCTGATACTGATGGTGATGATGATGATTCTAATGATGCTTATGAAGATACCTATGACCATGAAAATGGTAATGATGACTTGGATAATCAGGTTGATCAGGCTAATGATGTCAGTGAACGCCATGATGATGATGACAATGATGCAGCTGTTGATGACAAAGAAAATAATCATGATGATACCCCTAGTTGGCCAAGGTTAGTTTTCCTGGATTACTTGCACTATCCATGTTGTATAATTTCAGAACTATTTGCATCCTTGGTTTACTTTCAAAATTTATTACCAAGAGGGTAAATGAATTGCACTTTCATATTGGTAAGTGGTTGATCTTCAATAAGCGATTTTAAATTATTTTACTGCAAAACACTTAATTTTGCATTTTTGTATATTGTATTTTATTACCATTCAAGTATTTATTAGGTTCTTTATAACTGGAATTGTCTGGGTGTTTCTGTTAAAATTAATGCTGCTGATTCATCCTATCCTGTAAAACCACAATGAGTGTGAGAAATGGGGTGATAAATTAAGTAGTGTGCACTTAATAACTGTAAGATAAAACCCTGATACTTGCAAACAAAATCTCTAAATTTGCCCTGAAAATGAATTGCAAACTTGACTCTTACTTGATATTTTTAGGCTGAAAATTACTAGCTTAGCATTATTCTCAGAATTTTGAAAACTGCCGTAACTAAATTCAGTACTCATTCAATTTTATCTTCTTATAGAATAGCTGCCCAAAGTGACAATATTTAGTTAAGTAATGTTTTTGGCATGCCACCAGTTGTTTGCTGTATTTAGTTCCTTGCTCGTGCTCTAGACAGGCAGTATGTTCTTATTTACATTTGTTCATGGTATGTATTTAAACTGCTCTCAAAGAAGATTGGTTAATATAGTATATCTTTAAATTTTTAGAGAAAAATCAACCATGGGAGAATTGTTTGCTTTATAATATTGAAATCCATGGGGTTTTTTTGTTAATTTTCAAATGTGATTTGGGGAATATACATGATGGAAAAGACTATAGATCATTCAACATTTTTTCTTTTTTGCCAACTAAAAAATTCTACCAAGAATTCCATTGTCAAATAAATTAGCTTTTAGAATTATCATAGGTACATGTTTATGTTGTCTCTTATGCAAAAGATCATGGAGACATTTTGTTAAGCTTGGTGTTCTTAGTAACTAGTTAAACAACTATCTCAGCTTAATGAGATCTATATTACTGAACTTACTGGTGGTAGTAGTAGAATAATAAATGGGATTCTGTAGCAAAACAGTCAATACTCATGTTATAAAATCAAGGCACATGTCAAAATAAACATGAATTAGACATATTATAAGAAGAATTATTCAAATTCAAATATGTTGTGGTTGAGCCAAAGATATGGACTTGATTATTCATGGGGCTGTGAAGCTGCTAATGCATGAAGCAGTCTATTATTTAAGAAAAAAATACATATTCTTGCTACTAACCTAACACGTGTTACTAATAAAAGATGCAAGTTCTCTTCCATCTGCCATCCAAATGCAGGCAGGGAATTGATGATGGCTGTGATGTTAATTCAATACTTAAAATTGACAGGACATAAGGACATTTTTCCTGTCTATATCATGCCAGTGGTGTTCACATAGAGAAAAAGCATGCCTGGAGATGGTACATATGTGTGACACATGTTTAAAACACATCCTAATTCTGTTTCATTTGCTGAATTTCAAATGTGTTTTTGTTGGGTGGCTCTCTTTTATTGACTGGATCTTGTTATCAGGCCAAGTTATGTCAGAGATGGAAGCTGCAAGCAAGATGATAGAGATGGAAGTGATGGAGGAGAAGGAACCTGCAGCAGCTATGGAATCCAGAGAGCCAGTAGAAGCCATGGAGGAAGTGCAGCCAGTTGGTGCAGTGCAGCCACTGGGGACCGTGAAGGACATGGAGCCAATATAGACAGTGGAAGAAGAGGCAAGGAGGGAAGTGGAGGTGAGGGAGCCAGTGGAACCAATGAAGAGAGTGGAGCCCTTGAACTCAATGGAGAAGAAAATTGCTCAGAGACAGATGGTCCAGGATTGGAGAGACCAGCATCCCAGGACTTTGAACATCAACAGGAGGTAATGCACTATTTGAAAAGAATGAGTTCCTCTCCTTGTGATTGTGTTTCTTCATGCGATATGTCACATTTCCAGCCATTCCAAATATATTTTAAACTTCTATCCAAAAGCCTTAAATATTTTTAATTATAGCTGTAGATAGATCTTTACTTCTTCTAATTTGGATGGTTCCTATTTACTTCCAGGGACAAAAGTATCTTCTTTGTTTGTTTACCTTTATTACTCAGATCACATGTTTGGGATAGTGTCTCTTAACACATACATTTTTTTTTCTGGTAAGTTTTTACTGTGGTAAAATAGACATATAATTTTATATTTTAATCACTTTCAAGTGTGCAATTCAGTGGCATAAAGGACATTCACAATTTTGTACACCCATTACCACTATTCATTTCTAGAACTTTTTCAACATCTCAAATAATTAACTCCCCATTATCCTCCCCCCAGCCCCCGGTAACCTCTATTCTACTTTCTGTCTAGATACCTTATATAAGCAGAATCATACAATATTTTTACTCTTTTATCTAACTTGTTTCCCTTAGCATAATATGTTTTAGGGTTTATCCATGTTGTAGTATGTATCAGAATTTCCATAATTTTTAAGGCTGAATAGTATTCCATCATATGACTATATCACATTTTGTTTATCCATTCATCTGTTGATGGACATTTGGGTTGTTTTCACCTTTTAGCTATCATGAATAATACTGCTGTGAACATTGATGTACAGGTATCTGTTGGAGTCCCTGTTTTCATTTCTTTGGGCCATATACCTAAGAGTGGAATTGCTAGATTCTATTCTAACTTTTTGAGAAACTGTTAACACATACAGTTTAAACAGAAGTAATGTACTATGTTTAGATGATGATTTTGTCATTCACAAAACATTTACTGACTTTATAAATAGGTTTAAAATACTCAAATAGTTTCGCAGATGCTAGATCAATAGGGATTATCACAGAGAAGATTTCAAGGAGCACCTGGTATTTGAACTAATTCTTGACAGATGAGGAGTATTTGGATATCTGAAAACACAGATGAGATTCAAGACAGAGGAAATATCATGCTAGTTTACTTTCCCAGCCTATTGTTCTATCACACGAACTAGCTTAGAAGATGTCATGCTCTTTCATGAATTAATGCCCTTGTATAAGCTGTTCCGTCTGTCTCGAAGGCTGCCCCCTCACCTCTTCTCTGCTTGGTGAATTAGTTATCCTTCACCATTCAGCTCATTTATCATCTTTGACTTCCCAAGACAGAATTATACATCCCTTCCTCTGTGCTTGCAAGCATTTTGCCCATAGTTTCATTTTAGTACTTATGACATTGTAATTTAGTTATTTGTTTACTTGTTTTTCTCTCACAGTAGATTGTGAACTCTTAAAGGACAGGAACTATGTTTAATTCATCTTTGATTACTTTTCTTTACCCACTCACCCAATCCCAGGGCCCAGTCGAGGTCTTGGTCTATGATAGGCACACAATAATTGTGGGAGAAAGCACTGAAGGAAGGAAACAAAGAAAAAAGAGAAGAAGGAAACTCCTTAGATGATTTTTAATTGGAAAGCAGCATCAATGGGAAAGTATCTATGTCCATTTGTCTATCTATCTATTGGTCTGTCTATCTATCTACCTACCTACCTACCTACCTACCTAATTATCTTAATCAAAGACATTAAAACAGGATGTCCCACCATAGTTTTCATAGCATCCCTAGGTGTTTCCAGTTATCTCAAGGATGTTTTTTGACATTTACAGAGTGAATGGATCCTCCTTTCATTTTAATTTAAAAAGGACATGTTGCCATACGACACTTTCATGGTTGGAAAGGTCATAACAACAAGTCTTTGACAGGGCTGCACAACTCTCTCAATGCCAAAAATCACTGTTTAGACACAAAGAAATGGTTATCAACAGACAGGCTTACCAAAAACAGACGGTATGTGTTTCCACAGGATATGGTATCCCACATAAATTCTGTCACATTTTGTGGCTTTATCCTTGAGTTTTTTCTCTGTAAGTTAATGGAAGCCAGCTAGATTTTCAGTGAAACATGTTCACACTCTTGTATTTGTGTTGGTTGATTTTCCATCATTAGCTTTGTCGTTTGACAAAGTGGAACACATACTCTCACTGGCGCTTTTTGTTTTTTCAAGTGGCTGTTTGGCATAGCATAGCTGAATGTAAGCTTTGGAATCAAACAGACTTTGGCTTCAAACTCTGGTCCCCCTACTTATCTCTATAAGCTTGAATAAATTATTTAACTTTACCAAGCTTTAGTCTCCTTATAAGTAAAATGGTGATAATTATACTTACTTTTTGGATTGTTATAAGGATTCACAGCAATATGTAAATAAGATGCCTAGCAGATTACCTAGTAGATAGAAAAAGTTCCACAAATATTAGGTTCCCAAATTGTACAGCTAGGAACTTCAAGCTGCTTGAATTTCTCCTCTGACATCAATTGTCTTAACATAGATTAGTTCTCTGTTACGTTCTTCTGGTAAATGTGGATTTTATAAGTGTGCAGAATTATAGATGCTACAAATTTTGCACTCTCTTTTTCAAATGACCCTTAGGCTTTTTGTTATATTTCAAATGACCCCTAGGCAAAATATTATATTTCTCTTGTTGTTAATCTCCTAATAAGTCAAAATCAATTTTCAATCTTCTTTTAGGAGCCAGGCAGTAGAAGTGAGGCCTCAATCGCCGTTGCCTCAGGCGCCGCACCCACAGCACCTGATGGTGAGAATGACAGTATGGACATATCAGAAGCATCAACAGAATCAGGTTTTCCTGTCAGCCACTCATCTCCTTCCGACGGTTCTGGGAGTGCTGCAAATGCTGACTTTGCCTGTGCCATCTGTAAGTGTGTTTAATATAGTCTCCAAATGCTACAGTCTGTTCACATATTAAATAGTGTTTGACCACTGGTTCATGATCTGGAAAGAATCAAGTCATTCTTATATTCAGTTGATGTAAATTCAGATGGATATATGCTTTAAAAACATGTTTTCACTGAATCTTTATGGCACCTAAAATTGAACTACAATTGAGAAATTGAGTCCCTCATCTGGATTTTTTTCTTTTGCAGTCTGATCACAGTAACTTAAAATACTTTTCTATTCAGAAATGTATGTTAGTCATCATGATTTATGCTATCTGATTGTTTAAGAGTTAAAGAAATGAAACTTCCAGTAAAAAATAAAATACAATGAAGGAAAAGGAACTTTTCTAAACTACGTCTCACTTATTGAAATATTCAAGCTCATATGGTTTATACATTAGTAATTTTTCTCAATATCTTCCCCTTACTTCTTCACACTATATGCTGGATTAGTGGAAGTACCTGAGAAATCACCTAAGCGACCCTCTGGAGTCAATGTTAACCCACTATATGTCTCTCCTGCATTTAAAAAACCACTAATCCACATGTATGAAAAGGAATTCACTTCTGAGATCTGCTGTGGTTCTTTGTGGGGTGAGTTTGTTTTCTTAAAGCTCATTTGTTTTTGTTAAAGAATATACTTTTATCTACATAGCAAACTTGCGAGAAATCATAGATGGAAAACATTTGTTTGCTATTACCAAACCATCACCAACCAAATAAAAATGTATATATTTATAGTAGTTAATTTGCTCATTTATTTATTTTTTGCTGATTTATTTTCACTCAGTGCAGTTTGATGTTTGAATTGGCACTCCTTCCCCTTTTTATTCTTTTTCTTTTTAACCTGAATTAACTTGGCTAACATATAAAATTGGATTAGGTTATAATTGCTTGAAAACTTGAGCTTAGTATTTTTAATTTAAGGTGGTGTGCAGCATATAATACCTAATGAGATATTATAAGAAACATTGCTGCTGCCTCGTGTTTTTAAATAATCTTGAGGATTTATAGAGACAGTTCCTTCTGCGTCTTTACTTTGATAGACTTTCTCAATCCCTTGTTCCAGAAGAATTATACCTGCACTGGTAGTGCTGAGATAATATTTTAACTCAAGCCAATCTATATCATAATTGAAACAGAATAAATGAATGCAAGGAGAGTAGAAATCCAAAGTAAATGCCAACCTCCAACTTGCAATTTCATGGATTTTGCTTAATGTTTGATTGAACAGGGGACATAATTTTAAATTAAAAATAGAGCAGTGTAGTAAACATTATAGTTACATAGATTGAACAACTTGGAAAAAAACATGTCATCCTCAAAGTTTTGCTAATATAATGTGTCAGATAACAAGAAAGCAAAGTTTACTTCATTATCATTTCAATCATGCAACTACCCAGTTAGTGTCGAGTAACTCATCTTTATAACTTGTGGTTTTGTATTTATAACTTGTGGTTTTATATTTTGAAAAGTAAAAGATTACAGTCAAAATTGACTATCCTTCCCCCTCCCTCTGTGATTCCCCTGTGGGAATCAGGTACAGTTCCAAAACCTGCTATTGGCCATTACTTAGAGAACTGGTAAAGTACATAGTGGGAAAATGAAGGCCGAGACACTTGTCTTTTCTCCTTATACCCTTGGAGCACAAATATTCTCCAAATAGAAGGAAGACACTGGTACTCTCCCTTACATTACATTGCTGATTTTCTCCTGTGTCTCAGGTTATCAGAGAAAACTCCTACAATGGTTTGAAGTGTATTCTAACTTTAGTTCAATCTTCTCTTTCAGTCCTCTCATTTGGTTTTTAAACGGTGCTTGTGCTTGAATGAATAGAGCCAGCAGACAAATAACAGAGTATAGGAATTTAGAGACGTGAAAGTAGGAACTAATTTCATAGGCACTTAGCAATGTAAGTTTTTTTTCATATAAACATGAACACAGAATCACTCATATTAAAAACAACTTACATATAATTATTTTGAAAGCATTAAAACCCTTAGTTATAGTTAGCAATGAGAAATCAACTGAACTGAAGCCTGTGTAGGTGCTAGACATCCTTAATGTTTAATGGTAACTTTTGTTCAAAAGAGTTGATTGGCTTTTATAAAGTTTGGGGCACTACTAAAGGATGCTGAGATATACATGAAGTTCTGTATATAAGACGGCACACCAGACGTCAACTGGTAGACTATTACCAGAGGATATTTCCTATATTTTAATATATTTCAATGAAATTTTTTCTGTTGGTAAGAGTTCATTGTTATACAGAATGAGGTTAGCATTAGCCTAAAATGATGAAACTCACCTTTACATAGATCACTCCACTGGAGTAGGAAAAATGCTCCTATAAATTCAATTATAAAAATGTAATTTGAGCTAATATAGCACTTTTCTTTTTATATACTAACAGGAGTGAATTTGCTGTTGGGAACCCGATCTAATCTGTATCTGATGGACAGAAGTGGAAAGGCAGACGTTACTAAACTGATAAAGCGAAGACCATTCCGTCAGATTCAAGTTGTAGAGCCGCTCAATTTGCTGATTACCATCTCCGGTTTGTTTCAGAACTAAAATTAGCTGAGTAATTATGCAGATTAATTAGGTTGCAAACTAGGCTAAATACTTTCTCAGGTGAAAGTGTTCACAGGAAAGCATTTTATATATAACCTTTAATTGGGACACCAGACTTTCTTTGCTGTATTTCCTTTGTTTTTTTAGATTTTTTATTTTTCCTTTTTCTCCCCAAAGCCCCCTGGTACATAGTTGTATATTTTAGTCGTGGGTCCTTCTAGTTGTGGCATGTGGGATGCCGCCTCAGCGTGGCCTGATGAGCGGTGCCGTGTCGGCGCCCAGGATCTGAACCGGTGAAACCCTGGGCTGCCAAAGCGGAGCGCGAGAACTTAAACACTCAGTCACGGGGTCGGCCCCTGTATTTCCTTTTATATTTACAATTTAAACTAACTTCTGATTCTCCTTTGGAGTCTGGTTATTGGATTGTAATGCACCTAACCTAGGTCAATGTTAAGAAAAACCATGCCATTTGCATCTTTTCGGGTCTTTTCTGAGTAGCCACCTGCAACTTCACAACTCAAAACCTCACCCATCCATGCACACACAATCACACTAACAGCCACCATATGCCTTTCTTGTGATGTGTTAGAAGCAACAAAGAACAAAGTGGGCAATCATTGGATGCACAGCCTTGTCATAAGGGCCTGCAGATAGGGTTAGTAACAAGAATGGATCCCCTAAGACCTCTACACTGTTCCCACATAGTATTTGAACTTTAGTTTTGGTCAGTCAGAGCCTGAAACTTTGAATATGAGAGAGCAAGTAAATGGATGTTAATAGTGATTGTGCTTACTACACATTACTCGGTATCAGGAAAGCACTAGCATTAAAGCTAACTGTAGGCAAAAGATAACTGACAAAAGGACAGGAAAAGTAAAAAGAAAAAAAAGGTTTGACTACAGAATAAAATGATGTTAATCAGTCATTTATGTGTGTTTACATACTTCCTATCTATACATAGTAGCCATATTGCACATTAATTGACGATTATATAAATTCCTAAATATGATTAACATTGCTTTAAATTTTTGTTAGAGGAGAAAATCCTCTATATATATGCTAAAGCTTCATGATATTTTTGATCATGTTTCATGGTCATTCATTTATAATTCCTTGAGGTACACAGAAGGCACATGTAGTTTTTGAAAACATCTAGGTGGCTTAGAGACTGCACATCTGGATAACAGATTTCTTTACTTTTTATCCAACTTTTTCTAACCCAAATATGCCCTTTTAATACATACGTTTCTCTGAAATGTAGATTATTTTTCATCAAATAGTACTGAGAACATCAGTGTGGAAAGATACCTAATAGTTCAGAGCACAAATTTATTTTACCATTTAGGAATAGAATGGCAATAGACATGCATGTGTGAATTCTAACATTGCTTTAAAAATGTCATGTAAAAACACATTTAAGATTAATTACATAAGTAAGAATCCTATTGTTGGGCCTAGAAATCTTATAATCACAAACCCTAAAAATGAATATAAAGTTACTATATATGAAAAGAAATGTGTAATTTCAATGGCCAGTTCTTCCTGAAGGAATTGTAAGAAGTTGATGGGATTTATAATTAGAAAATTAATGTCAAGGGTAAATTGGGTTGAGAAACAACTAATAAATCTGTTCAATTATTTTGTAAGAGTGCAGGAATGAAAGAGCACAAAGACACCCATCCCATTGGCTATGAATGCCTAACAGTCAATAAAGACGTCAAACATCCCACTCATACATACCCACTACCAGAGACAGCTTCTGGGTCTCTGAATCCCAGAAGGGTCATGACTTATATAAAAACCAAGGTACAAATGAACGGATGGCGATTCTGTTGCCAGCGCAGTAGCAAGTCTTAACCTATCCCAAAGAAGTAGTTTACATTCACTTCAGACAGGCACATAGGTAGCTAGTAGACACTTTGACTATCTCTTAGAAGTGAGAGACTAAGAGAGACTTTGCTATCCTATTTCCAAACGCTAAAGAGAAGACTCTGATGCAGTGTAGGTTTTTAAAAGTTTTTTTACTTTAGTGAAAACATTTGGTTAAAAAGGCAAAATAACTTTATATTTTTGTACTTCTAATATATGAAAAAATAGACTGAAATGAAACAGCTTTTCTTATCTATCAGGCCGTAAGAACAGACTTCGGGTGTATCATTTGACCTGGCTGCGGAACAAGATTTTGAATGATGATCCAGAAAGTAAAAGAAGACAAGAGGAAATGCTAAAGACAGAGGAAGCCTGCAAAGCTATCGATAAGTTGACAGGCTGTGAACACTTCAGTGTCCGTGAGTCCCATTTCATGTTTACTACAGCTATAGAAATTTTTGCTTTCCTTCATTTGGTTAAATATGTTGTTGCAAAAGGCAAAGTAGAGAAAGGAAAGAATTTGCAACTTCATATACAAAAATGAGAGAATTTAATTGAGACATCTTCCTGGTCTTCTTTTTAAATTGGAAAATCTCTTTTAATACTAACCAGGAAACTTTATGATGGGTCAAAAAGAAAATTCTTCTGTGATCTGCTGGCTCTTGCTCCCACTGTTGACATTCATGAGTATAATTTCTAAATATTTCCTGTCTTATTAGAGTGTTTTCATATCCCTTGTCTCTTCACAACCATCCACTGTGAAGTGGAGTAACAAACAACTCCACGGTCTCAGAATACTGTTTTCCTCTGTCAACAACTGGGAAGTAATATTATTCCATTCTGTTCTATTTCTGAAGCAAATCCCCCTACTCTCAACCTTCATTTTCTTCTTTCCTCTTCACTAATTGTGCCTTCAGGCAGAACTAGTGGCATAAGTAAGAGACAGCTGGAATCACATAATATGAGTTGCAGCAGGGTATTTCCATCCTAACTGACCATTTCTGTTCTGCATATAAAGAAGCTGTCCCAGGATAGGTTTTCATATGTGTGTACATATGTATACATACACCATTAAAGGGAGAAATGAGTACCCAGACAAATTAGGCATTAAACAAATACACTACTTTCTTCTAGTTTTATGTATCACTACTTTCCTCCAAATCATATTCTTTAAATTTGGTAGCCTGAGGTGAAAGATATCCCCAGATGTTAAACCAGGAGTTTATATAGCATAAATGCCTTCTACTAACTTGATAATTTTTTAGTTCAATAAGAGAGAGTTTACAAAGATAGTCACCTTTCAAATTTGTGCTCTTGGTAAGTGGATGGTAAGTCTAGTTGTCCTGGCTGGCCGCATTCCAACCCATCTCAGCTCTTATAACAACCAAAAACATTTGTCCTACTGACAGGTGGAATAGTAGCATCTTCACACAGGAGAACAAGCAACATGTTCATACTTGCATGGTATTTTCATAGCCTTCCAAGATCCACAAAATAATGGGCCAGGACCAATTGCTGCCGTGTATTAAAATTATAGGAAGTGTTTGCTTAACAGAGAATTCCCTTGTTTTGGGGGCTTTATTAATCATGCCTCTTTGGCCTACTTGGGAACAGTGCAAAAGAAAAAGAAAGAGTAAACTAGACTCACAGACAGAGAGAAGAAAGCTTTATATATTGGTCTCAGATGAAATCAGGTTAGAGAGGACAGAAACAATGTCTCTGCCAAGAAAGAGGGATTTTAGCACAAAGTATAAATCCATCAGGTGGAACAACATATTCCACAAGAACCAGAAGGTCCAGTTGACAGCAAGCATATACTTTTTTATACATTTTTTCTCTTTTTTAAAAAATCAGCTCTATTGAAATAACTTACATACTATAAAATGCACCCATTTGAAGTATACGATCCAATGATTTTTAGAATGTTTATAGAGTTGTGTAACCATCACCATAATCTAATTTTTATCATCCCACAAAGAAACCCCATAGCCATTAGCAATCATTCCACATTCTATCCCTCTTACATTCACCTTATTCCCCTCACAGTCCTAGGTAACCACTGATCTACTTTCTTTTGCTGTAGATTTGTCTCTTCTGGACGAATCATTTAAATGAAATCATACATTATGTGGTCTTTTCTATCACTTAGCATAATGTTTTCAAGGTTCATCTATGCTGTAGTCTGTACAACATGTATCAAGTACTTCCTTTTTATTGCTGAATAGTATTGCATTGTATATATATATCACCTTTAGTTTATCCAATTTTTTATACATTCCTTTTTTATACAGTTGCACTCTTTCTACTTTTGGCTATTAGGAACAATGCTGCTATGAACATTTCATACACATCTTTGTACATTGGAATGCATGTTTTCTTTTCTCTTGGATGCTACTGCCAGACTGTCAATGTGGTTGCACCATTTTACATTGCCACAAATATGAAGGCTCCATTTTTTCTTCATCCTTGCCAACACTTTGTCTGTCTTTTGATTCTAGCCATCCATGTGGGTGTAAAGTGGCATCTCATTGTAGTTTCATTTGCATTTCCCTGGTGATTAATGCTGTTGAGCATCTTTTCAAGTGTTTACTGGCCATTTGTATGTCTTCTCTGGATTGTCTTTTTGTTGTTGAATTATAAGCATTCTTTATATATTCTGGATACTAGGCTCTTATCAGATATATGATTTGCAAGTATTTTCTCCCATTCCATAGCTTGTCTTTTCACCTTTTTGATAGTGTCCTTTGATGTACAGAAATTTTAGTTTTAATGAAACCAAATTTATCTATTTTTTTTCTTTTGTTGCTTATGCTCTTGGTGTCAAATATAAGAATTCATTGCCATGAAGATGTATTCTTATATTCCTTTTAAGTGTTTTACAGTTTTAGCTCTTATGTTTAGGTCTTCAATCCATTTTGAGTTCATTTTTCTGTATGGTGTGAGGTAAGGGGTCTAACTTCATTCTTTCATATATAGATTTTCAGTTGTCCCAGTACCATTTGTTGAAGAGACTATTCTTTCCTTATTGAATGGTCTTGGCACCATTTACTGTAGATATATGGGTTTATTTGTAGACTTACAATTCTCCATTCATCTATATGCCTATCCTTATATCAATACTACACTGTTTTGATTACTGTAGCTTATAGTATATTTTGAAATTGGGAAGTGTGAGTCTTCCAACTTTGTTATTCTTTTTCAAGTTTGTTTTGGCTATCTGGGGCCTCTTCTAATTCCACATGAATTTAGGATCACTGTTTCCATTTCTGCATAAAAGGCCATTGGGATTTTAACAGAAATTGCTTTGAATCTCTAGATGACTTTGGATAGTATTGCCCTCTTAACAATGTTAAGTCTACCCATCCATTAACATCTATTTCAGTTGTCTTTAATTTCTTTCAGCAATGTTTTGTAGTTTTCAGTGTACAATTTAGAGTGTTCTTGAAGGCTAATGCATACACTCCATAAAACTATACAGTAATTTTGTTGCCTTTTTTGGGACATCAAATTGTAACCAAATAGCTTTTCTAAAAATGAATGATCTGTGCTGTTACACTGTGGTTATGACATTTTCGATGACAAATGCAAATACTTGCATGTTCTTGTAAACTTTGTGGCATTGTTACTTTTTTGTATTTTATCATGTAGTCCAACATGAAGAAACAACATATATTGCAATTGCTTTGAAATCATCAATTCACCTTTATGCATGGGCACCAAAGTCCTTCGATGAAAGCACTGCTATTAAAGTGAGTGGTCTCCTTTTCCTTTGGATCATATGGTTTTTCTTTTGAGAAATTGTAAACAGAGCAATTGGAATACAGTAGCATAAATATATACCATTCTTCTACAGTTAATGTATTTGAATATATCATGTCAATAATTATTGTTTAACCCTTTTTTAGACAATTCACAGGCACCACAACAAGGGAGAGTGTGAGGGAAATCCCTGACCCCTCCTCTTAGAGGATCTCCCCACCAGCTCCTCACTCCCAATTCCTGTAGTCAACATGAAGACCTTCTCTTTTGGAGCCCAAACACGGGCTTTGGTTGCCACTCCAACGACTTGAAGCTGAGAAAGTCTTTGTTTTCTTTTAGTGGGGCGGGTGGAGAGCAGAGAGTAGGTAAGGAAAGGTGTAGCAATGATAGATGGGGAACCCCACTGAAAAAGGAATGAGGGAAAAGAAAGCTTTTGCTCTAATTACCAAGGCTACAATAGATGGAGGTAAGGAAGAAAGGGTGGGTCTATATTCCTCCCAAACTGGAACTGTAAATGCATTTCTCTCTAGAACTATTGCAAGGAATTGTAGTTAGGCTAATTTGGATTACCAGCATTATTTCCACTTTTCTTATGGTTTGACTGAATGTCTATGGATCAGCCTTTTAAGGTAACCATATAGTGTCCCAGCCAATTAAGTTGCTGATGATTTTTTAAATCACATCTCATTAACTGAGGACTCTGTTTATTTTTTTATAATGCTCCAGAATTCCACATAAATAGGATTATTTTGTGTTTATTCCACCATAGTAATGATGACTGATTAATGAACTGGCAGCATTATATAGAGTCCAGTAACTCCTAATCTGGGATCTATACCAGAATCATCTGGGACATTAATTAAAAGTTTAGATCTCAGACTCAACCCCAGGCTGAATAAGTAGGTCTGGAGTGGGGCCTAGGAATCTATATTTTTAGCAAATGTTCCAGGTGATTTTGAACTAGTTGGTCCACGGACAAGTTTTTATGAAGCATGGATAAGGACACATCATGATAGACCCGTGCATGTATTCATGAAATACTTTTGTATCTTAGGTCAGGATCTGTTTTCATGGTATATTTTGTAGACCAAAACATCACATGTATACAGTAAAGATGGACTAATTTTTACAACTGCCCTTCACTCTCTATTTGCACAATAAATATGTTCTTTTATAAATTTAGCACAGACTACTATACAGACAGTCTGGGTCTGCCCTGACACAAATCACATACCTGATCTGATCTCCCTAAATTGGGCCTTGGGTCAGCGGTCAGTATTTGGATATGGGTTTGTTCTTGGGTGTCTGCTGATTGGTCAGAGCTGCCTGGTATGGAGCTGGAAAGCAAAGAAGATAAGTACCAACAGTCTGTCTAGCCTGATACACAGCTCCTGGTCAAAGTCCTCACTCCAGTTCTTGAATCCCACCTCATGACTACAGTATGGTGAATCCTGTGCTGCTCAGTCTTCTGCTGTGACCTGAACTTGGCAATGACTCCTGTTTGGCTTTTTGTTTCCTTGGACTAGGAACCATAGGTGCCTAGAATACATCCAGTCTATGGTAGGTTAACATGTCTGGCCTTTTTCATTCCCTACCAAGTATGCATTGATCAATCAGCAGACTCCAAAGGAGACTACATGTCCTATGAAGCCTATATACGAATACTGGCAAAAATACAGGCAGCTGATCCAGCGAACCGGTTTAAGAGACCAGATGAGCTCCTTCATTTGCTGAAGCTCAAGGCAAGAAATTTAAAGACAGCAAACAGAGTGCAGGGCTCTTATGATTATTGGAGATTTGGCTTTCGAAGGGAAGCTCAATATTTAGAACCTGAATATAATTATATTCTTGGTATAGTAACAGACCTAAGATAATGTGTAAGACATAGGTCTCTAAATACATTACATAATTTAAAATCAACCTTAGTTTTATAAACCTATTAAGTAAAAGTGGGGGGGATTGTTGCCTTGTCGGAGTGTCATTTTTGGCCTTTTGGCCATATTTGGTTTTATATCTACAGGTATTTCCAACACTTGGTCATAAGCCAGTGACAGTTGACCTGGCTATTGGTTCTGAAAAAAGACTAAAGATTTTCTTCAGCTCAGCAGATGGATATCACATCATTGATGCAGAATCTGAGATTATGTCTGATGTGACCCTGCCAAATAACGTAAGATCCCTAGAAATTATTGTTTACCACAATTTGAGTTATCCCAACTGTCAAAACTCCTAAAGATTTAAAAACATGATTGTCAATATCTATACTGGAACTGAGACCTAATAAGTTAGTACAGAGTGCCAGAAAGCAGTAATAGATAAACAAAAATCACTGATGGTTTCTTAATCCAGACAGCTGAGTCTATTCATAGATAGATTTTGTTTCTCTGGCACAGTGTTTTTTCTTTGTTTTTTAAATGAATAGAGTTGACACTTAAAAATCTAGATTTCTATTGATAAACCAAAAGATCTGACAACATCAAGCCCATATTACTATCTAGCCATTATGAACTGGAAGAGATTTGTGCCTGTCCCCATTTAGATGGAGTATATTCTTTATCCATCCACCTTTATGTATTATAATAACTGGCCCTAGTTGGCATATGAGATTGCAATCCTTGCTTTAGTCTTTCTGCACTCTATAAAGCATTAACAGATTCTTTAAAAATACGACACCAGTATTGAAGCATTATTATGTGTATGCTCCTTCTTTATCCAGATTGTAGTCCTTCAACTGTGATATATAGCAAATTATCACAAAGTGTTCTCTTATAGTATCAATTATAGTTTAGAATGTCTCATAAAAGGATTCAGCATTTCAAAAGCTAGTGCACCTCAACTCTTAACTCTTAAATAATTATAAATAATGAAAACATGGCACATCTAAAATATGGATAGTTGTAAAAACACTATTCACATCATTTCTATAAAGAGCTCAAACATAATAGAATTCCTTTCCCACACACATCCCATACAAAATATAATTCTATTGTGTTTTAAATTTGATGGTGGCAATGATGTTTGTCCTATTGAAACTTATATTTAAAAGGAATGGCTGAACCAACAAATCTCTACTTCACCCTTTTTCAATTCCCCAGTTTGTCGACAAGTAAAATTTTAGCAGTTTAGCATTACGCAGAAGTCCAGGAGAAAACTTTTATAGACTTTTTAAAATCACTCCAGTAATGTGTATAGCGCAGCTTTCAGAATTATACATCTCTTACAAATTACATGGAGCAATTGTCAGATCATTAGTGGAGACATTAAAAAAAATGTTGTGGTCATATTAACAATCTAATCAGCTGATCACTCAGTTGTCACCTATGATTATATAGAAATCACCCTGTTTGTAATGTAGAAAATATTGAACCAAACCCAGCCAAAGTCATTTAGATACAAGTTCAGGTTAATGTTTATATAAATATTCTTCAGTTGAAGTGTCTTCCATAAATTCTTGCATCTTATTTTTATGTCATGTCAGTTAGCCTTTATTTTGAAGCTAATGCTGTATTGAACATTGCAGTATTGGTCCAAGCTTATACTTATTTGAAAAGTCATTCAAGAAGATGTGAACACTGTGTTCCATTTGGCTACTGAGAAAAGAGAATTATTGCCTTTTGAAGCAATCAGTTAATTATTGTGGCAGCAAAAATGAGAGAAGATGAGTTTTCAAAAATCATTTTCTGACCTAATTAGGATACCTTGAGTATATTCAAAAATAGTATTTTTAGCTAAATTCCCTAGTGTCTTGACCCATTAAAACAGAAAGGACTGTAATATAAGGGACAAGAGAGCGTCTTCTGAAACAGAATGTACTAAAAATAATATTTTTCAAGAGTGCTAGATTGCAAAAGCCGTAATGCTACAAGGGAGCCATGTGTGCTAAGGACTATCTGGTTACTTCGGGAATCATCTGAGAAGGAAGAGAATTACCTCTGAGGCTTTCTGGATTTACGGCTGTCCAGCTTTATTCTAAACAGATTTTTCTGAGACAAGCTTCTTTCTTGCAATTTCTTTTTCTCTCTTCATCTCTTTCTGATTCAATTGCTCATGCGAGTGCCCAGGGAACGCATTAAAATTGCTTTTCGTCTCTGGATCCCCATTTTAGTTTTAAGGATTGTTGTTGCTGAGACACGGCCTCAAGCACATGGCCTGAGTACACTGAGTTTGGCAAGTATAGTTTCTGACTTTTTTTTTCCTGTAACTTGCTAATTTGGAGAAATAATAGAGGCATGTAATTGTTCATTTCTCATGGAAATACTATTAATGTGACAATGCAGTTTAAGCAAATTTTGTCACATTGTTTTATACATCGTGAAATTTAGAAAATCTTAGATATTTCTTAGTATGTCATATTATGTCACCTAATACATCTCCGAATTTGTGTACTGAAGGTATTTTAAGGTTATATAAGTTGAATAAGAAATTCTACATTTTTTGTGAAGGGAGGATGACTATTATATTTCAAGCAGCAAAGAATATTATAAAGCTGCTCCTTGTAAACATTTTAAGCTCAAGCTATTTTTAACTTAATTTTCTATTTCTGACTTGAATGAATTGGCTGATTACCAGTGATTGTGTATTTGTTACTTGGTTTACACATTCATTACTAAAGTATTCATTAATGTGCTGAAATGAATCTGAAATCCAATTCTGTATTAATTATTGTTTCTTTTATCATTATACATAATACTTGATGAAATTTCAATGAATTTCCCTGTCTTGGAAATATATCTCTGCTTTTTGCAAACAAGATTTTCTCCTAAATAAAAGGAGAATATTAAACAGTGACTACTTTATGACATAGGGAAGGCTCTTTTCAAGTATTGGGTAGCATGCTGTTTAATACTGAAATAGAAGTTTCTCTTCCTCTCTGCACTTTGAATCCCTTTTTGGTCTTTATTGCTCAGCCAAACTGCTTCAATTAAAGTAGTAGTGATAAAATGTTGGACATGTAAATCCTTATGAAACGTAATTCCAGACCCTGGAAATCATTATACTGCAGAATATCATCATTTTACCTGATTCCTTGGGAATTGGCATGATGCTCACCTTCAATGCTGAAGCCCTTTCTATGGAAGCAAATGAACAACTCTTCAAGAAGATCCTCGAAGTGTGGAGAGACATACCATCTTCAGTAGGTATGTATAAAAATTTTCCTGTGGCCGATGATGATAGAGAAGTTTCTATCTCCTGAAGTATCACATTTTTCTCAAGGCATATAGTGTTAATTTGGAATACTGTGTGCTTATTCCCTCAGGACGGTGATGTGTGTGTTTGTCGTATGCTTAATGATTTCACGAGGCTACCACAAAGAGACTGATTTTGGCTGTCTTCGTTGTTCATTTGCAATAATCATATAATTAAAATAGGAGAGGAATCCCTTTCCACAATAATCTGTGATTTTATTTTAACTCCTTTTGCTGGCAGATTTTACACAGATGTTGAAAATGCTTCATTCCATCATGTTGATTTGGGGGATTTACCTTTATCTTAGGAGACTGCCAAGTAGTCATAAAAGAAGAGCAAACTGTTCCTATTTCATACAGTCAGTAGTGTTCTGTTTAGTGAGTAATATTCTTGTGAGGAATCAAATACAAACTGAATATGTGACATATTCGTTGTCACTAAGATTTCATCATCCTTCACTTACAGAAGAGGTAAATATGACTGACTGGGATGCCTATTAGGTACCGCCCAGATGGAAACATAAAGAAAACTGTCTCTTCATCTTCATCAGGCCAGGACATTTTTTTCTTCCTGACCAGTGAAGAATTGCTTATCTTGGAAATCTGAATAACTTGAGACTCTTGTGTATGTTTCTGAGACTTGATGACTACAGAGATGATTCTAGATAGGGAAGGGAATGCATGTGAACAGTAAACTATTAGAGAGCATAGAGTGATTTGATGGAGGATAAATGTTCTTGGAAGGAGGACTTTAATGAAGCAAATAAAGGAGAAAGAGGAGGGAGATAGAGAGAGAGAGAGAGAGAGAGAGAGAGGTAGTTTGTCAGTAGAGATGCCAGAAGCTTCCGAAATCTCTATAAAATGGCTAAATGCGATCCTTGTGGGGCTTTAAGGACCAGTTTGAAAGAACTGCTTTTTAATGGACATTTTTTATTATGGGATGATGACACTTTGCATCGCATCTGCAGAATCCTTTCTTTTTGTGTACATAGTGTTTAGGATTGTCCTGAAAACCTGCTTCAACTTTTTCAAAGAGGTAAGAACTCACAGAGGGTTTTAAACCATTTTAAGTGACAGAAGGTGAATGATTACAATATGATAGATCTGGGGCAAAAGAAACTGAAAATAGTGACTCTTGTTCTAACCTTTACAGTGGTACTTTTGTGATCAATATGTTAATCAGAATTTGGAATAGAGAAATTCTGTTCGAATGGGAAAGTGGGAGCAAAACCCTATATTTATGCCACTAGACAATCATAAGAATCCAAGAGGTCTTAAAAGGTCATCTGATACCACTCTTGTCCTTAGGCAGGACAACTTCTGACCTAAAGCAAAAAGCTATTTTGAGTTGCTAGAATTCGAAAAATCTCTATGTGTAAAATAAATTATAGCACTATTAGAACATGATATTTTGGTTTATGTATTAAGGGTATTTTGAGAGTATACTAAATACTACACTGATATTAAGAAAATCAATTACTCCCCTTTTCTGTCTGAAAACAAGTGCTTTGTTATTTAAAACTAACCTAGATCCAGATTTCCCCAATCTAAATTTTACATTTCCTTGAGATATAATAAATGTAGATAATAATAAGATCATAATAACTCTGGATTTTCAAACAAATATATAGAGGCTTAACAATCACAGAAACTATCACTTCCCACCAAAAATCATTGGATTCCATCTCATAAGCAAGCTAGCTCAGTAGCTAGGTTAAGTGGGAGCTTAGTGTGTTTCAGAATTAAGGTGGAAATTATGTAATGCCACATGCACAGTGTACTTAGAGCCTGTGTGTTAAGTTTAGAAACTTCACTCTGTATAGTTATTGACAAAAATACCATTTTTAATGAAGTATTCACATAGGCTAAAAAATTCAAATCCAGATGAATTAAATCTATTACTTATTCCCATCACTCAGGCCGTGGATTCCCTTTACTTCTCTTAAATCTGGAGTGATTTTAATCCTAGTCTGAAATGAGACTTATAAAGTCTTCTTCCAAGAGAGCCATTTGTCTGAATAAAAATATGATTGTAATTTAATTACAATTTTAATGTCAATTTTAGACATACAAATATTTTTAATTGTAGTGTAAAAGGAAGCAAGAGATAATAAATGCTTGGTAAGTTTTAGTTGAGGGATTCAAAATAGCTCACACTCTGCCTATGAAAAGTCACTTTTATAAAACTTTAATAATTCCTTCATGAGTCCTTTAGTGCATATTTAATGTATATGTGTATAGGCCAGGTTTAAACAAAGTCATCCTAGAACCTTCGAGAAAGATAAGGAAGTGTTTTAAAACCTATATTGTAGTTATATCAATGCAGAGTTTATTGCCTTTATAATAGAAGAAAATGGAAAGTCTAATGAATTAAATTCTGATTTTAGTTGTGTTAATATGACAATGAAGGTGCCTTGTTTTGGTGTTTTCTAGACTATTTTAGCTTGATTCAAAATCTTGATATTATTTTAATTGCAGGATTGTATTCATTTATGGAAATTTGCTTCCCCATAAAGTACACAAAAAGTATCACTTGAAAGTTAAACATTTAACAATAATACTGCTCCTTGTGTCAGAAAATACGTTACAGCACCAGCTGACTGTATGGCTATTTACATAATTAGGTATTCTTCTTTAAAGCAATTGTCGTAATCTTTGTCACCAAGTAATATAAGACAGGGTCCAAAAGTTAAATTCTTTTTCATTTATTTATTTAATTTTTTTTGAGGAAGGTTAGCCCTGAGCTAACTGCTGCCAATCCTCCTCTTTTTTTCTGAGGAAGACTGGCCCTGAGCTAACATCCATGCCCATCTTCTTCTACTTTATATGTGGGATGCCTGCCACAGCATGGCTTGCCAAGTGGTGCCATGTCCGCACTCAGGATCCAAACTGGCGAACCCCAGGGCGCCAAATTGGAACGTGTGCACTTAACCGCCTTGCCACCAGGCCGACCCCCAAAAGTTAAATTCTTAATAAAAATTTTCTGAGCAAGAGAGAGCCTTAACAGTATCAAATTAGCTTTAGTTATGTTTATAACATGGTAATTCATTGAATTGCATTAGAGTTGCTAAAGTCATTATTTGAGCAAGTCATTTTTTAATGGTTTAAATTTTGAAGAGTTAGGTTTCCATGTAGATCGCTTGAGCACAAATACAAACCCTTATGGAATGTTTTACTTCAGCTAGACTGTAAAATATAGAATGGCAGTGGGCCAATTTGACTTTCTACAAATAGGGTAGAATTAACCCTTAGCTTTTTCTGCAGTATTAGAGGATATGAAAACAAAAATTAATTGAGATCTAGTTATTCAGCATTGGTTGCAATGGTGACAGTAGATAGCTGGTTTGAACACCACTGCTGAGCAGCATAATGGCCAAATGACTGACTATAGAAGGAGGAAAAAAAAGAACGTGTTTATTTGAACTGTAATAATGAATCTCTTCGTAATCAAATGTTGACTGTGGGTATAATTTTCTATCACTGATAGAAAGATTTTGTGTTTTTCTGATTTTTATATTTTTATCGTAGCTTATGAATGTACACAGCGAACCACAGGATGGGGCCAAAAGGCCATTGAAGTCCGCTCTTTGCAATCAAGTGTTCTGGAAAGTGAACTGAAGCGCAGGTCAATTAAGAAGCTGAGATTTCTGTGTACCCGAGGTGACAAGGTATAGCTTACATCCTCCAGTTAAAGCAGAAATAAAACAATGAAAATTAACTAGGGAAATTTCTATCTTTTTCTGTCTGGCCAAAAACATATTTATACCATATTTCCCAAATTGGCATACTACTGATAAAAAAATTATATTTTGCAGTAGAAACATTGATTTGGTAAATGATAAAATTTGATTTCAAGAAGAAACCATTTTCAAATAAAGTAAAATTCTAATTATGTCCTAAGCAAAGCTTAGACGTTACTTTGTTTGGTTAAAATCCATTATTGTCTTTGATGCACAGTTCTTTTCATGTTCATATTAATATGATATTTGGAAACAGAATGCTTGAGTATATCTGCGTTTTGTAGTTTTCTACATAATCCAATAACAGATGAAGGAAAAAGTACATATGTTTGCTGAACACCTAATTATGTGGTAGAATTTGTGCTAAATACTTTAAAAGCTATCACATTTAATCTTCATAAGTGGATATTATTATGTCCATTATACAGGAAAGAAAAATAAAATCAAGATTTGGAAATTATTTGTGTATTTTGAGCAATTTTAACAACCAATTCAGATAGTTTAGATGGAAAAATGCACTGCATAAAATCATTACAGTCCCTAAATATTGTGAGAAATAATAGGGTGAAGAAATAATCTTAATAGGACTAGGAAGCACTCACTTTTAGAAGAGATTGCCTAGGATTCAAATTAGTATCAGAACAAACAGGGTGAAGCACTGTGCATCAAGGAAAGCTACTGGTTTGAAGTATAAAGGGATATAATGGCAAGAGCCAATGTTTGAGGTCGGATAGACCTAGGATGCAGTCCTGGCTCTGACACCTAACTAGGTATAAGAACCCGAAAGTTTGATTAATTGTTCTGAGCCTTAGTTTCTTCATCTCCAAAATGGGAATATTAATAACTGCTTTGGGAAAAATTATGAAATTAGTGATAATGTGTATATAGTAAGCATCTCATAGATTGCCTCGCACATAAAATGTGTTATATCAAGGGTAGCTAGTGTTATCTTATTATTATCATCATCATTATTATGTCACAAACCCTCCAAAGTATATCCATTGTGGATGTCAAAAGCCTTAGTCCTAACAAGAAGGCCTCTGTTTAGTATTTATGTGCATGTTCTGTTTTAATTTTCTTTATGGCACAGACCATATTTACACATGTTCCTCTCTAAGCCAATCGGTTTAGCTTGTAATGTCAGTCTATTGATGTCAGTCCATTTCACGAAAATAGAAAATTACAGCAAGCAGAACATTTCAGTGGCCAGTTAAACACCAGCAACAATGGTGAACAACATCCAAATAATTTGACTGTTTCCTTATATTAAAAGAAAGAAGGAAAGTCAACTTGAGTAAAAGTAGATTATTTTAAAAAACAAAGAGGAATTGTTAACCAAAACCAATCAAGAACTTTAGCAGATGAATGCCACCTACAAAAACTTAATTTTATTTAAACCATATGAAGTACAATTATACAGAACATGGTAAAAGGGTATTTTTAATATATAATTTAGACACCATACTAATTTAAATTCTTATTCTTTAATTTGAGGAAATCCTGTTCTAAAAAACAGTATGGCTTAGTATTTTAATTGGCTGATGTAGATAAATTGAAATTATAGTTGTATCTATCAAATGTCAGTTATAATTTATTAAATATTTACTAATGTTGTCTCTCTCTCTCTTTAAAGCTGTTCTTTACCTCTACCCTGCGCAATCGCCACAGCCGGGTTTACTTTATGACCCTTGGAATACTTGAAGAGCTCTAAAGCAACTATGATGTTTAAAAGGTTCCAATGATTTATTACATTTACAAACGACATAAATACGCAATGTTCATCTTTAAATTTCTGAGATTAAATGAGCATTCAGTTTTATTATAAGGGAAAAAATAAATCAGATACTTTACTTTTAATGTAGCACAGAATAGTTTTAATGAGAAATGCAGCTTTATATATAAAATTAACTATAGCAAGCTCTATGTACTCCAATGGTGTACAATGTCTTTTGCACAAACTTTGTAACTTTTGTTACTGTGAATTCAAACATTACTCTTTGGACAGTTCGGACAGTATCTATATTCATATTTTACAACATGGAGTAAAGAAACCTGTAATGAGTTAGATTACAAACAGCTTTAAAAAGAATTGGCCCAGTATGAGGCTTTTCAGAAAAAATAAAAGTAGCAACAAATCATATGTGAATTTGCAAAGTCATATAAAGAACCAAAGGTTAGATTATTAAATGAAAATGATAAGGACTATGCTATAAATCAGAGTAAGGCCGAACAACCTGCATGCCTGGAGAACACTACAGTGATAAGGGGGGAAGGGCCACCCATTTCCTCCTTGCTCCATGACACTTAAGCCCGCAGTCAGAGACCAGTTGGGTTCTTTTCATCCCATGTTAAGCTGGTTTTCTCCCGAAAAGAAGAAAGGAAGAAAGCCTCAGATGCTTGATTTTCCTCAGAACCCCAAAAATGTGCAATAGCTGTTTTTAAAAACCACCAAATAATACACTTGTAAGCCTGAATACAGGACTGAAAACTCCTATACACATGTACTGTAGACTGAATTTTTTTTCCTAATACTTTAAAGTAGGCGTCAAATTCTACCCCCTAAGACAGATGGGTTGATTTCTCAAAATTCTTATCTGGCTAGCAGTGTGACCATCAGAGAGCAGTAAATATTTTCCCAATCCCGTATGAAACTATATAAAAATTTCCCTCCAGTTATTAAACAAAAACTACAAAACATAACAACAAAAAACTTTGGCTGCTAATACTTGTGTTTTTCGTCTTTCTATTTCTGTAAAATCAAAAATTAATTTGAAAGTGATAAGTCCACATGTTAGGGACTTAATGTTATAGGTAAAAAGAAAGAAAAGATTTTGCAAAAATACAACTTTCATCAGATACCCAAATCTACAAAAAGTAGTGAGAATCATGCTAGTCCGTCCTCCTAATATGTTAGAGACGCCATAGATAGGTAGTGTTTGGTCACCTATGGTAACTGCTACCTGGTGAAAAGCATAATTTCTGCATATCCATCCTCAATACCATGGTTAGTTCTGGGGCAATAGAGAAGCAACAGAACTACCACAAAGTATACCTCAGTATAATTCCTCTAGTTCTGCTTCTAAAATCTGAAGACAGTGCTAGTGGAATAATAATTTTCAAACTACCTGGTTAACCAAAATACATAAGCAGCTGACTATGTGTGATTTCATGATAGCACATTATTTCTTGGCACCTTGGTGCCGGGAATGACGATTTGGATTTTCCTAACAACTTATAGCAAGAGTGTAGTAGCTCAATAATGAGAATTTAGGAGAACCTAAATCCATGTATTAAAGAAATAAATGTGATTCATATTTCTGTTACTGTGACACAATAATGTGATCCTAAAACTGGCTTATCCTTGAGTGTTTACAACTCGAATGACTTTTTAAATGCAGTAGTTTAAAGAGAAAACAAACTTTTATGTCAAATTATTTCCTTAGACGTAGTTTTCATTATTATAAATTTGTACACCAAAAAGGCCTTGGGGAACTTTGTGCAAGGACCTCATCGCTGAGCAAATGGAGCTTGCTATGTTTGAATTTCAGAAAATTTTCTCATTTAAGTAGCATGTAGAATCAAATCTTTTAAGAATTCATTTTTTCCTTCATAATATTTACTCAAAGTTAAGGTTCAAAAATAAGTTTTATCTTAAAATCATATTTTTAGGACAGTAAGACATTAAACTATTTTAGGAAGTCAACTCCCATTGTGCTCTGTGGCTGTCATTCTAGTAAACATAAACAGTAGTGAGCTACATCTACAGAAATGCCTCAAAGTAAACAAGCAAGAGAGACTGTAAATGTGTAACTGAGCTTTAAAGGATAAGGTATTAATGAAGAAAGGAAACCGGGTACTAATTAAGAAGGGAGATTGAAATGTTGGGTAGCTGAATAGGAAGGACTGAAAATATTTGAAGTTGTTCATAGGTAATAAATACTTCTGATTTTGATGAAAATCCATTTGGAATTTTTACATCCTTTGCCAGCTGAAACAAGAAAAGGACAATTAAATTTCATAGTCAGTGCACAATAATAGGCAGAATAAATTGTACCTACACCTCGGCTTGTAGCAGAAGCACCTGGAAGCTCCAGCTCATCACAGGAGCATGGAGGGGGACTCCTGACAAGCCAATGTCCCTAGCCTGTGATTTGAAGCATGAAAGTTCTGGCAGGTTGTGAGTAGCATTGGGACAGAGTACAGCTTTACTTTAGTGTACTATAGTTTTTTTGCCAAAGCCCTTGTCCAAAATAAAAGGCATTATTGAAAATATGTGAAAACTAGAATACGATGTGTGAAAAGGGCTGACAAGAAAAGCTTTGAGTGATTAGGTCTGTTGAAGTAAGGTAAGATCATCAGAGGAAACAGTAAGAAAGGATAATCATTAAGATAGTAAAGTAGGCAAAGCAGAAATCACACATGCACACACACATAAACCATTAGAATGCATTAATTTTAATATTTTTAGTGCTATCAGTTTCTAGATAAATTAATCGCTAAGTGTTTTCTGCAGGATTCATTTAACTGAGACAGTATCCATAAAACCAGGAATAATGCCACATGTATTCAATGGGATCTTTTAAGTACTCTTCAATTCTTTTAAAAAAGTGCCTATTTAAATCAATTTCCTGTTGAAATCAATTTGTATTCAATCTGTGCTCTAACTTTAAAAATTATTGAAATAATTTTCGAGACTGCTAATTGTTTCGTCAGAAAATCTACAATGAATCATTGTTCAACCTCTAAAAATAAAGATTTTAAAAATTATTGGTTGATGTCATTATTTGAAATATACTTTCTAATACTTCAGAACTAGGACTCATTCAAGGAATATTCATTTCTTTAAAGTATGTAATAATGCGCTGATTGGAAAGTGTTAGGGGTTCTGTCTGTTGTTCCATTAGGAATTCAGGCCAAGGAGGGCTATATTAATCTGAATAAAATCGTTCTGGGTACAGTGGTGGAATTACAAACTGATTAATTTTCCTCTAAATATGTAGGACTTTACACAGACTCAAAGACTCACATGGATTGGGTAAAACCCAAGAAAGTTTCAATGCTGACTTCCTTCCCATTCCACCCGTGTCCTGAAGGCCAGAGGAGAAGAAAGAGGAGCAACCTTATCCAAAGAGAGGAATAAAGATTTATAGTTTTTAGCATTCAAGAAAGGGTTTAGTGCATGCTGATGGTGGAAAATGGAAGATGGAGTAATCATGGCAGGTTGCTAGGAAGCTGAGTCCTTCAACTGGGGCCAGAAGAGGAATAGCACTTCTCTCAGCAGATCAGAGAAGCATTAGAAGCATGGTCCCATGAGTATCCTATTGTCCCAAAACATTCTGAAGAGATGTTCATCAAGCTTTCCCCTTAAGGCCAGTGGGACGTGGTCCTAATTTGTCAAATGTGGCCAGGCATTCAGGAGTTAGGTTACCTGGGCATGAAAAACTTGTCTGGGCTTTTAGAAGCTAAATTCAAAGTGATTCATTGCAATAAAATTGACTCATTCAACTTGACATATAGGACCCACAGACTTCAGCTACTTTAAGGGACAGTGTTAGAAGCCAAGGAACAAAAGTATCATCACAGATTAGAATTAGAATGGGCAGGGTGATAACCCAAGGGTGAGAGAGGACGTTGTCCTAGGGACCCTTTACCAAAGCATGAGTACAGGGTAGGTCAAGAGCAGAGGTCACTATTAGTAACTTTATCACTCTCAAAGGGAGCAGTGTGTTTATAGACTCCAATACTGCAAGTCTTTTGAGTGAATCTTTTTCCAACACTGTGATTTCCAATATAATAGCACTTTTTTATGTATAGGGCCTTTGGCCCTCACTTAAGGTTCCTAAAGATAATAAAGGCATTGAGTGTGTCTACTCTTTAATTCCAAAAATTGAGTGGAGGCAGCTAATAAGTTAAAGGCCAAACACGTTTCAGAAAATATTGTCACATGTCACATTTTATGTTTTTCACAACCATATCAACTGATTCAAAAAGAACAGTTTCTGAGGGAGTAAAATTGAGTCTATATGGATTTATATTTTCAGAAGCTAGTCCACAGCCTACTTTGTAGGTGAATAGGAAATCAGGTTTGGGATTAACTTTTTCTTATAGCTTTGCCGCTCCATCTGTCAAAGTGCCTCATTTGGTGCTTAACATACAGCAAAGGCTCAATAAAAACATGAGTTGAAATGGAGAAATCAGTCTTTTTTGCCTTGATTGTCCTTAGTGCTGTTTTATTTAAACAACTTAGAGTTAAAATTCACAAATCCATTTGTTTCATCAAAGTACTGTCTGTGTTCTGGTGACCAAAAGGTAATGACCTATTTTGGTTAATTTCAAATTATTTTGACCTACAAACCTGAGATGAAGCAAAGGATAGGTAAAAATAAAATTAAAATTAGGGCCAAGCCCAGTGGCCCAGTGGTTAAGCTCAGCACACTCTGCTTTTGTGACCCGGGTTCAGTTCCCAGGTGCAAACCTGCACCACTTGTTTGTCAGTGGCCATGCTGTGGTGGCAGCTCACATACAAAAAGAGGAAGACTAGCAGCGGGTGTTAGCTCAGGGCAAATCTTTCTCAGCAAAAAAACCAAAACAACACAGGGCAGAAGGCTGTGTTAAGTGATGTCTAGGGCCTTTTCCAACAGTGACTCTTTGGGAGTCTCTGAATGTTAAAAAAAAAAAAGTGTCTTTTTAAGTTTTGTTTATCTTGAAAAGTAGCTGATAAGGGACCTCTATGCCCATTTAGTAATTAGCCAAGGAGCATGAGTAATGACAAAGTTTGTTTAATAACAGCTCAAAAACAAGCCATCCATCTGGCTGTTTTCTACAAACATTTGGCCTGAATGTGATTCTTTTTCACAAGAGTGACTCTATGTTGTGGCATCTTGAGTCATATTTAAGGGTCATAAAATCTTGTCAATATATATTTTGATCGAAAAATTTTAAATTATGTTCCCATAAACAGATACATCAAATTCCAGGCATTTTCTGAAGGTACTTTTTTAGCAGATGAAAGAATGTGTCTGACTTGCAGGTGGACAGGTAGTCATTTAAGTGCATACAAAATGGGACCATCTTTCCAAAAGTCTAAAGGCAAACGTACAACACCAAGAAGTTGAATCTCACAAGTCAAGATAGTCAGAAATGAATATAATGAAGTTCAAAGAAAATTGGACTACAAAAAAAATGAAATCTTATTTCTACAAGTAAAAGAAATATTATATGACAGGCTGAGAAAATAGGCATTTAATCTGGCAATGTAAAGTCTTTATGAATTTTACTCCACAAACCTGAATGTGCAAAAACCAAACCAAACCAGGACCGACCCAGTGGCGCAGCGATTAAGTGTGCACGTTCTGCTTCTCGGCGGCCTGGGGTTCCCCAGTTCAAATCCTGGGTGTGGACATGGCACTGCTTGGCATGCCATGCTGTGGTAGGCGTCCCACATATAAAGTAGAGGAAGATGGGCAAGGATGTTAGCTCAGGGCCAGTCTTCCTCAACAAAAAAAAAAAAAAGAGGAGGATTGGCAGTAGTTAGCTCAGGGCTAATCTTCCTCAAAAAAAAAAAAAACAAAGAAAAAAAGAGTTATTTGAATTATCCCACAATTCTGAGAAGAAATTTAATTCCAATCATTATTTGGGCTTCCCTCATTTATCCATTAGGGTTGTATGAAGGTGTGAGGGATCAGAAAATTCAGGGGTCTATAGTGTACACTTGTCAACATTGATACTCTCATTGCTCTCTTAGTCTCTTGCGGTGACTCTGAGACTTCTGTGTCATGTGTGGTCATGGAAATCTTTGCCAAAGCAAAGAGCCCAGGTACCTAGGGTCATACCCACTGTGGTATCGCTACCTCCTTGGGTGCTGGGTAGGCAGGGATCCCTGCTGCTTTAGTAATCACAGTTCCTCATGTTTTTTCCTATTCCTGGTGAATCGCTCTCTTTGCTCCAAGCTTTTGTTCTTCTGTTTCCCTCTCGTCCAAAGTAAAATGTAATTACCTCTTTCCCTTCCCTTTATGAGAATGACAACATACTTGTGTCAAAGAGTTTAGGCTTGAAAATTTTAAGCAAGAGATTTTGAGACAATTTTTGCTTTAAGTTCCACTATATAACTTCTGTACCTGCCCAAGAAAAAAGAACCCTCCATACACTTGGAGAGAGGAAATTCAGTGAGAACAAATTAAGACCACAATCAGTTATCCTGTCACCTACATTTAAAAAAATTCAGTTTAATGTAATCAAAGAAATGAAAATTTTTTAAAAATGAGACACTATTATTGCTATGTGAGAGTCCAGGAATTCCCAATCATCTCTCGTTACCCTCTCTTTAATCCTCTCACTATACCATGATCCTTTGCTTTGTACCCTGTTACACCTTGTTGCAGCTTCCAAACAATTGTCCCTACATCATTGCCCCTCCTTTCTCCTTGATAGTCCCCACCTTTGAATCTACCCATTACCCATCCTTGTTGCAGTCATATATAGACCCCCACATCTTTCCTCCTCTTTCTTTAAAAATTTTAGCACTGGCTGACTGTTATTTCCTCCAACACTACTTCTAATTCTCGATGAAGTTAATATCTACTTAGATGTTTCTGTCAATATCCTTTCTCCTGTAATCCATAACTTCCTATCCAAATAAACTTGATCACATTATCTCAGCCACCCACTTCCACAGAAATACACTCTTGACCATGTCATTATCTATAACTATACTTCTTTCATAAGCTCAGTTTCATTTGCCCCACTCTCAGACCAACACTTTCATTTTTCCAGCCAACTCCCTCTATCACTGGACTCCAAAAATTCTTTAACCTCATATGGACCCACAATCTATTGATCCGAACACCTTTTTACTGCCCTTCACCCTCATGCGAAGAAGTTCTCAATCCCTTACTTACTTAGCTAAGATTTCATGGTGTATCAACATAATCAATCCTTTGCATGGATCCTTAACTCCACTGCCTTTCTTTAGCTTGGCAACATCACAAATTTCCTTGAATAGGACTCTTTGTCTCCTCCACAGCTGCATCGGTACAGCTGATTGTGGCTATAGAAAATACACAGGGGCTAGCCCGGTGGTGTAGTGGTTAAGTTTGCGCACTCTGCTTTCGTAGCCCAGGGTTCGCAGGTTCGTATCCAGGGTTCAGACCCAGCACCACTTGTCAAACCACGCTGTGGTGGCATCCCACATAAAATAGAGGAAGATTGGCACAGATGTTAGCTCAGCAACAATCTTCCTCAAGCAAAAAGAGGAAGATTGGCAAGAGATGTTAGCCCAGAGCCAATCTTCCTCACAAAAAAACCTCACACACACATAACTCTGCTAACTGGTCTCATTTTTAATTTATGACTGAGAGCCACCAGTGGGCTGGCAATGCCACCCAGTAATTTATACTACATTTCTATATTCCACTCACTCTCCCCACTCACAAGTAGGAAGATGAAAAATTCATATTTTCTCTTCTATCCTCAATCCTCTAAAATCTCCCACCTCATGCTCATTCTCACCTAATGACCTACACTCCTACTTCACTGAGAAAGTAAAAACAACCAGTAGTTCCCATCATCTTATCCACCCATGTATCAAATTGATTCTCTGCAATTCTTGTTCCCCAAATTACTTTTATATTAATTCCAATCAGACTTTCATCCCAACCATTCCACAGAAAGAGCTAAAAAGTTCTTGTCAAGGTCATCAATGACCTCTACATTGTTAAATACAATGCCAATTCTTCCTAGTCCTCTTTTATTTAACATATCAGCAATGTTTGGCAAAATAGATCACTCCCTCCTTCTTGAAACAATTTCTTCTCTTCGCTCCTGGAATACCACTCTCTCCTACATCGCTAGTGCAGTTGAGTGTAGCTGTAGAATAATATACAACTCTGCTAACTGGGCTCAATTTTTCCTGTCTCTTCTGGTTTCTTTTCATCTCTCTGATCTCTAAATGTTATAGTGCCTCAGGGCTAGTTCTGGTACCTTACATCTCTTCTATCTACAATTCCTCCTTAGGTGATAACATCTATTCTCATACATTTTAATGTAGTCTATACACTGACAACACCCAAATAATTATCTCCAGTCTGAATCACTCTTCTGAGCTCCAGAAGCATATAATCTACTGCTTACATGATATATTCGTATTTTAAAAACAGGTTTATTGATATATAATTTGCACACCATAAAGTTAAAGTGTACAATTCAATGACTTTTAATATATTTACATATTGTGCAAGCATAATCATAAATAAATTTTAGAATATTTCATCACCTCAAAAAGAAACCTCATACTCATTTGTAGTCACTCACCATTACTCCTCCACCCTTTCTCAATCCTAGGCAACCATTAGTATGCTATCTGTCTCTATAAATTTGCCAATTCCGGACAGTACATATAAAAGGAATTACACAATATGTGGTCTTTTGTGATTAACTCTTTTTGGTTAACAAAATGTTTTTGAGGTTAATCTATGTTGCAGCATGTATCAGTACATTATTCCTTTTATTGCTGAGTAATATTCCATGGTATGGATATACTATGTTTTATTTATCCATTCACCAATTGATAGACATTTGCATTGTTTCCATTTGGGGCTATTATGAATGAAGCTGCTATGAAAAATCATGTGTACTTCTTTGTACCTTTGGGTATGTATCTAGGAGTGGCGTTGCTGGAGCATATGGAAAGTCTTTGCTTAATATTTTAGGATTTTCCAAACTGTTTTCTAAGGCAGCTGCACCATTTTACGTTTCCACCAAGAATATATGACGGTTTCGATTTCTCCACATCATGGAAAGCACTTGTTATTGCCCTATCTTTTAACTATCACAGCCATCCTAGTACATGTGAAGAAGTATCTCATTATAGTTTTGATTTGCATTTCCTTAATGACTAGTAGTGTTGAGCATCTTTGCATGTGTTCACTAGCCATTTGTATACCTTCTTTGGAGAAAAATATATTCATATACTTCACCCATTTTTAATTGGGTTATTTGTCTTTGTGTTGTTGTCGAGTTGTAAGAATCCCTTAATGTATTCTGGATCCAAGCCATTTAACAGATATGTGAGTTGCAAACATTTTCTACCATTCCATGGGTAATCTTTTCATTTTATTAGTGGTATCATTTGTACCACAGAAGTGTTTAATTTTAATGACTCCAATTTACATCTTTTTCTTTGGTTACTATGCTTTTGGTGTTATATCCAGAAAATAATTGCCAAATCCAATGTCATGAGGATTTCCCCCTATGTTTTCTTTTGAGACTTTGATAATTTTACCTCTTACGTTTAGGTCTTTGATCCATTTGAGTTATTTTTTGTGTATGTGTGAGATGATAGGAATTTAATTCATTTTTATTTCTTTACATGTGGATATTCAATCGTTCCAAAACCATTTGTTGAACATACTTTTTCCCAATTGAATCATCTTATTTTCCATGTTGAACTGATCATAGATGTATGTTTCTTTTCTGAACTCTTAATTCCATGTCATTGATCTATCTATTTTTATGCCAGTACCACACTGTTCTAATTACTGTATATTTGTAGTAAGTCTTGAACTTGGGAGTGTGAGTTCTCTAATGTTGTTATTCTTTTTCAAGATTCTTTTGGGTCCCTTGCAGTTCAGGATGCATTTTGGGATCACCTTGTCAATTTCTGCAAAAATGGGAGCCAGGAGTTTGATAGGGATTGTGTCAAATGTGTAGCTCAACTTGGGGGGTATTACTACCTTAACAATATTAAGTCTACCAATACATAATACACTTAGGTCTTCTTTAATTTTATTCAATGACGTATTGTAGTTTGAAGTGTACAAGTCTTGCACTTCTTTTGTTACATATATTCCTAAGTATTTCATTCTTTTGATGCCATTGTAAATGAAGTTATTTCCTTAATTTCCTTTTTATATGTTACCTGAAATTCTAGGTTTTTAATTTCTCAGTGAGCAAATCCCAAAGTCCTACACATAAGTTTTTATTGTTACCTAGAACAATATTAATTGCATAACCATTTAACAGCTATTGGCTAGGAACCCACTACATAACAGGCATTTAATGCAAAGAATAAAAAGTTAAATATTTCACATCCATAATACCGAGAGAGAGAGAAATATAATCCAAAAGACATTTTAAAAGGTTACAATTATTTGCACTCTCTAATATTCAAAACTGCTAACTGGTAACATTTCAAAAGATGTAGGGGCCGGCCCCGTGGCGGAGTGGTTAAGTTTGCGCACTCCGCCTCGGCAGCCCAGGGTTTCACCAGTTCGAATCCTAAATGCAGACATAGCACCACTCATCAAGCCAGGCTCAGGCGGCATCCCACATGTCAGAACCAGAAGGACCCACGACTAAAAAGATGCACAACTATGTGCTGGAGGGCTTTGGGGAGAAAAAGAAAAAAATTTAAAAATATTTAAAAATTTTTAAAAAAGATATAAATTTAGCTCAACCCAAATATTTCAAAATAAATTCAGAGAAAACAATAAATATATTTTAAATGTGTGGAGAAGTAAAAGATTCACCAGAAGATAACTAATCATATCTGGCAAAAGGATAACACAAAAATTTATCTTTTATAATACAAGTTCATCTACTAATTTAATTTTTTGAAGTTTTCATAAATGGTATTATTTTAAATTTTGTTTTCCAATTGTTTCTTGCTAGTGTATAGAAATATAATTGAACTTGTTTATTGACTTTGTGGCCTATCACCTTGCTAAATTAACTTGTTAGTTTTAGGAGATTTTTGTAGATTTCTTAATATTTACTATGTACACAATTATTTCTTAATAAAGATAGTTATATTTTTAAAACTTTCTTTTTTATATTGTTGATTGCTAGTGTATGTAAATATAACTGATTTTCATGTGTTTTTCTTATATGTTGCAACTTTGCTGAATTTGTTTATTGGCTGTAATAGTTTCTGTGGAATATTTATGATTTTCTATGTATAAGATCATGCCATCTGTGCAGAGAGATGATTTTACTTCTTACTGTGCAATTTAGATGGCTTTTATTTCCTTTTCTTGCTTAATTGCCTTAACTATAGCTTCCAATATAATAATGAATAGAAGTGGTGATAGTGAACACCCTTCTCTTGTTCTTGGTAATAGTGAACACGTTAAGATGTTAGCTGTGGGTTTTTCATAAATGGTCTTTATCATGTTGAGTATGTTCTCTTCTATTCCTAGTTTGTTGATTGTTTATATCATGAAAGTGTGTAAGATTTTGTCAAGTGCTTTTTTTTGCATCAATTAACTTGTTGATATGGTAGAATACGTTGATTGGTTTTTAAATGTTGAACTAACCTTGGGTGCCTGGAAAAAATTCCCCTTGGTGCTAGCACATAATTCTTTTTATATTCTTTTTATATACTGTTGGATTCAGTTACCAAATATTTTGTTGAGTTGCATTTAAATTCATGAGAAATATTCATTTGTAGTTTTCATTTGGGGATTATGTTTTTCTGGCTTTGGTATCACAATAATATTGACTTCATAAAATTATTTCCCCCTCTTCTATTTTCTGGAAGAGAATTTGCAAAACTGGTGTGAATTCTTCCTCTAATGTTTGGTAGAATTCTCCAACAAAACCATCTGAGCCTAAAGATTTCTTTTTTGGGGGGGGGATTTGAAATTATGAATTAAAGTTCTTCAATGGTTGTAGGACCATTCAAATAGTTTAATTTGTCATGGCTAAGTTTTAGTAGTTTATTGTTTTTGAGGAGTGTCCAATTCTTGTAACTTTTTCATAGTATTCCCTCATCAATTTAATGGCTGCAAGATCCTTAGTAATATCCCCTGCCTCAATCTTGCTAGTGGTGATTTGTGTCTTGTATCTCCTTATTTCTGTATGTCTGATTAGAGGTTTATCAATTTTATTGATTTTTTGAAAACCATGCTTTTGTTTTATTGATGTTCCGTATAGTTTTCCAATTTACACTTTCATCAATTCTTGCTCTTATCTTTATTCTCTTCCGGACACTTGCTATGGATTTATTTTGCTCATCTTTTTCTAGTTCCCTGAGGTGGGAACTTAGATTATTGATTTGAGACCATTCCTTCTTTCTAATGTAAACATCTAGTGCTATAGATATGTTAGAGCTTAATTCTGTCATTTTATTATTTTTCTATGTTTCCTCTAGTTCTCTTTCTTCTGTTTCTCTCTTCTTGTTTTCCTGTGGGTTGCTTGAATATTATTAGGATTCTGTGTTTTATTTATTTATAATGGTTTTTAGTGTATTGCTTTGCACAATTTTTGGAGTGGTTACACTCGGTATTAAAATATACTTATGTGATTTTTTACAATCCACTGATATCAACATTTGACAACTTGAAGTAAAATGTGAAAACTTAACTTTAGGCCCCTTTACCTTCCCCATTGTAAAATATCTTTGACTTGAGTATCAAATGATGTCATAACCTTTTCAGTTATCATTTATATATGATGATATATAAATCATTTATCATTTCATATAACGATGTGTAAATATCATTGTAATTAACACCACTCATGAAAGAAGGGATAGCCTATTGTATTATCATCTTTCTGATCTTTCCTTTTTTTCTTTTCTTTCCTGAGTCTCCAGATTTCTCCTTGTATCATTTCCTTTCCATTTGAAGAATTCTCCTTCACCAATCTTTAAGTGTAGGTCTTCTAGAGACCAATTTTCTTTTCTTTGATCCTAGAACGAATCTATTTCTACTTTCATTCTTGAAGAATATTTTTACAGGATATAGAATCCAAAGTTGACAGTTCTATTCTTTCAGCGCTTAAAAAATGTGCCACTCCTTTTGGGCTCGATGATGTTAGATGAAAAATCTGCTCTCATTCCACTTGATGCACTTCTATAGGTAATGTTTTGTTTCTCTCTGGCTACTTTCAAAATTTTTCTTTTGTCTTTTGTTTTCAGAACATTAATTATGGCCTGTCTTGGATTTGATATCTTTAGATTTATTATTTTTGAGTTTCATCAGATTCTTGAATTTTTAGGCTTATGTCCTTCACCATATTTGGGACGTTTTCAGTTATTATTTCTTTGTATTCTTTTCCATACCACTCTCTCTCTCCTCTCCTTCTGGGACCCTATTGGTACAAATGTGAGCTCTTCATTATTTTCACACAGGTCTTCGAGACTTTTTAGTTTTTCTTTTTTAGTCTATTTGCTCTCTATTGTTCAGATAGGGTAAATTCTATTGACCTGTACTCAAACTCACTGATACTATCCCTGTCGTCTCCACTCTACCCTTGAGCCGATCCAGAATGCTTTTTTTAATCCTATGATTCTATTTTTTACAGTTATATAATTTCTATTTGACTATTTTTATAACTTTTATCTCTTTGCTGAGATTTTCTGTTTTCATTTATTTCAAGGAAATTTGTAATTGATTGTTGAAGCATTTTATGACTGCTTTAAAAACCTTGTTAGATGATTCCAACATTTTTGGTAAGTTTTATGAAACCTAACTAAATACAGATCAATATTTCCAATGAAAATTTGGTATCCAAATTGAGACATACTGTAACTTTAAAATATGCACTGGATTTCAAAGATTAATATAAAAGAAAGAATTAAGATATTCTATTAGTAAATGTTTTATATTGACCACAGATTGCAGTGCTAATATATTGGACAAGTAGGTTTAATAAAAAATGTTATTAAAATTAATTTCACGTACTTGTACTTTTTTAAAATAAAATTTTTATTTTAGAATACTTCTAGATTTACAGAAAACTTGTAAAGTTGGTATGGAGAGGTCCCATATGCCCTACACCCAGTTTCTCCTATTATTAACATCTTAATATTACTATAACATATTTGTCACAATTAATGAGCCAGTATTAATACATTATTATTGACTAAAGTCCATGCTTTATTCAGATTTCCTTAGTTTTTACCTAATGCCCTTTTACTCTTCCAGGATGCCAACAAGGATATGGCATTACACTTAATTACTGTGCCTATTCAGGCTCTCCTTGGCTGTGGCAGTTTCTCACACTTTCCTTGTTTTTGATGACCTTGACAGTTTTTTTTCCAGCTTTATTGACATATAGCATTGTGTAAGTTTAAGGTGTACAATGTGTTGATTAGATACACTTATGCATTGCAATACAATTACCATCGTAGTGATAGCTGTCACCTCCATCAAGTCACATAATTACCATTTCTTTTTTATGGGGAAAACATTTAAGATTTACTCTCTTGGTGACTTTCAAGTATATAATACATTATTGTTAACTGTAACTGCAATGATATTCATTAGATTTCCAGAATTTATTCATCTTCTAATTGGAATTTCATACTCTTTGACCAAAATCTCCACATTTACTTCACCTCCAGCCTCTGGTAACCTCCATTCTACTCTCTGTTTCTACAAGTTCAGCTGTTTTAGATTCCACCTAAAAGTGATATCATATAATATTTGTCTTTCTCTGTCTGACTAATTTCACTTAGCACAATGCCCTCAAGTTCTATGTGTGTTGTTGCAAGTGGCAGGATTTCCTTCTTTCTCATGGCTAAATAATATTTCATTGTATACATATACCACGTCTTCTTTATTCATTCCTCCATCAGTGAACATTTAGGTTGTGTCCACCTCTTGTCTATTGTTAATAATGCTGCAATAAAGATGGGAGTGCAGATGTCTCTTCAATATCCTGATTTCATTTCCTTTGCATATATATCCAGAAGTGACATTGCTGGATCATATGGTTGTTCTATTTTTAATTTTTTGAGGAACCTCCATACTGTTTTCCACAGTGACTGCACCAATTTACATTCTCATGAAGAGTGCACAAGTGTTCTCATTTCTTCCCATACTCAACACTTGTTATCTCTTATTTCTTTTTTATGATAGCCATTCTAAAAGGTGTGAGGTGATATCTCATTGCAGCTTTGATTTGCATTTCCCTGATTTAATTAATGGTGTTGAGCATCTTTTCATATACCTCTTGGCCATTTAAATGTCTTTAGAAAAATGTCTATTCAGTTACTCTGCCAATTTTTTAATCAGATTGTTTTTTTTTTATGTTATTGAGTTATTTGAGTTCCTTACATATTTTGGATATTAACCCCTTATCAGATAGGTGGTTTGCAAATATTTTCTCCCATTCCAGAAGCTGCCTTTTCATTTTCTTGATTATTCCTTTTGCTGTGTAAAAGCTTATTAGTTTGATATAGTCCCACTTATTTGCTTTTAGCTTAATTGCTTGTGCTTTTGGTGTCATATCCAAAATGTCGTGGCCAAGACCACATCAAGGAGCTTTTTCCCTATGTTTTCTTCTAAGACTTTTACAGTTTCAAGTCTTACATTATAGTCTTTAGCCTATTTTGAGTTAATTTTTGGGGGCGATGTAAGAGAAGGGCCCAAATTTATTTTTCCTCATGTGCTTATCTAGGTGTCCTAGAACCATTTATTGAGGAGACTATCTTCTCTTTTGAGTGTTCTGGGCTCCCTTGTTAAATATTAGTTAACCGTTTAAGCAGGGGCTTATTTCTGGGCTCTCATTTCTGTTCCATTTTTCTGTGTGTCTGTTTTTATGTCAGTACCATACTGTTTTGATTACGATAGCTTTATAGTATAGTTTGAAATCAGGAAGTGTGATGCCTCCAGTTTTGTACTTCTTTCTCAGGATTGCTTTGGCTATTTGGGGTCTTTTGTGGTTCCATACAAATTTTAGGATAGTTTTTTCTATTTATGTAAAAAGTGCCATTGCAAATCTGATAGGGATTGCATTGAATTTGTGTATGTCAAACCACCCTTGCATGCCATGGATAAATTCCACTTGATCATGTTGTATGATCTTTTTAACGTGCTGTTGAATTTGGTTTGCTAAATTGTGTTAAGAATTTTTGTGCCTATGTTCATCAGGGATATTGGTCTGTAGTTTTCTTGCAGTGTCCTTATCTGGCTTTGATATCAGGATAATGCTGGCCTCGTAAAATGAGTTTGGGAGTATTCCTTCCTCTTCATTTGTTGGAAGTTTTTGAGAAAGAGTCACATTAATTCTTCTCTAAATGTTGGTAGAATTCAGTAGTGAAACCATCTGGTCCTGGGCTTTTCTTTGTTGGGAGGTTTTTGATTACAGATTCAATCTCTTTACCTACTATTTGTCTGTTCATATTTTCTATTTATTCGTGATTCAGTCTTGGTAAGTTGTATGTTTCTATGAGTTTATCCATTTCTTCTAGGTTATCCAATGTTTTGGCATATAATTGTCCATAGTAGTCTCTTATGTTCTTATGTATTTCTGTGGAATCAGTTGTAATGTCTCCTTTTGCATTTCTGATTTTATTTATTTGAGTCTTCTCTTATTTTTCTTAGTCTTGCTAAAGGTTTGTAAATTTTGTTTATCTTTTCAAGAAAAAACTTCTAGTTTCATTGATATTTTCTATTATTTTTCTGGTCTCTATTTTATTTATTTCTGCTGTGATCTTTGTTATTTCCTTCCTTCTGCTAACTTTGAGCTTAGTTTGTTCCTCTTTTTCTAGTTCCTTGAGGTATAAAATTTGGTTGTTTATTTGAGATCTTTCTTTTTTCTTAACATAGGCATCTGTCACTTTAACCTGGCTCTTAGAACTGCTTTTACAGCATCCCATATGTTTTCGTATGTTGTCTTCCTATTTTCATTTGTTTTGAGATTTTTGAATTTCTCTTTTGATTTCTTCTTTGACCCATTGGTTGTTTAGGATTATGTTGCTTAATTTCCACATATTTGTAAATTTTCCAGTTTCTTGTTTTTGATTACTAGATTCATACAATTGTGGTTGGAAATGGTATAATTTCAGTCTTCTTAAATTTGCTAAGACTTGTTTTGTGCCCTATAATATGATCTACCCTGGAGAATGTTCTGTGCGTCCTTGATAAGAAAGTGTATTCTGCTGTTGTTGGTAGAATGTCCTGTATATGTCTTCCACATCCATTTGTTCTAAAGTATGGTTGAAGACCAATGTTTCCTTGTTGATTTTTTTGTCTGGAGAATCTATTCATTGCTGGAAATGGGGTATTGAAGTTCCCTACTATTATTGTATTCTTGTCTAGTTTTCTCTTCAGTTCTGTTAATGTTTGCTTAATACATTTAGATGCTCTGATGTTGGGTGTGTGTATATTTACAATTGTTATATCTTGTTGAGTTGACTCCTTTATTATATAGTGACCTTTTTCTCTTCTTATCATTTTTAGCTTAAAGTTTATTTTGTCTGATATTGCTGTAGCTACCCCTGCTCTCTTTTGGTTTCCACTTGCAATGAATATCTTTTTTACTTCTCTTCACGTTGAGTCTAGGTGTGTCCTTAAAGTTAAAGTGAGTCTCTTGTAGGCAGTATATAATTGGATCTTATTTTTTTTAATCCATCGAGCCATTCTGTGCCTTTTGGTTGGAGAATTCAAGCCATTTAAATTTAGAGTAATTATTGATATATATGGATTTATTAATATCATCTTAGTAACTGATTTCTAGTTCCCTTGTTCCTTACTTTCACTCTTGCTGCCTTCTTTTCTTTTTTTTTTTTTGAGGAAGATTAGCACTGAACTAAGATTCACTGCCAATCCTCCTCTTTTTGATGAGGAAGAGTGGCCCTGAGCCAACATCTGTTACCAATCTTCCTCTACTTTATATGTGGGACGCCTGCCACAGCATGGCTTGCCAAGCGGTGTGAAGGTCGGCACCTGGGATCCAAATTGGTGAAGCCCGGACCACTAAAGTGGAGCATGTGAACTTAATCACTACACCACCAGACCAGCCCTACTGCCTTCTTTTTTGAATTGGTGATTTTCCATTGTGGTATGGTCTGTTTCCCTTCTCTTTATCTTTTGTGAACTGACTATAGTTTTTTTCTTTGTGATTACCATGAGACTTACATAGAATATCTATAGTAATAGTCTGTTATGCTGGTAACAACTTAACTTCAATCACATACAAAAACTCTACTCTTTTACTCTCCTCTTGTTGTTCCAATGTCAAAATGTACCTCTTTTTATACTGTGTATTCACTAATAGATTATAGTAGCTATAGTTATTGTTGATACTTTTGTCCTTTAACATTTACATTTAGTTAAGCGGTTTACACAGCATTATATTACAGAATTAGAGTTTTCTAAATCTGACTCTATCTTTACCTTTATTAGTGTGTTGTATATTTTTACATGTTTTCGTGTTACTAATTAGTGTCCTTTCATTTCGGCTTGAAGAACCCCTTGCAGTATTTCTTATAAGGCATGTCTAGTGGTGATGAATTCCCTTAGCTTTTGTTTGTCTGGAAAAGTCTTTATTTATCCTTCATTTTTGAAGAATGCCTTTGCCAGATAGAGTATTCTTGATTGGCAATTTTCTTTTCTTTTAGCACTTTCAATATATCATCCCATTCTCTCTTGGCCTATAAAGTTTCTGCTGAGAAATCCACTGATAGCCGAATGGGCGTTCCTTTGTAGGTTACAATCTTTTTTTCACTTGCTTCCTTTAGATTTCTCTCTTTGTCTTTGATTTTTGACAGTGCTATTATAGTGTGCCTTGGAGAAAAAAATCTGGGATTAAAATAGTGGGGAGATCTATTAGCTTCATGAATTTAGATGTCCAAATCTCTCCCCAGTATTGGGAAGTTCTCAGCCATTATTTATTCAAATAAACTTTCTGACCCCTTCTCCCTCTCTTTGACTCCTGGAACTCCAATGATTTATATATTGGTTTTTTGATGGTCTACAATAAATCACATAGGCGTTTTTCACCCTTTTTTTCTTTGTTCTCCTCTGAATGCGTTATTTCAAAGTTCCTATCCTCTATCTCACTCATTCTTTTGTTTAATGTATTCTGCTATTCATGTTCTCTATTGTATTTTTCATTTAATTCATTGAATTCTTCAGCTCCAGAATGTCTTTTTTTAATTATTTCTATCTCATTGTTAAATTTCTCATTTGGTTGTGTATTGCTTTCCTGATTTCAATGAATTGCCTTTCTGTGTTTTTTGTAGCTCATAGAATTCGCTTAAAACTGCTATTTTGAATTCTCTATTGGATAAATTGTAGATCTCTGTATCTTTGTGTTTGGTTACTGGAAGATTCTTGTGATCTTTTCCTGATGTCACATTTCCTTGATTTTTTTATGTTCTTTTGAGTTTTTATTCCTTTTTTCACATTTGAAATAATAGTCACCTCCTCCACACCTTTAATTAGTCCTGCTGTAAATTCTGAGGCTCTCTCAGACCTTGTATGCATACTCCTGTTCCCTGGTTCTTGTTTTCTCTTGTGGCAGAATTCCTAATCTTGTATGTCTTCTCTCAATCCTACAACGCAGCAGGCCAGCTGCTGATAGCCTCCTTTTTGTTTTCTTAAAGGTGGCACTACAGCTCAATTTTGTGCTTTCTCCCTTGCCTACAGACCATGTCCTGATTTTTGCACATATTCCCTAGTCTTCTTCTAAATCTCACTCTCATCACCACAGGGAGCCAGCTGCAGAGTTGGGGGAGGTGTGGGTTTGGTACAAAATATCCTGGGTGTACCCATGGGCCATTTGGGGAATCTGCAGGGAAAAATTTTCCCACAGCTTGTGGGCAGGCTTCTTGATGGAGTCCAGAATGCAGTCAGCTAGAACCGTGTCCCGTTAATACCCTTCAGGAATCCTATATGCTGCTCCCCTGATCTGTTCTTTCTCTCCAGTTATGGAGCTCCTGAGTTAATACTCTGGATGCTCTGAGAGAGAAATGAGTCTTTTTGGCAGTGTCCCACACAGCTGAGGAAGCCAGGTGTTCACTCACCCCCTCTCCCTTTCTCCCATGGGAGAAATCACGAGTCAATTTGTTTAGCCCCAAGCTGTGCAGCATCAGCAGAGAGGTGATGCTGGCAAAGTCAAGTTTTTTCTATTACCTATTCCAATGTGTTCAAACTTGTCTTTTTTTTTTTTTTTTTTTTTTGCTTCAAGCAAGTGCTTGAATTTCTTCTCTCAAAATCCGGACTTTCACAAAGACTCTCTCATTTGTAGCTGTCTGCTCAAGTGTGGATTCTGCAGGTGACCCTGGACCACAGACAAGTGAACTGGAAGAAGTTCATGTTCTTCCGCTATTTTCACAATCAGTACCAAGGTCTGTCTGCCTGTTACTCAATGCAGAAGTGGCCAAGACTCCTCCCAGGTCCCTTAATGTTTGGTACTGGATCCCACAACCCCCACAAAGGCAATTTTGTTCATGGATGGATACTGAAGTTCTGTTGTTGAAGGCAGGATGAATACAAGGGAAGTCTTAAGCTGCCACGATGCTGATGTCCAGAAGATTCCAAAATTTGATTCACCTTACTATTGGTATCTGTTGATTATCTTTTCTTATTCAAGTTGTGATTTCCCTGGTTCTTGGTATGATAGATTTATATTGTTTCACACATTTTACTGGTTATGTTAGGAGACTCTTACTTAAATATTTTGTCTGAGCAGGTAACCACCCTGCCTAGGTTTAGCACCCAGGTCCTGGTCTACTTTTGTGGTCTGTGGTTAAAATGACAGTTTGTTTATTCTGAGAGGCTTTCCAGTATTATTTTGGTCTGCTTGGTTTATCTGGTACTGCTATATCTGCCGCTGGCACTTGCCAGTGGAGTGGAAAATGTTTCTCTAGGTGGGGACGCCTGATGTCTCTGGGTGGAGGAGGAGAGTCTCAAGCCATGGGGGCAAAGAGGCTTCCCTGGGAATGAGGTTGTTGTGTTATGCTTTCCTCTGTCTGTGGATGATGGAGACTACTTCCCTGGCTGGACACTTCTTGTAGAAACTAATCTACTAGTGCCCTAGTGTCTCTAGGTGGGGAAGAGGTATCTCATGCCAGTGAAGACAAAGAAGCTTTATAGGCTAGGCTGACTGTTGTGGTGGAACTGCTCTCGCTGGTGCTGCCAGGCTGCTCTAGTGTCTTCCACTGTGGGATTGAACTCTCTGGTCCAGCAAGGAAGGAGAGTGGCTCCTTTGGCCACTTATTCCTCATGAGATTTCTCATAAATCTCCTTTTGTAATGATATTTGGCTTACCTAATGTTATCAGAGGGACTCTCATTAGATCTGAGGGAGGAATGAACCTCTCTGGGCTACCTTCTGTTACTCACTTGGAGGTTGGGAAAACTTAACACAAATTGCCACGGTGTTGTTTCTCATCTTTGGAGTCCCAAACCACCTTGCCTTCCTCTTACTACCTTTCAGAGTCCTCCTTTGGTTGCCACATGCATTACAAATCCAGAGTTTATACTTGTACCCTGTGGGAAGGAGTAGGGAGAAATGACTCTGCTCTATCTTGTTCCCAAAACTTGTGATGACGTAAATAATGCATCCATACATCCTTCCATTGCCCTGTCTTTCTCTCTGTCTCACTCTACCAACTCTCCAACTCCTGCTTTCTGAGATCATCTCTCAAATAAACTATGTGAACCTAAGTCTTTGTACCAAGTTCTGCTTTCAGCGGAAGTCAAACTAAGACAAATTCAATAGGCAAAGATAGGCTAAAGACATGAACAATATGATCATCAAAAGAAATATGAATAACTTATAAACTTATTAAAATATATTTATCCCACTCATGATGGAAGAAATAAAAATGAAAACAAAGATACAATCTTTATCTGTCAGATTGGCAAAGATTAAAGATTTTGATATTATGTCATTTGTATGTGCTATTGCTGTAACCTCTTTACAAGGCAACTTGACAATAACTTTTAGCACACACATTCCTTTTCATCCAGCAATTTTACTTCTAGAAATATATATTACAGATGTACTCACACGTGTGCACAGGTATATACACAAGGATATTTGTTTCAGGATTGCTTGTAATAAAGCACTGGACAGAGGGTGAAAACATTGAATTTTCATCAATAGATGATTGGTTTAAAAGTATGGAAAGGAGACGTCATCATCATTGCGGCATGAAAGGATGCCTTTGTCTCTTCCTATCAATATACAGCAAGTGAAACATCCGTAACCCGACAAAGCCTACATTGCCTAACACACCAGGATACTGGAGAGATCAACACATCAATACATATGAAGGTGAGTAGATTGGAGCACATAGAGGAGTCTAAATGGGGGAACAGCAAAGGCAGTGCCCAAGACACTGGATCCCCAGCTGCAGCAGCTGATCCAGCTGCTCCAGTCCCAGAGAACCTGGTAGGCAGCAGTGGAGGCATGCAACTCTAGCCAGCCAGCCACAGTGGCACCTGGGACCACAGGGAGTGGAATAGCAGCAGAGGTGGAACCTCATGATCTTGGGCCCCCATCCACAGCTCAGAGCCTGGTAGCAGCAATGGAGGTGCATACACAACTCTGACATCCTAATCACAATGACACCTGTGACCACAAGGTAATGGGCAACAGCAGAAGTGGTGCCCCACAAACCTGGCTCCATCCCCACTCTCACCTGTCCCCTGCCATGGTGGTGGAGTTTCTGACACAGGTAATCCAGAATGTGGAAAATATGTCAGCCATCTCTGTAACCCTGGTAGTGAAGCCAGTGACCACAGCAACAGCAAAGTATCAGAGACCCTCAGAGGAGCAGGTGGCAACAACAACAGCACTGGCAGCACCCAAATAGAGGTGGTGGAGAGTGAAATCTGCACATCCTCAAATATAACCAGAGGCAGCTCAGGTAAGAGAAACCAGAAGCCAGAACTCTAGCACCACCTACTGAGGAACAAAATAAAGGCCCATAATCTCCAAGTGGTAGAAAAGTTTGAATCAAAGCAAACAAAGCTATACTTAAGTAAGAAAATGTGTTTCCTATGACAAATGCACAGGCAGAGGAATAACTCAGCAAGCACCAACAAAGGCCATGGTAGCACAGCATCAAAAAAAGAAAATAACAATTCTCCAGGAACCGAACATAAAGTCATGGAAGACTGTGAACTAGCTGATAAAGAATTCAAAATAGCTGTCATGAAGAAAGTCAACAGGCTACAAGAAAAATTAGAAAGGCAATTCAAAAAGTTCAGGAATAAAATCAGTGAGCAGAAGGAATACTTAACCAAAGAGATCAAAACTCTTCAGAAAACACAGCAACAACAAATAGAAATTCTGGAGCCGAAAACCTCAATAAATGAGATAAAGAATGCATTAGAAAGCATTGAAAATAGAGTAGACCATATGGAGGAGCGAAGATGCATATAAACGATGAGTAAGAAGAAGATTTTTTAAAAATGTAGAAATTCTACAAGAATTATCTGATTTCATTAGAAAAGGCGACATAAGAATAATAAGTATCCCAGAAGGAGAAGACAGCAGAGAGCTTATTTAAAGAAATAATAGTTAAGAATTTCCCAAACCTGGGGGAGGAATTAGATATAAAAATCCATGAAGCTAAGAGAAAATGGAATTATCTCAACACAAAAGATCTTATCTAAGCACATGATAATAAAACAGTCAAAAGTCAATGACAAAGAAAGAATATTAAAGGCAACCAGGAAAAAAAAACCCAAGAAGGTACAAGGGAAAGCCCATTAGGCCATTAGCAGATTTCTCAGCAAAAACTGTACAGGCCAGGAGGGAATGGGATGATATATTCAAAATATTGAAAGATAAAAACTGTCAGCCAAGAGTACTCAATCCAGCAAGGTTATCTTTCAGATATGAAGAAGAAATAAAGACTTTCCCAGACAAACAAAAGCTGAGGGAGTTCATTACCACTGGACTTGTCTTAGAAGAAATGTTGAAAGGAGCTCTCCTGCCTAAAATGAAAAGGCAAAGATCTACAAAGCTTTGAGCAAGGTGATAAATAGACAGAGGGAATCAGAAAATTGCAACTTTATATCAGAATGTTAGTAAACAATTATAACATTAAAGTTAAAAGGAAACAATTAAAAATAACTATAACCATTTCAATTAGGTAAAAAACTCACAATACAAAATGGGATAATGAGTGACAACAAAAACATAAAAGAGGAAGAGTAAAAGGATCCAACCTGCATAGGCAAATGGAAATAAGATGACATCAGCAGGAAAAGGACTATCTTATCTATGAGACCTTTTATACAAATCTCATGGTAACCACAAAACAAACATTTAGAGCAGAATCACAAAATACAGAAAAAAGGAAACTGAAAATCACATAAGAGAAAACATCAAACTGAAATGGCAGACAGAAACACAGATAAAAAGAAACAGTGGAAATATAGAGCAACCAGAAAACAAAAGATAAAATGGAAGTAGTAAGTCCTCATATATCAATAATCCCACTAAATGTAAATGGATTGAATTCACCAACGAAAGGACACAGAGTGGCTGGATGGATTAAAAAATGACCCAGAAATACACTGTCTCCAGGATCTCCATCTCAGCTCTAAAAACAAACATAGGCTCAAAGGGAATGGATGGAAGATGATACTCCAAGCAAATGGCAACCAAAAGAAAGTGGACATAGCCATACTTATATGAGACAAAATAGACTTCAAGCCAAAATGATAACAGGAGACAAAGATGGACATTATATAGTGATGAAGGTGGCAATCCATCAAGAAGACATAACATTTATTAATATATATTCACCTAACGTTGGAACACCAAAGTTTATATAGCAATTATTAACAGACCTAAAGTGAGAAACTGACAGCAACACAATAGCAGTATGGGACTTTAATACCCCACTTATATCAATGGATAAATTATCCAGATGGAAACTCAGCAAGGAAACAATGGCCTTAAGTGAAAATTTAGGCCAGATGGACTTATTAGATATATATAGAACATTCCATCCAAAAGCAGCAGAGTATACATTCTTCTCAAGTGCACATGGAACATTCTCAAAGATAGACCATATGTTGGTAAACAAAGAAAATTTCAATAAATGTAAGAAGACCGTAATATTATTAAACATCTTTTCTGACCACACTTGTATGAAGCAAGAAACCAAATACAAGAGGAAAGCTGGAAAAGTCACAAATAAGTGAGACTAAACAACATGCTACTGAACAACTATATGATCAATGAAGACATTGAAGACAAAAATCAAAAAGTACCTGGAAACAAATGAAAATGAAAACACAACATATCAAAATCTATGGGATGTAGCAAAGCCGTACTAGAGGGAACTTTATCCCAATACAGTTCTACTCAAAAGATAAGAAAAATCTCAAATGAGCTATCTAACATTACACCTAAAGGAACTACAAAAAAGAGAAAATGAAGCTCAAAATCAGTAGAATGAGGAAAATAATGAAAATCAGAATGGAAATAAATGAAACAGAGACTAAAAAGACAATAAAAATGATCAATGAAACTAAGAGCAGTTTTTTTTAAAGATAACAACATTGAAAAAAATTAGAATCAATAAGAAAAAAGAGACAAAATTCAAATAAATAAAATCAGAAATGAAAAAGAAGAAATTACAACAGATACCACACAAATGCAAAGGATTATAAGAGAATACTATGAAAAGCCTTATGCCAATAAATTGAATAATGTAGAAGAAATGGATACATTTCTAGAATCATACATTCCAAAAATGAATCAAGAAGAAATAGAGAATCTGGAGAGATCAATCACAAGTAAAGAGATTGAAACAGTAAGCAAAAACCTCCCAAAAAACAGAAGTCCAGAACCAGATGGGTTCTCCAGTGAATTCTACCTAACATTCAAATAAGACTTAATACCTATCCTTCTCAAACGCTTCCAAAAAAATTGAAAAGAAAAGGATGCTTCTTAACTCATTTTTGAGGCCAACGTTAACCTGATACCAAAACCAGACAAGGGCAATAGAAAAATGGAAAATTACAGGACAATATTGCTGATGAACAATGATACAAAAATCCACAACAAGATATTAGCAAATTGAATACACCAATACATTAAAAGGATTATACACTACCATCAAGAGGGTTTTATTCCAGAGGTGCAAGGATGGTTCAACATCTGCAAATCACCACATTAACAAAATGAAGAATAAAAAATCACATGATCATCTCAATAGATGCAGAAAAAGCATTTGACAAGAGCCAACATCCATTTATGGTAAAAACTCTCAATAAAATGGGTATAGAAGGAAAATATCTCAACATAATAAAGGTCATATATGATAAACTCACAGCTAACGTTATTCTCAATTGTGGAAAACTGAAAGCTGTCTCTCTAAGAACAGGAAGAAGACAAGGATGCCCACTCTCACCATAGTAATATACTACCATACTAGTATTTCCAATACTACTGAAGATAGTATTGGAAAACCTAGCCAGAGCAATTAGGTAAGGAAAAGAAATAAAAGGTATCCAAGGAAGGAAAGGAAGAAATAAAACCGTCACTATTTGGAGACAACATGATTTCATTTATAGAAAACCCTAAAGAATTCACCAAAAAACTATTAGAAATAATAAACAAATACAATAAAGCTTCAGGGTACAAAAAACATGCAAAAATCAGTCGCATTTCTGTACACTAACATTGAACTAGCAGAAAGAGAAATCAAGAATACAATCCCATTTACAACAGCAACAACAACAACAACATACTTAGAATGAAATTTAACCAAGGATGTGAAAAATCTGTACACTGAAAACTATAAGACTTTGTTTATAGAAATCAAAGAAGATACAAAGAAATGGAAAGATATTTCAAGCTTATGGATTGGAAGAATTAACATAATTAAAATGTCCAAAATTCCCTAAAGCAATCTGCAGATTCAATGCATTCCCTATCAAAATCCAATGACATTTTTCACAGAAATAGAACAAAGAATCTTAAAATTTACATGGAGCAACAAAGGACCCTGAATAGATAAAAGAATTCTGAGAAAAAAGAACAAAGCTGGAGGTATCACACTCCCTAATTTCAAAGTATACTACAAAACTATAGTAGTCAAAACAGCATGGTATGGACAGAAAAACAGACACACAGATCAATGGAACAGAAATGAGAGCCCAGAGATAAACCCAGACATTTACAGACAGCTAATTTTTGACAAAGGAGTCAAGAACATAAAATAGAGAAAGTCTCTTCAATAAATGATATTGGGAAAACTGGACAGCCACATGCAAAAGAATCAAAGTAAACAACTATTTTACAGCATACACAAAAATTGACTCAAAGTGGATTAAAGACTTAAATATGAGACCTCAAGTCAGAGAACTCCTAGAAGAAAACATAGGCAGTACACTCTCTGACATCAGTCTTAGCAGTATCTTTTTGAATATCATGTCTCCTCAGACAAGGGAAATGGAAGAAAAACCAAACAAATGGAACTACACCAAGCTAAAAAGCTTGTGAACAGCAAAGAAAACCATCAACAAAATATAAAGACAGCACACCAACTGGGAGAAGATATTTGCAAATCATACATCCAATTAGGCATTAATACCTAAAATATGTAAAGAGCTCACACAACACAATAAGAAATAAACCAAACAGCCCAATTGAAAAATGGGCAGAGGGAGCTGGCCTGGTAGCATAGTGGTTAAGTTCAGTGCACTCTGCTTCAGTGGCCTGGGTTCGATTCCCAAGTGCAGACCTACACCACTCATCAGCGTCCATTATGTGGTGGCAACTAACATAGAAAATAGAGGAAAATTGGCACAGATATTAGCTCAGGGCAAATCTTACTCAGTAAAAAAAAAAAAAAAAAAGGGTGGAGCATCTGAACAAACATTTTTCCAAAGAAGATGTACAGATGACCAACAGGCACATAAAAAGGTGTTCAATATCATTAATCATTAGGAAAATGCAATTCACAATCACAATGAAATATCACCTCACCCCTATCAGAATGAGTATTACTAAAATGACAAGAAATAACAAGTGTTAGAAAGGATGTGGAGAAAGGAGAGCACTCGTACACTGCCAGTGAAAATGTAAATTGGCGTGGCCACTATGGAAAACTATGGAGATTCCTCAAAAAGTTAAAAATAGAACTACCATACGATCCAGCAATTTTGCTTCCAGGTATTTATCCAAAGAACACAAAAGCACTGATTCGAAAAGATATATGCACCCTTATGTTCATTGCAGCATTAATTACAATAGCCAAGACTTGGAAACAACCTAAGTGGTTATGGATCGATGAATGAATAAAGAAGATGTGTCATATATATATAATGGAATACTATGTAGCCACAAAAGGGTGAAATCTCACCATTTACAACAGCATGGATGGAACATGAGGGTATTATCCTAAGCAAAATAAGCCAGATGGAGAAAGACAAATATCATATAATTTCACTTATATGTGTAAGATAAACAAGAAAACAAACACATAGATACAGAGAACAGATTGGTGCTTATTGGAGGAGAAGGGGCAGGGGGAAGGGTGAAAGGGATAAAGGGGGACATGTGTATGGTGATGGATGGCAACTAGACTTTTGATGGTAAACACGATGTAGTCTATACAGAAGTTGAAATGTAATGATGTACATCTGAAATTTATATACTGTCCTAGAGCAATGTTACCTCAATAATAAAGAATATAAATATTTTTAAAAGTATGGTAAATCAATACAGCAAAAAATATGCCAATAACAAAACTAGAGCATATGTATGTGGGCCAATATGGAAAAATCTCTCAGATTCATTAGGATGCAAAAATGTACATAGTATAATTATGAATGATGTTATTTCTATTATTTATTATATTACATAACTTTTAACATTAACAGATATCGCCTCTGAGAAAGGAAAAATAGTGTCTGAGTGAGTCAAATATCTATTTTTCACTTTCTGTCTTTTTTCACTCAGAATTTTTGCTCATGTCTATATATTACTTTTTCAATTTTAAAAAATTCACCAAATAAATAGTAGATGTTGTGTTCCTCAATTTTTATTGAAATTAATCTTCAGTTTAATATTTTGTACTTGTTTCAGAGAGAAAAGTGATTTGTTCTACAGAGCTTGTACAAGGAAAACAAAAGCACCAAAATGTTAAAAGTAAGTATCTACATAGAGGTTGGACTATATTATCTTATTTATTCTTCATAATTTTGTGAATTCATTGTAATGTGCATGTATTACTTTATTCATAAAATAATAATAAAGGCCTCCTCCCCTCAAACATCATTTTATTAACTGCCTGGCATGTCTAGGTGTCATCATCACCCTCTTTACTGCAAAGCTCCTTTATCCTGTTACTAGCTACTCTTTTTCCCTTGACTCCTCTCCCTTGGTCTAATTGCTGCTTTTGGAGCAGAATCAGGCAATACAGAGAGAAAAGGAGTCCCCTCACCTGGACACTTGGGCTTAGGCCTCTAATGCAATATCTATCAAGGGGGAATATGATTTTTCCCTGAGATTAGATGAAAGTACAAGCATTTGATATTTGGATCATAGGTCTGCTGCACTTGATTATTTCAAGCAAGTGTTGTAACAAAATCAGAAGATCGAGATAGCATCAATTTTTCTGCTAGACTCAGGAAGAAACCTGCTCTTAAACTTGTTTTTCCTATGAACCATACCAGCCACTAAGTGGAGCTATAGGCTCAAGTATGAAAAATGTGAGGCATCAGTTCATCTATTTTATGAAAATAGATAGAATGATGTTCTCGTAGTTCTCCAAGAATAATGACAAAAAATCAGGCTTATTTTCCTTCTAAAGTTTCACTCCCTTGCTCAAAAGGAGAATTCACAAGCCGGAATGTTGAAGGGCTGGATGAGGTCACTTAGAGGGTCTAAAGATGGGATAAATAGGTGACATTCAGTTTCATTATTCCACTTCATATCAGATTATGTAGAACAATTACAATATTATAGAATGTACAATAATTTCACGATTATAGAATATGGTATTTTTTACTTAAAATTCAAGCTTCCTACATTTATCATTACCATTACACTATGCATCTATGATTACTGAAAGACTCATATAACTTTACACACCAGGAGATTAGAAGGGAAAAATGCCTTAAGTTTACGGCATATTTAATGCAATTTTTATTAAATGGTTTACATTCTAAATTTATAACTCTATTATTTAGTTTTTCAATATTTTATTGCTAGAGTAGTGATTCTCAATTAGGGGTAATTTTTTCCCCCCAGGGGATATTTGGCAACGTCTGGACACAATTTTCATTGTCAGAAGTGAATGAGGTGAGTGCTATACTAGCATATGCTACGGAAGAAGTACATTGTACTTTGTCTAATGCATTCCCATTACCTCTCATGATCCTTGATACCACACTACAAAGAAACAGAGAGAGAGAGAGAGAGGGAGAGAGAGAAAGAGAGAAAGAAAGAAAGAAAGGAAAAGAAAAAATAGTAAGTGAAATGCCCGAGGCCATCTGAGTTAAATTCAGCTCTTCTGACTTTAAGGCCCTTTCAGAAAGCCACACTATCTCTTTCAAAATTGACACACAATGCTACAACAATTTTGAAACTATTGTTAGAACAGCTTTCATATGGATATATGGGTAAGTTTTTATGTGAATAATCATGTGTACGTATAAATAATAAAATAATAATAGAAACTTATATTTATCAAACTTACTATGTGTCAAATACTGTGCTTAAGAAATTTATATATATTATTGATGAATTATGGTCACCCCAAGAGTTGGTGTTATTTCTGCTTTGCGGATGCAAAATTGAGGTTCAAGGAGGTGAAATAACTTGTGCAAGGTCTTAGAGCTTATAAGTGGAAGGATTGAAGTTTAAATCTAAGGTCTCCTAACCCACTTTTGTGTTGTTTTCCATTTTTAATACGCTTTATTTATTTACTTTTGAGGAAGATTATCTGTGAGCCAACTACTGCCAATCCTCCTCTTTTTGCTGAGGAAGACTGGCCCTGAGCTAACATCCGTGTCCATCTTCCTCTACTTTATACATGGGATGCCTACCACAGCATGGCTTTTGCCATGCGGTGCCATGTCCGCACCTGGGATCTGAACCCACGAACCCTGGGCCACCGAAGCAGAACGTGCACACTTAACCCCTGAGCAACCCAGCCAGCCCCAATAATATGCTTTATTTTTTAAAGCAGTTTTAGGTTCATAGAAAAATTGAGTGGAATCAAGTCCACGTTTTTAATCTATCTCATCTCATACCACCTGTCCCATAAAGGCTACTGCTACACACATGGATGGGCACACACACACACATACCTATAGATGCTAATTATGCTACACATATATGTAACTGAAAGGTAGCTTAATTGAGAAGGATGGTAGCAAAGACTGCTCCTAATATCTATTCTTCTCAAGGCTGACATAGGCCCTTAGATTCAATCATCCAGGTAATAGTAATTTCATCTGGAAATGTACCTGCCTAAAATAAAGAATAAATTTCTAGCCTCCCTATTTAGGACATGTGATTAAGTTCTGGCCAATGAGATGAAAGTAGAAGTGTCATGTGACAGCTTCCAACTACCTTCTTTATAAAAGAGCTGAAGTTTGCACTTTGTGCCTTATTCTCCATCCTTTCCTCTGTCCTGCTGCCTGGAATGCAATTGATGCTTCAGACCTAAGGATGAGGGCCATACTCAACAAGGTGGAGAATGCACTGGGGGAGCTTAATGTTTTTAGGATTTCGTTGATCAGAGCTGCCACATTACCCCTCAAATGTGAAACTCCAGACTTTTACATGAGAGAAATACATATTTAAAGTATTGAAGCAATTGCAATTTTGAACTTTTTACTCACTGACAGCAGATCCTAGTAACTATCATAAGGATAAAGCATTTTTCAAATGGAGAACTAAAGGTCAGGAATGCAGTTAGGCCTTAGACCTTAATTATTATACCAGAACACTGCTTTCCTAGACAGGGCCACCTAGTCTTCAAGTCTATACTATCTTTTCTCTAATTATATTTCCCTAGATATAGCTGAAGAGATACACAGGGGTTCATTTTTCCTTTGATACAGCTGGAAAACAATCTTCCTGAGGTAAAAGCAACCTGACTCCATGAAACTAAATATGCTTTCACTTTGTCATGCAAACACCTTCCTAGACACATCTGACAGATAGGTGGAGGAGATTGAGTCTATGTTGACTAGACGTTGGCAGTGCTATCCTTGACGAAGTCCCTTATTACGTGCAATTCATCTCCTAGGAAAGAATTTGACTTTGTACACTAAAGGTGTACATGTTCTGCGTAGAAACACATCTGACAAATGGTATGGGGAGGGCATGACAGAAGAGACTGGAGGGCCTTGCAAATGAATCCAACATGGCAGAATGTAGAGTCTAACAACATGAGTTAATCATGTAATAGAGACTGAAGTTACAGAGCAGTAAGTATTGGTACGGTATGTGGCATTCTGACAACATTAAGGTGTACTCAGTCCAAAATGATTGAATCCACCTTGATCCCACTCCCAAGAAGCACCTTTGTGTCCTAGGAGAGGAAATAGCTGTGAGCATAAACTTAATGTGTTCTAGCACAAGAGTTCCTTGAGTATTTACTAATGTATCTTTCTAAATCAGCACAAAGATGTGATAAAAAGACATTTCCTTATAGTTCCAAGAAGCTTAAGCCCAAGAGATGATTATAACAAATGATTATATCAAAAATGCACTGTGATGGTACAAATAATGACTCAGGCAAGCTCTAAGTTGTGTTCTGGAGTACTGAGATTGCATAAATGACCAGTGGCATTTGAACAGACAGGAGATCCATGATGGTTTGTCTGTTGTGTTGTGCTTTATTTGTTTGTTTGTTTGTTTGGGGGTGGATCAGTAAATTGGTTTCAAATGGTAAATTTGAGATTTCTTTACACATCCAAGAGGAGATGTCACGTAGGCAGTTGAAGAGTTGTATGGATGGTAATACAGCCATGAGATGAGATGAAATCACATAGGAAGTGACTGTAGTCTGAGAAGAGAAATGGTCTAAGAATTGAACCCTGGGGGTCTATAATCTTTAGAGCATCAAAAGAGTAGGAGAAGCAAAAGATAAATCTAAAAAGGAGTGACCGTGATGTAGGTGAAGAACCAAGAATGTGTAGTGTCCTGAAAGTCAAGTGAAAAAGTATTTCTAGGAGGAGAGAGTGAGCAATTATGTCAAATACGAATAAGTCAAGTAAGATAAAGGCTGGGAATTAGCCATTGAATTTAGTAAGATAAAGGTCCTTAGTAACATTGACAAGAGTGTTTTCAGTGAAATTATGAGGATAAAAATCTGATTGGAGCTGATTCAAGAAGGAATGGGAGGAAAGGAATTGGAAACAGTGAATAAATATAGACAACTCTTTTGAACAATTTGAATGCTGAATAAGTACAGCATGGTTTGTATATTGGGAGATGGAGAGAAACAGAATGGAGAGATGCCCTTGCTCCCACACCTGCTATATCTACAGCCCGATTTGAGGAACTCGGTCCTAGAGGATGAATTGGACAAGCATACAACTTCCTTGGAAATCTGGAGGAGGAAAACGTACACATTTTGAGGGAGGAGGAGCGTGTATGAATTTGACGATTGTTGAAAAACTTGGGAGTCAAGGCTTAAAGATGCCCATATTTCCTTCTCAAACAGATAGCAAACAACTTTTGTGCGAGGCAGAGTGCTTGGCAGCTAATGCTGAGTACAGGAAAAAGTTTAGATCAAGGTGCAGACCATATGTGAGACCACTCTTAGGAATTCCCAAGGAGATACTTGTGAGAGGAAAGACCCTAGAAACAGCAGCCTATAGGTAGACCCACCCTGCACTATGTTAGTGTTAGAAGTGATAAATTCATTGCTAACAGGACAAGAAGGATGTAAGAGACACCATGCAGTTCAGATTTGAGCTCTTGGAGGGAAACACCCTTCAGGACTGGATATGCCATCAAGAAATACAGTGATACTTTTATAATCTTCACTTTTTTCAACAAATATTTTTGAACTCATAATATTGTCTGGCACTGTTATAGGCACTTGGGATACATCAGGAACAAAACAGAAAAGGATTCATGCTGTCATGAAAATTATATTCTAGTAGGGACAGAAAATAATAAATGTAATAAATACGTAAATTATATAGAATGTTAGATTGTGATAAGTTCTATGGGAAGAAAAAAGACACAGAGTAGGATTAAGGTAGACTCAAAACACCAGGAGGAAATAATAGAAGGAGATCCTGTGTATATTCTACCCTGTTTCCTCCAGTGGTAACACCTTGTGATATCTTACAACATCACAAACAGAATAATGACAGTGGTACAGCCAAGATACAGGACAGTTCCGCCAACGCAAAGGTCTCTCCTATTGCTTTTTCATAGTCACACTCTCCTCCATCCTTTCCCTCCCCTCACTTAGGTATCCTTGAGGTGATGGAACTGTTCTGTATCTTGACTGTGTCAATGCTAATATTCTGGTTGTGATGTTGTGCTATAGTTTTGCAAGGTATTACTATTATGAGAAACTGGGTAAAGGTTACATGGAATCTGTCTGTATTATTATAATTGCATGTCAATCTAGAATGACCTGAAGACACACATTGTTTTAAAATCTTTTCATATAGTTTAAGTAGATCCAATTTATTTTACATGTTATACCTCAATAAAGTTTGATTTTTAAAAATAAACTTTATTTTTTATAGTAGTTTTAGATTTACAGAGAAATAGATAAGGTAGTATAAGAGCTTCCGTATATACACATCTGATTGCTCTTATCACTAACATCTTATATTAGTATGGTACATTTAATGAAACAATATTGATACATTATTATTAACAAAAGTTCACAGTTTATCCAGATTTCCTTAGCTATTACTCAATGTTCTTTTTCTGTTCCAGAATCCCATGCGGGATATCACATTGTGTTTACTTGCCATGTCTCCTTAGGCTCCCCGTATCTGTGAGTTTCTCAGATTTCCTTGTTTTGGTGACTTAGCTTTCAGGAGCACTGGTCATGTATTTTTTAGACTGTCTTTCAATTGAGATTTTTCTTAGGCTATTCTCATGATTAGATTGGTATTATGGGCTTTGTGAGGAAGACAACAGAGGTAAAGTGCCATTTTTATCATATCACATCAAAGTTTGATATGGTCAACGTGACATCACTGTTGATGCTTACCTTGATCACCTGAGTAAAGCAATGTTTGCCATGTTAAAATTATTTTCTTTCCTTTTTCCATCCGGTACTCTCTGAAAGGGATTCACTACGCTATACTACACTACACTACACTAAAGTACACTACAATAAAGTGTACAGCTCACACTTAAGGAGGGGAACTTATGCCCCACTTTCTTGAGGGTAGAGTATCTACACAGATTATTCAGAATTCTCCTGCATAGGCTGTCTATTCTCCCCCTATGTATTTATTTACTAAGTCATTTATCTATATCAGTATGGACTCATGGTTATTAATTTTATACTTTGAGTTATAATCAATTACTACTTTACTTATTTTCTTGCTCAAATTTTTCCAGCATTGGTCAATGAAAGATCTTTCATTTGACTCCTATGTATCTTTGACCTACCCACAACATTGTGCTTGTTTTGAGCACTTCTTTACTTTCTGGCATTATAAGAGGCTTAAGGCTCATCTTGTATATTTCCCACTCCATTCCTAGAATCTTCCATTGCTTCAAGAAGCTCTGAAACCATTTTTTGGAGAAGAGTAACAGAAACCAAGATACGGGCACTAAGTGTGTTCATTGCTACTGAAGCATCATTGCTTCTAGGCCCTCTCAGCAGACAGAGCAAGAAGATATGTGTGTATATACGAACCAGTGTATGTACATATATCTATAAAGATTTCCATATGTAACCATCTGTATCAATACTGAGCTAAACGTGAGTTTGTATTAATCTCTCCAACTCTAGTCCTTTACTACATTGTTCATTCTAGCCTCCTCTCCTTGCTTATCTCTAACCTCTCACTCCGATGGCAATAAACCTGGTTCCTAGCATCCTCTATTCATTTACTTACTTGTTCAATTCCAGTATATAGATATATATATAATGGTTTCAGAATTGTTAAACCATTCCACAATGGGAAAAAAACTTTATCACTTAGAGTACAGTGCCAATATGAAGTTCATTTCAGCTTTCATCTTACAGATCTGTCTTTTCCAAAGTTACTTAGGTAAGCATCTTTCCCACTCAACTCTCTCAAGTGAAGTTGTTTCAAACACTTGTAATACCGTTATATTCTCTTTTCACAGTCTGCATTAGTTTACAGGGTCCTCTGGCTTTGTAAGTGATTTAAAAAATTTGTATACATTGATTCACTCTTTGTGCTGTAAATTTCTATAGATTTTGAAAAATGCAGATTGTCATATATCCAATATCACAGTGTCATACAGGATAGTTTCACTGCCCTAAAATTATTTTATTCTATATCTGTTCAATTCCCGTTCTTCCTGAACCCCTGATAACTACTGACATTTTTACTGTTTCTAGAGTTTTGCCTTTTCCAGAATGTCATGTACCTGGAATCACACACTATGTAGCCTTTTCATACTGGCTTCTTTCACCTAACAATATGCATTTAAAATTCAATCATGTTTTTTCATGGCTTGATAGTTCTTTTTTTTATCACTCATCTATATACCATTGTGTGGCTGTACCACAGTTTATTTATCCATTCACCTATATGAAGGCATCTTGGTTGATTTCAATTTGGGGCAATTACGAATACAACTGCTATAAATACTTACATGCAAGTTTTTGTGTGAACATAAGTTTTTAAATTAGGTAAGCAAATACCCAGGAGATCAATTGCTACATCGTATGATAAGACTATGTTTACCTTTGTAAGAAATTGCCAAAATGTCTTCCAAATTGCCTGTGATAATCTGCATTCACAATATAAATGATTGAGAGTTCTTGTTACTTGACAACTTCACCAGCATTTGATAGTGTGACTGTTTTGGATTTTAGCCATTCTAATACGTTTGCACTGATATCACGTTATTTTAATTTTCAATTCCTTGATGCCATATGATGTTGAGCATCTTTTCACATGCTTATTTGTTGTCTGTATATTTTCTTTGGTGAGGTATCTGTTCAAATCTTTGCCCACTTTTCAATTGGGTTGTTTGTTTATTGCTGAATTTTAGGTGCTCTTTGTATATTTGGATACAAGTGCTTTATCAGGCATGATTGTGCAAATATTTTCCCCAGGCTGTTACTTGCATTTTCATTCTCTTAACAGTATATTTTGAGGAGCAGAAGTTTTTAAATTATAGAAGTCCAACTCATCAATTTATTTTTACATGGGTTGTGCTTTTGGTTCTGAGTCTAAAAACTCATCATCAAATCCAAGGTCTCCCAGATTTTTCCAATATTTTCTTATAAAAGTCTACAGTTTTGTGATTTATATTTAGGCCTGTGATCCATTTTGAGTCCATTTATGTGAAAGGTGCAAGGTCAGTGTCCAGGTTCATTTTTTTGTATATAGACATCCAATTGTTCCAGTACCATTTGCTGAAAGACAGGACATGATCCATACAATTATCTTTCTTCTTTTGTCAAAGGTCAATTGACTATATTTGTGTGGGTCTATTTCTGGCCTCTCTATTCTGTTCCATGGATCCATGTGTCTATTCTCTTGCCAATACCATATTGTCTTGTTTACTGTAGCTTTATAGTAAGTCTTGAAATTGAAAAGTCTGTGTCCTTCAACTTTGTTCCTATTCTTCAGTATTATGTTGGTTATTCCATGTCTTTTACATTTCCAAATAAACTTTCGAATCACTTTGTTGATATTTACAAAATAACTGGTTGAGATTTTGATTGGAATTGCATCTAATCTATAGATCATGTTGGGATGAATTGACATCTTAGTAATATTGAGTCTTCTAATCCATGAACACAGAATATCTCTCCACTTATTTAAATATACTTTTTGGTTTCTTTCATCAGTGTTTTGTAGGTTTCCACATATACAGCCCACACTTTTTTTTAGATTTATACCTAAATATTTAATTCTATTTGGTGCTACTGTAAATGATATTGTTTAAATTTCATTTCAGGTATTTAGGAAAGCAATTGATTTTTTGTACATTAAATTTGAAGTTTGTGACCTTGCCATACCAACATTATTTCCAGTTTTTCTTTGTAAATTCCATGGAATTTTCTACATAGATAATAATGTCCTTTAAAAGAGGATTTTATTTCTTCCTTTCCAATCTATGTACGTCTCATTTCTTTTTCTTGTCTTATTTCACCACTAGGACTTCCAGCATGATGTTGAATACAAGTAGTGAGACAGGACATCATTGTCTTTTTCCTGATATTAGGGCAAAAGGGTGCGGTTTGTCAACATTAAGTATGATGTTAGCTGTAGGTTTTTAGTAGATGTTCTTTATGAAGTTGAGGAAGTTCCTCTCTATTCCTATTTTGCTGAGATTTTTTATCTTGAATTGGTGTTAGATTTTGTCAAAAGTTTTTTCTGCATCAATTGATATAATCATATGATTTTTCTTCTTTAGGCTGTTGATCTGGTGGAGTACATTGATTGATGTTTGATTGTTGAACCAGACTTGCATACCTGTAATAAATCTCACTTAGCAGTGGTGTATAATTCTATTTATATAATGTTAAATTGACTTTGCTAATATTTTGTTGAAGATTTTTGCATCTATATTCGTAATAGATATTGGTCTTTAGTTTTCCTTTCTTGTAGTGCCTTTACCTCATTTTGGTATTAGGGCAACACTGGCTTCACAGAATGAGTTAGGCAGAATTCTCTCTGCTTCTATTTTCTGGAAGAGATTGTGGAGGAATGGGATCATTTCTTCCTTAAATGTTTGGTAGAATCCACCAGGGAAACCATCTGGGCTTGGTGATTTCCTTTTTGGAAAGCTATTAATTATTGTTTCAATCTCTTCAATAGGTATAGGCCTATTCATATATGTATTAATCCTTGTGTGAGCTTTTTTAGTTTGTGTTTTTCAAGGAATTGGCCTATTTCCTCTGAGTTATCAAATTTGTGGGCATAGAGTTCTTGCTAGTATTCCTTTGTTATCTTTAAATGTCCATGGGATCAGTAGTAATGACCTTTTTCATTTCAGATATTGGTTCTTTGTGTCTTCTCTCTTTTTTATGGTTAGCCTAGCTAGACATGTATCAATTTTATACCTCTTTTCTAAGAACCAGCTTTTGGTTTCATAGATTTTTCTCTTTTGTTTCCCTCTTTCTAATTTTTTTCATTTCTGCTCAGGAGTTTATTATTTATTTTCTTCTGCTTGCTGTAGACTTAACTTGCACTTCTTTTTCAGATTCCTAAGGCAGGAGCTTAGATTACTGATATTAGATCTATCTTCTTTTGTAATGTATGCGTTTAATGCTATAAATTCTCCATACTTACTCCTTCTGTGGTATGCCAAAGTTTTGATAATTTTCATTTTCACTTAGTTAAAAATATTTTAAAATTTCCCTTGAGACTTCTTCTTTGACTCATGTGTTACTTATAAATGTGTTGTTTAATCTCCAAATATTTGGAGATTTCCCGGCTTTCTTTCTGTTATTCATTTCCAGTTTAATTCCATTGTATCCTGAAAATGTGCTTTATACGACTTGTATTCTTTTAAATTTGTTAAGATGTATTTTATGGGCCAGACTACGTTCTACGACAGTGAATACTCTGTGTGAGCTTGAGAAAAATCTGTATTCTATAGTCATTGGAAGTAGTTTATTCATGTGAATTCAATCAAATTGACTGTGCTATTCAGGTCTACTATATTCTTACTGATTTTCTGCATGCTTTATCTACCAATGATTGACCAAGTTTTCGAAGTCTAAATATAACGGTGGACTTGTCTATTTCCATTTTCAGTTCTATGAGTTTTTGCCTCACATATTTTTGATGCTTTGTTGTTAAGTGCAGACATAGTAAGGATTGTTATGTCTTCCTGGACAATTGACTCTTTTATCATATGTAATGACCCTCCTAATCCCATATCATTTCCCTTGTTCTGAAGTGTGCTCTGTCTGAAATTAATTGCTAGCCTAGTTTTCTTTTCATTAGTGTATATCTTTCTCTATCTCTTAACTTTTAACCTATCTGAGTCCTTAAAGTGCGTTTCTTCTAGGTAATATTTAGTCAAGTCTTGTTCTTTTAATCTACTCTGACCATTTACATATTTTAATTGGTATATTTAAACTCTCCACATTTATAGTAATTATTGAAATAGATTACTATCTACCTTGTTTATAACTATTTTCTACTCATTGCACTTGTTCTTTGTTTCTTTTTTCCCACACTTTTTCAGCCTTTTGATGCTTACTCTTTCTCTTAGTACTGTGCCATTTCTTTTTAGCATGATGTAATTTTTTTTAATACAAAGACAGGCATGATGTATCAGATAGTAGGATCTGGGATAAATAGGCCTTCAGTGTAAGTTTGTATGTTAATCTGGTTAAGAGTTTGGCTGTGTTTACTATTTGTGGTATCTGTAGATGTAAGAAGCTTCAAATTCTTCCAGTGTCGTTTTGGTATCTCCTCTTGTCTTTGGGCTTTCCTAAGGTGCAGGAGAACAGAAGAGCTCTATAATCTTATGATTAAATGTTAATGCTTTAGTGGGATTATGTTCTGGACTGTGACCTTTTCAAGCGTTTATAGCTTTCTCCCCCTTAGATAAGACAGACAATCTGGAGGGAGCTAAAGTAGGGAAATGCTCTTCCATCAAGTGGGATAAAGCTCTGGTAAAGTTTCTTCCCCTGGAAAGGAGGTCTTGAATTTGATTACTTTTCCCCTCCCGCTGCTGGAGTCAAAATTGAGTCTTTTTTGGCTCTTCACCACGAAAAGTGGATCATGAGAGAGGCAAAATCTTTGAAAGTATAGGACACCTCTAAAACTGTTAACCCCTGAAGTTTCTCACTCTCATGCTATTCCATAGTCAAAATTACCATTTATATGTTCCTATCAGTTTAGGGTTCTAGTGGCTTCTGTTCCAGGTAAGAAGAACTTGGCTGCGACTCTCTGGATTCTCTTATCTCTACAGATCTCAGGGTAGCGTTTGCAAATACAGGTCTCTGATAGGTCCAAAAAAAGTTTAAGAAAAGTTTTTAGTTTGTCCAACTTTCTTCTTTTTGTTAGTATGAGAATAATGACTTCCAAGCTCTTCACATGTCACAGCTCAAACCAGGAGTCAAAGTTAATTTTTTAAAATTTGTTAGATTTTATTTTACTTTTTAATTCACTTCTTTTTTTCTTTCTTTATTTTGATAAAACATACAACATGAAATTTGCCATCTTATGTGTACAGTACACAGTCACTATACGCATATTGTTCTGCAACAGATCTCTAAACATTTTCATCTTACAAAACGGAAACTCTATAGCCATTGAACAACTCTCCTTTTCCCTCTCCTTCCAGCCCCTGGCAGCCACCATTCTACTTTCTGTTTCTAAGAGTTTGGCTGGGCGTATGTGTATGGTAATGGATGGTAATTAGTCTTTGGGAGGTGAACATGATGCAGTCTATGCAGAAATAAAAATATAATGATGTACACCAGAAATTTATATAAAATTATAAACCAATGTTACCTCAATAAAAGTAAGTAAATACATAAGTAAAGAGTTTGGCTACTTTAGGGGCTGGCCTGCTGTCGCAGCGGTTAAGTGCGCACATTCCGCTTCTCAGTGGCTCAGGGTTTGCCGGTCTAGATCCCTGGTGCGGACATGGTACCGCTTGGCACACCATGCTGTGGTAGGCATCCCACATATAAAGTAGAGGAAGACGGGCACGATGTTAGCTCAGAGCCAGGCTTCCTCAGCAAAAAGAGGAGGACTGGCAGTAGTTAGCTCAGGGCTAAACTTCCTTGGAAAAAAAATTTTAAAAAAAAGAGTTTGGCTACTTTAGATACATCATATAACTGGAATCATGCAGTATTTGTGTTTTTGTGACTGACATTTCACTTAGCATAATGGGTTCTGGAGGTTTCAAGAGAGAGAAGAAGCTGTGAAAGAGTCACCTGGGTGGATGGGAGATTTAATAGATTTGAAACAAATAAAAGATATTTGCTAGCATTAAAAATATAACTTAAGTGTGTATTCATTAATTTATTATTGTGCATTGTTTTACGCCAGTCATGGTCAGCTTCTTAGGTGCAAGCATGGAAAAAAGGTGGGTTTAATCAAGGGTGCAGTTTCCCAAGTAAATATGCCAAAAGGAAAGAAAGATAAGAGAGTCAAGGGCTTATGCAAGAAAGTGATTATCATGATTGACCATGGAATTTGAGCTGGATAAAATACCTAGAAATAGAGACTATTATAATAGACTTCTTAAGAAAATGGCTTCATAAAGAAGGATCTATAGCTTTAAAAAATGTATAATTGTAAAAGCATTGCACGCTCCTTGTTTTTTAAAAACGAAATGTACAAAATTAAAATACCCAACATCTATACCTCCACCTCCAACTACTCAGGGCCAACTACTCTCAAATGCTTTGTATGTATGACTGCACGTCAAAAATTTAGTTGATTTTCAAATCCTCTCCCTACAGACACAGCTTTTTTGAAGAGTAAAAGGGATGCATTCCTAGAAAGAGAAAGATTCATGGCTAAATAAAGCCAGGCTCCCGCAGAATTAGCAAAATCTGGGAACATATATTAGAATAAGCAATAGGAAAAAATATTCCTCTAATAGTTAAAGTCACCTATATTAAAAGCAGAGATTTTTCTCACATAGGCCTGCTCTAGCACCAGGGAAAGAGGCATTTGAACCCTGTCTGGAGCAAAATTCATTGCTGCCAGATGCAAAAAGTGAACTGCTTAATGGGGAGAGTTTAAAGGTCCTCAGTGTTTTCAAAGTAAATACTAGTTAAATAATACTGATGAAATGTTTTAGAACTCTGAGGCAGGCCAGTGAGAATGTTATGAACCATAGGGACTATTCACGTTAAAAATTAACTATAGTGTGTTGGTGATGAAGACCTGATTACAGAAAACAATAGGGAAATAAGTACAAGTAAAGGAGGTATCGATCAACATTGTCTAGAAAAAAAAATTATTGAACAGGAGGGGCAAGACAGAATGCTTCAGCTAAAGGTCTCAGGAACAGATCAAGGGAAAAACTTCCCTTCACATCACACACACACTTAATTTATTTTAATTAATACAAAGCAAAGCTTGCTGTCTCTGCTTAGTTACACCACAATGTTATATGCAAAAGTCTCAAGGCCAATAGCCAAAAATCACTGAAAATCAATTTGTAATATTCCCCTTTTCCTAGGAGTAGTTCCTGGACCTTTTGATCTAGCCTTTTAAGGGTCCTTCAGTTCTGCAGCTCTACTCATTATTCCAATCAGCACAATAAAATCCCTTGCCTAGGAGCTGCCCTTGCCACAGGGGATTCCTCCTTATAACATGGTAGTGAAAGACGAAAGGGTAGGAATACTTAATTTAAAAAAAATTAGTCAGTTAGATAATAGTAAAAGCTAACATTTATTGGGCACCTGCCACACAATAACTCTATTATGTAGGTGCCATTTTTATCATCTTCTTTCCAAAAATAATGAAACTGAGGCCCAGAGAGTTTAAGTAAGTGGTGGGTCCAGAATTTAAACTCGTGCTCTGATGCTAGTATCCATGTACCTCGTTGGTTTATTACATATGGCCTTTCTACTGAAATTCTTTAAAAGGAAAAATAAGAAACAACTCAGGAAAACTTAAGCAAAAGTGAATTTGTTATTACGATATTAAGAGTTCAGAGAACCAACAGGAAACTGGACACCGGGGCTAGGCATGACCAAAAGTGGTGGTTAGCATGATTCATCTGATTAGGATACCAATACGTTGTTTGCCTACACCTCAGACACTTTCAGTCTTGTTATATCTAAGGTTAAGATCCAAAATCTAGCTACCGAGCATTAGATTATTCTAACTTAGGTCAGGATGTGCCTCCCTCTTGGTTAGAGCAGAGCAGTGCCACTGATTTAAATAGACTTAATATAAAGGGCAAGAGAAGATCTTTAAAAAGAGATTAGAGTACAATCAGGAAAGGGAAAGTTGATTCTGGGTTGCCAAAAAGCAACACATAACTGTTAGAATCCATGCTTATGGCTGCCAGCATCTACATGTCCTTCTTCCTATATACGTTCTTCTAAAAATTTCCCTGCCTAAAAAGATACAATTATTTCATGTATAACCCTAAACAAATTCTGTCACTTCCCAACATCTCTTCAGTTACTTAATTGAGCTCTAATTCCAGGACATATGCATAATACTCATACCTCCTCTGATCCTTTGTGATTAGGTTTCAATATTCTTCAACCACCATAATCACAGTTTATCTACAGTTTTGGAAGAAAGAGAATACATATTAATTACAATATATAGGTATAAATCTGTGACAAGGAAGAAAGAACCTATTTGTGAAGACCAAAGCCCTCAGTTCTGTAGCTGGTGTCTTGAGGTCATGTTTAGTATTTATGTCTTCCTTTCTCCACTCTCCATTTAATATCTCCTTTTCTTTTTTACAGCACCATACCTTCGTTGCTCAGTGGTATACTCAAACTTCAATTGTTGGCTTAATTGAGTTCTTGGGTGCCCTGCCTGAGAAGACTTGCATTGATTTGCGTTCCGGTGCCAACCTCCCATTTTAGATAATGACTTCAAATTTTTTCCCTAGTATTATACTCGTTTCATGCTATTTAGACATTAAGTGATTTGCCAAAGTTCCCATAGCCAGTAAGTGGTATAACCAAGGTTGAAACTCAAGTTCCTCTGACTGCAAAACACACTTGTGATGCTAGTCTAGCTCCTTGAAAAAAATAAGAAGAGACTGAGATAAGAGGCAGGAAGTAAGTGTAGCAACGTCAGAAGGAATTGTTTTTGCCATAGGCCCACAATCAGAAAAGAGCGGGACTGTTGGGTGGACAGTAGAGAGATGGAAAGTAGATAAGATAGTTGCCACAACAGGATAGGGGAAGGAGGTGCAGAGTGAGACAAGCCCTTGCAAAATCATACCTTGCAAAGTTAATAATTTGCAAGGAAATAAAACAAATAAGTGAGAGGGGGAGCAAAAATCAACTTAGACCTTGCGGAGGTGTTTCATCTCAGGTTCTGGGAAGTGTGGTATATCAAACAGAAAGAGTAACCCTTGTTTTTCCAGCCTGCAGAAAGGGACCATTGTATTTGAATTGCCGTACTTTCTTTCTTCCCTGCTTTACTGTTCTCCGTAGCACTTATTATCTTATAAAACCTGGTATATTTCTCTAATTTAGTTTACTGTCTGTCTCTCCATACTTGGAATATAAGCTCCATGAGGACTTTCGTTTTATTTTGTTTTGTTGGAACAGATCCTGGCACATGATAAGCCCTTCATTAACGTCTGTTGAATGAATGACTGAATTAATGCATCATAAGAGGATTTGTGTTTCCCTTTCTGATGGAGATGTTGGGGTTCTAATACCAGGTTTCAACTTTTCAACTGGATTCTTGGAAACTCATGGCTCCTTCTCAAAAACTGATGAAGGGTTCTGACTGCTTTTGTTAACTGCTTTCTATGTACATTGTGAGTGACCTCCTGCTACAGCAGGAAGTAACTTTGGAAAGGTACCAGTACTGCTGGCACTGCTCTTATTATCACTATTTTCCAGGAGAGAAGTAAGGTCCTAGCCAAGAGCAGAGGCTCTAGAGTAAGATGGGCTGGGTGAGAATCCTGGTTTCAACACTAAAAGGTCATGTGCCTTTGGGGAATTTTCCTAAGCCCCTGAGCCTTTATTTCCTCATCTTCATTGTTTCCCTAGCATTATATATATATACATATATATATATATATATAGTCCTATTACAAGAGGGATAATATTGGTACATTTCTAGATAAGGGTAATGCTGTTTATCAAATAAAACTCAGTGTCCCCATGGCTTAATAGATCAGAAGTTTATTTCACTCTCACCTAATAGTCCAAAGTAGTTTTTCATGATAGATGGGTAGTTTCTTCCACATGGTGATTCAGTGATTCAGCCTCCTCCATTCTTGTGAGTCCTCCATATTCTAGGGCTCCGGAGCTGGCAATATGAGGAACGAGAATATGTAAAGGCTATATCTGCCTCTTAATCTTCTTGGCTGAACAGTGATACAGCTCACTTCTATTCTTTTTACATTGATAAGAACAAGTCACAAGGACTCTTCTAGTTACATGGCAGGCTAGGAAATGTAGTTCCTGGCTAAGCAGCTATTTCTCAACAGTAAATTTATCCAATGGAAAGCAAGGAACAGATTTTTGAAGGACAGTTACTTATCTGTTTGCTGCTCTGGCCACAAAATATCTGAGAAGAAGGCCACCTTCCTTCTCACACCTAGAATACACTCATTCCATCCCCAAGGAAGATAAGCCAATGTTCTAATCTGTTACTACATTCAGCTCAAAATCCAGAATCTCTGGGTGATGTGTAGTCCTCTCCATTCGGTCCACATGTGGATCCTTTTGAACTAAAAGTCAAATTGTCTGCCTCCACCACATCCCCAATATAAAATGGTAGAATGGGGACAGAATAAGCTAAGTAAAAACTCCCATTAACAAAGTGGCAGAATGAAAGATACACTGCGATTTCTGGTCTAATAGCAATATGGAATCTTACTAATCGGGTGCTCTGAAAATACTCTACCCTGGTAGTGGAAGAGGTTCCCTGATTAGATACTGATTCTTCTCTCTGTGGGAAACTCCCTTGTCCGTTTCTCTCCACAGACATATCTCAAGTGGGTTTTGGCAAGATTTCCCTCCTTGATGGATACATAATTATTCACAGTCCTCTACCTGATGGTATAGATTTGGGGGCCAGGCTATACAATTGTAAGTTGTTTTAGACTAAGTTTGTGGGGGTTTTGGCAGTGCAATTGCCTCAAAACGCCATAAGCTTTCAGGCTATTTGTCTTCAATCAATCTCATGTGACAGCAACCACATCCAACTTTTTTCCTAGACACAATTAAGTCTGCTTTATTTCTTTGCTTCCTCATTCTCTGCCTCTCTCTTTTCTTAATTGAGACCATCAGAATCTGTTGGTTGGAATGAGAAGGAAACAACCTTAATCTGATCTTTGCTGAAAGACTGAATACATCTGTTTAAATGAGAAATCTTAATAAGCTTTTTTTGTTCAATGACTTTTTCTATGTGAGTTAATTAGACCTTTTTCTATTTGAAGTTAATTTTTGTATATAGTTTGAGATAATGGTCCAACTTCATTCTTTTGCATGTGGATTTCCAGTTGCCATAGCATCATGCGTTAGACTACAATTTCTCATTGAATGATCTTAGGACCCTTATCAAAAATCAATTCACCATAGATGTATGGGTTTATTTCAAGACTCACAATTCTATTCCATTGATCCATATGTCTTTCAATGCCAGTACTACACTTTTTTGATTACTGTAGCTTGGCTTGTGTTTAGAAATTGAAAAGCGTAAGGTCTACAACTTTGTTCTTGTTTTGCAAGATTGTTTTGCCTATTCAGGGTCACTTGCACTTCCTTACGAATTTTAGGATCAGCTTTTTCACTTCTGCAAAAAAAAAAGAGTGGCTAGAATTTTTATGATGATTTCACTGAATCTGTGGATCAATATGGGGAGTAATGCCATCTTAATATTACGTTTTCTAATCCAAGAACCCAGGATAGCTTTCCATTTATGTCTTCTTTAATTTTTTTCAACAATATTTTGTAGTTTCAGTGTACAAGTCTTGCATTTCCTTGGTTAAATTTATTCCCTAATATTTTAATTTTTATGATGCTATTGTAAATGAAATTTTCTTAATTTCTTTTCAGATTGTTAATTGCTAGTATATAGATTTACACTTGATTTTGTGTGCTGCTTTTGTATCCTACAACATCGCTGAACTCATTTATTAGCTCCAATAGTTTCTTGTGGATTCTTAAGGGTTTTCTTTGTAAAAGATAATGTCATCTGCAAATAGAAATAGTTTGCTTTTTCTTTTCCAATGTGCTTGACATTTATTTCTTTTTCTTGCCTAATTCTTTTGGCTAGACTTACAGTAAAATGTCGAATAGAAGTGTCAGGACTGGTCATACTTGTCTTGTTTCTGATCTTAGGAAAAATGCTGCCAGTTTTTCACCACTAAGTATAGCGTTAGCTTTGGGTTTTAATAAATGTCCATTTATCATGCTGAAGAAATTCCCCTTTATACCTAGCTTGTTGTTTTTATCATGAAAGGGTGTTCAATTTTTCAACCACTTTCTCTTCAACTGTTGAGATGATATCGTGGTTTTTCTTCATCCTATTAATACGTTGTATTACATTGATCAATTTTTGTGTATTGAAACACCGCTGCTTTCCTGGGATAAATCTCACATGGACGTCGTGTATAATACCTCTAATATGTTGCCGGCTTCAGTTTACTACTTTTTGTTGAGGATATTTGCAGCTACATTCATAAGAGGTATTGGTATTTTGTTTTCTTTTTTTGTTATGTCTTTGTCTGGCCTTGGTATCAAGGTAATACTGGCCTAATACAATGAGATAGGAAGTGTTCTTCCTTCTATATTTTTGCAAGAGTTTGAGAATAATTGATTTTAATTCTTTTGTAAATATTTGGTAGAATTTACAGTGAAGCCATCTGGCCATAGGCATTTATTTGTTGGAAGTTTTAAAAATTACTAATTCAATCTCTTTACTTGTTAAAGGTCTATTCATATTTTATATTTCTTCTTGAGTTAATTTTCATAGATTTTATCTTTCTAAAAATTTGTCCATTTCATCAAGGTAACCTGAGTATTGGCATACACTAGCTCATGCAATACTCTCTTATAACATTTTTTATTTCCCTAAGGTCAGTAATAATGTCTCCACTTTCATTTCTGATTTTAGTAGTTTGGTTATTTCACCTTGGCCAGTCTAGCAACAGCATGTCAATACTGTTGATCTTTTCGAAGAACCAACTTTTGGTTTGGTGATCCTCTCTGTTTTGCTATTCTCAATTTTCTTTATCTTTGATCTAATCTTTATAATTTTTTTCCTTCTGCTTGCTTTGCGGTTAGTTTGCTCTTGTTCTTCTAGTTTCTTTAGGTGGAAGCTTAGGTTGTTGAGATATTTCTTCCTCTTTAATCTTGGTATTTGCAGGTATAAATGTCCCTCTAAGTGCTGCTTTTGCGGCATCCCATAAGTTTTGGTATGTCGGTTTTTAAATTTTCATTCATCTCAATGTATTTTCTAATTTCTCTTGTATTTTCTTTTCTTTGACCCACTGATTGTTTAATAGTGTAATGTTTAATTTCCACATATGTGAAATTTCCAGATTTCCTTATGATATTGATTCCTACTTTTATTCCCTGGTGGTAAGAGAAGATGTTTCATATATTTCAATCTTTTTAAAATTATTGAGACTTGTTTTCTGGGTTAACACATGGTCTACCCTATAATAAGTTCCGTGGCTACATGAAAAGAATGTGTATTCTGCTGTCCTTGTGTATTGTGCTCTATATACGTCTATTAGGTCTAGTTGCTTTATAATATTATTTAAATCTTCTATTTCCTTGATGGTCTTCTTTCTAGCTGTTTTAATCAGTATTGAATATGGGGTATTTAACTCTCCAACTATTATTGTTGAATTTATTTCTTCCTTAAATTCTATCTGTTTTTGCCTCATATATTTCAGGCTCTGCTGTTAGCTGTATATATGATCATAAATATTGTATTTTCTTGATGAACTGACAATTTATGATTACATAATATCCTTTTTTTGGAATTTAAGCTTTATTTACAGGACACTGCAAGATATGAAATTCCACGTAGAAATAAGAAACCCATTGAGAGGAGAAGCTTCATACAATATGTACACAGTTTGGAACTGTTCAAGTATAGTTTCGTTGTAAAAAGTATTACAATAACAAACCACATTTAAAAAGAGTTCTTAGTAGAGAAACAGTTAAGACAAATTTATACCAAACACAGCACACAACAAACAACTTTCTGCCTCAGCTGTACAGGCTAAAAGTTAAAGGTCCCTGGAGGGCCATCCTGAACTTGGAATGTATAGCCTTCAGAGGTAGTTTCTGGCACAACATTTTGATCTTCCTCTTCCTCTACAGAGAAATACTTCTCAATCAAGTTTAATGAAGCTTTGTACACAGACTCATTTTCATGGTTTTGTAGAGCTTCAATTTTGTCCAAACCTCCACATTCTTCGATCATTATACTAAGTTTCTCAGTTTCACCTAGTTTCTCAGCAGCCTGAAAGATATTTGAAATGGCATCCAGAATAACCAGAATAATTTTGGTGTCTTTTGCAGTTAAGAGGTTCATCAACGGTTCTATTATGCCACAATGAACAAGGTATACAATCTGTTCAACTGTTCCACCACTTGTATAGTTGGTCACAGCCCATACAGCTTCCTTTTGTGTCTTAAAGTCTGCCTTAGAGAGAACACCAACGAGGAATGGGACTAATCCATGATTCACAACTTGCTGTATCTGGTCCTGGCGGCCAGCTGTGATGTTTGACATTGTCCACGTAGCTTCCTTCTGAATGTTAGTTTTGGGGTTCGTTAGCAGGCTGGGACAGATGGCAAGTGCTCCCTCATCTATTACAACCTGAGTCTGTTCATCTGTCCCAGTGACAATATTTCCTATGGCTCTTAGTGCAGGAGTCACAATTGGCAATTCAGTAGATCCTAGAAGCTTTACAAGTTGGGGTACCACTCCTGTTTTCACGACCATTTCAATCCGTTCATTTGGACCATCGGTAAGGTAGGAAATGGCCCAACAGGTATCTGCTAATACTTCTGGATCATCATGATGCAGGAGACGAACTAAAGTGGGAAGAATTTGCTCAACAGCATCTAATGGGGGTGCAGCATTCTTGTTGAGACAAAGGTTTGAAAGTGTCCAGGTAAGATTACATAAGTAACCACATGCCAAAGATGACATATCGGGAACTGCAAGAGGAGCCAACAGCGGGTCAACTGCACCATACTTGATCACCAAGTCTTGGAAAACCGAACCATCACCTGCAATGTTTCCTAGAGCCCATACGGCTTGTTCACTGATGTGGGCATGGGGAGATGCCAACAGAGAAATGAATGCTGGGATAGCACCTCCCTCTACCACAGCCTTGGTCTGTTCTGATGTCTCGGAAGCGATGTTAGTGAGGGCCCAAGCAGACTCAAACTGAATGGGACTATAATCAGTTCTGCCCAAGAAGGACACAAATTTTGGAATCAAACCAGCCTGGATTATGTTGTCTATGGGGGGCTGTTTTTCTCTAGAAAGCAGTTTCCTAGCAGCTTGAGTAGCTTGGAGCTGGCTTTCCAAATTGTTGCTATTTATGCCTTTGACAGTATCCTCAACAGACCAATTTACAGTGCCCTGGTTGTTGCGGTTTTCCTGTAGCGGAGAAGTAGCATCATCAGGAAAGGAGCTTACATTTCTCCTTTTCAGCATCTGGTCATCTTTCTTACCTTTCCTCAGCTCCTCATTAACTTCTATTCGGCGCCGCCTCATTTCTGTGCTGTCTTTCCCCTTGTTCTTGAATCTGTTAAGGTGGGCAGCCGGGGAATTAGCATTCTCGTTGGAGGACATGATAATGAGACAAAGAGAGAAAGCTACACAGCCGGCTCAGGATTCCACAGGAGTCGGCGTGGCACGCACACGCTGCGGGTCGGATGCCCTGAAAACGTCCACCGCGGCCCAGCCCGAAGATGGTGTGCTACATAATATCCTTTTTCTCTTGTAATAATTTTTATCTTAAAGTGTATTTTGTCTAACAATAATATAACCACACCAGCTCTCTTTTGGTTACTATTTGCATGAAATATCTTTTTCTTCCTTTTACTTTCAAACTATTTGAATCTAAAGTGAGTCTCTTGCAGAGAGTATAAGGTTTGATCATAATTTTTATCTATTCTGTCCATCTCTGCTTTTTAGTTGAAAATTTTAATCCATTTGTACATAGTGTAATAAGGAAGGATTTCCATCTGAAATTTTGCTATTTATTTTTTATATGTCGTATATTTTTTGTTCGTCAATTACTCAATATTTGCCTTCTTTTCTGGTAAACAGATATCTTCTAGTGCATCATTTTAATTACCTGGTCATTTCTTAAACTATATATTTTTTAGTTACTTTATTAGTTGCTGTCCTGAGATTACAATTAACATCTTAATTTATGAATATTGTTTGTATTAATACGAACTTATTTACAGTAGCATAAAAAAATTTTGTTCATAGATAGCTCTTCCCCCATAATGTTATTGTCACCAATTATATCTTTATTTTTATACATTATGTGTACATTAGCATAGATTTGTAATTATTGTTTTATGTCATTGTCATTTAAATTATATACCAAAGCAGAGGACTTACAAACCAAATATACATTAATATTGAATTTTTAATTTTCCTATCTAGTATCTTTGATGATATTTTTAATTTTTTCCTGTGGATTTGAGTGACTGTCTAATACCCTTTCATTTAAGTTTGAAGGGCATCCTATAGCAATTCTTGTGGGGCAAGTCTACTAATGACAAACTCCTTCAGGTTTTTTTTCCCCATCTGGGAATATCTTAGTTTCTCCTTCAATTTGAGAATAGTTTGATGGATACAGAATTTTTTGCTGACAATTTTTTATTTTTCATTATTTTGAATATGTCATCTCATTGTCTGTTGTTCTTCATGGTTTATGATGAAAAATTGGTTGTTAATTTTATTGAGGATCCCTTGTAACTGATGGGTCACTTCTTTGTTGCTGCTTTCAGTAGTTTCTCTTTGTCTTTGTCTTTTGAAAGTCTGATTATAATGTGTCTCAGTATGGATCTCATTAATTTTATCCTACCTGGGGTTTGTGGAGATTCTTAGATTTGTATATTCGTATCTTTCATCAAATTTGGGGAGTTTTCTGTCATTATTTCTTTTAATATTCTCTCTGGCACTTCCCCCCCCCACCCCTTCTGAGACTTCCACTATGCATATGTTGGTATACTATAGGACTCTAGGCTCTCTTCACTTTTCTTCATTCATTTTTCTTTCTGATTCTCAATTGACCTATCTTCAAGTTTGCAAATTCTTTATTCTGCCTTCTCAAATCTACTATTGAGTCACTCTAGTGAATTTTTCAGTTGCTGGAGTTCTCAGCTCTAGAATTTCTATTTGGTCCCTTCTTATAACTTCTATTTCTTTATTGATATTCTTTTTTTGGTAAGACATCACTTTCTTGGTTTCCTTTCATTCTTATTATGTGATTTCCTTTAGTTCTTTGAGTATATTTAAAATAGCTATTTTATAGTCTTTGTCTAATAATTCCAATGTCTAGATTCCACAGGTACAGTTTCTATTAACTCCTTTTTGACCCCCGTACATGGCTATACTTTCTTATTTATTTTGATGCCATGTAATTATTTGTTGAAAACTAGGCATTTTGAATGTTATTATAGTGTAGAAATTCTGGATATCAGATATTCTCCCATTCCCAGAGTTGTTGTTGCTTATTTTACTTGTTATTTCTTGTTTATTCAGTGACTTTTCTGAACTAATTTTGTAAAGTTTATGTTCTTTTCATGTGTGGCCCATGAAATCTTTGCTCCATTAGCTTAGTGGTCAGCTAGTGAATGGACAGAGATTTCCTTAAATGCCTGAGAGAAAGAAAAAAAATCTCTTTCCAAACAGGCTCTACATGTACATTAGGGCATACCTTCAATACTCAGCATGACTGTTTACAATTCTGCCTTACCTTTTACTTCCTGTTTGCATAGAACCTGAAGATCAGCCAGACGTGAGGCCTAGGTTCTTCTCAGCCACTTTCTGAGAATGCGCTCAGCCCTGGACATCTGTGTTGACTTAAAGATTCCCAGGAATATGCCAGATATTTTGAATGCCCTTATTCCTCAAGGTATTTTATTCCCCAGCTTTACTTCCCAAGCTTTTTGGTTAGTTTATTATTTGCCTCAACTGTTGTCAGTTTTCTCAGGTAGCTATGACTTAGTCATTGGCCTTTAAATGTTTTCAACAAATGCTCCCTGGCTAGGCATCTCAGCAGTCAGAGAATTCAGAGTTTGGTGAAATAAAGGCAAACATATTCACCCTGCCCTCCAGGGAGTCACTGGACACATCAAACCAAGCAACCATAATAATGCTTTGAGGGAAAAGTGTCCTTATGCTTCCTCTGGTATTAGTATCTCCACCCAGAATGTAGGCTGTTGTTTTCAATGCCACCATTGAGCTAGGGATCAAGGTATGGGATGGGGGTAATTTAAAATTTCACAAAGTTCTCTCTTCCTACTGAGATTCAGCTATTTTTTTCCTTAATTAAGTATTCTGCTGATTGCTACAAGCCTTTGGCTAGTTTCCAGAGTTTGGAAAACTTGATTCTGACAAGTTTTGCCAATTTAATAGTTATTTTTGTGGAGAAATTGGATTTTGAAGTTCTCTATTCTGCCTTTATCTCTCTGAGGAGACTTATTAAGCCTTTTTGCTTGAAGATATTTTTCAGCCTGAAGTCTTTCTGTTTAGAGTCCAGTATTAGTTGGCATTTTAAGCCATGCAGGGCCACTACTATCTACTGAATTGTGTTGTTAAAAAATTTATATGTGTGAAACTCTAGCCCCCAACATGACTGTATTTGGAGATAAGTCTTTTAGGATGTCATCAATGTAAAACGAGACCATAAAGGTGGGGTCTTAATCTGATAGAAATAGTAACCTTACAAGAAGAAGAAGAGATCTCTTTTTCTCTTTCTCTCTCTCTCTCTCCGTATGCACACACCTAGGAAAGACCATGTCAGGACAGAATGAGAAGGTGGCTGTCTGTAAGCTGGGAGGAGAGTATTCACCAGAAACCAACCATGCTGCACCTCAATCTGGGATTTCTAGCCTCCAGAACTATGAGAAAATAAATTTGTGTTGTTTAAGCCACTCAGTCTATATTATTTGGTTATGGCAGACCTAGAAGACTAATACATGTTTTGTTACCAAGGAGTGAGGTGCTGCTGTAGCAAATACCTAAACATGTGGGAGCAGCTTTGGAACTGGGTAATGGATAGAGGCTGGAAGAGTTTTAAGGTACAATCTAAAAATATAGACATTAATGGTGATTCTAGTGAGATCTTAGCTGGAAATAAGGACCATGTTATTGGAAACTGGAAGAAAGGAGATCCTGGTTACAAAGTGGCAAAGAACTTGGCTGAACTGTTTTCTAATGTTTTGTGGAAGGTAGAACTTTCAAGGGACAAAATTGGATACCTACCTGAAGAGATTTCTAAGCAAAGTTTTGAAAGAGTGGCTTAGTTCTCCTTACTGCTTATAGTAAAATGCCAAAGGAGAGAGATAAATTGAAGAAGGAATTGTTAATCAAAAAAGAACTTGAACTTGGAGATTTGGAAAATTTTCAGCCTGCCCCTATTTCAAAAACTGAGAAAGCTGTTGTGGCTAGACTATCACTTGACTAATAGTTTATGTGGTTCTATTAGCAGAAACACTGCCAGTTTAAACTGAAGGATGAAGGTGGGACAAAATGAAGGAAGGCTTCTTGGACTTGACAGAATAACGATAGAGCTATTTGGCTGTGAATATGTGCTCTCCTTCAAGAAGAGGGGAAAATGACCCTGAAAGCAATTCAGAGATCATCAGAGCTACCACTTCAGTTTCAACCGGCCAGATGGCCTTTTCCTGAAACCTTAGGGGCAGGATCCGCTGGAGCCTTGTGGGTGGGAGCCTGGCCCAGCAGAGTTGCAGGGGCAGTACCACAGCTTAGAGTCATGGAGGAGATGTTGCCACCCCAGTGGTCCTGAGTGGCAGAGTATTAAACTAGAGGATTATTTTTTAATCTTAAAATCTAATGGAATTTGCCTTGCTAGGTTTTGGACTTGCATGGGACCCATCGTCCCTCTTTTCCTTCTAATTTCTCCCTTTTGGAATGGAAATGTATCCTATGCCAGCCCCTCCATTGTATTTTGGAAACACATAAACTGTCTAGTTTCACAGTAACAGCTGGAGACAAATTTTGCCTCAGGACGAATTGTACCTTGAGTCTCACCTATATCTGATTTATATGGTATTTAAATGAGACTTTGGACTTTAAATTTTAGAGTCAATGCTAGAATGAGTTAAGATTTTGAGACCTGTTGGGATGGAATGAATGTATTTTGCATGCAAGAATGACATGAATTTTGGGGAGCCAGGGGTAGAATTCTATGGAATGAATTACGTCCCCTCTAAAATTCATATGTTGAAACCCTAACGTCCAATGAGACTGTATTTGGAGATAAGGTGTTTAGAAGGAAATTAAGATAAAATGAGGTCATAATGGTAGAGTCCTAATCTGATAGGATTGGTGGGCTTATGAGAAGAATAAGAAGAAAGAAATCTCTCTATGTGTACAAACTGAGGAAAGATCATGTCAGGACAAAGTAAGAAGGCATCTGTCTCCAAGCCGGGAAGAAAGTACTCACCAGAAACTGACCATTCTGAACCTTGATCTGGGACTTCTAGCCTTCAGAACCATGAGAAAATTAATTTCTGTTGTTTAACCACCCAGTGTCTGTTATTTTGTTATGGCAGCCTGAGCAGACTAAGACTCTCTATAGCCTTCTGTGTTTCATCTCAAACCAGACAATTCTGCAATGTGCATCCCTTTCTTGACACACCTTCCTAAACACAGCAAGTAACAACGAATACACCCTCTCAACATTCTATTATCCAATCTCTTCTCCTAGAGCTTCTGGCTTACTAGGTCTTTGGTTTGACTTTCAAGTGATCGTGGATGATAAATGCACCCAATATTTGCCACTGCACTTGGGTCTCCATGTCTCCAGTTTCCAATTTCAACTTCCTCACTGCACACAACTTGACCACTAAGCCAAAGCCACATGTTGTAGACTTTTATTATGAGTGAATTACACTTCAAAGTAGTACCAATCTCTGTATTCTTTAGTATGTTAGCTGCTGTTACAAATACATCCCAACATTTCTGTGACTTAAAGCAATAAAAGTTCCTTTTTCACTCGGGTAACAGTACAATGTGGGTATTCCTGGGCAGAAGGTAACTTTCCTCCACATGGTGACTCAGATAAAACAGATTTTTTTTTTCAGTGCTAGCTGCTTGGATCTGAGAGACTTTCTTCAAAAAAGAGAGAGCAGAGAAGGCACACTGGCTCCATAACCTCCATGGTTCAGAAGTGATGTCACTGACCTATCCACTAGGCACAGTAGTCACAGGGCCTTAGGGTCATGATACTCTTAAGGGGCTCATAAAAAAGGTTTCATTTTAGTTTATTTTAAAAACAAAAGATAAAATGAGCATAATAATAATGAACATATAATAGTAAATTAAGGGGCCCCTTCCTCTCTAAAAATATATTTTATGACTGCATTGATATAACGATAAATATAATCCAGCTTAATTTACTAGAGAACCATATTAGTTTCCTATGACTGCTGTAACAAATTACCACAAACTTGATGGCTTAAAACAACAGAAATTTGCTTTCTTACAGTTCTAGAGGCCAGAAGTTCAAAATAGTTTTACTGGAACAAAACCAAGATGTCAGCAGTTGTACTCTATCTGTAGGATATAGGGGACAATCTATTTCCTTGCCTTTTCCAGCTTCTAGTGTTGTATTCCCTACATTCCTTGTCACATAACCCCTTCCTCTATCTTCAGATCCAGTACTATAGCATCTTCAAATCTCTCTCTTCTTCGATCATCATATCACCTTCTCCTATGTTCAAATCTCTCTCTGCTTCCCTCTTAAAAGGGATATTTGTGATTGCATTTAGGGCCTGACTGTATAATCCAGGATAAAATTCCCATCTCAAGGTCCATAACTTTCTCACATCTGTGAAGTCTCTTTTGTCATGCAAAATTAATATTCACAGATTCCACAGATTAAGAACTAGATAACTTTGGGGGCCATTATTCAGTCTACCACAAGAACTAACCACATTACCCCATTTAACTGCAAAAGGGTGAGTGGAAAATGTAGCCCCTCACTGGTTACCCATTTGCCAGAAATAACCCTTCACTATGGAGGTGCTAGCAGGAGAGCTAGTTGACTCTACCATGCTCCTCCATAGGTCTGTCACAAAAATTAATTGAGATAATATGTGTAAAATGCTTAGCATAGTGCCTTGCACATAGTAAACCCTTGATACAGCATATCATCTATTACTATTCTGTTCACTCCCATTGTTCAGTTGCAGTACTCCTCTTTTGCTACCTTTTATCCACTCTCTCCTTTAATGCTTTGCACTTGACTCTTTGGGGTCAAGGGTTAACGTTGGGCAGTATTTTCCAAAACAAAATCTTTTCACCCAAATTGGATAGTTTTGCCTCAGAGTGGTATATTACCTTCTCAGACTGTTTAAATAACCCTTCCCGTCAAGGCATTTGGAACCATTTTTTAAGGACAAGACTCCAAAGCATTGTAAGGGACCGCACAAAGGCAAGTCAAGTTGACTTTCCAGAATGGGGATCACTTAGCTGATTCATAAATTTAGAGTGAGTTTTCTGCACACCAAGTACCTTTATCCCAAAGGCAGGGAAAGCCTTTTTTTTTTTTTTTTTTTGAGGACTTCTTTAGTCCTCATAACCCAAGTGATAAGCAGCAACTCCAAAGTTACTTTTACCTTATTGTCTCAGTAGGCCTTGCGTTCTTTACACAAATACCCTTTTAGTGGCTGCTCTGATAGCTCAGTGTCCCTATAGCACATGTACACATTGGTATTGACTGTGAACTATAATGTATATCAGCCTTATTTTCTATCTTTGAAAAGCCTTCACTCTTGTCTAAGGACTTCTCCTTTTAGCCATGAGTCTCAGGCATGGTTTCCACTAAGGTACATCAGAGACTTCCCTAAGCTTGGTTCTCCAGGAGAGAATATTTTTTCACATTCCAGAAGGTACCAGACTGTGTGCATAAATGGCTTTTCTGTACCACCCTCTCTAGGCAGCACAGGTTAACAGATACACCAGCCTTTGAGAAAGGAACCCACACTCTGCTCTCACCCTGCCTTCTCTACCTGTTAGGGCTGAGCCCCAGGTAGAGAGGATAAAAAACTCCGTGAAAGTTTTAGGGACTTTGCCTCAACTCCCAGGAGTCATCATGGAAATCTGAAAGCTTTGTGGATAAACAACACATCTAACATGACTCTACTGCAGAAGAGTAATAATGGCTGAGAAGTGTTGAAATGCATGTGCCTGAGGACGACCTCATAGAGACCCCTGTAGCCCTGTGTAATGTGGGGAGAGAAGTTCTCAGTCCTCATGCCCTGTCAGTGGGGAAGACAGGGGGGTGGGTATGCCTAAAAGTTGAAGGAGGACCAAGAGATCAAAAGAGATCTTGAGATCGGCATCAAGACAATGCTTTAAGGAGGCCCTGTGAACTGAAGGTTGTGGCAGGACAGGAACCACCTCAACCCGTGCCAGTAGTGATGGACAGCAGCCAGTGTGGAAGGAAAATATCAGCATAAGCCAATGTGGACAGATGCTAACCATCTTGGATAAGAAGCCTCTTTCCTGTTATCAGAAAAATACAGGGGCCGGCCTGGTTTCATAGTAGTTAACTTCACATGCTCCGCTTCAGTAGCCTGGGGTTGGCAAGTTCAGATCCTGAGTGCGGACCTACACCCCACTCATCAAGCCATGCTGTGGCAGTGTCCTACATGCAAAATAGAGGAAGATTGGCACAGATGTTAGCTCAGGACCAATCTTCCTCACCAAAAAGTAATAATAATAATACATGACTGAGTGTCCTCCTTTTATGTTAGTTAAATCATTTTGGGAGTTGGGAAAGAGAAAAAAGGTGGGAGAAAGACTTGAATTTAGCCATGTGTTCTACCAAAAGAGAAAGGAAAAGTTTGTAAGTGACTAAACTTGCCTCAAAGTGACCAGGTAAATTTCTGTGCTTTTAAAAGGATAGAGTAGTCAAGAGCAAAGTTTGGTGAAATTATAAGAAGATAAACCACTTTTTTAAACCTCTATAAGCTACTTCAGGGAACAGCCCCCCAAAACTTATTGTATCATTGTATTAGCTAGGGCTTTCCAGCTAATAAAATACAATCCTATTTTATTTTATTAATCCTATAATGCAGTTAGATATCAAGGTCTTTTCCATCCTGTTTTTCCACCGAGGCAGAGTTTTTAACCTAAAGTCCATAGAACCTTCAGGGAAGTCTAAGGACAAAATTCAGAGGATCTATAAATTGTTTATGAAAAATTTCATCTTTAACTTTGCCATCCTCCAGCCAAAGTTTAGCATTTTGTTCATTTATGAATGTGAGCCACAAACCGTGGTAGTGGCAACTGTATCTGTGATTTTTTGTCACATACAAAATCCTCATAATTTCAAAGCAAGTTATCATTGTTGCAAACATCTTGAAATATCACTTATACTTCCTATTACTTTGGAATTAATGTATTTATTATATCTGTTACAATATCTTATTAATTAATATGTTGTGGAAACACATATTACTACGTTATTAATTTTAATTGTATTATTTTTATAATTATATTTTAATGTTACTGATGGCCTTTGTAATCCCAGAAACTTCTTTTTTGGTATTTAAAAATAAGAATAAAAAGAGGCACACACTTACACCAGACTGCCAAAGAGCTCTTCATCTCCTTTGTGGTCAAACTGGATCATAAGTAACTCCACAATCCAGTTCAAAAGAGATAGAAAGAGAGTGAAGAAGGTACCCAACTGTTGTAATGTCCTAGTCCATAAATGTCACACATCACTTACACTCATATGCCATCTATGAGAACCTAGTTTTATGGCTATACCTAACTGCAAGGGAGGCTAGGAAATATAGTATATCAGGGAAGCCCTGTGGCTATAATTCTATCACAATGGAGAAAGGTAAATAGAGTTGGTGAATTTTATATCATCCATGACACTACTCTCTTGTACTCTGTTTCCCAAGAAGTTTTCTGCTTTTTGTTCTAAAAGTTTATCCATATGTTTTCTTAGTGTAGACAGATTTGTTTCTTTTTTTCCACTCCACCCTTTATAATCTGCATTTCTTTTTCATGTCTAAGACTTCCAGTATAATATTAAATAGAAGCAATAATATAGAGAATTCTTGTCTTGATCCAAATTTAGTAGAAATTCTGCTAAAAATTTTCACTATTAAGTGAGATATTTCCTATAGGTATTTTACAGGTAACCCTTATGGGGTTAAGGAAGTTATCTTCTATTCCTAGTTTGATAGAATGAGCTGATATTTATAAGGTGAATAGTGGCAGTCCTTCATGATCTGGCCACAAAAATAAAGGATTTGAATGAGGTTTAGTCTCTAATGAGACACATGAATTACTTCTGGGACAGTATCACTAATTTCTGACTTCCCCCTAGAGATACTGATATTCCTCCCAGAGCAACCCGTGATCCAACTCATTTGGGGAGGTTTAGGAAGGGGCTTGTATGGCATTTACTCTGGCCTCTGGAGGTAAGGCCTGAGCTAGAGAACATAAATCTGCGAACCAGGAGACACATACTGCAACCTTGGTTCTGACACCAGTCAAATGTATGATGTTGATCAACAGGAATAACAACTACTATTTATAGGGTTTTTTTTTTTAATCAGATGTCTGGCTCTGTGATGAGCACATTACATATTTTGCAGTATGGAATGTTCACAAAATCCTGATGACATAGATATCATTCATGCTCGCATTTTACAGATGAGGACAATAAGGCCCAAGGTTTAAGTACTTTGTCCAAGATCACAAAACAGTATAAGTAGCAGAGCCAGGCTTGTAATGTAACTTCAGTGAAACCAAACTCCATGTTAGCAATGAACTTTCTGTACCATGAGTCATTTTCCCTCTCTGGGCTTCCAATTTCTTATCCATAAAATCAATATAAACTATAACAGGAGTAAGCAAATCTCAAATGGGTCTAATAAGAAAGTACTAGAATGTTTGTGGGCTACCTATTTTCTAAGCATATATATTTATTTCAATCTGGAAGAACAATATCTGCAAAAGCATTTATGCATTTTTTTTTACTATTTCCCTGTCACTGAAGAGTTTCACCTTAGAAAGCGCTAGAATTTCAGACACTACATTATTAACACTCACTATGCTATTTATGTGTACTGAATTCTAACACTGGGGCTTTGAATCGCCTGAGATGAAATCTAGTTCATTGGGTGGAGGTGGGTTGGTATGCATAGTCAAAGGGAGGTTGTTGAAGGATATGGGGATAAGGAGGTATCAAACTTCAATGAGAGTAGAGACAAAACGATGAGCCAGGAGGTCTGTACTTGAGCAGATGAGACAAGGGTGCAACATTTGGAAAGTAGTCTGATTAGGATACAGAAAAGGAAGGACTATGAGATATGATATGAATGACTTTCCTTTTCTATTCCTAGCTTATAAATTAGCAATAAGGAAACTTTTGGCGGGGGGGGGGGGGTGGAGGTGGGCTTGTACAGGGAAATTCATCTCTGTCTCTCTTGCTCTTTTGTCCCTTGCTTGTTAGGTCACAAAAGCCACATCCCCAGCAGGAGCTCTCAGTCTGTGACTCGGCCCTGTAGTGGAAGCACCTTTTTTACAACCAACCAGTGGTAGTTCTGGCAAGAACACAGAGAACCATTTTGATGGGATGAGAGAAAGGAGGTTGAGAAGTTCTCATATAATCCACTGCATTTGCATTGTTTTATATTCGTTGATCTTATTATTAGAATAATGGGATATGAGGACCTGACCTGCATTTCAACTATTCTCCAGAGGGCACAAGAGGGGGTATTTCCCTGCCCAGTCAAATTCTTTCGAGCTAACTAACTGGGCATGCGGGGAGGGTGTTCTGACAAAGAGGAATGCACTGACCTGGGGCCTTCCTGTGCTTTGGGCAACAAGTCACTCATTGACCATGTGAATGTTTGGTCACAGGAGTGGCCCCTTTCACACCCAATGCAGTTTGTCTAGGGTCCAATCTCCACCCCTGCACAAAGGAAAGCACGTCCAAGCCCACATCGATTACATCAAGCTATACTATTTATTTATTTCCCATTGCAATAAGCACATGCAATTAGGCAACGGCCTCTTTCCCAACTACACTTCTGTTGGGTCCACAACTTTCCCTAGAAAGAGAATGCTCCTGGTGCTTTTCTCTAAAATCAACAACAGAAAAGATCTATCAAATTGGATGATAGGATGAAAGAAAGTTATCTCAGGCTGATCCAGGAATCTGACTTCAGGGACAGCTACAGCTTCAGTTCCCGTTTCACCAATGTGCAGCACAACCTTGTGGGCAGCCTGTTGGGGGAGAAGAAACATTGCTGATCCTCTGAAAAAAACAGGAAAAGTCTTTGTGATGATTTGGAAGCAGGAAGGGAAAAGGAAAGACAAGGTTACCCTTTTACTGAGCTGTGTTGATGGTGCTTGAATATGAAGGCTACTTGGCTAAGTGTAGTAAATGAATCTCTGTTGATTTTAGAACTAGCTGTAAGGGAACCACCTCTTTCTCCATGGCTTTCTGCCTCTAGAAGTCACTTCTCAAGCTTTCTCCTGCCCTCACCACACCCTCCATAACTGTATCTCATTAGCATCAATTCTGATCATTAAGTTCTTCTACCAGAATCATTTTAGGACATAAGGGTAAGGGATGGAATAACTGTTACAGTATCTTGTTTGAGGGTAATGAGAATGACTCCAGAGTGAATCTGGCCTAGAATGAGTCATTCTGCCTCTCTAAGCTTCACAGTGCTCATTGATAAAATGAGAGAGTTGAATTAACTGACTCTCAATGGCCCTTCTAGCTCATATATTCAAGAACTCTAATCTACCAACTTACAATGGAAAGTTTAAGACCGTTGTCCTTTGTGAGTCTAGAAAAATCAGCATTGTCAGCAAAAGCATCCTGGATGCCCATCTTCAGAAGGAAGGCTCCAAGGTCATATGTGGCAGAAATGGAAAACTTTGGAACAAACAAGTCAATCCACCTGTTGGGTAAGAGGCAAGGAACACATGGCTATCAGTACACCAAGCTCATGATTCCCTCCCTCTCTCTGTCACTACAGTATTATATTGGACTCTGCTCCTCCCCTAGGTATTGACAACCATTGCTATTCAGGTCAACACATGGCAGGGCACCAAAACCTCAGAAGTTATCCCAGAAGGAATGATCTCTGGTTTAGCCAATGTTGGACTGCAGCACTGGAAGTAGGGAGGTGTGACTCACTTACAATCAAAAAGTAACATCTCTGGGTGTTGGCCAAGGTTGAGGACCCAGTGGCATTAATGCCAACAGGTAGTACCTGGGGAATCTCAAGGTTTTCCATCTAGCACTCCCAGCCCAGTGTGGCTGCTCATCCAACTCTTAACATTAAAATCTAATCCATCCCTCAAGCTCTAGTTGTCCTCTGGGAAGCCATCAATTTAATAACTGGCTGACTTTGGACAGTTCGTTTTATCTTTCTAGCCCTGACTTCCTCATTTGAAAAATGCCTATGATACTATCTCTTTTACAGGTTTGTTGATGTGTTTAGCAGAAACGAAGTAAATAAAGTGTCTGGTATAGCGGCTGGCACAGAGTATGTTCTCAGCATTCTTTAGCGGTCATCACACAGCTGTTAGGTAGTTTAGGGTGATTCTCCTGCCTCTGAGTTTCTCTGAACTCAGTCTCACCTGTACCGTTATGCCCACCTTCTACTTCTCACATCATCTAAGATGTTTACCCCTTCTGCAGTAACCGGTTCCACTTCTTCAATGTTTTAGATGACATGGCCCCTTCCACCCACTCCATCTGGCCCTCCTTTGGAAGGACAAAGAGTGCAAGAGAATTCTTGCTGTAGTCCATTTGCAGCACTGTGCAGTTCAGCTCCGTATCCACCAGGTAATAGTATTGTTCCATCTGGTGCATCATGGGCACTTGCACCGTTGTGGTCTTGTCCACTGAGAAACTGGAACCCTCTTCTGTCTTGGCTGGATCAAAAGGATTTGCCCACTGGGCTTAAAATACAGAGAAAAGAGACTTGTTTGTTTTAAACCAGTATTAGTGCCAATGAGAGCTTTTCCAACAGTTATCTCATTTAGTAATTAAGGCCATGACAGAGGTAGGTACCTACTGTCAACCATTTTTACAAGTGAGTAACTGAGGATCAGGGAGAGAAAGTGACTTTACATGGTCTCCCAGCTAGCTGATGGCAGAGCCAGGAGTCACACCCAGGGCTGTTAGACTCTGTGTTCAATAGATGTTCCATCTGTGTTCAAAACCACTATACTTACACTAAACCCATCAGAGCCACAGTTTCCTCTTCCGTAAAAAGGTATAAGCACATCCAACATACAGGGTGAAATGAGACAATGGATCTGTTCTGCCGTTTTATCCGTCTACAAGTATGTGGTTTGTGGCCAAGAATTGTTCACTCCTCCACCAAACATGGCTGACATGTGCTGTAGAACCAGGAGAAATCATTTGGGCACAGCACCTTCAGAAAAGAGTCATATGATTCTTGTTGTTACAAGCACCAGCTTTAGAATCAGGCAAACCTGGGCAGGAATACCAGCTCTGAAACTTATTAACTGTTTGTACCTGGGCACTTGTAAGGATTAGATGATACAATGTGTGTAGATCACACACAGCAGCATGGTGCTTGGTACATAGTGGGTAGATAGTACATGATAGAAGTATTTATGTAACATGCCCAAGACTGTACAGCAAGTCAGGGTCACAGTAGGATTTAAACCCAAATCTGTTTACCTGCCAAATGCAAGCTTGTCCCACATCACCAAATCTTTTGGAAACTATGATTCTCTAGCTAGATGTTAGCAGGACGTTCATACCATTGTCACTCACCTCTCTGAAAGTGCCCTCTCCCTAGAAATTTCCTGCGTTCATCTACAGAGCTATGTGTGCCTCTGGGAAGATCCAAAACTACATACAGCTATGTCCAGTGGAGCAGGTCGTATGAGGGACACCTACTGATGCCAGTCAGAAGAGACAACCAGCACCCCCCAGTGCCTCACCAAATTATCAGAACATGGAACTAGAAACAGGCCTATTAGAGCTTTACCTTTAAAGTGAATATAGTTCACCAGAACCATGATGGTGTTTGGTTTGAGGTCTTGGATGAGGCCCACAACTTTCCCTTTGGTTTGCTTCACCACATGACTATTGATCTCCTGCTGGGCTGTAGAAATATTGGAGAAGTCAGTAGAAAAGACTTCAGTCTCATAAAGGCTCTTGACATCATCCAAGAATTTTGCCAGTGGTTTCAGCTGCTTTCCAATGAAGAGGGCATTTCCCATCTGTAATTCTAGCTCCTTCTTTGGAAAGTTCAGTGAACATATCAGGTGCTGGAAGCCCTGCTGGATCTCTGCTATTGGGGTGTCTGTGAGGTTGAACCCCAAGCTCTCCAGGATCTGTGTTTGGGTGTTGGAGCAGGCCCCAAGGGAGAGCATGGCCAAAGCTGCAGAAATGCTCACAGGGGAAAAGAAGATGTTCCGATCTGGGGTCTTCACAGTGAACCTCCGGTATAGGTTGAATGCAAAGTCAGCATTGATGGATGACATCTTATAGAGAGTGGCATTTTGTTGGGGAGAATGGCAGCTGGTTTCTCTGCCTTCAGAGCTGTTAGATGGTGCACAATGAAGCCCAAGTACCAGTAGAACCAGATAGAGGAACAGTGGCATTTTGGAAGGAAGGTAATCTATAAGAGATGAAGTGAGAGAACCATTGGGGAATCTCAGCTGCAGGAAAACTTAAAGCCAGAAGCACATAATAATCACCCATCATGATTAGTAAAACAATAGAAGATATTTCATGGTGTGCTCACTAGGGGCTGTGTGGAGGCCTCTCTCCCATAAAAAACTGATGACATCTAATAGGGGCAGGGAGTAGGAGAGTTGGCTCGCTGAGGCCACAGAAGTAATGGCATGGATTATCATTCAGATGTAATATCAACATATGAAAACTATGAACAAATTAAACTCTCGGAAATTGAATAACTTTTTATTTGAACTAGAGGCAGCCTTTTGGAGAGGGAGGAGTTTAAATAAAACTAGTACTCTCGCTGCTTACATTATTTTTTGTATATTAGTGTTTTGGATTTTTTTTTAAATTTGGCACTTTTCTTAAGATAAAAGCTATAAGAGATGATATGAGAGAATACCTGTAGTGGTTTTTTGGATAAAATAAAAAAGAGAATAATTTTCAAAAGATATTTTTAATTATATTGGAAGGGTGGTGGTTTATAGAGCCATGTACAAGATCATGAGCTGAAATTGATGCATTCACACAATGCACAGAAGCCACAGGAGTGTTTCCAAACAACGGGAAGATGAAAGTATAACTTTTTGCATTTCAGATCTCTCTCACTCTAAGTATCATCTAAAAGAGTAATTTCTAAGTTGCAAGACATCTTAAAACTATTATTCTCACACTCATTAATGTTATTTTTTAATTATTAGAGCAGAAGCCAGAAAATATGAGGTAAGACGCTCTGTGCCTGCAAGATTACAAGTCAGTGGAGTAAGAGAGTCAGCTGTGGAATCCAACAACCATGGGTGTAAGTGATCAGAAGGAAGTGATCCATGGAATCAGGCAGGACTCCTTATTCAGTCCTCCATTCTCTTCCTGAGTGATCTCATTCACTCCCAGGAACTCAAATGCCACCACACAAAGCTATATACTCTAGCTGAGATTGCTTTCCTGCATTCCCAGCCATTTGTCCAGTTGCCTACTGGATACATCCACCAGAATGTCCCACATATACCTCAGTTTCAAATTGGAAATATCAAAGTTTTCAAGGTAAACACATCTCCTTAGCCCTCAAGCCTGCTCTTTCATCTTCATTCCACATCGCTATCTACTGAGACTTCCATACCAAAAACCAAGGATTCATCCTAGGGGCTTCTTTTATTCTCATTCCCAACATCTAATGAATCATGATGTTCTATGAGTACTATCTTTTAAAAACCTCTCAAAACTTCTCCTTTCTACTGCCACTGCCTCAGTTCATGACCTGAACTTCTTCACAGCTCCTAGCAGGTCACACTGCCTTCAATCTCTCCCACCCCAACCCCCCTGCTTCTATCCCTCTATCCAATCTCCACATTGTCACCAGAGTCCTCGTTCAGTAAAAGTCACAGAGACTGGTAGGAGGTCAATTATCAGATGACCACACTTAGACCTTGGCCTCTGGTGCTAGGAGTTTGGAGCTCATGGTTATTTGGGATTCTGAATTGCTGATAGAGACGTTCAAAGTTCCCAAAGAGAAAAAAAGTACTTACAGCATATGCCCAAGAAGCCACTAGCATCTCTCAGAAAGCAAAATCTTTCCATCTTTATAACGTGCCCTGTATTGCAAAAGTGGAGCACTCTTAGTTACTCATTAACCCCAGCATTAACCCTGGGATGATATTTTCAAAGCTGATGCACAAAAACAAGGCCAAAAGGAACAAGGTGAAAAATGATAAGGATGGAACTTTGAATGGTTGCTTCGGCTGCCAGATAGTTCATCTATAACAAAAAAGAAAGAAGACTGTCAGACTTGGAGGAGTCCAGGTTCGTGCTAGGAAATGTATCTTTTCAGCTGGCAGGATGAGGACCATGGGCAAAAGTGCCAAGAGGCTGCAGGATAAAGACTGTTTCCCCCATCAGGGCCAAATAGTGCTGAGATTGGCAGCCTTTTGAGAGAACGGTGCATATAGGCAGAGGTTGGGTGAACCTCTCTAATGGATGTTGTAGAAATTATTTATTCATTGTCTTGCAGGAGATGATGACAAAAGTAGCTTCCAACTCTAGATTTCTGACACTGCATACATCTATGTCTGCTCAGAGAGAAACCAGTCCTGTCTTCTGGTCACTAAAATCCCTGTGCCACAGGACTTCAAAAGAGGATGCAGAAGGAGCCAAGGAGAGTGGAATCAAAGATTTCACTGTCCAGTATGAACCATGTACTGAACTGTGTGCTGCAAAGAGGCAATGGGAGCAAAGAGCACTGGGCTCAGACAGGAGACCTGAGTTCAACCTTGCCTCTACCAGTTTCTAGGTCTAGTAGTAGTAATAATAGTACTACTAGTAGTAGTAATAACAGCAACTTCTGCTTATTGGGTATTTATCATGTGCAGGGCAAGATGTGAATCATCTAATTCCAGACACTTACTGCTTCAGAACTACATTAAGGATGTGTGAACGTTAAGTGAGGGTTGGGGATTGGGTGAATAGCGGCTAGCTTGAGATAGCCTAGACCACAGTCTCTGGTGGGACTTGGAAGCCAAGTTAAATAGCGTAGACTTTACCTTGAGGGCATTAGAAAGCCCCTGGGGGAGTTTGACAAGGCAGTGACTGGATATAGGGTGTTTGTGCTGTGACATTGTTTCTTCTTAACCAAACATAGACAGAGCCCCTACTATGTGGAAAGTACCACACTTGACACTGGGATTTCAGAAATGAATGCTAAATATCAGTCCTGAACCCAAGGGATCTTTCTAACTACCTGACACACACTGCTCAGACTGAAAGGGACAGGGCACATCTCACATATGGGATAGTCATGGGTGCATGTGTCTCGCAGCAAGGCAATGGAAAGCTCAGATCTCCTGACACTGAAGTCAGTCCATGCCCACTCCTGGTATATAACACAGTCTGCTTTCTCAGTTATAGGCAATTGCTGCAGAAGAAACAGGCAGACTATCTAGAAAGAAAACTTCCGAACCTGTGCCCTCTGCTGGCATAGTCAGACAATGGCACAGCTTGTTTTCTGCTGCATCTGACTCAGCTGAGCTTTGCTAGCAGCTAGCAACTGCAGAGTCTGTCACCGACATATGAGAAGAGCAGCCCTGCCCCCGCAGATTCCCCTGTTCTGCACTCTGGAGTCCTGTCATGCGCACTTGTCATGTCTTTGCTATGTAGAAACTATGTAATTTTGGGCCAGTTACTTAATATCCTTGAACCTCAGCTTCCTCACGTCTAAAGAGGAATGATAACAACCCTCACATCATGTGGTTATTGGGAGTATCAAGTGAAATTTAGAGATGGTGTCTGGAAGTTCTTACATAGTGCCTGTCATATAGCAGAGATCCAGCAACTGTTAATCCTCTTCCCCTCCGTCATGCTTTTCCTCCCCCAATGAAAGTCTTCACAGTTCCTATATATCACCTCCCCTCCATTCCCAACTGCTGTTCAGTTCTGCTTTCTGGAAATGCGTTCTCCCTAAGATTAAATGGATTGATTGACTGTTAATGTGTAAGATGTTTTTTAAAATTTATAATTATAACAATAATTTCAGTCTTGTGTAAAGCTGCTGGAGCTAGCACATTGAATACAGAATCTCTTGGAAGTGTAACCATACCAATAAATTCTATTAGACCTAAAATTATGCCCATCTGTCTCTTGGGATGAACACCACCACAATCCATTTCCACAAAAACTCCTCAGCATTTTGAATTAGAAATTCCACAGTTCAAAGCTTCATAGTTTCACAGTTATTTTAATGTGAAAACATTGGTTGCCTACATTTGACTTGATATTTGACCCTCCACTCCAGTCTGGGGGTAAATGATGAGGTCTTACTCTAGTTATAGGTATGTAGACACCAATGGGTGTGGGGTGGTGGCATTAGGAAAACTGGCTTCTTCTCACAATTTAAGTTTCACAAGCAAGAAAAATATCGGATATTTAAACAAGAGAAAAACAGCCTCATTGGACAAAGAGAGGAACTGTTTCTGTTGGCAAGGGATGCTCAGTGGGCATTTTGAGCTTGGGGTTCTTTTAATTTCCTCAATTTTCCGATTCTTGAGTTTTCACTCTTTTCACTTCAATGATTAACTTTGAAAAAAGCGACCTGTCAATGCTGGGAAATGAATTAATTCTGTAATTTGGTAATTCACAGGATCAAGTGCTGAGCATAAGATTTGGCTAATTAGCTGCATTAGATAAATTCTATCTGCATGTTGACTGACTTCAGTATATTCCTTGAGCATTTGAGCCAGGAATTTAGGGTTTTGAGCATATCACTCTTTTTCTTAAGCTTTCTAGTGCCATCAGAAGCTTTCACCTCACCCCACAATATTGAATTCCTTAAAACCTTCAGATGTCTCCGTGGCAGCAATGAGGTCCTCCATAGCCATACTTTCAAAAGGCTCTCTATTGCAGAGGACCACTTAATTAGTTGCTTTGTCTTTTCACTTCACGGGATTTGCCATCTCATCTCATACTCCCTTTCTAGAACACGAATTTTGTTTTCAACTGCCTTTACCCCTATTAGACAAGATAATCAACTTCAAAGATCCATAATTTCCTTAAATTTTCTTACATGAAACCTAATTACTCATATTAATGTCTGTATCAGTCAGAGTTTATGATTCTAAAAGGTAACTACTATTGGGTAACCTTAACAGAAAAGACATTTAGTGGAAGATATAATGCTACACAAAATTAACAGGCATGCCAGAGAATCTTACTCCTTTTGCATGGGAGGAGATGTGGGGACAGAGTTAAGTATCTACTCTGGTTCATGGACATTGGTAAATGGCTTATCTGGCTGTGCATCAGAAGCAACTTGATTGTAAAATAGGTGATAAAAAGATGTAAGGAAGAAATACATGCATAGATATCTGCAAATAGGAACAGAGTGTGAAGGTATTCGTGTCCATGTAAATGCTCACCAAAGAGCAATATCAGCAGAGTAGAAGTTCAACAGTCTGGTTGGTAAGATGATGCGTTCTGTGGATGTCAGTTGGCGTTTTTCCCCAAATGCCCAAGTCTTGGTCTAATGTGTTCATGAAGAAAGCAGCCATGCCAGCTGGGATGGAAGTCATGCATGGGCTCAGAAACAGGCACCTCTACTTAACATGGCTGATCTGCCTACATCTATATCAGATATCAACATAATACGGCACAATATCTCAGGAGGACTAGCAAGGTAGCTAGTTTTAGCTTGATTACATTGGAACACTTCCATTATAGAAAGGGCATTGTTTTGTTCTCACAGGAGTAGACAATGACTGTAAATGAGGCTTTGCCTTTCTTGTGTGCAAACTTTGTGCCAAATGAGTCACCCATGGACTTATAGAATGCCTTATCTACCATCATGGTATTCTATACAGCATTTCTTCTAACCGAATATTCATTTCATGCCAAACTATATGTGGCAATGGGCTGACACTCATGAAATGCACTGGTCTGATCATATTTCCCATCACCTTGAAGCAGCTGGCCTTTTAGAGAGTGGAATGGTCTTTTGATGACTCAGTTACAGAGCCAGCTAGATGACAACATCTACTAGCACAGGACAATGCCCTCTGTGATACGGTATATGCTCTAAATCAGCATCCAAAATATGGTGCTCTTTCTTCCATAGCTTGGATTCATAGGTTGGGGAATCAAGGAGTGAAAGTGTGTGTGGATCCCCTCATTATTCTCCTAGCATGAATCCACTAGCACAATTTTTGCTTCCCATCCCTATAAACTGGTGTTTTCTGGTTCAAATGTCTTACTTCAAATGGATGCTTCTACCATGGGGTGCAACAATGGTTCCACTGAAGTTGTAGTTGAGGTTGCTACCTGTCCACCTTGGGTCACTCATGTCACTGAATCAATAGGAAAAGAAGGGGGTTAGGGTACTGGGTGGGGTGGTAGATCCTGCCTATCAAGAGGAAATTTCATTGCTATACAAAAAGGGGATTTATAATGCAGGAGTTTCCCAGGGATGCCTCTTAGTATTCCCGTGTGCTGTGACTAAAGTCAATGGAAAACTACAGCAACCCATACAAACAGGACTGCTAATTGTCCAGACACCCCAGGAATGAAGAATTGGGTCACTCCACCAGGCAAGGAACCTCGACCACCTAGGGGCTTGCTAAGGACAAAGGGAATATAGAATGGGTAGTGGAATAAGATAGTTGAAATCACCAGTTATGACCACCAGACTGGTTGCAAAACCAAGGACTATAATAGTCAAGAGTATTTCTTCCCTGTTTTGATATCAATATACCTGTGTTTATATTAACCATTTTTTCTTCCAACTTCCTTTCCCCCTACTTTTCCTATTTATATAAGATGTGTTAATTATGGTTAATTTTGATATCAGTGTACAAGTTACAGATGTCAAAAGGGACTGAGAGGAAGAATGAACATCACCCAAGATGGATAAAGGGACTTTGTATCTTCTTTTCTGAAGAGGGTTAGCATGTTTTCAGTTGCACATGGGATAGTTGCACCGTGATAGGCCGAAGCATGGCTTTGCTCTTTTCTTGACTTGGAAGTGTGTATAGATATTGAGTTGATGAGGGCTAGACTGTGAAAGCTCTGTAATGTGTCAACTTACTAAGACAAATTCCATTTTCTAGATTTCTTTATTTTGCATGTTTCCAGTTAGAGCTGGCCACCATAAAAATTGGCCTAAGATCTGGAAAGCAGAAAAAAACAGTAGCCATGTTTCACTCTTGGAAGGATGATGTAGGTGAGGAGCCCTGTTGTGTATCACATGCTTTTTTATGCGTCTACTCGTTTGCCTTGTTGGCAATGGCAGTAGGCAGGCTCACAGCTCCAGGTACCAGGGCTATATTCTCCCAGCTTCTCTAATTTCTGGACCAAGTTCAAGAGGGACTTTGTGGTAAGAGTCCCAGTTCTCATGCAGGTCAGGCATGGCAGCAAAGTTTTAGGCTTGAAGATAGATAAAGTCTGGCATGGGTCTCAGTGAGAGAAAGGAAAGATACAGGTTCCATCTTTTTCGCATGATTAGGTTTTTCCTACGTTTTCCCAGTTCCTAGTCATTCTTTTTTCCTGACCATGTGTCCTGTGAGTTGAGAATCAACACCAGACTCCAAAGAAACAGCTGAACCAAGACTGTTTTACCAGTTACCACGGTAGTGTAAAGTCAGATGTCTATTATAATTCGCTTCTTCCAGAGAGAAAGAGTCCACGACATTCTAAGTGGACAAGGACATTTTGAAGGGGCAAGTTGAAAACTGTCCTACTCAGCAGTCTGCTACCTATCTTTTCATGTCCACCTTAAGTCCTCCTTCCTCCTTTTTTGAAAAAAGCCCACCCACTGTCACCCATCCTGATTCTTTCAGCTACAAAGTTTGTAGTCAATGTATTACATGTAAAGTAACGTTAGTTATAGCTCTACTTAACATTCAGCCTTTTCTCCTAGCGAGACTTTGAGACTCTTGTTTCCCAGAACCGTGGCACCTCTTTCTCAGTCACTGATAATGTTTTTGATCAATGGTGGAGGAGGTGTGGTAGAGACAACTTGGTCTGATCCTTTCATATTCCCTCAGTCAGGGCCATTGACTTTCCCTGTGGCTACTTAATTAAACTTCTGTTTTCATGTTGCCCCAAAAGCTGGATAGAAAAGAAGCAATCTTGTCTTAAATGCAGATTAGACATCAGGAAATCTTGGTTGGAGACTTGATTCTTCAACTAATTTGCATGACCTTTGGCAAGTTAATTAAGTGCTAGGAGCCACTGATTTTCTCTGCGTCTGGTTAGTTACCTTACTACACTCCTTCCAAAGTTTAAACCAATGTTTTTTTTAACAATGCTATGCTCCCTTTTTGAGGTGGGACTGTAGGCAAAACTAACTACATCGAAATTGGGTTGGAGTGATAAAAGGAGTTTATCAGTGTTACTTTTCTGAAATGTGATATTTCTTAATTCGTTTGCTGTTTCTTTTTCTAAAATATTTTTCAGAGTTACAAATCATTTTGCTTCTCAGAATAAATGTGAAAAAGTGTTTGACTCATCCATTAGTTTAAGAATTTTTTATACTTGATTTTTTGGCTTAGTGGATCTGAATGCAAGAGAAAATCTTTGTTTACTCAGATCATCCTAGGAAGCCTACCCTCTTAATGACTTTCATGGTTGCCTTTAAATAAGTGTTCTACTTTCTGTATTCATTCTTTAGAGGCTTGATGTGAATTTGGTAGCATTTATTAAACACCTTCCAGTTTCTGTTTTTAACACTTTTTCAACCCTCTGTTCTGACTGAATTCATTTCAACTTTGTACGTTCTTTTTAAGCAGCTTAAAGAACGTTAGTATGTCAAAATTCTTTTCTCTCTGTCTTCTTGGAGTCTTTGACTACTGCTGAGATCTGAGCTATAAAATTTCTTATGACTCTGTCGCTACTGACATGATCTGTCTGTCCCTAGAGGGCAGATGCGGGGAGGGGAGTCACAGTTCCTGTGCTGCAGGGCGGAGCTTCATTGGAACACTACAGTTTTGCGGAAAATGGTGGAATTAAATAGATCTGGCATGGGCCTAAAAGGTAACACAGGACTCTAAATTCTCAAAGATAAGAGAGATTCTGAGCAATCTAGAACCAAACGGCCTTGATCACTCATTGGACCCTGGACATGTCAATCCTTGCCTCTCAAAAAATGAGCTTAGAGCTCGCGAAGACAGAAGCAGCCCTTTGTTGACCATTCAAAGCCCCGCCCCCTGTCACTGGCCCATCTGCTTCTTTCCCGCCCTGTCCGCTGTCACCTCAAGCACAGTCTTGGTGGCTCGCTCCTCCAGCCGCCCTCCTGCCCTTCCTGCCAGAGGGCCTCCACAGGCACTCTTGAAGACTGTTGTCCCCTTTGCCGCCATCTTCTCTGTCGTCCCCACTGCCCCCTGCCTGGCAGGCTCTGCTGCCCACAGGCTTCCCTCAGAGGCAGTCGCTTCAGCGGCCACCATTTTCGCCGCTGCGGTCGTTGTGACAACCCGATCCCTGCTCAGGTCCAGGCGCAGCCTGGGTCGTCCTTTCTACCATGTCGGCCACAGAGGGGCGAGATTCGGTCGAAGGCAGCCAGCACAGAGCTGATGGCTGCGTGGACTGCGACCCCGGACTCGTCGGGGTGCCTGTGATTCCTGCAGAAAGAACAGGTCAAGTTGCAAGTGCCGCAGCCTTTCTGGTTTCCCAGGTGGTCACAACAGCCCTTCAGGAGGCGAAGGTTAAGCCACAGGGTGCCCAGTGCACAGTCTAGGAGGACAGAGACGTCTGGTCATCAGAGCAGGAGGAGGACTTGGAGGAGGAACAGGAGGAACAGGACTATGAAAGCGAGGAGGAGGAAGATGCGGATGAAGGCGCAGAGCACGTCGAGGAGGTACAGGAGGAGGGCGCCAGAGTTGTCCTAGGGGCTCGCGAGGCCCCCATGGTGGGGTTTCCGTTTCCATTCTGGGATCTGGCCCAAACCCTTCACCACCGCATTCGTAGTGATAACCACGTCTTGGGTCGGCCTCATGCAGGCCGTGTGGTGGTGAGGCGTGGTCCCCAGGAGCCCAAATTAGGGACCCGTGCCTCGGGAGGGTGAACATCTGGCAGAGGGAGTGGAGAGCTTGTAGGCTGAGCAGCTGGCAGGGTACCTCCCCCCAGGTGCCCGAGGAAACTGCAGAGGGGACTGCATGCCAGAAGGCAGAGGAGCCAGAGGAGGCCACGGTCCCTGACTGATGCACATGTCTTCTATGATGCCAGGGCCTGAGGAACTGAAGGGGACTGAAGCTGGCAAGTGGCAGCAAAGTCCTTAGGACTTGCGGCCCCTGTTGGTGCATCCTGATCAAAGGCAGGCTGTGCCCAGCGCTTGCTTTTAGCCATTAAAGGGAGGGTCAAAGCTCTCAAAATACTTCAGGCCGAACATGCAGCATTAGAAGCCCAATTCTGTAAAGACCTTTACGATCTTGACTAAAGGTATGCTGCCCTCTACTAAGCCCTGTATGATAAGAGTTCTGAGATCTTCAGTGCAATTCATGAGCCCACAGAAGGTATCAGTGGGAGCAGGTGTTCAGGAAGGAATTTGGGAGGAAATGGGAAAAGAGCCTGAAGGAAAAGGGCAAACAAATGGCATACCTCACTTTTGGTTGACGGCTTTTAAAAATGTGAATATTCGTGGTAGGATGATCCAAGAAAATGGTGAACTTGTACTAGAGCACTTGAAAGATGTAAAAATTAAGTTTTCGAGGGTTGAAGAACCAATGAGCTTCTCTGTAGAATTTGTCTTTAAGTCAAAGGAATACTTTTCCAACAAAGTTCTGACGAAAACATGCAGAAGGCGATCAGATCCAGATGATTCTGATCCCTTCTTCTCCAAAGGGCTGGGTACAATCAGCAGCACAGGGTCTGGGATCTACTGGATAGAGGGGGAAAACGCCACCGAGAAAACTAACAAGCTGAGTTTGTTAGAAAACTATCAAGCTGCAGAAATGTGAGGGCCTTGGACGTCTTGTATCAACCACGTCCAGGTAGTCTTTCTTCACCCACTTCTATCCTCCTGATTCTCCAAGGGTAGAGTACTGGTTGTCACCACTGATTATAAATTGGGCTATTTTTCCGTAAAGTTCTGGCCCTAATGTCCATATTATTCTTCACTAATGAAGCGAGTGAATATCAATATGAAAACTGATGATGAGGCCCAGGAACCTGGAGGTGAGGAGGAGAAAGAAGAGAATTAAAATGAAGAACCAGAAGAAAGACCTGAAAAGGATCTGAATTCAGTGCAGTGCAGCCTGGGAGAAGGCGGGTTGAGTATCACCTAACCATTCTTGTCACACACATGTTAAATTCTTATGTTTTTCTTGGGAAACTGGATAATAAAATAACTTTAAAATATTATTTTTGTAAACCATGTTGAGTTTTAATAATGTACATATATGCTAGATCGTATAGAATGCAACATGTTCTGAAAAGTACTTCTTTCACAGACACACAGTCTTTGAGCTGTAAATATAAGACTTGTACTGGTAGCTGAGACCATATTTGTTTAGGACACAATTACTAGAACAAGTGGCTAAAGCTACTGGTACATTCTCTAGATGGGGCCTTCATCTTTCGGTGGCCATTTAAATGTGGTCTCTTGTACTAATTAGGACACAATGCCTTTGAGAATGTGACTGCCTAAAAAACTAAAATGTTAAGAATGTCAAGGACCACATTTAATGATTGACAGCTAAGTGTTCATTCAGTTTTAAATCTTTGTATTTCGTGTGATGGTCGAAAGAAAAGAAGAATAATCATAGTAAGATTCTGGTTACCACTGAATTGTTAATTTAACTTACGTCTCATCTACCATTTTCCTTTTTTTTTTCTTTGTCCTTTTACAGATATGGACACTGAGGATCTGGGAAGTTAAGAGATTATGGTTTATGGAAAAAGCACAGGCTTTTAAATACTTATTTATATCACGATATGGTCTCCCCCCCGCCCCAAAGAAAAACCAGGCGTTTTTGGTGTTTGGCAATTGGGGGATAAGGTTGGTGTGATCAGATGATTAAAAACGTCAAATGATACCTGAACATCCTGAGACCCAGGGGTCTGTGTTATAAGAGCAAAACTGTGTTGTTTTCTCCTATTGAGACAACAGATAAACATAGGATTGACTATTCTTAGATTTAGAAAGTCATTGGTGTATGTTGTGTTCAATTGTTAATCTTTTTATTTCTTCCTACAGTTTGAAGGCATATAGAAAGACACGGATGAAGGAGAAACGATGAATTTGTTCTTCACGGATTTGAGATTTTCTGATTTTCGGTAGTCTGGGAAATTTTATGTTTGTTCCAAAGTTCATCACCAAAAAAGTAACATCCACTGATATCTGACTTTTCTCTCAGTTCTTTCAGATACATCTGAAAACATTTGTTCAGGTTAAAAATAAAAATTTGTTTGAAAAATATGTTGCAGATTTTTCAGATAAATAACCCCGACTTGAATGTATCTTTATATCTTTTTATTTTGGCCCACCTTATCATCGTTGAAAGGAATCACTTTCAACCATGTTTTAAGTTTTTTTATTGCATCCTCCAATTAATTAAAATATTAAATTATAAACAATTTCTGTAAAGAGAGGTGGAGGTCTAGCCCAACAGCATTTTATTGAAAGAATCTGATGGATGACTTAGCTTACCTGGAGACCAGATGGTGCTGGGCTGGTACTGGACTGACGTGGATCAGTAACACCAGCATCACCTGAGAACTTGTTAGAAATGCAAATTCTCAGGTCCCACTCCACACCTACTGAATCAGAAACTTGAAGGTGGGCCAGCAATCAGAGTTTTAGAAGTTCTTTAGGTGATTCTGAAGCAAACTAAAGTTTGAGAAACACTGGTTTGAGCTTCAGCTGTGTTATGAGCAGCCTTACTTCACTGACTTGAGACTTTTTCAAGTAAATTGAATAGGACAATAATGGCTGTACTGGGGAAGAGATCAGAATCTTAAGGGGTAGAGACACAGAGAAAGACCTACAGGTGCAAAGATTGGGTGGTAACAGTAGAAAAAAGTGGGTAGGAGAAAAAGCTAGTTCCAGAAGTATACAAGCTTTATGATACCAGGTATATGAAATTTAAAAACAATCACCATAAATCGATTATGGGTAACTATACATGTAGTAAAAGGAATACATAAGAATTATGCATGCATATATAGCATGCAGAAGATCATGCATGAGAGTGATAAACAACTTATTGAGGATAGTGGGTATGTCTCATGAACAGAGAGTGAAGACAATTGGGGAGGGTTACATGGTGGGCTTCAACTCTACAAATGGCCAAGAGTCCAGTGTGTGGGGTTAAGGGGATGTGCTTATTCAGAATCCATGGCCCCCACCTCGAACCATGCTCCATGTATCTGGGGCCCTGAATTTGCTCACCATGTAGCCCTAAGTCCCAAGCTCCAAGAGGCCTGCACGATCCTTTTCAGTGGATCCATGCTTCTGAGGGTTGAGTTCACTGCCAACGTATATACTCCCAGGACTGAGAAGTGACCAAGAGGAGGTGGTTGTATGCAGGAAACAGAGAACAAGTGAGCTGCATTATCTATCTATCTCTCTATCTATCTATCTATCTATCTATCTATCTATCTAAAGCCTCATGAGATGAAGAATGGAGCTCAATGTGTATAGAGAAGGGAACATGGAACCTGGGATGAGAACCAGGGGCCTAAAGTGGGAGCTCCATTCTCCCCTCATGGCTGGAATAGAATTTAGAGTAGTCCAAGTATGATGCACAGACAATAAACTGACCCCCAATAATCTCCACCTTCTGGTATTTACACTCTTATACGATCTCCTGCCCTTACATTTGGTGGTACCTAGTCCCTGGGCAAGGCTGAAGAAAAACCACCAGCCATCCTGCCCCTCTGCCCACCCCTGACCGCATCCATCCTCTCTCCCACTTGTCTCACTTTCTCCACACATATTGTGTGCACTGGTCCTCTTACTCAGGACCACTTCCCCAGGCAACTAGCCTCCTAGAGGTTACCAGCCATCAGCTTGTTCAGGAACCCCTATGGAGCTCATCTAAGATCATGCAGAACAATCTTTCTTAAAAGATTTTGCTTGTCTGGCAACCTTTCGTTCAGCCGTGTCAATATCTTATTTGATTTCTCTCCTCTCTTATGTATAGATTGAGATGGGTTACAAAACAGTTTCTATTCTTGTAATTGTACTTTTTCATAGAGCAAAAGACCAAGGAAGCTACAAAGAAGCAGGGAACATGTCAGAATGTGCCTCTGTGAATTTAGAAATCCTTAACCTCTTCATTAAAAAGACGGTTATATTGCTAGTTTTGAAAAATAAAATCTTAATGTGGGAATTGTCAGAGTGAGAATAACCTCATATTGGTCCTCTCAGAAAAAGTAAAGTGGTGGGAGGTGTCACAGCTAGCATATCACAGATATCAGGGGAAGGGTATCAACCCAAAAAACTATTTTGAATGCCATGGGCATTCAAAAGAAATATAATCAAACTATCACCTATAGGAGCCTAAAAAATGCTCCACACAACATCCTAATTTTCCACAGTCACTGCAGATGCCATTGGATCTGCTGGGCCATATTGACTAAGTGGCAGAGCAGCTTGTATGACAGCCCAGGTGTACTGCAGATCCTTTTCTTGTTCTGGGTCCCACTCAAATCTGGCAGCCCTTTAGGACACTCAGTAAATGGGTAAGATTAGCACTTCCAAATAAGATATGTGATGCCTTCAAAATCCAAAGAAGCCCACTAGGCATTTTGTCTGGTAGTAGAGGGAAGGTGCAGCAACTTGTCCTTCCCCTTGAAGGGATATTTCAGTGTTCTCTAGACCTCTGAACCCCTAGAAAATTCACCAAGGAGGCCAGTCCTTGAATTTTTTGTGAGGTTCATTTCCCACTTTCTGGCATGCACTCATCTTACCAAGGTGTCTAGGGTTGTTGCTACATCCTGCTCATCAGATCCAATCAGCACAATATCATCCATGTAAAGGGACGGTGTAATGTTCTGTGATGTGGAAAGGTGATCAAGCTCCCTGAGGGTTAGATTTTGACATAGTGCTGGAGAGTTAATATAGCCCTAAGGTGGAATAGTGAAGGTAACTTACCGACTCTGCCAGCAAAAATCAAACTGCTTCATATGGTCTTCACTGCCAAATATAGAGGAAACGAATTTCACACCAGGTGCCAGGGGATATGTTGCTTTTCTCTAGCAAAGAAAGCACATCTTAAATAACATCTAAATTGAATTCGTCATCTGACTGTTTTTACAATAGTCTACTGTTATTCTTGAAAATCCATCTCTCTCTTGCACAGGCAAAATAGGAAGGTTGAATGGGGATGTGATGAGAATCTTCATTCCCTGTGTATTTCAAGTCCGTGACGGTGGTGCTAATCTCTGAAGTTTCCTCCAGGAATGCCATATTGCTTTCGGGTTTGCTATATTGGTAGATAGAGACAGTTTTTGTGTTTTGTACTTGGTCTTCCCTATCATAATAGCCCATATTCTATGAATCAGGAAACAAATGTAGGGATGCTTTCAGTTTCTGAGTACTGTATATCTATTTCACTTATCCCCATTCTGTAATGGCATAACAACAGGGTAGCAGGAGATGTGTCACTCACCTGAGTCAATACTCCACAGTGGCGTTTTGGGTTTCCAGGAATTAGCATTTCCAGAGTCAGTGTCTGGAAACTCCCGAAAAATTTGACTGCTTTCCTCCTTCCTCAATGCACAGTTACCCTAGTAAATGGATGCAAGTCCCTTTAGGGAAGATCCGATGGAGATTTACAATATTTATTTTGGCTGGGTAGCAGAGTCCTTTTTCGAGGAAATCTGGCCTCCCCTTTGTTCACAGGGCACTGGGTCCGTGAAGTGGCTCAAGTATGGGAATTGATGAGGGGCTGTGACTCTTCACTAGAGTGATTCAAATACGATTTCCATTCTTTAGGTATAGAGCTGTTTAATTTATACAGATGAAGTAGAATTTAATAGGCTTCCCATCTACTTTAGTTCTAGGGACACCACAATCAACTTGTCAACACCAAAGATCACTGTGAGTCAGAAGATTCTTATTACTGCTTAAGCTCTCCTGCCTATTATAATAACCATACTCATCGTGTCTTTAGCAAATACATTTTGCCACTTGGATCCTTCCTAACCAGGAACACAACGTATCCTTTCAATTCAGGAAGCCCAACTTGATAGCAGCAATTCCTACTCTCATTTATGCCCTACAAATATTATACATCACAGAGCCTTCGGTGATGCTGAGGATCTCCTCATGAATGTGTTTCTGACAGCTTTGGTAAAGAGATGTTCCTCTAGACTTTTCTGGAAGTTCTAGTGGGGTGGTGGGAGGAGGACTTAAGTGATAAATCCACTCTATTCTTTCAAACCCTCTGAACCTTTGGATACTTTTGTCTCTAGTGTTCTAAGGAAGTTCTGGCATTTTAACTTCATTTGCTATAGGATATCTTTGGATCCAGTTTTCAGTCAACCAACCAAGCAAATTGTTAGAGTCACTCTCACCACTCAAGCTGACATATTAAATATGGAATCTCTACATAGTGAGACCATATCAATAAATTTGGCCCAATCCAACATTTTTTTTATCTTGATCCAACAACTTTAGTATCTATTTCAACACATGTTCTCCAGGTTTCCATTAATATAAGTGGACAAAATCATATAACTCTTTTGATGTGTATCACACCTCTTCAATGGACACATTTTTTACTTCATGCTTTGAAAGCTACTAGGACTGGAGTCTGGTTATAGGTCTCAAAGCAATGGTGATTATGCGACATGATGGGGGTGTTAGTTAATACTATGGTGGCAATCATTTTCAGTATACAAGTATATAAAATCAACACATTGTATATCTTAACTTCACATAATATTATATGTCAGTTATATCTTAATACAGCTGGAAAAAATAAAAATAAAAAGTAAAAGTAATGATACATGGTGTGAGTAGGCCCTGAGGTGGATCAGTAGTCCCTTGCAAGGTGACTACCTCAGGTAAGGCCATTACAAGTCTTTCGTGCTAGGGGAGCCTGATCTTCACAGAAATGAGTGTAAAGGCTGCTGCTATAGCAAAGGTAGATCGGCAGAATTTAGGGTTTCAAGGACTTATGCTTCATCATGATCTTCCCATATGTCCCTGTCTAAATTTTCATTGTTCAATTCCTTCCCTATCAGTGTCTAACTTTAACATAAGAAAACCCATGAGGTTGGAAAATAAATTTGCATTATACTTCAGTCCCCCACAAGGTTATACTTTAGTTTTGCTTTTCAGAAATCTCAGACTCATGACTACAGGAGATAATGATTGTTTTTTAGAGCAGTCATAGATATGGTTTGGTTTCCTACCTAGAACTTGATCTTGGAATTTAAAGCCCTGAACTCCTTACTTCCCTTCCCAAGTTCTCTGGAACATATAGAAGCAAACAACAAACCCCATTATAATCCTTATCTTCACTAAAGTGTTTGATGGATGCCAATGTTTTTGGCCACCCAAAGTGTTACCATGTATATGCATTTGCTTCCAGGTGTCTACAGATGATAATATAAGACACTGTTTTGCTGCTGTATGCCATGAACTATCACTATGCCCTTTATCAATGGAAATACAGTCATTAATATCTTTATATATAACCAGATGAGAGGAACAATTTCCAATAAGAAAAAACTAATTCAGAGAACCTATGTCTAAAGGTTTCCTCTGAAACCACTTCTGATACCAATTCCTGTTCTGGTTATTATTATATGTAATAAATCATCCCAAATATAGTGATATAAAACAAAAATTTTATTATGCTATCAGATTTTGTGGGTCAAGAATTATGAAATGGTGCAGCAGAAAAGACTTATCTCTGCTCCATTACACTGAGGTCTCAGCCAGATAGACTTGAAATCTAGAGGTCATTCATTTGCTGGGGAATAAGATAATATGAAGGCACATTCGCTCACACATATAATGCCTGGATTGGAAGGATTCAAAAGCTGGAATTGCCAATCAGAGCACATGCGTGCACATGAACTCTCTACATAGCTTGGCTTCTTTAGGGCCTGTGGATAGACTTATTATGTGACAGCTCAGTAATTCAAAAGCAAGTGTTCCAGGAAGCCATATGGAAGTTGTATGGACTTTTATGGTCTATACTTGGAAATCAAATAGTGTCGCCTCCACCAAACTCTATTAGATGAAACATTTCCCCAACCAGCCCAGTGGGAACAAGAAGGGACACAGACCTCACTTCTCTGTGGGGTACAGCAACTTTCTTGAACAGTATGTGGAATGGAAGATGATGTAGTGGATATCTTCGGGAAATACAATCTTCCAGTCTGCCCTCTGGCAACAATTACTTGTATTCTTCCAGTATGCAAATTACGCTTATCTCCTCCAAGATGCCCCAAAAGGCTCATATCATTAAGGATTCTGCTCTAGACTAGGATCTCATCTCAATCAGGTCCCAGTGCACATGAAGCTCTTCAGGTATTGTTCTTCAGAGTCACCCCTTTGAGTACCATTCTTCTCAATCTGAAGACCTGGGAGTTAATGAGACAAGAAATTGCTCCCTCCCCTCCAACGTAAAATTTGAGACAGGCACAGGAAAATTACTCTAAACACTCCATTCAAAAGGGGAAATAAGAGGCACATAACAGCCACTTAACATGGCAATTCCAAAATCCAACTAGTCATCTCTTACAGTTCCTTGATTAGGGATTAGTCCTACTTGCTGAGATCTGTTCTCTCTGGCACTTGACTTGACATTGTGGGTCTTGCTTCTGCTCTCTGAATCGTCTTTCTTTTTCCCTAAGAAATGGTCTGTGTCTAAAACTGATTAACCTCAGTATTCTACCTCTCAGAAAAGTTTTTGTGCCGCTTTTTATTTTTTATAATCCCTATCCCTTTCAGTTCAAGCTGAGGTAATTTCTTTAAAACCTTTGAGGGCTTCTTTTGTATTAATTTATAATCTGGTATTAATTTATAATCTGCTCCCTTAAACAAAAACCGCACCTAGAAACTTCTTCTCTCCCTTCGGATTCTGTGAGGCAGCTATGGGATACACCTTTGAGATTCTAAGAAGCTCTGTAATTTAATCTGAGATATAATCTTATGATCCTTAGAAGATGTTTTGTCTGTCTGAAAGTGTCTATAAGCCACTGACTTAGGTCATTCTAAGATCAAGATAAAGGCTCTTACATAGGTTTAAATGAATGTTCATAAATAGATGTGTAAGTGTGTGCTTCACTTAAGGTTGAGAGCAAGTTTAAAAATACATGAATGTATGTGAGTGAGTGTGTAAGCATGAGAGGTTAAGAGTGTTGAAGTTTGGGAGCAAGAGTGTAAGATCAAATATGTGAGTATGATAGTGAGAGTGTGAAAGCATGAGAGTATGAGGAAAAGTGAAAAAATATGAATAGAGATTAGTGAAAATAGCCAAAGTTTTCCAAAAGTGATCATCAGGGCTGCAGAATTAAACAAAACCTATGTTGGTATTATAATTACCAGTTTTCTCATTTTGTGGATGAACATCGTCCTTGTTGCTACCACAAAGCCTGATTCCTCACATAAGACGTGGAGAAGAGTGGTAAAGAGATCACCCCTGAGAGCTCTGGAGGAGACAGACTTGGGTCCAGTTTGGGCTTCCCCACTTCCTACCTGTGTAACTTTGGGCACATGCCTGAGAGTGAACATTTCCTCACACACTTGCTAATGGCCTAGTAGGCCATTCCAGATAAATTTAAAAAGTGGGATCACATTGCTATTTATTCACTCAGTACTTTATTTCTGAAGATCGCTCTATTTTTATGTAATTTTTCTCACTGCGAGTAGCAAAAACTGTCCTGTTTGGCTACATGTATGATCTTGTCCTAGATGGCTCTTCTTTTGTGGGTCCCAGAGGTATGAGATGGCTTCATCTTGTTTACAGTACCCGGCCCTGAATAGAGAGGTCTTTTCCTTATTAGTTGTCTTATTAGTTAAAAAGTAAAATTAAAATTAAAGTTAATTTTCTTGTCAGTCTCCACAAAAGACAAGAAATAACAAGTGTTGGAGAGGATATGGAGAAAAGGGAACCCTCATACACTGCTGGTAAGAATGCAAACTGGTGCAGCTACTATGGAAACAGTATGGAGATTCCTCAAAAAACAAAGAATAGAACTACCATATGATCCAGGTTTTCCATTTCTGGACATTTATCCAAAGAACGTGACAACAATAATTCAAAAAGCTATATGGACCCCAATGCTCATTGTAGCATTATTCACAATAGCCAAGACTTGGACACCACCTAAATGCCCATCAACGGATGAATGGATAAAGCAGATGTGGTATATGTACACAACGGAATACTACTCAGCTATAAAAGAAGATGAAATCTTGCCATTTAAAGCAACATGGATGGATCTTGAAGGCATTATGCTAAGCAAAATAAGTCAGATGGAGAAAACCAAATATTGTATGATTTCACTCATACGTAGAAGATAAAAAAAATCAGCAACAACAAGCAAACACACAGACACAGAATAAATTGGTAGTTACCAGAGGGGAAGGAGGCAGGGGGCAAAAAGGGTAAAAGGGTACATGTGTATGGTGATGGATGGCAATTAGACTCTGAGTTGAGAACACGATGTAATCTACACAGAAATCAAAATTGAAAATAAATAAATAAAATTAATTTTTTCGTTAATCTCCTCAAATCAATCAAGGTAATATTATAGTTCTGTCTCTCCAAGTGTAATAACCGAAATTTGTATAACAGTGTGCTTACCTAGGTACTCTGACGATCAGGTTGTGAGGTCCTCTGCAAAGCTACTTGCTTTTTTGTTTGCTTGTTTTATCATAGGATGATAAAAAGTTACTTAACTCCAGGCATCATTATCCATTTTCAGGATGTAGGTTTTAGCATTGCCGGAGGAATGCAATTTCCCAAATATGATAGGCTCAGTTTCTCTCCCTGTGGTCACAAGAACATAGGGTCGTTTGTTAAAGCTTACTTCTCTTCTATGGAAGCTTGATCTTTTCTCCACTATCATCATATACGTTTGTCTAGTGATCATCTACACCGTTTGGCCCCAGCATTGCTTCAGCGTTGGTTTGTTTTCTCTGAACTTGTGGAGCTCATCCTCATTAAAACACCTCCTCCTTATTAAAGTCCTGATGACTGTTGTAACTGCACAATTTTCACTCTTTATATGAATCTCTGTTTAATAAAAGATTTACTCATATATATTACTTAAGTTCTCGTCTTCCACCTGAGTCTTCTCTATCTCTAGGCTCTAACTTTTTCAAATTTGCTTAATTCCCTCATTCATTTCTAGCTTTGGGAGGAATACATGAGCAATGAAGAGTGTTTTAAGGCACTACTTATGAAGGGGCCATAGAGAGGATATGTTAATCTTGTAACCCATGTTTATGTTGATCTTGTGAACCATCTGTATTTTAGATTTTATGTTTCCTGGGATGAAGTAATTTATGCCTGGAGGTCCAGATATTGACACAGTTATGCACTAAAATTACATGCTGCGTATCAAGATCCAATATCAAGAATCCTTAATGACCCAGTCTTTGCAGATTTTAAAGTGCGTTTGCCTGGGGATTGAGACTGAGGGCTTGAGGCCCCTGGGCAAGTGATTCAGACCTGAGGCCTTTAGGGAAGGTCATCAGACATATCTCAGACCTGACTCCATTCTCTCAAATTTTGAGTCTTGGGGTCATTCATGGCAACTGAGTGTTGGAATTGAATTTGGGGCTTTGTGGACTTTGCGACTTTGTGGTCTATTCCACCCTGTGTATCTGTTATGGTAGTCCTTAAAAAGGACTGAAACTTAGATCTGTGTGTCTGTTGGAAAAGACAAACCTGTTAATGTTTCTGTCCTCCATAACCCACTGTTTTAAAAGCTTTTTTTCCTTTGATGCTTTTTTAAAAAAATATTGCTCTCACCTTTAACATTTTATTTACTAATTCATTTATTAGATTAGGAGGGTTATAAATGGCTAATGTCTAGATTAAGGGTCTACCTCTGAGGATGAATTTGTCTTTTCCAGTTTCCATAGAAACCTAGCAGCAATCAGTACTTTATAATAATATTCTGCTTTCTATGACACCTGGGTTATGCCTGTATATCTTGGAAGCAGAAATACTGAGCAGCGTATTTACAGGCAGGAAAGAAGGAATGCTTCCATCAAAATCAGGGCTTTTGATTGCCTTCCATTAATATAAGCTTTTGTGTTTTTTGAGGGGGAGAATGTAATTCGCAACAAGGGCAATCTTATCCCTCCTCTTGTGTGCGAGAAGTAGGTTGCTCCTGCCGAGGAGACACTGACCTTCCAATCGTGCCTTATATACCTCTTATTCTGTGATTTAAGATGACATGACACCTGTGGTGGGAGGGTCTTGTGATTTTTGAGTTCTAGAAAGAGAGATTCCCAAACATATTTGAATAACCCCAATCTCTTCTCCCTTTTTCACCTTATTTCTAGTGGTGGTAGCTGCTTCTTGCTGTTACTTCCTCTATGTTATCTCAATGTTTTCTTTTCTTTTTTTTGTTGCTCCCTTTCAGGATTCCAACTTTTTAAAACAATTCATATTAAAGTCTATTTAAATAACTGTTGCGTATTATTTTTTTCCTTTGCACTTGATTTTCAGTAATTTCACTGTAATATGTTTAGGTGCGATGTTCTTTGTATTCGCTTTGGTGTTTGTAGCATTTCTTGAATGTGTGTTTTGATGCCTTTCAATATTTTTAGAAATTCCTGGTTATTTTCACTTCCAATACTTCTCTCATCCATTGTGTATCCCCTCTTACTCTGGGACTTCAATTACACATCCCTCAGTCCTTTGCAATAAGGCTGTTTATGTCTGTTAAGGGAGAAGACCTTAATACAGACAGGTGCTTCAAAGCTGAGATTTAATCTTTGGGAGGGCTGATCAATTTCCAGTTAATTTTTAGTCTTAGTACCTAGCCCTTCATAATTCCTTACAGAAATCCTCAGGCATGCATAGGGCTTTTTCTTCATATCAGACCCAAAAATCCAGTTTTTGTTTCTCAAGCCCCATGACGCTGCTGGAAGCTCTGCTAAGCTCCAAAACCTCTCAGCTCTGGCTTTCAAAATCAGCAAATGTCTTATGAGGAAACACCATGCCAAATTTTGGTCTCGCCACTTTGCTTTCTTTCTTTTGGGATTCTTGTCTTCTGTAGTTTTGGCCGCCTTGCTAGTTTTCTTATACCTTCAAGCGAGTAATTTTTATCTTTTCTTCTGCTTTCCTGTATGTTTTTCTCAAGAGACTTACTGTGAGAGAAGCTAGCTTGTCATTTTCGAAAACAGGAATCTAGGTAGGCTAATTTTAAGTGTCTGTAGAGACTGATGATTTTCCTTTCAAGGCGTTCTGTCTATTAAGTTCCCAACTCAGGTGTTCAAAACGTTTTTTGTTATAGCCATCATAATGAGTTTGAAGTGGTGGCTCATTGCGGTTTTGATTTGCACTTCCCTAATAACTAATGGGGTTGAGCATCACTTTAAAATTGACCATTTTTACATCTTCTTTGAAGAAATGTCTCTTCAAACTTTGCTCATTTTTTGAGTGTTCTTTTTGTTATGGATTTGTAGGAATTCTTTATATATTCTGGATACTAGACTCTTATTAGATAGAAAATTTACAAATATTTCCTCCTACTCTGTGTTGCCTTTTCGCCTTCTTCATATTGCCTTTGATGCACAGATGTTTTTCATTTTGATGAAGTCCAATTTATCTATTATTTCTTTTGTTGCTTGTGCTTTTGGGGTCATATCTTTTGTTGCTTGTGCTGTTGGGGGTCAATAGATAAGAATCTATTGCCAAATTCAAGGACATGAAGATTTATCACTATGTTTTTTTCTGAGAGGTTTATAGTTTACCTCCTAGATTTAGGTCATTGATCCATTTTGAGTTAATTTTTGTGTGTGGTATGAGATAAGGGTCCAAGTTCATTCTTTAGTGTGTTGCTATTCAGTTTTCCCAGTACTGTTTGTTTAAAAGACTATGCTTTCCCCCATTGAATGGTCTTGGCACCCTTGTCAAAAATCAATTGAGGGGCTGGTCTCGTGGCCGAGTGGTTAAGTTCGTGCGCTCCGCTGCAAGCGGCCCAGTGTTTCGTCTATTCGAATCCTGGGCGCGGACATGGCACTGCTCATCAAACCACACTGAGGCAGCGTCCCACATGCCACAACTAGAAGGACACACAACTAAAAATATACAACTATGTACCAGGGGGCTTTGGGGAGAAAAAGGAAAAAAATAAAACCTTTAAAAAAAATCAATTGACTCTATAGGTATAGGTTTAATTTGGGACATTATGTAGTTTCAAAATATTTTCATCTACCCAAAAGGAAACTTTGCATCTATGAAGCAGTGGTTCCCAGTTCCCCTGCCTCCCCAGTCCCTTGAAACCACCAATCTGCTTTCTGATTCTGTGGATTACCTGGCCCAGATACTTCATACACATGGAATCATACAACGTGTGACCTTTTTGTCTGGTTTATTTTACTTAGCATAATGTTTTCAAGGTTGATCCAAGCACATATCAGTACTTCACTTCTCTTTATAGGTGAATAATATCCCACTTTATGAATATACCAGAATTTTTTAATTTATTCATCAATTGATAGATGTTGGGGTTGTTTCTACCTTTTAGCTATTGAGTATAGTGCTACTATGCACATTTGTGTACAAGTTTTATTTAAACACCTGTTTTTCTTTATTCTCTTTTCTTTTTTTTTTTTTTTGAGGAACTACCAAAATGTTTTTCACAGCAGCTGAACCATTTTATATCCCTACTAGCAAGGTACAAATGATCCAATTTTTCAGCTTACTTGCTAAAACTCATTTTCTGTTGTTTTTTATTATAGCTAGTAGGTATGAAGCAGTACCTCATCGTGGTTTTGATTTGCATTTCCCTAATGGCTAATGATGTTGAGCATCTTTTCATGTACTTGCTGGCCATTTGTATATCTTCTTTGAGTAATGTCTCTTCAACTCCTTTGCTGATTTTAAATCAAGGGGTTTTTTGTTGAGTTGTAAGTAGTAGCTATTAGTAAACTCCCTCTGGATATCTGCTTCTGCCCTGGGAGAGTTCTGAGCTGGGCAAAATAAAGGTAAACCCTTTGAGCTGGTCCTTCAGGGGAACATAAGACATGTTAAAAATTTAAAAAACCACAATTCTTTGAAAATAAGTTTCATTCTTTCCTTCTAATATTAGAAATCTATACTGATACTGTGGCCTATTGTCAGCAAAGCTACCACTGGTCTGAGCAGTTGAGGATGGGGCCAGGGTAAGTTAAAATGCCACAAAGCTCTATTCCAAAGATTCAGGGTTTTGTTTCTTCTTTATTAAGCATTCATCTGGTTCCTGTAAACATTTGATTAGTTTTCAGAATTCAAATATTAATGATTCTGAAAGTTTTTGCCAGCTTATTTACTGCTTTTGTGGAGGGACAGACTTGGAGTTCCGTACTCTATTGTTTTCACTGATATCACTCTTACTTGGAAATTGTATTTATTGTTGATCTTAATTGGATTGTGAAGATATTGTGTGAGGAGTTTCCAGTTGTGATATTTCTCAATGTTAACCTTATTATGTATTCTACCATTTTGGACAATCTTTTAAATATTCATGTTAGTGCTAAATTTAGGGATTAGATGTATATGTATACCCAATGGCCCCTGAGTGTACAGGGTTAGTTTAATTAGGACTCCCAGTTCTGCCAAGATGGAGTGACCCTTTGCCTCCCAGATCCTACCTGTTACAACTAAAAACCCCTGGCATAACACATCAAATGAGCATAAGAAGACTCTGATATGTCTAAAACATCCAGGCTGTTTAGAGACTTTGGAACTTGAGGAAGACATAGAGTTGAGTTCCCTATCTTTCACTATTGTCTCCCATATATTCAAGAAAGAACACTCCAGAAGAATCCAACCCAGAAACACCAAGAAACATAGACAAAAAAAGCTTCAAGAAAACACTGCTCCTTCTAACTAAAGGACCCACAAAGACTGGTTACCAGCAGAAACACTTCTTGTCAATACTCACCCTGCTACAGCCAAACACCAGTTGAAAATTCTATTCCTGATGGTTTTACCAGGGATGGGTTGGAAGGTGATCCTCGACCACATTCTTCTACCTCACAGAAGCAAGTGATGATGTCAGTGAGGCTGAACATGGTGCTGGTATTTCAGCTCCTGCCAAGAAGAGTCAGAAGACACTCTGACTCCCCTGCTATGAGGTGTTGATGGGCTGAGTAGGGAGCTGATCTTTCCTCCCTTTCCTGGAAGAAACAGGTGATGTACAGATTCTCTTGCCTGAGTAGTGGTAGTGAAGGTTAGTGGTGAGCCAAGCATCCATCCCTGCCTGAGAGCAACAAGAGTTAATGAAGTGGTGAGAGGCTGAGGCAGGGCACGACCCTGCTTCAATAATGCCCCCAAACACACCAGTGTTTATGGAGCCCACTGGAGAGCTGAACCTCTGCATCTGTATGGCAGCAATGAAACTGAAGGAAATGAAGTGAAGTAAAGCTATTAGACACTCTGGTTGCCCATGCCCTGTTGTCAGCGGCATCCAGTGGGATGCTGATCCTCTAAACCCACCCAGAATCAGTGAATGCTATATGAGATGGAACTGCTTGACTCTGTTTCCCCCACTCTTTCTGTCAGCAGTTCTCAGTGAAAGCTGCATTTTCTCCCATACACTGAGGAAATTCTTAATTTTCAAATGTGTGATAAAATTCACCAGTGAAACCATCTGGTCCTGGCTGTTTCTGTGTTCAGAGGTTGTTGATTACTGATTCAATCTCCTTACTTGTTATTGATCTGTTCATATTTTCTATTTCTTCATAATTCAGTCTTGGTAGGTTGTATGTTCCTAGGAATATATTTGTTTCTTCTAGGTTATCCAAATTATTGGCATAGAATTTTTCATAGGAGTTTCTTATGGTCCTTCGTGTTTCTGTGATTATCTGTTGTAACGTTACCTCTTTCAATTATAATTTTATTTATGTGAGTCCTCTCTCTCTTTTTTGGTGAGTCTAGATAAAGGTTTGTAAATTTTGTTTATGTTTTCAAAGAACCAACCTCTAGTTTTGCTAATCTTTATTGTTTTCCTATTCTCTATTTCATTTATTTCTGCTCTAATCTTTTTTATTTCCTTCTTTCTCCTAACTTTGGGCTTAGTCTATTCTTCTCTTTCTAGTTCCTTGAGTTGTATTGTTAGGCTGTTTATTTGAGATCTTTCTTTTGTCTTAATGTATGTGTTTATAACTATAAACTTTTCTCAAAGAACTGGTTTTGCTGCATCCCATAAGCTTTGGTATGCTGTGTTTCTGTTTTTGTTTCTCTCAAAATATTTTTATTGCCTTTTCCATTTTTCCTTTATCCAATGCTTGTTCAGGAGTGTGTTGCTTAGTTTCCACATATTTGTGAATTTTCTAGATTTCTACCTATTAATAATCTCTACTTTCATGCCATTGTGTTCAAGAAAGATGCTCTATACAATTTCTATCTTCTTGAATTTGTTGAGACTTGTTTTGTAGCCTAACATAACCCTATCCTAGAAAATGTTCCATGTGTGCTTGAAAAGAATGTATACTCTGCTAATGTTGAATGGGATGTTCTGTATATATCTGTTAGGTCCATATTATTTTATTAAGGTCATATTGGCTTGTAACATTGTGTAAATTTCATGTGTACATTATTATACATCAGTTTCTGTATAGACTGCATCCTATTCACTAGGAGTAGTCTAGTTTTTATCCATCACCATACATATGTACCCCTTTACCCTTTTTGACCTCTCCCATCCCCTTCCCCTATGGTAACCACTAATCTTTTCTCCTTATCCAGGTGTTTTTTTTATCTTCTACATATGAGTGCAATCTTCCACATATGAGTGTAGGCACCACCCCACTTCTCCATCTCTATCTAAAACCCAGTGGTTGAACTCCACAAATTCCCCCAGTGATCCCATGAGGTCAGATTGGAGTGGGCCTCCCAGGAAATGTCCCACAATGCTTGGAAAGCTGGATGTCCATCTGGGGTTCTCTTTTTTTCCCCACTGGAGAAACCATAAGTCCAGGGTTCCCTGTCAGTCTGACACTGTACTGGTCTCAGGGAGGGGCAATGTGGTCAAAACAAAACTGCTCTTCTGACCCTTCTAATGTGGTCTTTTTTGGCCTTTGTGGTGCACGGGTGTGCCTCAGACCCAATCCTGGGTTTTGGGATTATCACAATGGTGTCTTGTTTATGGATAGTTGTTAGTTTATCTTCTTGTAAGTGGGAATGAAGTCAGAAATGGCTTATGTTGCCATCTTGATAAGGTCACTCTCACAATCCTCTTGGAGTATATGTTAGGTTCATTCAATAGAATACTATGCAACAATAAAAAGAGACTAATTACTAATAAATCTAACATGGATGATTCTAACATATGTTTATTGAAAGAGACCATATAAAAAGGGATATGTGCTGTGTAATTCCATTTATATGAAGCTCAAGATTAGAAAAAATTAATCTATATTGATACAGGTAGGAAAACTTGTTGGCTCATGAGGCATGGCTACTGATTAGAAAAGGTCACAAGAAAAATTTCTATAATGGGGGAAATGTCCTATATCTTCAATTGTGTGGTGGTTATGGGAGTGATTATATATATATATATATATATATATATATATATATATATATATTATATATATTAACATATCTAGTAAAATGACATTGAGTTGTACTATTAGTATTTGTTTATTTTAATTTATGAAAAGTTTGCCTCAAATGAAAAAAGTGAAACACATGGGGAAAAAAAACAAGTTGAAAAGATAAAACTGCTGATTTTAAAATCAATACATTTCATGGATGCATACAGGTCAAACATTAGCTATAAATATCTTAATTTTTTTCTTTTAAAACAAGTTTAATACTGAGTAGAACTAAAGGTAATATATAAATACATCAATTGTAATGAAATTAAAGTCATTATAATAGTAAATAACTATGAAAGATGCTTTCAAACTTTGAAAGATATTTACTCCAAAATCATTGTAGCAGTGTTCAACATCACCAGAAGTGTGCCTTTTTCTACCTACTTTAAGTCAGGGTATTAAGTTTATTTTTAATGTTAGCAAAAATGATAGGCAAACACTGAATTTTATATCCTTTTTTTACATGCATATTTGGATATTTAATGAGCATGATCATATCCTTCTATACTTACAACTAAAAAATCTTGAATATTACATAGCAAACAAGCAAAAATCCTCTGAAATTTGGAAAGGAGAAAACAGATTGGCTAGGGACCTTGGGTTTTAAAGAACACAGCAAGTGAGGTTCTTTGATTTCCCTGTTGTCTCCCATATGTTTCAAACAGTGCACTGCAGAAGCCTCCAACTTGAAAACACCAACAGACACAGACAAAAATAAATAAATAAAAGCTCCAATGAAAACCTGTTCTCCCTGGGCAGATCCTGGATAAGGGTGGCTTAGTAATAGAAAAAATTTTTTGACAATACCCACCCTACTTCAGTGAAACACCAATGACAAACCACACTCCTCTTCCACAACCTCAGTGGGCGAACAAGAAGTGGATTGTCCGTCTTACACACCCAACCCATGAATCAGCTGTACTCTCTAATTTCCCCACCTGGTGGTGTCAGTATGGCTGGCCAGGAAGCTAATCTGTGCCCCAACAGCAGAAGCAGGTGGCACTGTGATTCCTCAGCCAGGTTGAGGGCTAGTGGGCAACTGACTTTCCATCCTCATGCCCTGCAAAAGCAGGCAGTGTTCCAATTCATCTGCCAGCGTACACTAGCAACAAGTAGTGAGCTGAGTCTCCAACCCTATTTGGCATCAACAACATTGAACAAGACAGTGCTAGTCAGAGGTAGTAAGCATTCCTTTCTCTCCCTATCAGTGTCGTCAGAGAGGTTCAGTGGGGAGCTGAACCTCCACACTCACCTAGCAGCAGCAAAAGTGAACAAGGAGGTGCAAAGCAGAGCTAGTTGGCAATCCTGCCTCCTTTCTGGTGTCAGTGGGGCCCAGGGCAGAGCTGAGTTTTCATGTCACTCATCCACAATAAGGAAGTGTGGGTCAGTGCCTCACTTTTGCCTGGGCGATATTGGTGAAGTTGTGATAGAAGCTGAGCACACACACTCACCTGGGCTTTACACTACTCCTCAACAGGGGGACAGTTTACTAACAATTAAGATTAAACAGAATACAAAGTCTCATAATATGTAAGATGTCCAGGATACAATTGGGAATCATTCAGATCATATCAAGAGCCAGAATAACTACAAAATGAATGAAAATAAACATTAAACAGATGCTAACACCAAAGTAAATCAGATGCTGGAATTCTCTGACAAGGATTCAAAGTAGCCATCATAAAAATGCTTGAACAAGCAAGTAAGAATTCTCTTGAAACAAGTGAAAATAAAGAGAATCCCAGTCAACAAACAGAACTTAAATAATATAAGAAAATTGAAATCTTAGAAGTGAAAATGCAATAATTGAAATAAAAATCTCACTGGATGGGCTCAATACTAGGGGCAAGAAGATAAAGGATAGAATCGGTGGGTTTGCAGACAGTTCAATAGCACTTAGCCAATCACAACAAAAGAGAAACAATAGACTGAAAAGAATGAATAGTCTTAGTAACCTGTGGGACAATAACAAAAGATCCAACATTCATATCACTGGAGTCCCAGAAGGAGAGGAGAGTGAGACTAAAAAGGTATTCAAAGAAATAATAGCTGAAACCTCCCCAAGTTTGGTGAAAGACATAAACTATATATTCAAGATGCTAAAAGAATTCCCAAAATGATCAACTGTAATAACTTCATACTGATACATCATAATTAAGCTTTTGAAAACTAAAGAAGGAAAGATATTCGAAGAAGCCAGAGAGAATACAATAATATTGAATTTATCATCTAAAACCAAAGCCAAAATCAAGTGGAAAAACATTTTTCAAGCACTGAAATAAAAGAACAGTCAGCTACAAATTTTATGTCTGGGGACAATATCCTTTATGAATAAAAGGATAATAAAGATGTTCTTACACAGAGGAAAACTAAAACAGTGTGTTGCTAGGAAGCCTACCCTTAAAGAATGGCTAAAGAAAGTTTTGTAAACAAAAATGAAAGGATAACAGAAGAAGGTTTGAAACCTCAGAAAAAAAAAGAAGGGTATCTTAGGGGGTAAAAATAGGGATAAATATAATGTTTCTTTAATACTATATGATGATTGAAGTAAAAATTATTGCTCTATGTGATGTGGTGCTAAATATATGTGGAAGAAATACTTAAGACAATTTTAGTTAAAAAGTGTGTAGGGTAAGGAGATCTAAATGAAAGTAAGGTTTTGTCACTTTAATCAAATTGATGAAATGTCAATTCCTGCAAATCATTGTAAGTTACATATGTGCATGGTAAGACCTAAAGCAACCACTTATAAAACTATAGAAACCATTATACTCTAAAAGACTATAAAAAAGTTGAAATGAAATTCCCCAAAATATTAAAATAACCCACAGTAAGGTGAGAAAAGAGAAACAGAGAAATAGGAAACAGAGAAAACAAGAAGAAAACAAATTACAACACTGTAGACTGAAACCCGACCATAACAATAATTACTCTGAATCTAAACGGTCTGAATACATCAATGAAAATAAAGAGATAAGCAGATGGGTTTAAAACAAAACAAAACAAAACAAAAGACCACGCACAGCAAAAGAAGCAATCAAAAAAGGAAAACCTATGGAATAGGAAAAAATATTTGCAAACATCATGATATATCTGATAAGGTGTTAATATCCAAAATATATAAAGAATTAATACAACTCAAGCAAAACCCAAATAATCCAATTAAAAAATAGACAAAGGACCTGAATAGAATTTTCCAAAAAAGATATACAAATGACCAACAGGTATGTGAAAAGGTGCTCAACATCGCTAATCATTAGGGGAATGCAAATCAAAACCACAATGAGGTATCACTTCATGCCTATTAGAATGGCCATCATTAAAAAAGGCAAGAAATAACAAGTGGTGGTGAGGATGTGGAGAAAAGGGAACCCTTGTGCACTGTTGGTGTGATTGTAAATTGGTAACGCCACTATGTAAAACAATATAACGATTCCTCAAAAAACAAAACACAACTACCACATGGATTCAGCAATTCCACTTCTAGGAATATATCTGAAGAAAACAAAAACACTATGTCAAAAAGATATCGGCACCACCATGTTCATAGCAGCAATATTTACAATAGCCAAGAAATAGAAACAACTTAAGTACCCATCAAGGGATGAATGGATAAAGAAGTTTTGGTATCTATATACAATGGAATATTATTCCGCCATAAAAAGGAAGGAAATCCCAAGGCTGGACCTGTGTCCTAGTGGTTACGTTCAGTTAGCTCTGCTTCAGCCGCCCAAGTTCAGCTCCCGGGTGTGGACCTACAACACTTGTCAGTGGTGATGCTGTAGTTGTGACCCACATACAAAATAGAGGAAGATTGGCACAGATGATATCTCAGGGCGAATCTTCCTCAAGCAAAAAAAAGAACGAAATCCTGCCATTTTTAACAACATGGATGAAAGTTGAGTGCATTGTGCTAAGTGAAATAAGTCGGACAAAGACAAATACTGTATCATCTCACTTATATGTGGAATCTAAAAAAAAACAATTCATAGAAAAAAAGACATCAGATTTGTGGTTACCAGAGGTGGTGGCATGGGATGTGGGGTATTTGGACAAAGGTAGTCAAAATGTACAAACTTCCAGTTATAAGACAAATTAGTACTAGGGATGTAATGTACACATGATGACTACAGTTAACACTGATGGATGGTATATATGAAAGTTGTTGAGAAAGTAGATCCTAAGAGTTCTCATCACAAGGAAAAATTCTTTTTTCTTTTTTTTGTATCTATATAAAGTTATGGATGTTAACTAAACTTAGTGTCGTATTCATTTTACAATACATATAGATCAAATAATTATGTGCATACCTTAAACTTATGCATTGCTGTATGTCAATTATATCTCAATAACACTGGAAAAAAGTTTGAACGAGTTGGATTTACTATTCCTTGAAATGGAAAGACTCCCAATATATGCATTATCTGATTGCTTTGTAAGTGAAAGTATAAAAATAAGGGGGATTATAATATTTTAAAAAACAAACATAAACAAAAAATAAACCATGATCCAACAATATGCTGTCAACAAGAAACTCACTTCAACTACAATGACATAGGTAGGTTGAAAGTAAAGGGATGGAAATAATATACCATCCAATCAATAATCAAAAGAGAGCAGGAGTGGCTACATTAATATTAGATATAGTAAACTTCAGAACAAAGAAAATTAGTAGAGCTAAAGGGGGATATTACATAATGATAAAATGGTGAATCTACCTGGAAGATATAACAATCCTAAGTAAGCATACACTAAACAACAGACTCTTAAAATTCATGAAGTAAAAACTGATCAAGCTGAAAGTACAATTAGATAAATGTAAAATTATATTTGGAGACTTCAATATCCTACTCACAAGAATTGATAGAAATATTAAACAGAAATCAGTAAGTATATAGGAATAGAACAACACAACATCAATATGGTCTAACATTCATGGAACACTTCACCCCACAACAGCAGAAGATAAATTTTTTTCAAGAGGAACATTTCATGGAACATTCACTATGATAGACCATATCCTGGCCTATAAAACAAAGCTCAACACATTTAAAAGAATTGCAATTATACACAGTATATTCTCTGGCCGTAATGGAATCGAACTAGCAATCAGTAACAGAAAGACAATGGAAAAATCTCCAGACCTTTAGAAATTAAGCAAAAGTACATTTAAATCATCTATGAATCAATTAAGAAGTCTGAAAGGAAACAAACACATAGATCTAAATGAAAATTAAAATACAACATATAAGATATGTGAGCTACAGCTAAAGCAGAGACGAGATGTAAATTTATAGCACTAAAATGCTTTCATTAGAAAAGAGAAAATTTCTCACATCTATAATCTAATTCCCTACATCAAGAAACTAGAAAAAGAGCAAAGTAAACCCAAAACAAGTAGAAGGAAGGAAATTATAAAGATAAGAGCAGGAATCAGTGAAACTGAAAATAGGAAAACGATAGAGAAAATCAATGAAACAAAAGCAAATTCTTTTTAAAAGATCAATAAAATTGATAAACTTCTAGCAAGAATGAGAAAGATAAAAAGAAAGAAACAAATCACCAATATCAGGAACAAAACATGGGATATCACTATAGATCCTTCAGCCATTTAAAGGATTATAAGAGACTACTATGAACAGTTTTATGCTTATAAATTCAACTACTTAAAAGAAATAGACCAAGTTCTCAAAAACCGTAAAATAACAAACTCAATAAAGATGAAATATACACTCAGAATATTCTCATAACTGTTAAATAAATTTTATGAAAACTTAAAAGTATGCACACTCACAAAAATCTCCAGATGATTTCCCCCTGGAGAATTCTATCAAACATTCAAAGAAAAATTAAAACCAATATTATACAATCTTTTCCAGAAAATAGAAAAGGAGAGAATGCTTCCTAATTCATTTTATAAGGCTAGTCTTACCCTGCTATCAAAGCAAGATAAAGACAGTAAAAACAAAAAATACAGAACAATATCTCTCATGAACTTACATGCAAAAATTCTCGACACTATGCTAGCAAACTGAATCCACCCACGTGAAAATAGGTTTATGTAACATTACCAAGTGGAATTTATTTAAATTATGAAAAATTGGTTCAATATTTGAAAATCAATGTAATATACCATATCCACAAGCTAAAGAAGAAAAGTTATATAATCATATCAATTGATGCAGAAAACACATTTGATAGAATCCAATGCTCAGTCATGATAAAAAAAACTTTCAGCAAACTAGGAATGGAAGGGAATTACTTCAATTTGATAAAGGGAATCTACAAAAAACTTACAGCTAACATCATATTTAATGTTGAAAGACAATACTCTCCCTCTGCTATAGACTAAATGTTTATGTCCTCTCTAAATTCATAAGTTGAAATCTAATCCCCAATGTGATCATATTTGGAGGTGGGGCCTTTGGGAGGTCTTTAGGTCATGAGGGTTGAACCATCATGAATGGGATGAGTGCCCTTATAAAAGAAACCCCAGAGAACTCCTCTGCCTTTTTTGTCACATAAGGACGCAGTGAGAAGACAGCCATCTATGAACTAGGAAGCAGGCCTTCGCCAGAGTCTCAATCTACTAGCACCTTGATCTTGGACTTTCTAGCCTCCTGACTATGAGAAATAAATTTCTGTTGTTTATAAGTTGCCCAATTTATGGTTATGCTGTTACAGAAGCTTGAACTGACTAAGATACCCTCTAAGATTGGAACGAGGCAAGATTGTTTGCTCTCACCACTCTTACTCAGCATGAAACAAGGAAAAGATATAAAAGGCTTATAGATTGGAAAGGAAGAAACAAAACTGGCTCTCTTTGCAGATGATATGATTATCTATCTATAAATTCCCAATGAATCTACCAGAAAACTTCTGGAACTAGTCAGTGAGTTCAGCAATGTTTCAGGATAAAAGATCAATATGCAAAAATCAATCATACTTTTACATACTAACAATAAACGTGTGGAAACACAAATTAACAAATATATATATATATATATCTCATTTATATTCACTCCAATGTAAATGAAATATGTGGGTATACATTTAACAAAACATATGCAGATTCTGTATGCTGAATGTTACAAAATGCTGATGAAAGAAATCAAAGAAGATATAAACATTTGGAAAGATATTCTGTGTTCATGGACTGGAAGTCTCAACACAATAAAGATGTCAATTTTCCCAAAATTCGTCTATAAGTTTAACTGATTTCCCATCAAAATCCCAGCATGTTATTGCAGACATAGAGAAGCTTATTCTAAATTCAGATGGAAAGGCAAAGGAACTAAAGTACCCGAATCACTCTACTGACATTAATACCTAACATACAGTAGTAATATTCAAGCCCGTGTGTTATTGACGATAGGATATACTCATACATCAATGGAATAGAATGAAGAACCCGTAAATAGGCCCACACAAATATACTCAGCTGAGTGTTGACAAGCAGAAGCAATTCACCAAGAGAAGGATGTTTTTTCAACATATGGAACAATTGAACATCCTTAGGAAAAGAAGCAAAAATCACCCTAAACCTTACACTTATTCAAAAATTAACTCAAAATGGATCACATACTTTAATATAAAATGTAAAGCTATAAAACTTTTAGAAAAAAAACTTCAGGATCTAGGGCTAGGCAAAGTTGTTAGACTTGAAACGAATAGCACAATCTGTAAAATCAAAAAAATGAAAAATGGGCACTTAAAATTTAAAACTTTTGCTCTGATAAAGACACTATTAGGAGGGTGAAAGGATAAGTTATACACTGGGAGAAAATATTTGAAGACCACGTATCTGATAAGGGACTAATATCTAGAATATGTAAGGGACTCTGAAAACTCAATAGTAACAAAGAAGCCATTCAATTAGAAAACAGGCAGACATTTCACTGAACAAGATTAGAGATGGCAAATAAACAAGAAAAGATAAGCCACTAGAAAATGTGAATTAACAATATGATATCACCACACACATAAACAGAATGGCTATTTTTTTTAAAGTGATAATATTAAATGCTGGTAAGTATGCAGAGAAACTCTATATGTTGCTGCTGGGAATGTAAAATGATACTGCCTCTCTAGAACAAAATTTGGCAGCTTTTATAATACTCATGTTCAACTACCATATAACATACCAATTGTATGTACTTTTGGGCATTTACCCCAGATAAATGAAAACTCACGCCAACAAAAAAAATCTGTACCTAAGTGTTTATAGCAGCTTTATTCATAGTACCAAAAACTGTTAATAACCCAGATATCTATCCTTCAATGGGCAAATGACGAAACAAATGTGGTATACATCTAGCATGGAATATTACTCAGCAATAAAAGGAAAGAACTATTGATACAAATAATAACTTGCATAAATCTATGAGGCCAGCCCAGTGGCATAGTGGTTAAGTTCACACACTCCACTTCAGCACTTCAGCAGCTTGGGGTTCACTCGTTCAGATCCTGGGCACAGACCTACACATCACTCATCCAGCCATGTTATGGCACATCCCATGTAGGAGAACTAGAAGTACTTACAACTAGGATATGCAACTATGTACTGGGGCTTTGGAGAGGAAGAAAAAGAGGAAGATTGGCAACAGATGTTATCTCAAGGCCAATCTTCCACACCAAAAAAACCCTTGGATAAATCTATGGAAATACATTGGGTGAAAAAGACCAATCTCAAAACGTCACAAGATGTATGATTCCATTTATGTACATTTTTGAAATGACAACATTATAAAATGGAGAAAAATTTGGTTATTGCCAGTGGTCAGGGATTGGGCCCAGGAGTGAGTTGGGTGTAACTATAAAAAAGCAGCATGAGGGATCCGTGTGGTGATGAAACTTTTCAGTGATTTGACTGTATCCACGTCAATATCCCGATTATAATTTTTGTAAGATGCAACCATTGGGAAAATGGCGTACTGGATACACAGGATCTCTTATAACTGCATGTGAATCTATGACTATATCAAAATAAATAGTTTAATTAGAAAAAATAATTGTGTGGCAACTTACACTTTGGATCAAAATTGAGTAATGGTGACTTGCCCTACCTTTTCTCCTGAAATACCTATAAAACCTGACAAAATATATGAAAAAAATGTTTTTGCAGCATTATCTACCAGATACCAAAAAACACTGATCCCTGAAATATAGGAAATAGATTATATGAGCCCTAAGATTACCCCACCTTTCTATTTGGAAAGTTTCCAGGCCTCTACAGAGGGAGAGAGTATCCAAGAGGAATCCAACAATCTCCATGAATTAAGGAAACAGAATCAGGAGTCAAAGCCCAAGCTAGAGTTGAGAGATCAGAGTTTTAGGGAAGAACTAACTGCAAAGAGACAACTCCAGATATCTGTAGATGGTCCTATTTTAGTCTTTAGCTGAGTAATGATCAGCATGTCCTGGTAGGCAATCTCTCCCTGGCAGGAAAAAGAATTACATGAAATGATTAAAGAGATCAATACCCACAGCTCAAACAGGGCAAGGAGTATTTTCTATTCCCACCAGGTAGAGAGGAAGACCTCATAATTCACAGGCATTAGTAAAAATGCTAAGAAGATTTTACTTCTGTAGTGGGGCAAAATTAGCCCTAGACTACAGGCTACTTTGATTCCAACTAGTAAAGCTTAAAAATAGGACCTGAAAGAACCAAACTATTTTCAAGAACCATAATCACATTCTAGAATAAAGCATAAGAATATTTACAGAGATATAAGAATTTTGAGCACCTAACAAGGTAAACTTATAAGTGTTTGGCATCCAGTGAAAAATTCCACTCATGCAAAGAAGGAAGAAAATGTGACTCAAATGAGGAGAGAAATAAAATTGACCTTGAAATTTTACTGGTGATAGAATTGGTAGACAAGTACATTAAAATAATTTTTATAATTGCATTCTATATGTGTCCCAAACTGGAGATACAATTGAATGTGTTAAGTAGAGCCATGAATGATATAAAAAAAAAACAAATCCCACTTCTGTAGATGAACAATATAGCTTCTGAGATGGAAAATACAATGGATGGTATTAACATCAGATTAGACACTACAGAAGAAAAGATTAGTGACCTTGAAGACAGAACAATAGAACTATCCAAAATGAACAAAGAGAGAAAAATGGGGGAAACAGGGGGGTTATGAGACATGAGATAACTTCAAGTGGCACATGGGTGTAATCGGAGTTCTTAAAAGAGAGGGAAGGGAAGAAATTATTTGAAGTCATATTTGAAGTAATGATTGCCTCAAAATTTTCCAAATCTGGTGAAAATAATAAATCTACATATCCAATAAACTCAGAGCATATGAACCATGACAAAAACTACAGCAAGTCATATAATAACCAAATAGCTTAAAACTAGTGATAGAGAACATTTTTAAAATGTGAAAAAGGCATATTATGTACAAAGTAATAAGAAAGTGACGATACCAGATTTCTCATTGAAAACAACGCAAGTTCAATGACAATAGAGCTACATCTTTAAATTAATGAAAGAAAAAAAATTAACCTAGATGTATAACTCAGTGAAGATATCTTTTAAGAACAAATGTGAAATAAATAGGTTTTCAGATATACAAGGTTGAAAGTGATCATTACCAGTAGAATTATACTACAAGATATGTTATAGGATGTCCTTAAGGGAGAAGGAATATGATTCCAGGTGGAAATCTGGGTCTACACAAAAAATAAATTGTACCAGAAATGGTAATTCCATTAGTAAATAAATTTTTCCCATTATTCGTGTCTTCAAAATTCACTGTTTAAAAAATATTTTTTTGCTGATTAAGATTCACCCTGAGCTCACATCTATCATAATCTTCCTGTATTTTGTATGTGGGTTGCTGCCACAGCACGGCCACCAATGAGTAGTGTAGGTCTGTGCCTGGGAACCAAACCCAGGTCACTGAAGTGGAACGTGCTGAACTTAACCAGTAGACGACAGAGCTGATCCAAAGATATTTTGAGTTTTACAACAAATATAGAAGTAAAATATATGAGAATAACAGCACAAATGTTGAGATTGAAGATATAAAAGTATACTGTGATAAGGTTCTTAATCCATATATGAAATGATATAACTTGAAGATACATCATGGTATGTTAAAGGTGTATATGTAAAACCTCAAAGCAATCAATAAATAACACAACAAAAGGTAATAGGTAATAAAATTACAAAGGCTATAAAATGAAGTCATAAAACATACCCAATTAATTCAAAAGAAGGCAGACAAGAAGAAAAGGCAAAGAACCAATGGGTTGAATAGCAAGATGGTAGATTAAAACCCAATCACATCAATAACCACATCAAATACAAGTGATCTAAACACCCCACAGCCAGAGACTGAAAGTTCGGATAAAAAAGTAAAACTCAACTATATGCTGCCTATAAGAAATCCACTGTAAATATAAAGACACACCAAAAAAGTAAAGGTGAAAGGATTGAAACAATATACTATGTCTAACACTAATCAAGAGAAAGATGGAATGGCTATAATTGATATCAGACAACATAGATTTTAGATCAATGGTTGATTTCCATCAATCAGAACACTCAATATTGTTAAGGTCTCAATTCTCCTCAAGTTGATTAATAGATTCCCTACAATCCCAACAAGCATCCCAGCAGTCTTTTTTTGTAGAAATTGACAAGCAGATTCTAAAATTCACATGGAAATGCAAAGAAATTTGAATAGCCAAAATAATTTTGATAAAGCACAAAGTTGACAAACGTACTTGTTGACTTATTGTAAAGGCATATTCATCAGGATAGTGAAGTGTTGGTGCAAAGATAGACTAATACAGCAATGGAATAGAAGAAAGAGTCCAAAAGTAGATTACACATACATGGACAATTGATATTTTACAAAGGTTCAAAGGAAATTCAGTGAGGAAAGATTAGTCTTTTCAACAAATGATGCTGGAACAACTGAATATCCACATTTTTAAAAATTAGACTTGGATCTAAAACTCACACTATGTACCAAAATTAACTTAAAATAGATCATAGAACTAAAATATAAAACCTAAAACTATAAAAATTTTAGAAGAAAACTTTTGTGACTTCCAGTTAGGCAAAGATTACTTAGATATGACACCAAAGTACAATCCATATGAGAAAAAATTGATAAACCAGACTTCACCAAAATTTTTAAATTATGCTCTTCAAAAGACACTACTCTAAAAGAATGAAATGACAAGTCAGAGGCTATGAGAAAATATCTGATAAGAAGAGATCTCATAAAGGACTTCTATCCAAAATTTATAAAGAGCCCTAAAAATTAAATAAGAAAACAAACAATCCAATAAAAATGGGCAAAATATTTGAATTAACACTTCACTAAGGAAGATTTACAAATGAGAAATAAGCATATGAAGGATGTTCAACATGATTAATAATTAAGGAAGGGCAAATCAAAGGCACTGCACACTTAATAGAGTCATTTTAAAAAACTGTGTATACCAAGGGTTGGTAAAGATGTGGAGAACTAAATTCTCGTATACTGCTGATGGGATAGTAAAGTGGTACAGCCACTTTGGAAGACAGTTTGGCAGTTTCTTAAAATGTTAAGCATATGACTACCATGTGATCTAGGCATTTCAGACCTAAGTATCTACCCAGAAGAAAAGAAAAGCACGTGTCCATTAAGACTTGTACATGAATATTCATAGTAGCATTATTTGTAATCGCCAAAAACTGGAAACAAGCTAAATATCCATCAATAATGAATAAATGGACAAATGAATAAATAAATTGTTGCATATGCTTTCAATGGAATACTAACCAGCAATAAAAATAACAGTAATAAAAAGGAACAGATTGTTGATATATACAACAAGGATAAATCTCAAAATAATTATTCTGAGTAAAAGAATCTGATAAACAAGATTGCTACTGTATAAGTGCATTTATATAAAACTCTAGAGAAAACAAATCTATAGGGACAGAAAGCAGCTCAGTGGTTGACTAGGACTCAGTGGGGAGGGGACTTAACAATGAGAGGATGATAAATATGTTCATTACATTGATTGTGGTGATAATTTCACCAGTGTATGCATATGAGAAATCTTATTATTTGTAAAAGTTTAAATATGTGTAATTTATTATACGTCAATTATACCTCCATAAAACTGTTTAAAGAAAAGTAGGTTATGGGGCTGGCCCCATGGCTTAGTGGTTAAGTTCAGCCCGCTCTGCTTCAGGGGCCAAGATACGAGGGTTTGGATCCCAGGTGCTGACCTACACCATTCATCAGCCATGCTGTGGCAGCGGTGACCCACATACAAAATAGAGGAAGACTGACACAGACGTTAGCTCAGGGCTAATCTTCTTCCAGCAAAAAAAGAGGAAGATTGGCAGCAGATGTTAGTTTGGGGTGCATCTTCCTCAGGAAAAAAAAAAGGAAAAGAAAAGTATGTTATGAAACACTAAGTAAAGTGGTCTATGCATTAGAAATTATAATATGTAATTGCAAAAAAGAATGAGTTGGTATGTATAGTGATATGGAAACGTGTCATGTTATGTTAAAAAAAAAGCAAAATGTAGAATGATATGTATCTCATGGCCCCATTTTTAAAGCAGAATACGTGTGTGTGAACAATGTAAAAAATCTGGAAAATATATGCCAATAATTAAGAAAATATATCTGAGTAGGCAGGCAGCAGGTGGGAGTGGTAGAGATACAGGACCATATCAGCTTCTATACTATACAATTCTGTACTATTCAAATTTTCTTTAAAAATATGGATTATATTTGCTATCAGATAACATTTTAGGAACATAGAGAATATCTTGTTAAAATTATCTTTTAATGATTAAAAAAATTTTTGATATGAAATTGTTCAAATATATTGTTGAATAAAATAATCCTAGTTTCAAATAGTGTTCACATATATATGTGTGAAAATTTATGAAGGCTAAAACTACAGACATTAACAGTGAGTATCTCTGATGTGTTATACTGTCTTCCTTATATATGTTCTTGTATTTTTGCATTTTCACATTTTCTGTAAGCATATGAAATTATTTTACAGAAAAACACTGGCAATAAGGAGATTATAATCCTATTGTATCTAGTGCTCTCAGCTCCCTTTCTCATCCTTCTGTATATGAGTGATGGAAACCCATAGACTGCTTTTGTCAGATTCCCTTTCCAGCTTGGTACCTATTAGTTTATGGCAACGGCACTGTTAGATTAGAAGGTTGAAGAAAGATAGAAGCCATTGTTTTTCTTCCCTTCCCTTCCTTTCCCCCTTTTTCCCCTCCTTTCCCTTCCCTTCCCTTGCACACTTCCTGCAACTGCAGCAGCAGCAATGGAGACATGGACTCCTCAGCAGGAGCGTAAACCCTTCAGTGAAAGTGTAGTCTCCTTGGATCCTGCTCAGGCATAAGGGTCCCAACTGTGGTGGTAAGTCCCAGATGCTCTGGCAGCCTAGACAGCTGTGTGCTCCTGGCTTTGGCCCTAACAGTGGCAGTGGGAGTACTAGAAGCCTTGGTAACACAATACTTGTAGGGTCTGATCCCTGTAGCTTCAGGACACTCAAGGGCTTTGGCTCTGATGAGAAAAGTGCCAGGTGACTTTGAGCATGTGATTTTCTGTAACATCAGTGTTGTTCTCTCTCACATACATGAGCACAGACACACATACTTACACCCTAAAATAAATTAACAATAATGAGAATATGTTGGCCTTGGGGTGTTATGGTAGTACTCTTACAGTTCTTTCATTTCAAGTATATTCCATGCATGAAGCCTCCTCTGTATGAACCCCACTTTTTTCTTTTCATTCTCGTATCTCTACTGCATTTTCATTGACAAGATCTCTTCTTTGACATAAGACATCCCTTTGCTGATTCTTCTTCTCTGTCCTGTCCTTATCCAGTATCTTCAAATATTGCCGATTCAAAACAACTTTTCAAGCTTCCTTTGAGTTTTAGGAGGAAAAGACAAGGGCACCAAAAATGAGAGCAATTAGTAATCCTAAAACAAGAATTTGATTAAAAGTACTGCTTTAGTAGCGAACCAGGAATTAAACACAGACCAATACCCCAAGGATTTTTCCAGAGAATAGAGAATCCATGCTAGATTTCTCATCTATATTCACATACATTAATGGACCATGTGTATCCTCAGATACTCTGTGGTTCATTTTGGGCTTCATTTTCCGTTTCTTCTATTCTTGCTATGCCTTCATTAGTATCTTGCTACACACCTAGGTATGTTAGTACTGAACACTTTTTTTTTAATATGAATTTTTTAGAAACCCTTGGCAAGATACCTCAAGTTACAAAGCTTGTTAAGTCAGTGTTTTTCAGCACTGAACATCTTTAAGATTTTATTTCTTTTTTCCTTTTTCTCCCCAAAGCCTCCTGGTACATAGTTGTATATTCTCCATTGTGGGTCCCTCCAGTTGTGCCATGTGGGACGCCGCCTCAGCGTGGCTTGACAAGCAGTGCCATGTCCGCGCCCAGGATTCGAACCAATGAAACACTGGACCGCCTGCAGCGGAGTGCGCAAACTTAACCACTCGGCCACGGGGCCAGCCCCAGTACTGAACACTTTTAATCACCGTAACTTTGTTTATGTGCCTTCACATATGTTAGTGTTAGTCTTCCCTACTTACACATTTTTTCAGAAGCTTCTTGGAAATTCTCAGATGTTTTCACTTCAAGTGAACTACAATATTTATTGCTTTCATTACTTCTATCAACTCAAGTGGTAGGTATTAAGAGTACTCACTTTTTATACTTATGTACTTAGGAAACTGAGGTACATAGAAGTTAAGGAACTCACTTAAGATCACATGACTAATAAATGGCAGACCTGGGAAATAAATTCATATCTATAAGACTGCTTGCCATATTGAGAATAGCAAATATGGAACCATCCTGGCAGACACCTCTCTGAGAATTTATAAAGACTAAACAGTGGGCCTTGTGAACAGTCTCATATATATATTCTGACCAGAAAATGATGATGACCTCTATTCAAAGCACATACAGGAATACTTCTGGTTCAGCCTGGTCCTTCTTTTAAGGGTCCCCTAGAGAGTAAGATGGCACCATTTTGCTTTAGAGTCCACGAGAAAGACCACAGGGTCTTGCTCTTTGCTTGTTAATCCTGAGAAGAACTGTGTCACACTGCAACTCTGACCTGTGATCTCAGAGCGTGGCAAGAGCTGGTTGTTGTGTTTTTTAATTGCCCATGCACTGTGATAACGTAGTTGTCAGGTCTTCAGCAACCTTACTTACATTTTGTAAAGATCTTACTATAATATCACCCTAAGAGGTCTACCTCATAGTGTCATTAGCCATTGGCAGCGTATAGGTTTTACCATTGACTCAGGAACACAAAATCCCCAAATGTGGCAAACTCAAACTTGTATCCCTGTGGGCCAGGTGTCAGAGGGTTCTCTGTGGGAGTTCATTTCTCCTCACTGGAGACACTTTTTCCCTCACCACCGTGTTCCCTCACATTTGGCCCGAGATTTCTCAGCCCCCTTTGGCCCTGGCAGTGACTCACTGACTAGTTTGCCTTTGTCTGTATCTGAGCACTCAACTCCAATAAGTTCTTTTCTTCTGCTCTTGCTTTCAAGGTGACTGACATTCAGCCCGTATTCATTCCTATGGTCATACTGTTTGTTTATAACCAGTGTTGCATACTGGTCAAAGTCTATACCTTAGGAATTGTTACATGCTCTGTATATCATCTGAGAAAAATTTATTTTAGATAAATTTATCTCTAACGTGCCAAATTTTATTAACTCACCAGTAAGAGAACCAGCAAGATAACAAAAACATTTAAAAGAGGGTATGTCAGGTCAGAAAAGGTATTGAAATGGAATGCTTACAAATTTGGGAACTGGGAATGCTTACATAAACAAGTAAGTTTTTATAGTAATTAAAGTTTCCTTTCCCAAAGTCTTATACACATAATGTTCTTGCCAGTTGTTACAAAGGAAGCTAATGGCAGCACGGTACATGCTGACTATCAGTCAGAAGATAAAAAAGAATACATTTAAGTAGCAAATGTTCAGAATATATCTGCTTGAGATTGGGATTAAATTTTCATCCCCCAGCAACAGTGTGTAATAGGGACATCTATCAGGAAACCATGAAACTAAGTCAACAGAACTTGGAAGCAGAGCACCAAATAACAAGATGGTGTCAGTGATTTTTCTCAAGCTGAAACAAAGATGCTGAATATATAGTTTGTTCATTTCTTAGTTTGGGGACATTCTTTTTTCTTTGACCATCACTCCTTTTGGTTTTCTCCTCCCAAAAGCAATAATCATTCTTATCTTAACTTAGTTTCATTAATTGTTTTTTACAATTTTTGAATATAGAAAAATTTAGACATAGTCTTACTTTATACACTGTTATTATAATCATGATTATCAGCAAAGTTTTTACTTATATTTATACTATTCCTGTAATTCAGTTTGCAACATTTAGGAAGAATTTCCAGATAAAATTCCAAAGTAAATCAACGTTAATGGTAACAAATTAATTTTGTCTATGAATCTGGGCTTTCAGAGTGTGTTCTTTCTCCACATACCCTGATATTTACATAAGTGCATCAAGAGTGTTACCAAACATACACACACCTCTTTATTGTATAGTTAACAGTTTTCATGGGGAGAAACTACCAAGGCCTGATAACTTTTGTTTGAAGATTATGGAAGGAATCCAAGGCTCTGTTTTAAATGGTCCCTGTTACTTCAGAAATGCCCTTTACCATTTTTATTAACTTATCCAAAGCTAAAGACCAAAGACCAAGAAATTTACCTCCATTTGTTATGCCTAATACTGTGCAGCAATCTCACATTTTCAGAAGTCTCCCAAAATTTCCAAAGTTCCTGATCTACCGGGAAAGAGAGATTCTTTACTACCTGTGAGTCAGGGACTCTTTGGGCAGCAGAGCAAATACCAGACAGTTTCCTGAGATGTCTTTTTAGACATTGTTATCAAGTATAATCCTTGTTCCTTGATGGTAGATTTGTCAATTCTGATTAGGTGATTTTACCCTCAAATGTGACATTTCTGGTGTAGTTACAGTTACAAATTTGGTTTGATTTCTGGTGAACTACAGTATTATTTCAATTACTTTTGTCAACTCTAGAAATAGATATTAAGATTACATACATTTTATAAACGAAGAAGTTGAGGCATACAGAAGTTGAGTAACTATCCAAAGAACTTGAAAACACAAAGGCATAAAGATACTTGCACCCCTATGTTCATTGCGGCATTATACACAATAGCCAATACATGGAAGCAACCTAGGTGCCCATCAAGGGACGAATGGATAAAGAAGATGTGGTATTTATACACGATGGAATACTACTCAGCCAGAAGAAATGACGAAATCCGGCCATTTGTGACCTTGAGGGTATTATGCTGATTGAAACAAGTCAGAGGGAGAAAGTCAAATACCATATGATCTCACTCATAAGTAGAAGATAAAAATGACAAAAAAAAACAACACATAGCATTGGAGATTGGACTGGTGGTTACCATTGGGGAAGGGGGTAAGGCAAAAGGGGTGATTAGGCTCACATGTGAGGGGATGCACTATAATTAGTGTTCGGGTGGTGAACATGATGTAATGTACACAGAATTCGAAATATGATGTACATCCGAAAAAAATAAAAATTTAAATAAAAAAAGAAGCTGAGGAACTTATTTACGATTACACAACTAATAAGCAATAAGCAAGAGAGCTGAGAAAGAAATTCATATTTGTCAGACTGTCATATTGAAAATATCAAACATGTAACCATCTTGCCATATGCCTCCCTGGCAATATATAAAGGCTAAACAGTGGGCCTTTTTAACAGCTTCCTATATATCTAGAGTCATCATCTTTAAGTTTGTTATTTGCCTGAAAAGTCATATTTACACTCTGCTTTTTCATTAGAATGTCATAAAATAAACATATAAGAAATTTTGTGTTTTTCCAAATTCTGATGGGCTATACTCTATACTGTAATATTCTGAAGAATTTAATCTGTTGCATCCTAAAATTCAATGACATGAGCTACACCATAATATTCTTTCCATGGATTTTTTGGGGATCACTTGAACTTCATATGACTTAAAGTGTGAGATATTACTGATACCTTGTGATTTCGAGAGTTAGAATAAAAAAGGAGGAGGAAGAAAAGAAAAAGGAGAAGAAGAAAGAGAAAACCTTTGTGGTATAAGACTTTCTGAATAAAGCATATCAAGCACAATACCTAAAACATCCCAATACAAACAATCACAATTAGATTTTTCTCATTTATTTCACTCAGTCCTTCCTCAGTCACATGTAACTAATTCTTGTCCCATTTGTCTTGGGTCGGCAGTCTATGTCTTAAAGTCCTCTCCTTCTGGGCTAATACAGTCCCAGAAATTTTGACTCTCCCGTCCTTTATACAATCCATTACATTGTGGCTCTAAGGCTGACTTTCTTGGACCTTTCTTCCATTATATCCAATCATTGACCTATAGCTTGTGACAGGGACCCTTAAGTTCACGGGTGTGTGAGAGAGAGGTAGAAGACTGATAGGCTTGGGTTAATTTATTAGAGTGATTGAATGTATCAGAATAGAAGCATGGATTCCCCTATTGGGTAAAATACATAAATACATGGTTCCAACCATGGCTTTTTCTTAAAGACAGGTAAAATTTGTCAAAAGTAAGTGTAAGAACATTTTATAGATTGTGATTGACAAGTATCTAAGACTTTTAAAACCTTCCCATAAGTGTGGACCACAATCATCACTAATAAGCAAGGAATAATAACCTAGAAATGAAATCTTATACATCAATTTGTAAAAATGTTATTGTGCCAGCCCACGCACATGAATAAGAGCACGCGTCTATATATCCTGAACAGGTAGTTACTTTATCAATAATAGTTTTGCTATACAAAATTAACCTGGGAGTTGATTCTCTCTTTTTGAAGTGACAGTTTTTTTATAACGTGTGTCTGAAAAAAAAGTAGTTCTTCTAACACTGTGGATCCAATTACAAAATACAGAGCATAGCAAATACACTTAAGTTGATTTTTCTTCCTTCCTTTTATTAGGTGAGGGAATAAAGCTTTCGTATTATCTTCTAGTCATCTGGAAACTGCCAAAGATGATTTGGATGTAAGAGACACCTTGACAGTTTTATTACTCTAAATTTAGGGTTGGATTTGGGGGAAGAAAATAGAACAAGGAGCTATTAGGGGAAACTGGCTGCTCAATTAAAGTTAGAACATAGGGACTGAAGAACAAGCAACAGTTTTATCCTGGGTTACGTCATTAACCAGAGTGACAATACAGCATTTAAGATAAACATAGCATAAAGAAGGACAACAATGTGTAAAAAATTTAGCTCTTCCTGAAAAGAGGAATCTATGAATGTGATAAGGAGTAGTATAAGAGAATACAGGTTAACCATTTTGTATTGAAAATATACATACAGATAAGGCATAGATAGACCTGAATAGAATATGCAAAAAATAAATAATAAGTCCATGTGATCTCATTGTGAGTGTAGATTGTATGTTCTAAGATCATTTTTCATTTTAGTTATTTAATCCTCTTCTTTCTATTAAGTTGCTCTTATTTAAATTAATGTACCATTATATGTATATATTTAAACATATGGACCCAGATACACACAAATAAATACATATTATAGAAAGGTCTAAACTTGAGCTTTAAAGTATAACTAATCTCTCAACATATTATAAGGTGATGCACATTAAATATGGATTTTATCATTTTAATTTGAACTTTGTAAGAAGTAAATACTTTTGTATGTAAGACTAAATAAAAATTATTACATTTATTCTTGGTATGTTTGACGCTCTGTGTTTATGCATTCTGATTTTCTTAAGAATTTTCCAGGTGTCCAAAAAATATTCACTCATTTTCAAGGTCTGAAAGTCAATTAGAGAACTTAGAAATTAAATTTAGGTTGACATTAAAGGAAAACACAATCATTGTTGGCATTAAAATTTTGGCTTTACAGTGAAAACCTGTATTATAATATAGTTCAAATGACTAAATGTAGGCCCACATATTTTTAGCATTGACTGAAGTTGGCAAGAACCATCCTTTGGTAAAAGCTTGGCTTACTATAATTCAATTTCTCATTATTATCTTAAACGTTTAACGAGAGTAATGATAGCTTTTCTGAGCAGTGAAATCACTATATAGGCAATCTAGGAAGTTCAAATTAATTAGTCTTTTTATGAGATTATCATCCCAAACCATGCAAATGAAGCATAAGACAAGTGGAAGGATTATGTGGGCTGTGAGTCCCATAAAGCAGAGATCTCTACATATTCTTTTATTATCACTACTGTAAAAATTTGTTGACATCTCCCATAGTTTGTATTTTTATAAAGTACATAATGTACTACAGTACAATTTATGATGAACATTGAAAAATATTATAAATAGAAGCTTATAAAATAAATCAAAATGAAAAACAAATTTTTCAATTTTGAATATTTACTTCCTACACCCCACTGGATGGTCTTATATGTGCTCTGGAGTATACATAACTCTCTGTGGAGATCATTTCTCTACTACCAATTTAGATATGCCACTCTGCTCCTGGAAGCCCTAAATGTTCTCTGTTAACCTCTACGCTGTTCAACTTTAGGGGATAATGCCAAACATTTCCCAAAATATTAGTTCCAATTTGCACTCCAGCAGTGTATGGATCTTTTAGTTGCCCCTCATCCTCACCAACACCTGGTATATTCAATAATTTATATTTTGCAATGTTTATTTCTATATTCTGTTTCTTTATAAAGTATTTTTAATATGAAAGAAAATTAAAATAATATCAGTAACCAATTAAAGAACAACCCTTAGAGTAGAACATTTTGTTCTGAACAGCAAAGCTTCTCAAGGTCTTATGCTTTTAAAGAACAAAGTTTACCAGTTCTCTGTTCTCAATGTTGCTATGTTTCAGTGAACAATGTTTCTTAGTATTATGTCCTTGATAAACAGCAGAACTGATCCCACAATTTTGCAGAGATTCTCATGAACAGAATCCAGTTTTTTTAGCATTGTAATATTGAGAAGCTTTGGTTTTTGAAATTACATCAGAGTTCTTGAGAGAATGCACTATTAGAAATCATAACAAACACCACCAGACCAAACTAAATAGGATTTAATCTGGGAAAGATGAAAATGCTTTGTATGTTAAAAAAAAGCCACAGGAGGAGCTGATCAGTATTTTCTCCCACTTCTGTTGGAGTTAAAATTGCCTCCTCAGTAATGTATTTCTATCCATTTTTGCATTATTATACGTTTTGAGTTTCACTAGTGGGTACATAAAAGTTTACAGTTGTCATATCTTGAAAATAATGAACACATTGCAATAAAACAAACAGAATAGCAGATGGAACCAAAATGTCAGCTTTATTAACAGGAGAAAGTGAACTGCAGGATATTGCTCATTTGGAGAGTAAAACGGGACTCTCAAACGGAACTTACAGAATCCCGGATTTAAACAAACTATTCCTCAGCCTAGAGGCCTATGGAGGCTAGAAGAAGCAGAGAGAGCACTACTTGAGCTGTCGTCACAGAGGAGTAAATATCAGGAGCAGGAACGAACGTTGCGAATTGTCCGCTTGTATCCTTTGCCCAGTTCTCCACTCTGTTGTTCATTTCTTTCTTATTGAAATATAAGAACTGGTTTAGGGATATTTTTGTTTATCTAATCATACTTATTGGAAAGCACTTCCAAATTAGTGGTTGATTTTTGACTTTGGCTTATTATGATTTTACTATTGAAACATACATTTTTTCAATTTCAATATATCAGATTTTGTTTGAGGATTTTTCTTTAGAAATGACCTAAGGATGAAAGTATCAGAAGACATATTACGTCCCAGGTTCAGATTCAAAATTGTAAAGAATTAATTCTACGTAAAATAAAGCATCAATCCACTATAATTCCAATCGAGGGATTTAGCACGCTTTTTAAGTGGAGCTTGACTAACACGTCTTAAATTTAACACATAAAGTATTAGAGAAGGCCTGAAAAAAAATAAGGAATCTTTTAACTGCATCTTTCCTATATGAAAAAGAAATTTGCTACCTCTTTTTCTTTTCTTTCTCTTTTTTTTTTTTTTTTTGAGAAAATCGCTTACCCCAGGGATTTGAATGGAAATTGAACAGACATATGTTGCCGTTACACTTTAAACTTCTGTAAAAGGAACATTTCTTTCCTTCAATTGTATTTCGGTTTAACTTGGTGATTCTCCTCCTTTCACGTGAGGGAAGGACCTCCTGCTTTCCCCATCACAGGGAGGGGGCGGAGCATCCTCTAAAAGCTTGGAAGCAAGCTGTGCCCGGCCAGTCTTGGGGGAGGAGCCGCAATACACACACACTTCGGAGGCTTCCGCCGAAGAGAAGCAGCTTGGAGGTAATGGCTGTCGTAAAAGCTAGTTATTTTCGGAGGTTTCTGGAGACTTTGAAGTAAAGGTGAGAAAACCAGAGACTGCCGCTTTGGAGCAGTGGGAGAGGAGTGTCGTTTTGTGAGAATCGTTTCTGTGAGGGAATTAATATCTGGATTTTGTATTCCTCCATAGATTTTAAAAGTCCACATTTTAAAAGTGGGGGAGGTGGTGATCAGATTACACCTGCGGAAAAAATACTTCATGAGGTTACAAGAGCTAAAAACTTTTGAACAGGCTATTTCATGTTTCGATCAAAAAGCAGTGGTATCAAAAATAAATGATGAAACAAAACTGGAGAAATTAATGTTTCTTTCTTTGAAAAAAATTGTGATAATTCCAAATGAAAAATGAAGTTAGCTGGGGATATTGGATTTGTATATGACTTTGGTTGTGTTGATTGTATTTCTAACAAATCTAACTGTTTTGGAGGAGTTTGTATAGTAATAATGTGAAGTAATCTATAACTGCAGATTTAAGTACTTCTGAGAATTAGAAGTTTGGTTATTTGTCAAGGGACACTCAGTGTCTTAAAAGAATCGCTTTTTTATGGATGTGCAAAGCACAATGTTTGTCTACTTCTCTACCTATCTATCAAAAGAATGATATATTCCCATTTGTAATAGGAAAAATATATGAAAGATCTTAAACTAAAAAATAATAGGCATATATTAATATAGTAAATCACAACAAACAATATATCTAGTAATATAGAATGTCTCAGAAAGAAAGAGGAAATTTTCCACTTCTTTCTTCCACATTTCACTTAACATGTAGTACCTATATCAGCATAAAAAAACTGAGATGAGAATTTTAAAACATGAGGAAAAAACTGCTTTCCCCAAAATGTGTAAACATATATAAACATGTAAAGATGTTCAAATATGTGGGTGAATAAATATAATTTCAAATAGTATATTCTAATATATATATGATGAAGGAAAAAAATCAAAGGGATTAGACTCAATTGTAAGCAGGGAAAAACTCAGGGATTGGAGAACTGATGGCGAGAATTTTTTCCTTTAGATTTTATGTACCTTTTGATTTTCTTGAAAAGACATATTGGAGCTGAAAGGAACAATCTATTTTGTTATAGACATTTAAATAGATACCAAGCACAGTAAATTGTCTTTAGCTGAAAGTGAATTTTTCTGTGGATCTGAGAAGGCTGGTTATCTGGTTGCTTGTGCTTTTCTGGCAAGGCAAATATTTAGGCTATCATCTGGACTTTGGTTCAAGCAGAGGATATTTATTTGTAGTTTTATGTACCCTTGAGAAAGAATTCAAAAATTGTTTAAAATATACTATGGAATAGTCACATAGGATAAGGTATCCATAATGTTGAATACTATGCAGCTATAAAAAGAATAAGCTAATACAGTGAGCTAAATGCAATGATAAGAAAAGATGCCCAAGGAACATTCTAAAAATAAGCAAATTGAAGAATGGCCTGTATCATATTAGTAAAATATATGCAAGGAAAATCTGGAAATATACATGCTACTTTATTAATTGGGGCTATAAGTGTAGTTGGAAAGACAAAACATTTCAACCTTCTATATATCACATTTCTCCATTTTTTAAATCTTACTTGGAAAAGAGTAGGCTTCAGTAATTTTCATTATGAGAAAATGAGATAAAACTTAGAAATAGTGAAAAATCTTATAAAAGTAATTCACAAAAAGGTGATGTAGAAAACATTTATTTATGTAGAAAGATGTTCAGATATATTCTTGGGAAGGATAAAGGTCTCATTTCATAAAACATGCACGTTTATAAATATCTGTAGGAAAAACCTAGAAACATATAGAGCACACCATTATATTTGACCATTATTGTGGGGATTTGCTTTCTTCTTGGAAAAATCAAAAGATAAAGAAAGATACACAATATGCATGAGAGATATTGTAATAACAAAAAAATTAAAATGAGGAACTATGATCCTATATTTACCTAACACAACCACACAACGCTTAAATTGAGAATGAAAAAGTCTAGAAGCCTGAGAAGGCTACTTACTGTCTGGATGGCTGTAGTTCCCACCCTTCCCCCTAAGGAGCTGGGTGTCTGCAGTTCTGGTTCTAGTCACAAGTTGGCGCTTGCCAGGTGTCCTAAATTTTCTCCAGGCAACCATTTTTATGAAGTGGACAAAGCAGAGAAATGTATTTTGTGTCAGGAGATTACAAGACAGCATGTAGAGTGTGATTGCAGTTCTGTTGAAAAATTGCATGTGTATAACAGGAAAAAAACTCACACCAGGACTGATGTGAGAATTCAAACAGAAAACAGTAGAGAAAGAAGCTACACAGATTTGGCCTATAGAAAACACAAGGAAATTGTTATCTCCCTTCTTTCCTGTCCCCAAATCATACTTTTAACAAGAGGGACGATTTTAGCACGAACTAAATAACATAACAGTATCACAGAAAGCATTTAGAATAATAACAAAAAAATAAACTGTGGCATCTACATCACAGATGAGATTTCATTTCTTCCCTGTGTTTCAGAATGACATGCCTGCAAATGTTTTAGTGGGGAAGTTTCTTTACGCCTTTTCCATTTAATTGTTGTGATTCCCTATCCCTTTTCGGACAGCCTACGTTAATATCAGAGATGCGCATGACCTTGAAAATCTGCATGTGATGCCAGTTGAGCCCCAGAAAGGCAGTGTGACCATAGAAGCGTCGAACAGGAAGAAAGCTCTGCTGGACAAGCAGTTGGAGTGAGAATCAAAACAACCAGACACAGGGCCGGACCTTCCACGATCCACGTGACATTGGGTAAGGCTCTTCCCATTGCATGTTAAAAACATGTTGAGAACTTGGGGGATAATTCATTTTGCTTCCTTCTGTGGAGCCATAGCATTTTAAATTAAAAGCCACACTTCCTATTAAAATCATGTTAGATTGAGAATTTGATGTACAATTCATTTTGCTGCTTGTTCTGCAGTCATAAGGTTTTTTAATTAAAAGTCATAGCTTCTGTTTAGTGGTGGTGGGGACCTCACGTATTAAACCATTCTGAAGAAATCGCGCAAGAGGCTATTCGTTCAGGTGTCTACCTGAGGTTCCAGCCAATGGCTGACTCTCCAGTCCTTGATAGCTTTGCTAGGTTGTCATCACCACATACTAGATAACATAGTTACAAAGATTTCTTAAGACCTTCTTAAGGTCTTACGACCTTTCTTACATAGATATCTGTATACTCCCTGCATAATATTTTGTAGTGGTTTAGCACATTTAAATCTTTGCCAACAACCATCACAAATCTCTGACTCCTAAAGTGGTGCTCTTAATGAGGTTATTGGTGCTGAATCCCACTATCAGTGTCCATGAGATTTTGAGTTGCTTTGGACAGGCAGGGAAGCACTAGCAACTTAGGAAACCTTAAAGCCCAGCATTCCTTCATGATAACCTAGGGGAATCCACAAGACCCAAATTATCCAGGAAGACAAATTATGTCCCCGACACCATCAAAGTCCTCCCACACATATTCCCTTCCTATAGTACAATAGAAATGGTAAAGATAGGATATTGGGTTTGTGTTATCGTGATACTTTTTTGTTTTTGTTCACCTCCCCTAAAATGTGTTCCATGTCTCTGAACTCCTCCGTCTGATACTCATGACTTATTCTTCTGATTTGTATCTTGTCTCCATTCTCATTGACCACGTTCTTTCTGCTTAGCAAAGTAAACTTCTTATCTGATCCCCTTTCTTTTTTGCCATGTTTTAATCTAATCCGGTTGTCACCCCTGAAAACACTTTATTCAAGCTATTTTGTGAAGTTTCAGAAGTTAAGAAGAGGCAACAACAGGCAAGAACCATTTACTAGCCATGACACAGGAGAGTTAAGGGTTCTTCAAAAACACTGCTTTTCTAGAAAACTAGGCAGCTAAAACCAGACCAGTGACCTAAGGATTTTTCCAGCATATTGTGTATCTGTGGATGATTTCTTGTCTATATCCAGATGCACTAATTGAGCATATGCAAATTCAGTTTCTCTCTCATTTAATTAGGACTCCCCCACCCCTTTTCCATCTTTCCTGTCTCATCTATCTACTACTGCACACTTAGGCAAATACTAAACTCTTTTTTATTATTGTACTAGTGAATACGGTTTAATATTTAGACAACGTAGGTTAATATCAGAATGACTCATGTGACTCATGTCGTACATGACTCATGCATCTTTCTTAACTATATTTTCTAGTATGGGGAGATAACAACTTAGCATAATTGTCAAGGATTTGAAAGTTTACTCTCCACTGAGTTAATAAAGGTCTCAAACTCACGACTATCTCCCTGCCTTTTTGAACACTTCAAAAACATAACTCTGTCATAATGCATCCGTGACAAATTCTTAAAGGCTAGACATTGGGTTATGCAAACAGAAATCCCTATCTCCTGACCAAAGAACCTTTGATGTTCTTTATTCAGATTGGTTATGGGAATAATTTTGACCCAGCCTGATCCTTCTGTTATGTGTCTCTGGAAGAATGATGGCTTCGTCTTTCTTTAGAGTCCCCAAGTAGACCATTTCCTTTCTCTTCGTTTGTTAATTATGGGAAGAGCAGTGTCATACCACAGCTCTGTTTCTCTATCCTGAATAGTCAGAGGTGGCAAAAGACAGGAGTCATGTTTACTCATTCACTGTGGTAATGGATGAAGTTGTGAGCACCTCATCAAATGGAAGCCAAAATGTCAGCTTTTGTACAAAGGGAAGGTAAGTTGCAGGGCATTGATTATTGTGAGAGTCAAATCGGCCTTATAACACCAAATCTAACAGCCTAGAGGCTTGCAACTGTACAAAAAGGACAGAGATACCTGTAGTTGCACTACATAAGCTTGCTCACAGGGAAGTAAATATCGGGAGCCGGGAAGAATTATTCCTGCTGAACATTGTGAATTGCCTGTTTATGTCCTTTGCTCATTTGTTTTCACTTTGCTGTTTATCTCTTATTAATTTGTAAGAGTTACTTTAGAGATGTTTTTTAGTTGAAAACATTTTTGTCAAGTTCGTTCTTCCGTTTTCAACTTTGGTTTATTGTGTTTTTATCATAGTCTTTTTTTTTCAATTTCAGTATATCCAGACGCGTATCTTTTTTCTTTAAGGATTTCAGTTGATGTTTTATGTTTAAAAATGACTTTATTTGAAAAAACTATGAAACGTTCTGAAGGGTGAATGAGACAACCTGGGTAAATAGAGACACATATCATGTCCCAGGGCCAGAAGAATTAAAATTTTAGAGATTTAATTCTCCACAAAATACAGTATTAATATGCTGCAATCACAAACAAGGATCTAGCGGGTCTTGTTAATGCACATTTACCAACTGGGTCTTAAAATCTTTTGTAGAAATAATGTGCCAGAAGAAACAAGAAAAATATGTAAGAGATATTTTTAACTGAATCTTAATTATATGATAAAGAGATTTGCTGCTGCTTTTTAGATAATCACCTACCCCTGTGGTTTGAATGGAAATTAAAGAGACACATGTTGCCATTTCTCTTTCAAGTCTTTTAAAAATGGACGTTTTTCCCCTTTAAGTGAATTAGAGTTAACTTGGCTATTCTCCTCCCTCTAATTGAGGGAAAGGCCCCCTGCTTTCCCCATCACAGGGAGAGGGCGGAGCATTCTCTGAGAAGCTTGGATGTGAGCTGTGCCTGCCCAGTCTTGGAGGAGGGGCTGCATTTCATGAGGCTGCAGCTGACAAGAAGCTTCAAGGTAATGGCTGTCTTAAAGCTAGTTATTTTCTGGAAATTTCTTCAGGCGTTCGTGTTACGGTGAAAAAAAAGAGAGATTGCTACCTGGGAGAGGTGGGAATGGAATATGGTTTTGGGAAAATTGCTGTTATTGTGACAGAATCAATCCCCTGAAAATTTAGTTTCTCCCGATATTTTTGAAGTCCAGAGTGTGGGATTGGGCGATCAGATTACAGCTTCTAAATTAAGACTTCAGTGAGGCATGCCGTTCATGTAAATTTTTTACATGGCATTCGGTGTTTCTATCTTTGTTACAGATTTTATTATATTTTGACTTAAACACTTATTGTTGTGCACAAAAAATAATTGATAGAAAAATGTAAACATAAAAAGTGATTGACATATAAAAACACAAATATAAATGTACACGAACATGGATGAGATTCAGGTATGCTGTTGAGTCATAACATTTGTAAAACATAAATGCATTTTCCTTAAGGAAGGAACTAGATTCCCATGTTAACAGTCAGCATCTCTGGAGTGTTCAGATTACTGGAGATTTCAAAATATATTTTTAACTGGTTTCAGCATTTTTAGAGTTGCTTTATTCCATGATCATTTTTTATAATTACAAGAGTAAACTCAAGCTGAAACAGTGTAACCATTTGGTTTCAGACTCGTAAACATTGGCAGACACACACAGACATGCAAACATACCCCCCTTGTCTTTTGCCGATAGTGGAAATTTTCCTGGACCTCCTCAAGCTTGTAGCCTGGTTGCTGTGTTGGCTACAGCCCTGCCTGTGTCCTCCTTGCAGCTCATTCTTTCAGACCACAGGTACGACTGTGGTCAGGAAGAACCATTTTTCTATATCTTTTAAGAGTGAGACAGGGAGAGGATTTCGTTTATTTCTATTAGCACTTTTAAAAATATTATGTGGCATGGTACATCCATACAATTGAATGTTATATAGCTGACAAATGGAAGTATTAACATGTATCTATTTGAAAAGATATCTGAGAAGTAGTATTAAGTGAAAAATGCAAATTGCAGAATGACTAGCACCATATTATGTCATTTAAAGATAAAGGACTACGTTAATACAATATGTGTAACAAAATGAGAAAAAATATAAGGCTACCTACTAATGGCATTATTTGTGTGGTTGGAGAGACAAGAAAGTCTTTACGATCTCTGTTTAAAAATAATTCTTATTACATATTTAGTCATTTTTTTAACAATATCAGAAAAAAGTTTGCAATAAAATGTTACAGATTGGGGGGAAATTACATTTGAAGTGATTCATAAAAAATCACATTGAAAATACTTATTGATATGAAAAAACTTTCAAACTATGCACTTGAGCCTGGAAAAAAGCTAGTCTGAAATTATATCATTCATGTATATATGTAAAGAAACATATGGAAAGATATTCAGGGAACAATAATATTATTTTTCCAGAATTATGCTTTCTTTTTATAAATGTTATCTTTTCAATTTTCAGTAAGCATGCAATTTTTTTATCAGACTGTTGGAAATAAAG